>NW_025336087.1:13001101-13647150 GCF_004798865.1 Varanus komodoensis | reverse complement strand
GGGGGGGGGGGAAGGTGTTTAAGAGAGTGATCGTTGGAAAACACATTTGGAAGTAAAATCCATCATTCCTCCAACCCCCCAGCGGTCTTCCAAGGGGAAAGCGCCCGATATGTCTGCGTCGTAGCAGGTCTCCAACCTTGCCAAGCATAACACAGCAAGGAAGCAAAGCAAAGCAAAGCAAAGCAAAGCAAAGCAAAGCGGGGAGAGCCGACTTCCCAAACTGGTCCTTACAAGAGCGTCTCGTGTCAAGGGAGGCTGAGCCGCCACCGGAATATTCGCGTGGATGCAAAGGGTGGGGACCTCGGCTCGGGTCGAGGGTGGCTTCTCTGTGCTGTCAGGTCGTCTCCGACTTACGGTGACCCTATGAAGGGGCGGGGGGGGGGGGCAACCCCTCGAAAACTTGAGTAAACTATAGCTTCCCATTCAGGACAATGGGATGGGCCATGTCCATAATGGAAATCCACTGTGCGTGCGCACCGGGCGAGTGCGGCAAAATAATGAAGGCTCCCGACAAAGCAGACCAAAAAAAAAAAAAGGAAAGAAAGAAAGAAAGAAAGAAACTTGGGTAAGGTTTCATTTCCGTAACAGATTGCACAGGGGTGGGAGAGAGATACCCGGTAGGAGCACTAAATAAAGGTAAAGTTTCCCTACAATCGGCAGTCGTGAGCTTGTTGCGTGTGCGCCCGCGTGGTGGCAAGGCAGCCCACGCGCGCTCGTCTCCGGTCAGGGACTGGGGCAGCTCCTGCCGTCTGCGAGGTCTCTTGCGCAAGCCGCGAGTCCCGCTGGTGCGCAGAGTGCCTGCGCGGGAGGATTTTCTGAAGAATTGAGTGCTTCGGCGCTGCTTACAAATAAATTATTGCAATTTTCAAGTAGACGATCGAAGGAAGGACAGCAATTACTGTCCTAATTCTGATTCGTGTGTGCTTTTGTTTGTGTTTGTGTTTGTTTTTGGAAATGAACTTAAATCAGAAGTCTGCGCAGAGATGCAACGAGTGCAGTGTTACCTTGGTGTTGTTCAAACCCTGAAAAGCCAGTTAGCTCGATAGAAGGATGGAAGAAGTTGAGATGAAAACACTTATCCTAATGATGCAATCCTAGACTTGTCTACTTAAAAGCAGATCCCATTGAGTCTGGGATTACTCCTGGGTAAATGGATCTCGGATTGCAGCCTTTCCTTAGAAATTCTAATGCTATTGAAGGGAGCCCGCCGGGATGAACTGAGGAAAGTAAGCATGTGGTCCTTCCTTTCATGGAAGCCAATAAGAGGAACTTGATTTTCTTCCACAAATGTCAAGGGAAGCGACCTCGTTGCCACCACGCTTATCCTAAACAAATTCTTTGGAAAATCTCATTGAATTTACACAACAAACTGCCCATTGAAGGGCTTGGAATCTTCACTTCCACCTCATCACTATTTTCTTCAAGTTAGTCAATTAGGGATGATTTAAAAGATTGTTTCTACAAATTCCCTGATTTAATTGCATACTGTGGTTTTTGTTTTTTGAAATGATCATATGGGATTATTCAGGTACTTAAAGTAAACAGATAGCAGCTCAACATACAGAGATTTATAGATAGCCTTATAAACTCTCTCAACACAACCAAGTAATATTTCATTCTGATTGTATTTTTTTATTAAAGGAAAATATATTTGTGGTTAACTAGGTACCATTTTTTATTAAGTAGTAGCTGACAATCTGTTCCATTCCCACAAAGGTTTATAATATGACCACAGATTCCAGAAGTGAAATACTAACCTGATACCTTGGTCCTAAATAGTTATGTGAAGGTGCTTATAAATAATTGTTATCAGTATAATTCTAGAAGTGTCTACTCAAAAGTAAGCTTCATTGACCTCAGCAGGAGTTTCTCCAAGGCAAGCATGCATCAAATTGAAGCTTGTACCTCTTTTTCCCATAAAATGTTCCAGACGATCTGAAATTATCTTAGCAATGGAATCTAATTTTCAAAATAAAGGCCCTAACTGAAATAGTGTATTGCCTTAGGCAATAACAGACATCCTGGGCACTTCTGCTCGAAAGTAAGTCATACTGAGTTCAATGGAACATACTCCCAGTTAAGTTTGTAAAGATACTTACCTGGCAGTAAATCCTAGCTGAGATGTTGAGCCCTATTCACCTTACTTCCGAGGAAACAAGAATAGAATTGCACTGTCCATAGTTCAGCTGGTTCCC
Organism: Varanus komodoensis; assembly: GCF_004798865.1. Taxonomy (NCBI): domain Eukaryota; kingdom Metazoa; phylum Chordata; class Lepidosauria; order Squamata; family Varanidae; genus Varanus; species Varanus komodoensis. Next base: position 13,644,955 of record NW_025336087.1, on the reverse strand, counting down.
ATGGAAGGTACCTGTGTAGTCCAAGCTAATATCAACTTTCCAAACACTTAAAAACGAACAGATCTTATCATAGTCAATGGCAGAGGTCCCATGGATCTTAACAAAGAAAGAGTGTAACTTTTGGTTTTCTCTCCTCATGTTTGTTTCTCTTTTACCAAGGTAGGCACTCTGTTTCATTCCTAGTTATTCTAATTCAAATAGCTAGTCTCACAGATACAGAAAAATAAAACCGAACATATTTTGGAATTTTGAATTAGTAACAAAGAAATATAAATGTATTTCTCTCTTATCCACAGTTCTAGAAATCACCTGATGATATCAAGTGAGAAACTGCTCTGCACTGTATTTAACTACCTTTATTTCAGTTTTCACAGTGCCTGAGTTTCGAATTAAGTTATGCGGAAGAAAGCTGGCCTTCTAGATGTTTTTACCTGGAAATGTCATCCAAATAATTTCAGGTGGTGGGGGAAGGAGCAGACCCTGTCAAAACCATTACAGTTCAAATGCAGCTGAGGAATTTACCTAAATGGGATAATTTCCAGAGGAATGACTTTGTTGTCTGTTGCAACAGAAACAACAGAGTCTTGTGGCATCTTAAAGGCTAACACATTTATAATGGCAGCAGCTTTCAGATGAAGTGGGATACAGTCCACAAAAGCTGATGCCAAAATAAATTTATTAGTCTTTAAGGTGCCACAAGGCTTTTTGTTATTTCAGCTTGAGATGGAAGGCGAGGGGGGTGGGGGGAGCAAAGTCTAACTCTTTCATTGCCATAAGTGAGACTTAAAGGGCTTACAATTAGCTGAGAGTGGGAGATATTTAGGAGAGTGATGTTGCATGAACAGGGATCGCCATGATCTCAAAATGTTGAATGAATCATCAGCAAAGAAGACTTATTCCCAAAGTATATGTGCTCAGAATGGTAGCTTAAAAACGAGGAAAGTTAGCTATTTCAATGCCTTCCCACGATGTCCAGTTTGTTTGCTTGGTGTGTGTGTTTATCTGCATTTCTTCATTAGCTTCATAACATAGAAACAACCGATATGGGGAAAGAAAACTTACCTGAAAGTTAAAACCCAGCTCCCTTAAAATCCGTGGGACTTTTGTCATAGACTCTCATGAGATCTGCGAATTCGTATAAGTTCTGGAAATTGCATGCCTTGGGGCCATATCCAACTACGGTTTATACAACTTTTTCTGAGAGGTCTTTCAGCTCGGTTTGTGTTTTGCTTTAAATTACCAGGCTCTAGGAAATTGCACGTTTGGAGGTGAATTGTGTGACCGAGTCTCGAGTCATATTCTGGAGAAAGCAGAAGGCGGGTTCATAGTCTTTGTGCAGCGCAAAACTCACGCCGGAGGCTTTCAGAGCTCGCCCCTACGCCCTTCTGAGTGGTCATTCTCGTGTTTCTCCTAGCCTCGCTCCAAGCCGGGTCGGCGACGGGGGTTAGGCGACGTCAGAACGAGTGCGGGCTTAGGCGAGCGCCGGCAAACCCAGCGAGCGATGTCAAGGTCTTAGCATGCAGGTCGCCCAGCCCAGCGAGAGCAGATTCGAACCCCGGACTCCCCAGCCGTTCACACGCTCCCTGGTGCGCCGCACGGGCTCTGCCGTTGCGGGAGTGCGGGAAGGAGCGAGGGGAGCAGAAACTTCTCCAGTTTCTTGAGGATCGAGATCCTAGTCGCCAGGTGACGATCAGCCACCGATCCAGTAGGTCTGGCGGAGGGGTTCGGCCTCCGGCGCTGGAGAGGGACCTGAGCCCCTTGTTCCAGGCCGCTGGGCCGAGAGTCTCGCCGCCCGAGCCGTCGCGGTGCGGGGCGTCAAACTCCGGCACAGAGCGTGGCTGGACGCGCCCGGAACTCGCCGCCCGAGCAAGCAAAGCAGCCCCGCCACGGCCCCTGGCGACGCGTTGCTTGCCGCGCAGGCTGCGTCTGCGAAGAGGGCTGTATTCCCATTCGAAATATCCCTCTGGTGGCGGCTCGCAGCTCGGCCCGCGCGGTTTAACGGAGGCAAATTCTAGGTGGATGAACGACGCCACCTCCAGGCGAAGAGCAAACCCCACGACCATACGCCGCTTGGTAGACTGTGCGCAGCTGTGATCATGAATCCGAAAAAGGATGTTGCGGAATCGAACTAAATGCAGCTAAAATGATCGAAGGGCTGGAGAAACTTCCCCATGAGAAAAGGTTGCAATATCTGGGATTGTTTCGCCTAGAAACGGGAGGAGGAAGGGGAGACACGATAGAGGTATGCAACTCTGTCTCTTGCGGAGAAAGCGGAGAGGGGCATTCTGGGACATTTTTCTTCCTGTCCCAAAATATTAGAATCCAAAACAGTTATCTCATGAAGCTGATTGGTAAGAAATTCAGAATAAAATTCACACACCACGCATGTGATGCAGTTCCCTTCCACAAGAGGTAGTGCTGGCCACCAGTTTGGAAGGCTTTAAATGGAGGCTGGACAAATGCATGGGGGATACGGCTATCAGTGGCTATTAATCCTGATGCTTTTATGCTACCCCCACTGTCAGAGGCAGTATGCCTACACTCCAGTTGCTGGGGGATGTGGGTCTCATAGAAACATAGCACGTCAGAAAGGGTCTCCTGGGCCATCTAATCTGACCCCTGGATCAAGCTGGCTCCACTCATATGATGCCCAACATGTGGGTGTCCAATCTTCCCTTGAATGCCCTCACTAGCGAGGCCTCCACCACCTCCCATGGAAGCCCATTCCATATCCTAGGGGCCCTAACCATCAGGAAGTACCTCCTGACATCCAACCTAAAACACAGTTCCTTTAGTACTGCCCCATTGGATCACATCCTTCCCTCCACCACAAGGGAGAGCAGGCCTGCTCGCTTGTAGGTTTCCTGTGGGAAACTGGTTGGCCATTGTGTGGTCAGAATGCTGAACTAGATGGAACCTTGGACAGTCCAGACTGGATTGTACTGCACAGCTCCCTTTGGGCTCTTAGCTTCAAATGGTGAAGTTCTTATGATGCTGACACACAGCCCAACGCTGCATGAGAGACTCAGCCCCAAGTAAAAGCAGGCCACTTTGGTTCTCCTCTCTCCCCACCATGCCCCATGTCTCCAGGCCGGTAGTGTAGTACAGGCTGCATCTCCGGGCCAAGATCCAGGGCCCCATAGCCCATGCCAGCCCAGATAACCAGTGTAGGCTGGTGGTTCTAAAGTCAATGGGATGGTTTAGTCATGCCGGACTTCAGTTTGAACTTTAAAGCACTGTCCATGGTGCTGAAGCCTAGTTTGGTGTTAGGCTTCAGCACCATGGATAGCTGGAGAATAAGAACAGAAGAACTGCCATGCCAAGGCCTGTCTAGTCCAGCACACAGTGACAAAGCAGCTGCCCACAGGATCATTCAAGCAGGATGCGTGCAAGACCTCCTGCTGTCCAAACAACTCAATAACTGATGTATGCAGGGATGCCTTCTCTGACAAAGGAGGCAGCACACAGTCAGCAAGGCAGCCACTGAAAGCCTCTTTCCTCATGAATTTGTCCAATCCCCTTTTAAAGCCATCCAAAAATGTCCTTTTTCAGGTATTGCAATCAAAACTGAACACAATACTTGGTGTGGTGGCACCAAAGGATTTTATAAGGCGAGTAAGATTTTGACAGTTCTGTTTTCTATTCTGTTCCTAATTATGCCTGGGATGGAGTTTGCCTTTTTCACAGCAGCTGAGCACTGGGTCAATATTTTCGTCAGGCTGTCCACTGGTACCCCAAGATTCCTTCTTGCTTAGTCACTGCTAGCTCAGATCCATCAGCGTATATTTGAAGTTGGGATTTTTTGCTCCAACATGCATTACTTTACACTGGAGGGGGCATGTAGGTAGGAAGACAGAAACTTCAAAGTGCCACTCAGCCACATGGTCTTCTAAGGGAAGGTGAGGGCAGCTGGCCTAGGTCCTTGAAGTCCAGGCCCTCTGCCACCAGCCAGACTGGTTTTCAGTTGGTGGAGCATCACCTGGCTTGGATGATCCATTCCAATGGTTACTTGTCTCGGGCAGAAGGGATTGCTCTGGTTTGTTCACATGCTGCCTCTCTGTTTGATGCAACACACCTTTAAATCCTTGCACCAGCCTGGGGTGCTCCTCCTGCGGAGGCTAACCTGCAGCACAGCAAGACCTCTCTGGTCCCTTCAACAGGGGCTGTCTGGTGCCCATAACAGGAGAATAAGCTAAAGAAAGAAAGCTCCTTGCCGCCCTGGACAATTTATTTCCAGTTTGTCTACTGGAAACTTGGAATGTTTGGGGGGAATTTTAAAAATGAACGACCACAAAATCCAGATCCTCTTGTGAAAATTTTGCCTTTCAGAGTGATGCTGAAATACCCTCAAAACCAGCATTTCAAAGCAGGACTGTTGAGAATTCATGCTGCTGCAAAGAGTCAAAGCTGGTCAGACTAAAGAGTGTTTTCAAGCTTGGCAACCTCTCAATGTGTTGGGCTACACATGTCCCGTAATCCCCAGAGAGCAGTGGGTTAGATGGGGCCACAACGGAACAGAGTGTGAGAGTGTGTGTGTGTGTGTGTGTGTGTGTGGAGGGGGAGGATCAGAGACATGCCCAGCAAGGGCACCTGGCATGGCTCGCTGAGACATCTTTCCTTCTTGCATGAAAACTACTGTATGGTTGTGGGTAGCCAGACAGGCAGGCACATCATTACAGATGGTTACATTTCTTTTTACTTTTTTAAATATAGTATCTTTTTATATCAGGATAGAAGTATTATTCTCAATTAAATAGTTATTTATTTACTAAATATGTTTGTATCCTGCTCAACCGCTGTAGGGTTCTCTTAGCATCAGAGTAGGAGAAGCAAACTCCATCTTATTGCTACAGTCATGAGTTGCAAATTAAAAAATTACATATGCTCAAATTATTATTGTTGTACAGGATTGGCAAGCCCTTTTCAAGGTGGTGGTGGGAGTTGCTTTAAAATGCTAGGAAGATCCGTGCAATTGCAAAGTATGGGGTAGTGGTGTGTGTGAGAGAGAGAGAAGGAGAGGAGAGGAGAGATGTTGTGTGTGTACATCACATCTGAAAGAATGCACTTGGTTTCCCTCATAGAAGTATTATTATTTTACTTTTCTATACCACCCATAGCCAAAGCTCTCTGGGTGGTTCACAACATTCAAGTCACCCATCCTGATTTCAACCAGGCCCAAGCCTCCTTAGCTTCCCAGATTAGGCAGGATCAAACACTTCAGACTATACGGTCATTTTAAATGACCAAACTGCATTACTGCCAATCAGTACTGCAATTGGCATCAGGATAGGGAAGGTTTAACTCTGTTTTTGAATATTGCAAAGTACAGAACATTTTATTTATTCAACCATATTTATGAATAGCTTAAAGAAATGTCTAACTGATGCACCAAAACAAATGTTCATGGTGAAGATAAAATTGGCTTCCTGGGAGTACCTGCTGGAAAGTGTTTGTTTCCATTAAGTGCCAAGACCCTGAAAGGACTGGCACCTGACAACTGACAGCGGTGTGCAGATCAAGAGGGTGGGCAGCACAATACTAAAGGCCCTGCTTTGAGTCATGATGGACTGAACCCCGGAACAGGACGTGTGACCTGGAAGTCTCTCCAGAAGCCTCTTGCATGCTCCTGCAAGATGATGGCAAGGCCTTTGGACAACAGGGTCTCGGGTTTCACTGCTTCCTTCATTCCTTTACCTTCCTCTTTTGCATCACATAAAGTAACTCATGGGTTTGGAAACACACAGCAGCTAGGCATAACTAAGGATCAGCTAAAATATGAAAAGAAGTGAGAAGCTTCTCTCTGTTTGGTTAAAGTAAGAGAAAAAAAAAGAATCCAAGAACTGTATGTCTTCCAGAGATACAGTTGATCTTAAACTATGCAAGCATGATTTATGGAGATTGACAGGGGTCACATGGAATCAGAATAGCTTTTCCCATACACAGTATTTGCAACATGATCTTATTGATATTGACTCAGAAGAAAGGCCTGCAGCTTCCAGTGGGAAGCACTTCCACATGTCTGTCCACTTACTTCCATAATACTACAATCTGATTATGTTCCATGATTATAGTATTTTTATCTTCCTATTCAGTCAAAAAGCTTTCCAGTATGGCTAATGAAGATAGGAAATAACAGTCCCTGCCATCAGGCATACAATCTAAAATACACAAAGCAAAAAGAGGATTAGGATGGAGGAGAAAAAAGCAAGGCCAGTCACTAGATTCCTAGTTGCGACATTCAACAAGTCGTGGAAATGGTTTAAACAAAGTGGAAGGGTGCTGCTCCCTCCTATGGAAATGACAAATATACCAGTATGCCCTCTAAAGCCCAGATCCTATTGACTTGTGTGTGTGTGTGTGTGCACGCGCACCTGCATGGGGGGTGGGGAACCTGCAATTCAGGGAGTAAAAATGGCCCCAGACCTCATTTTAAATTGTCAGTGTTTATACTTCAGTATGTGTATATCAATAGCAATGAAGATATATGAAATGCATGTATATGAAAATATATAGCAATTAGACATGGGTTTCAACAAAAGCAGACCAGATATTGGAATAGGGCGTTCAAATAAGCATCTACGTGAAGGTAGCATCCATATGCCAGTCATTTGAATGCTGGCATATGAAAGTGTTAAAGTGTAGAAAGTATCATAAAGGCCTCAGTCCTTCACATTATAGAGGGAGAGTGTTTATACTTCCAGTGTTGTACTAGCAGTCTTTTATCTGCCGAAAGGGCATGGAGAATACTTACATGTTGACCATTTCTTAATTTCCATGAAGCAGGTAAGTCATTTAAAAGTGTTTGTACACCAGTGTGTATTAAAGACTGTGCAAAATGTATCTAATATGCTCCCTTCCAAGAGAAACTAGTGGATATTGCCAAAACAGATGTCTGAAGGAAGTGTTAACAGCATTCACTATAAGCAATTAGCCAAATTAGGCAATGCCTTGCCGAAAGAGACACTGAGGTGCCCAATAGACAAAAATGGTTTTGTTGACTAAGATTCATAGATGCAACAGGTATAGACAGCAATTAAGTGATAAGGCAGAAAGGGACAATTCTTCTTCTGGGACAATTACCTATTTCATTCCTGCTTATGTAAACCCCTACATATCATATTTATTCAGAATAAAAATATTTATATACATTTATTTATTTATTTAAACACTTCTATGCCGCCCCCATCACAACAAAGCCTTGGGGCGGCTCACAACATGAATAAAACATATAAACAATTATACAATTAAATTAAAAACCCCGGTGACATCTCGGCTTAAAAATTTTAAAATCCTATAAATACAATAAATTAACAATCAAAATAAGTTTTAAATAAAAAGATCTTAGCCTGGTGCCGAAAAACAAATGACGTGGCACCAGGCAGACCTCTCTAGGGAGCACATTCCATAGATGGGGAGCCACCGCAGAGAAGGCCCTCCTCCGAGTACTCACCCTCGTAATATCATTCACGGAGGGTTCCTGGAGAAGGGCATCTGCTGCCGATCTCAAGGGGTGGGAGGGCATATATGGACGCAAGCGTTCCTTTAGATACCCAGGTCCCAAATCGTTGAGGGCTTTATAGGTCATAACCAACACCTTGAATTGGGCCCGGACTTCAATCAGGAGCCAGTGGAGCTGATGGAGAACTGGGGTTATATGAGGACAACACCCAGTCCCCGTCAGCAACCTGGCAGCTCTATTCTGCACCAACTGAAGTATCTGGACCATCTTCAAGGGTAGCCCCACGTAGAGCATGTTACAGAAATCTAATCGGGAAGTTACCAATGTGTGTGTCACTGTCACCAGGCAGTCGTTCTCCAGGAAGGGACGCAGCTGATGGATCAGCTGAAGCTGAAGGAAGGTGCTCCTCGCCACCGCCGTCACCTGAGCTTCTAGTGATACATGAATCATGGGTCAATTTGTTTGACCAGCTTCAGTAAGTGCTACCAATAATGAAAGAGACTCTGATGCTGTAAAGCTGGCAGGACCAAACCTAAATGCTAAGGAATGCTACACCTGTAAGCATTGCCATCAGCCTTCGTGACTAAGCCACATCTGGCATGCAGGAGAGAAAATGACAAGAACATCCCCAGATCTGGTGGGGTGATAGGTACCTAAACATTCCAGGGAACAGGTGCACAGGACAAAACAGGAAAACATGCACAAATTTGCATTTGCTACTTTACATACGCTCTAAAATTTCCCTGTGTATCTCCAAAGGACTTTCTTCTAAGGATTTCTCTATTTGTAAGAAAGATTGTTTGAACACAGGAGAGAAGGACATTTGATTTCAGAAAAAAACTGAAAGGCAGACAGATTAGGGGTGCAGGAGGTGAAACATCTGTGAGCAAAAAGCCAGTTAATGCAGGGGATCAAATCAATGGTATAGGGCAGAACAGCAAGGTCCCTGTACCAGTATTCAGCAGGTGCTCATGGGCAGCTGGATGAGGAGGCCAATGACTTTGCAGAAATTCAGGGCTCCAGCCCTAATGGACCTTCTCCCTGACACTGCCTCTGCCCAGAACCTCCTGACTTATGGGGCTGTTGCTCAGTGGCAGAACAGCTGTTTTGTATGCAGGTCTCAAATTAAATTTCTTCAAATTAGATACAGTTAGGAAGGGCATACATATAGGGACTGTCATGATTACCACCTGCACTTCAACATTTACCCTAGTAATAAGGTTTCAATTTCCAGCAAAGCTCTTAAATACAGAGACAAAGTTCAAGTCAATAGGAAGCCATCCATGGAATTTTGCCCCTGTTCACAGCTTTGACTTTATAAAGGGTTTTTGCTTTATTTTATTGCAATTTCTCTCTGAAAGTTGTGGAATCAGAAGTATGCTCAAACTCTTGATAGTGATGGAAAGTTCCAAAATCAAAAGAAGCATTTTTTTGCTTTCTGCTAATACCAGTACGATTCTGACTGATGAGAATGCACCTACAATGGAATGCACAACATCCCAGGTTTCATGAGTGGCATTTCCAGGCAGGGCTTGGTAAGTTCTCCTGAAAAGTCCCTGCCATTCAGTGTAGTAGGCAGTACAGAGCTACATAGACTCATGAATTCACTTAATATCCCTGTGGGTTTTTGTTTTCCCATTGTCCAGTCTGGTCTCGTTTTTATTGCTGTTGCAATGGGAGAATGTTATTTCTTTCCCAGAAAGACTTGTTCAGGATGCTTACTCTTGCACATCATGATTCCTTCATCTTTATTTGCATCTCCACATCTCTGTCAGTTGTGTCTTGCTTTGGAAATACAGCAACTGATGGGGAACTTTCAAGCTTTGGAGGTCAGCTAAGTGGCTTGTGGGGAGATGGCACAGTTCCTCTGCAATGTACTCTTCAGGTCGCTTTGTCTGGGTGGCACCCACTCTTACAACTTTTGGGTACCAAACTAGGAATTTTGGGGAAGGAAATGGAGTGAAGCCTTCACTCAGAGTGCAAGCATTTGGAAGAAGACGCCAAATGTCTTGTAACTCACAGCATACGTAGGATTGAGCCCTGAATGTTTTGCTCTTAGAACTCACGCACTACCAGCACGACCTTTTTATTTAACCAATATTTTAAAGTTAATTAATTTTAATTGTATATATTTATTCATTTAATTCATTTTAATCAAGTTATTTTATTTTATACTCAGTTGTGGTGTAGCCAATCTATTTGCTTAGGATTGGATACTGTATTTGGGGTTTTAATGTTTGTAAACCGCCCAGAGATTGGGGTGGTATATAAATGCAACCAACCAACCAATCTCCGGTACCACCCGCTTTGCAAACGCGAACTAACCATCACGCACCACAGCGAAAGAGACTACGCATGCGCCGCATGCGCGAGAAGGCAGCAACCGGGAGGGCAACGCGCGCGCAAACTACGTCACCCTGCGTCATAGCGTCACCGCTGCCTGTTTTCCTTTTCGTCCGCCATCTTGGATCCTTTCGCACGCTCCCGCCAGGCTCTGCGCTATAGTTCCCGCATTCTCCTGCTTCTTGACCTGCCCAGATCGGGGTCTTTCCTCCCGAGAAGGTATAAAGAGGCTACTCAGGGAAGGCGGGAGGGAGGATAGTCGTCTGCCGTAGCGGCGGGGTGTTCGTTCTGGCAGAAACCTTGGGCCTGTGAGTCGGAAAGAAGTCTCGGACCTCACCTTCGAGGGAACCCCGGTGCCTGCCACCAGGTTCCGGCTGATTCCGCCCTCCACGCCGCCGGTGTCTCAAGGACGTCGTGCTGGATTTTTTTCTCCTGTTCTGGGCCTGGAGTCTGGGCTTGTGACTCTCCAGAGGAACAGCCCGCAAGGGGTGGAGGTTGCCGCCTTGGCTGAGGAACGTGCAGTTCCTCATGGGTCGGGTCGCGTCACGTTTAGGTTCGCCTCAGTCCTCCAGGCCCAGGGGAGCAGGGAAGCTTTGAGGCGCCATCACGCTGTCGACCTAATCGACTCTTTTATTTTCTTAGATGAAAGAAACTATCATGAATCAAGAGAAACTTGCTAAGCTTCAAGCACAAGTGCGCATCGGTGGAAAGGTAAGGCTGCGGTTGATTTGGTTCCTCGCATCTCTCTTGGCTGCCTTTTCAGTTTGGTGTCTCCAAAATTTGTTTTCTCATTAGGCTTGCTACCGGATATTACTGCATTAATTCATATTTTTCTTTGCTTTTGACCTAATAAAGCGGCATTCATGCTTTTGTTTTCTGCATAAGCCAAGTAGGATTTAATGACTGATTTACGAGGAGGTTGTAATTGAGCTATGCATTGCAACCTAGTCTCTGCTTATCCCAGTTCTGTGCTGTGGGGCATACCTTCAGGAATTGTGCATAGGAAAGTTTACCTACTAAGGCAGTGCGACATGGGCCTTGTGTCATATTAAAACAGGGAGACCCAGATTGAAGTGCCTACACCAGGGGTCTCAAACTCAACTTACCTGGGGGCTGCTGGAAGTAGAGTCTGGGTGAGGCTGGGCCGCATCAAGTATTCCACCACTGCGGTGGTGGTGGTGGGCCCTCATCCGGAGGCCGGCCTGGGCGCTGCCGGTGTTTTGAAGGCCGCATGGCCCCTCCCCTGTGCCCTACCTGTCCTGGCAATTGGCCTGAGGGCTGCGAGTTTGAGACCCCTGGCCTACACACTCATGAAGTGCAGTGGGGTGAGTCTAAGCGAGTTTTGTGCTTTAGTCTAGTGCAGGAATGGGGAACATTAGTTTTACAGATGTTGGATGCAACTCCTGTTGGCCTTCACTATTAAACAGAATTCCATTGTTTGAGGTTGAACAGGAGCAATACAACAGTGGAACCAGTTGCCTAGAGAGGTGGTAGGCTCTCCTATATAGAGATATTAAAAAATAACTGGACAATTATCTGAGTGGGATGGTGTAAACTGTTGTCCAACAAGAGCAGGGGGTTGGACCTGATGGCCTCCTTGGCCCCTTCCAGCTCTACTAGTCTATGTTTCTGTGGTCTCTGTACCAGAATGTATACATCATCATAAGTTAGCACCTGATAACTCATGTTAGACAGCTATCTTTAATTGAGGTGTAGCTAGTTGAATTTCAGGTTGTGACATAAGGAAGTAATTTACCATCAGGACCTATAATTTTATCATGTAACCTACTTTAAGATTGTTGCTATCGATTTAGTTGTCATAAACAAGTCCAATCTTTGAAACAGAAGTAGTTCCTACTGTTGTTGAAGATGTGAAACTCATTCACTGCATTTCATTTATTAAATAATTAAAATGGTTCTAGAATGTCTTCCTTAAACTTAACCCCTCTACCTTTTCTAGATATTTTATTCTCCATAATTAACTGCCAGTTTAAGAACAGTTCATCCAAATTTAACAGTTTAGACTTGATTAGAGTATTGCATAGCAGCCTTTCTTAGCATTGCAAGCAATTCTGTACAAACAGGAGGTAAGTTCATGGGTTGTGCTGATGTTCATCTCTATTTCTTGTAACTCTGGATTGTGTGATGTGAGTCACTGTACCAGTACTGAAGATTGGGAGGGTGTGGCAGTAGTTATGTTTAATTGCATCTCCTTTTTCCACAGAATTTTCATGTGTTAATCCCTGAGTTAACATTGCATTTTAATTCAATTTTGCAGACACATCTACAAAAACATTACTCTTCCATTCAACAAAGCTTGATTGAGTGATACACCTGTGTTGCTCATTGATGGCAACTCAATAGCCTGAAAAAATAAAGATTAAAAGCTTCTCTGGCTCCTTCCAGAGGGTGTTTGCCAAAGGATACCAGAGAAGTTTTTATGAACAAGTCTCCCTTTTAGCTAATTGTACTTGCCAGAATTATGATGTTTCACTTCTATTTAGCAGTAAATGGGGTGGAGCTGTCTAGTTTTTGTAGCAGAAGCAGAAACTTCACTTTATACCTTGAGTTGCTTGCTATTTAGACACTTTAGTTCTGGGTGTATAAAAATTATACTCTTTATCCATAGGGTACTGCCCGCAGAAAGAAGAAGGTGGTTCATAGAACAGCTACAGCAGATGACAAGAAGCTTCAGTTTTCCTTAAAGAAATTGGGAGTAAATAACATTTCTGGTATTGAAGAGGTAACCTTTATATTTTCATGTTTTCGTTTAAAGTATTTTCATAAAGAGCTTGTTTCTGTTTTGTTCTGAGGAAATGCTTGTTTCAGAAAACTGAGTTCAAGTATGGAATTTGCTATTGAAATAAAGTTCATTAACTTTGAGAGTTTTATTGTTAACTAGTTTTGATTTCTTTTGTAGGTAAACATGTTTACCAACCAGGGCACTGTCATCCACTTCAACAACCCTAAGGTTCAAGCTTCTCTAGCTGCTAACACTTTCACAATCACTGGCCATGCTGAGACAAAGCAACTGACTGAAATGTTGCCTAGCATCTTAAACCAGCTTGGTGCTGACAGTTTGACAAGCTTGAGGAGACTAGCAGAAGCTCTACCCAAACAATGTAAGTAGGACTTGAAGACATGCTATAATTGATGATTAATAGCACTGTACTTTTTAAAGCAGTTGTCAAGTATCAACAAGCCCAGGCATAAGATTTGCAGTGTAGTGTCCCTGAAAGCTTGGGCTTGATCTTGAAGTTTTCATAAAGAATGTATTCTGCAGCTAGAACCACTGAGATAACCCTGGCTCTTGTGACTGGCCATGTCTCATCTTCTCAGATGTCCTTGAGAAGCAAGATACAAGTTTAATGTTCAAATCATATCCACACTTTGAATTATGCTAGGAAGGCTACAGAAAGCTAGGATAGGCACTCCTAGCATTAGTGGAATGGTGCTTTCTCTAGGAAGCAAGTAAAGATTTATTTGCTATGTTTAATATAAAAGCAGTAAATCAGTAGTATGATAGAATTTTTAATTACAGGATAGTTAGATTGCTGGCTAAAAGTGGAACGGCCAATTTTAATTTAATCAACACTTTTAGACTTCACTTGAAAGCTCTGAGAGAGTCACTGGTGGCTAGAGTGTCTGACTGGGGATCCAAGAGATTTAGGTTCTACTCCCCACTTGGCCATGGAATTCACTAGGTGGTTCTGAGCCAGCTGCAGACCCAGTTTAATCCACGTCACACGGTGGTTGTTGTTGGGATAAGATTCAGGAGGGAAATTCTATAAACTACCTTGAGTTTCTTGAAAGGAAAAGGGCAGGATATCAATATGTATGTACATACATAAAATAAGTAGTTGTGCACTGAGGGGAAATGGCACTGCATTGCTGTTTTGTCAAATTTTCTTTTTCCTTGACTTAACATTGTGGATTCAGTATGTTGCAGAAGTCAGCAGTTAATTTGTGTATATGCAATATTTGAAACAGGCAGCAACACCTATCTGAAACTTCCAAGATATTCAGAGCTCCTTTTACTGTCCTCCTCTACCCCTGAGAGAGAGTGAAAAATGGTCCCTCTCTGTTGATAGTGTGTTGTTTCCCAGGATAGGAGGCAGTCCCACATAGCTTGGGAGAAGGACAGGACAGAGTAAACCCATTATTTCCTGAAATTCAGGCACAATACATAAAAGCTGGAGAGAGGCTTAACATTAACTAAATTGATGAAGTATGTATGCTGTGTCATGCTGTGGATATGCATTCTATGGATACATGCAGCTATAAAACTTATGTATGAGCAAAAACATTTTAATCTACTTTAAAACAAAGAGTGGCTGCATGGTGTGGAAAAAGTAGAGGGGAAGACATTTATTTTCTTTCCCATAACATTCAAACCTGGGGTCATCCCATAAGTCTGATGGGTGGGAGGTGTAGAACAGATAAAAGGAAGCACTTCTTCACACAATGTTTAAACTATGGAATTCACTGCCACAGGAACTGCTGATGGCCACCAATCTGACTGCCTTTAAAAAAGAATTGGACAGATTTGTGAGGGTGAAGAGTATTGGTAGATACCAGCCTTGCGGTCCTTTACCAGAGGTGGCATGTCTGTATACACCAGTTACTAAGGAGCTTGGGCAAGCTTGCACCCATCCTGAGTGATTCTGTGGGCAGCTAGTTTGGCACTGTGTATGGAATACTGGACAAGATGAACCTTTGCATGGCTTTTCTTCGGTTCTTGCACCCTTGCAGTTCTTTTTTCCATTTAAAATACTTAGGAAATTTCTGTGAAATAGATGAAGTATATTGTACATGTGTTACTTCTTAAATATTAGAAGGAATTTATAAGACTTATGATTTTCTTGTTTGCAGCAACTAAAATTTGGGCTGCTTGTATTTTGTCAGATATAGGTTGAGGCTCATCTCCTTTTAGCCTGCTTATTAAACCACATATTGTCTACTGTGGAAAACAATGATCAGTGAGTACAATATTATCGAGTAGGTACTTATTGGTGTACAGGACTGAGTTGTAAGCAATGCAAATGTGAATTTTATTCAGACTTAAGTTTGGTTGAGTTCAGTAGAGGTTTGCAACCTATGTCACTAGGTCTTACTGCAGATGGGGTTATTCCTGAAAAAATGTGACTTTGGGATATCACATTTGTGTTTCGTTATTTCTGATTATAGCTGTGGATGGAAAAGCACCTCTTGCTACTGGAGAAGATGATGATGATGAAGTACCAGGTAAGAATACTTGTCTTCATTTCTTCTTTTGCATAAGTAATGAATGTGTGTCCTGAAGCTGTTTTTGGAACTGAGGAGGGTAGATAAGCTGAGACTTCGTTAAGACAAGACAGAGGAGCTGTGTGAGCCACATCAACTGATCTTGATGGAGTTGCACTTCCTCTGACAGTGTTTGTGGCTTGGGATCCTTCTGAACTCAATGCTATCTGTGGAAGCACAGTTGGTAGCAATGGCTAGAAATTCTTTGTATTTGTTCAGAGTGATAAACCAGTAAACAGTAAGAACTTAATTGTTCATGTACTGGTTATATCCAGACTAGAATATTGTAATGAGCTTTCTGGGGGGTTGTGTTGTGTAGATGGTGCAGGGGTTTTGGCCTCAATGCTTGTGTGGAGTAAGCATTCAGTGTATATGCCTTCAGTTTTGTATGAGCTGCCTGTTTGTTTCCAAAGCCAGTTTTAAGTGCTGGCATTGACCTTGAAGAAACCTGGTCCATAAAGATTAAAAGATCTGCCAGGACTTGGCTAGGGGCTGTGCATCCAGTTGCCGTCAAGATGAAGGCTATCATTGGGCACAAGAGATGGGAACACTTTTGGTGTAGTAGTCTTGTATTTAGAACTCTCTCAAAAGGTATTGCTTGATTCCTGTCTGAATTTTTTCTGTTCTTTAAGGCAGGCCTTAAACTTTAATTTCAGTCCACTTCTGGGAAAGAGTAGGCTGGATTTTAAATTGATGCTACACTTGGTTTAGAGCTGTGGTCCTGTTTGAAGGTATATTGCATTGTTGGTCTGAGGTGGCTTATGCTGCTCTTTTAGTTTATGTAATTTAAATATCGATGCATTAAGTGTTTCCCTACTATAAGCCATCTTGTGGAACAACTTTGTAAATGTGCCATATTACTCTTTCAAAATGAACTGTGGACTTGCCAAATAAGGGAGGCATTGAGATAGCAGTAGACATCTTGGTAATAGTATTAATGATCATCTTTAAAACACGGCTGCCCAAGAATTCTGACAATTTTTTTTGCCCAAGGATTGTACTAAGTGCAAATTATTTTAGATCAGGTTGGTATGCCAAGGCAGCAGATTGTGGGTTAATTAACTGACAGTTTCTTGGGGACATGCAGAACGTTAATTGTAGGTTACTTGGCTTGTTTAACCCAGTGTGTTCTGGTTTATGTCACTCATCAGCCTACAGTCTGGAAAGTGTTTTGCGTAGTGGAAGCAGTGTGTTTCCAAGTAAAGACTAGGTTAAGTAGTCCACAATTTGCCACCATAGTGTGCAAACTTGCTCATTATGTTTGATCTAGCATTCTGTGTGTTTCTTAACTTTGTGCTATAGGGCTGTGATAGAGTAGCTTTATCTTAAGCTTGGCTTTGACTTCTGAGGGCAGTGTCCAACTCATGGAATAAAACCTTCTTGCTTCCTCTTTTCTACATCCCCCCTGCTTCCAGAAAATCTGCTCTTAAAGGTTGGGGCAGACTTGTATACTCTGGGAGGGTTGCAGGAGGAGGGGATTACCAAAATAAGGGGCAAGCCCTTGTAGGAATGAAAATGTTTCCTAGTTAACCTCTTTGGTGGATCATTTGAATTACAAATAAGCTTATTGAACTTAGCATGAGAAATTTGTAAATAGCAAGTGTGATATTCTTTAAAAGTCTGACTTGCTAACTCTTTCTTTCAGATCTTGTGGAGAACTTTGATGAAGCATCAAAGAATGAAGCAGTCTGAACTGTCACTTTAAGTAAAACTTGAAAATTCTATGGAGCTGCTATTTTCTATTGTGACTTATTTGTTACATTTTTGTACTGATCTTGTCCTAAGATCTGTAATATTTGAAAATGCCCTCAAATTGCAGCTCTCTTCAGTTATTGCTAATGCACGGAGCCTTTAATTGCAGTTGGGTTGGATGTACACAAAATTGAAAAGTATTAAGTCAAAATGCTAATAAAGACTAAATGTTTAGGCAAATACTTTAAGTCGTATTTTGTACTTAGGTAAAAATGGGAGCACCATATGAAATGGATTTAGAGCCTTGGTTAACAAAGCACCATAATACATACTATTGCTCAAAGCTCTTAAATTGATTACTACTGTTAGATATTTATACTAGCTTACTTGGTGGAAGCAGAGTTGAAAATGAAGTGTGCTTAAAATCACAAGGCATTTGATTGACTGTAGTTAAAAACTAGTCCAGATGGTTTACATATAATTGTAACTATATTTTCATAGGATGCTCAGTTTGAATGCCAGTTCGGTATCCCTTTTTGTTAGCTCAGAAGGCTGACATCTTTATGTTTGTCCCTGACTTTCACTCTTAAATTCTATATTCACATGAATGCAACAGTACTGTATTAAACTATGATCTGATTTTACCAGAAGTGACCACTAAATGTAGTTTGAGTGCAGAAGAGAAATTGATTACCTTATCAAAATATTCAGGAGTTTGAAGAGTCCCACAAGTTGTGTGTGTGTGTGTGTATATATATATTTTAAAGATTACACTAGTTAATTTTGAGGCATTTTCTCATTGCCATAGTGGTTTCCATGCTGCTTTACTTTTTAAAAATGTGTACATTATTTTTTCTCTGCTGTCAATGTAAATGATGCAACTGTCATGTGAAACTTGTCTAGTTTGGCTTTCATCTTGATTTTACATTCAAATCAGTGTTGACCAGTTTGAGTTAATTGTCAAGAAAGCAACAGTGAAGAGTGCACAATCTAGCAAGTGGATCATTGAGCAGAAATAGTTACATTCCATTACAGAGCACAAGTTTGCAACAGTTCTATGTATTTGGAGAGATTCACTACACTATGGAGGGGAAAAAATCCCATAACTCTGCTTGTGCCTACAGACTGCATTAAACATGATAGAAGCTAATAGTGATTGTGATTAACAGTAGTAAATATCTGTTATAGCTAAGTAAGTGTTCTCTCATGTTTCTATACCTTAGCAGAATTGATCTTCATTTTTCAGGACAAATGTTAGTTGTTGTCCAAAAACTTGACCCTGGCACACAGACAAAACTTAGTTTAAAACTTGGCATGGGCAAGCTACAGAAAGATTTTGGCGGTACTAACAAATTCAGTTTCCTCATAAAAATGGATATAGATAACTTAATCCAAGTTTGGAGAACTGATTGTATTTGAAAGCAGTATTTTGTTGTTAGTTGCGAAGTTGTGTCTGACCCATCACGACCCCATGGACAACATTCCTCCAGGCATTCCTGTCCTCCACCATCCCCCGGTGTCCACTTAAGCTCATGCCAACTGCTTCAGTGACTCCATCTAGCCACCTCATTCTCTGCTGTCCTCTTCTTTTGCCATCAATTGTTCCCAGCGTTAGGTTCTTCTCCAGGGAGTCCTTCCTTCTCATTAGGTGGCCAAAGTATTTGAGTTTCACCTTCAGGATCTGGCCTTCTAAAGAGCAGTCAGGGTTTATCGCCTTGTGGTCCAAGGGACTCGCAGGAGTCTCCTCCAGCACCACAATTCAAAGGCTTCAATTCTTTGGCGCTCAGCCTTCCTTATGGTCCAACTTTCACAGCCATACACTGCAACTGGGAAAACCATAGCCTTCACTATACGCACTTTTGTTGGCAGGGCGATGTCTCTGCTTTTTAGTATGCTGTCTAGATTTGCCATAGCTTTCCTCCCAAGGAGCAAGCATTTTTAATTTCTTGGCTGCAGTCCCCATCTGTGGTGATCTTGGAGCCAGGAAACCAAAATTTGTCACTACCTCCATATCTTCCCCATGTATTTGCTAGGAAGTGATAGAACCAGATGCCATGATCTTAGTTTTCTTAATGTTGAGTTTCAAGCCAACTTTTGTACTCTCCTCCTTCACCAGCATCAAGAGGCTCTTTAGTTCCTCTTCACTTTCTGCCATTGGTATCATCTGCATATCTGAGGTTGTTATTTCTCCCAGCAATCTTAATTCCAACTGGTGATTCATCGAGCCCCTCCTTTCTCATGATGTGCTCTGCATATAAGTTAAACAGGTAGGGCAACAGCCTTGCCGAACTCCTTTCTCAATTTTGAACCAATCAGTGGTTCCGTGTCTAGTTCTCACTGTTGCTTCTTGACCCACATATAGGTTTCTCAAGAGACAAATAAGATGGTCTGGTACTCCCATCTCTTTAAGAACTTGCCACAATTTGTTGTGATTCACACAATCAAAGGCTTTAGCATAGTCAATGAAGCAGAAGTAGATGTTTTTCTGGAACTTCCTAGCTTTCTCCATGATCCAGCGTATGTTGGCAATTTGATCTCTAGTTCCTCTCCCTCTTCGAAATCCTGCCTGTACTTCTGGTAGTTCTCGGTCCACATTCTGCTGGAGCCTAGCTTGTAGGATTTTGAGCATAACTTTGCCAGCATGTGAAATGAGTGCAATGGTGCGGTAGTTTGAACATTCTTTGGCATAGTCCTCCTTTGGAATTGGAATGTAAACTGACCTTTACCAATCCTGTGGCCACTGTTGAGTTTTCTAAATTTGCTGGCATATTGAGTATAGCACTTTTACTGCATCGTCTTTTAAGATTTTGAATAGCTCAGCTGGAATACTGTCACCTCCACTAGCTTTGTTGTTGCTCAGACTTCCTAAGGCCCATTTGACTTCACATTTCAGGATGTCTGGCTCGAGGTCAGTGACCACCCCATCGTGGTTATCAGGGACGTTAAGCTCTTTCTTGTATAGTTCTAAGTAATCTTGCTACCTCTTCTTAATCTCTTCTGCCTCTGTTAGGTCCCTGCCATTTTGGTCCTTTATCATGCCCATCTTTGCATGAAACGTTCCCTTCATATCTCCAATTTTCTTGAGATCTCTGGTCCTCCCTAATCTATTGTTTTCTACTTCTTTGCACTGTTCATTTAAGAAGGCATTCTTATCTCTTCTAGCTATTCTCTGGAATTCTGCATTCAATTGGGTGTATCTTTCTCCCTTGCCTTTCGCTTCCCTTCTTTCCTCAGCTATTTGTAAAGCTTCCTCAGACAGCCATTTTGCTTTCTTGCATTTCTTTTTCTTTGGGATGGTTTTAGTTGCTACCTCTTGTACGATGTTGCAAACCTCCGTCCATAGTTCTTCAGGCACTCTATCAGATCTAATTCCTTAGATCTGTTTGTTACCTCTACTGTATATTCATCAGGGATATGATTTAGGTCAAAGTGCTTTTCCCTACTTTCTTCAACTTAAGCCTAAATTTTGCAACAAGAAGCTCATGATCTGAGCCACAGTCAGCTCGTCGTTTTTACTGACTGTATAGAGCATGGGTCCTCAAACTACAGCCCACGGGACGGATCTAGCCTGCCATGCCCATTCATCCGACCCACTCCTTCGCCCGTGCTTGCTGCGCAGGCTGGGGGCAGTGACTTACTCGCTCAGAGATAGTTTTGGACCCGCTGGCAGATCTCCCAACAAGTCCAAAACCATCTCCGAGTGAGCAAGCCGCCGCCTGTCTCCCCCACACACTTGCCGCTGCCTTGCAGCACGGGCTGGAGGTGGTGGCTTGCTCGCTCAGAGATGGTTTTGGACTCACTGGGAGATCTCCCAGCAAGTGAGCTGCCGCCACGTGCACTTGCCGCCACCTCGCACGCCCGACAATGCCTCACCGGCCCACGTGCCCAGGCCCCTCCCTCACCAGCCCATGTGTGTAGCTGCTGCACTTCAACTGGCCCCCTATTGAAAAAGTTTGAGGACCCCTGGTATAGAGCTGCACCATCTTTGGATGCAGAGCACATAGTCAATCTGATTTCTGTGTTGACCGTCTGGTGATGTCCATGTGTAGAGTCGTCTCTTGGGTCATTGGAAAAGAGTGTTTGCTTTGACCATCATATTCTCTTGACAAAATTCTATCAGCCTGTGCCCTGCTTCATTTTGTACTCCAAGGCCAAACTTGCCTGTTATTCTGGTTACCTTTTGGCTTCCTACTTTAGTATTCCAGTCCCCCATGAAGGACATTGTTTTTTGGTGTTAATTCTAGGTGTTGTAGGCCTTCATAGAACCAGTCAACTTCTGCCTCTTAAGCACCAGTGGCTGGGACATAGACTTGGACTACGGTGATGTTGAATGGTTTGCCATGATCATTCTGTCATTTTGGAGATTGTGCCCCAGTACTGCTTTTCCTACTCTTTTATTGACTATGAAGGCTACTCCATTTCTTCTGAGGGATTCTTGCCCACAGTAGTATACCTGATGGTCATCTGAATTAAATTCACCCATTCCTGTCCATTTTAGTTCACTGATTCCTAAGATGTCGATGTTCAGTCTTGTCATCTCTCATTTGACCACATCCAGCTTGCCTTGATTCATGGATCTTACATTCCAGGTTCCTATGGAGTATAGATCTTTACATCGGACACTCCTTTCACCACCAGATACATCTGCAACTGAGTGTCCTTTCGGCTTTGACCCAGTCGCTTCATGCTTTCTGGCGCTACTAGTACTAGCGCTCTGCTCTTCCCCAGTAGCATATTGGACACCTTCCAACCTGAGGGGCTCATCTTCCACTGTCATATCTTTTTGCCTTTTGGTACTGTTCATGTGGTTTTCATGGCAATGGTACTGGAGTGGGTTGCCATTTCCTTCGCCAGTGGATCACGTTTTGTCACAGCTCTCTGCTATGACCTGTCCTTGGGTGGCCCTGCACAGCATAGCTCATAGCTTCATTGAGCTACGCAAGCCCCTTCGCCATGACATGGCAGTGATCCATGAAGGGGAAAAGCAGTAAATACAGTGCTTATAGAAAAACACTGGAAGTGGAAGACAGCTTATCCTTTCAATATTTATCCTTTTTTGTAGTTGGATGGAAGATTTATTGCCACATACAAGTTAATATGCAGAAAAGAATACAGAATGCTAACCTGTACAATGGGTGAGTTCACACATCATGACAAGCAATCCTGTGCAGTTTCCATCGGGCAGATTTTTGCCTGGATACACCAGCTAGAGAGTCGTATGGTTTCCATGGCAATAGTCCCTTGCTACCTGTTCTTCCTTGTCTTGCCACACATTCCAGCAGGCCCTGGCAAGTTAAATCTCTTCTCTGTTGCTTCCTATGGACCTTCGCAGTCTTGTTTGCCAAGGTTTTGATGTGGGCTTCCTGTCTTCCCCCACCCAAGTGTACATGCATCTCTGCAGCTCTTCCTAGCCACTCCAGCCCCCAAAATAATTTGCATTAAATCATAATACTTTTCCTGCAGTTTTCCTCCCTTTGAGCATTTACTGCTTTCTTCCTTTTTCTGAAAGTAAATAGGGAGATGGGCACAACTGGGTCCAAATGATGTGACAGACTAACAAGGGTAAGAAACACCATGGTTTCTCGTGATGTGCAAGCCCAGACATTTTCATCAAGCGATATTGCTCAAATATTTTACTGGATCAGATATTCTTAGAATGAAGCCTACTCTGCGTGTCAGTTTGCATATAGTGCTGAGCCATGGTTTATGTAAGCCATTAGTTGTGTGAGTATAGCTGTGCTAAAAGTAGTAAGAAACGGAAACAGTATGCTAACATACATGGTTTGTTGAACCCATGTGTTGCCAATGTGTACAAATTTAGAACAATGGGATGGTCATCAAGCTGCTAGGCTGTTGAGCTGGTGAGCAGATACCCACACTTTTTTCCTTTGATGATTGCAACTGTTTTGGAGACTATGTTGCACAGGATCAATCTACCAATTTCTCCTTTGCCTCCTCCCTCACTATTTAGTGGTCCAGGGACCTTGAAGTTTATGCTGCTGTCACCTATGTCAGTTTGAAGTCTGTATGAAAAAAGGTTTGAAAAGCATTTGTGTCAGATCAAGTTCTGCTACATGCATCTGCACTGCTTTTATTCAGCTAAGAGTAGCTACAAATTATACTCTGCTATTGAGCATTGCTCAGGAGGAACAGCACATGGATGTTTTACTCTTTGCTGTTTGGTTCTGATCACACCACTGTACCTAAAAATGAAAGCTGCTTTTTCAGAAAAATCTCTACTGTTCATTCTCTTACCAATTTCAACTTCAGGCACAAATACAGGAATGAAATGGTTCTTGTTTTAAGAGCCCTTGCAATTGGTGTATTTTTATTCATGTGTTACTTCCTCATAGCCAGCAGCTATCAGCAGTTGACAATGGTGGCCATATGAATATCTTGGCTCTTTAGCTATGAACAGACAAAAGAACAGGATGGCCAACTTGAGGGTACAAGTATTGACCTGAGGGTACAAGTATTGACCTAGTGAGAATCATGCCGACGTCTGCGGATCTCAAGCTTTCTAAAAGTCTTAGTAGAAGTATATTTGTTTCACTTCCCATCTACCTCATGGGATTAATTCTACATTACTGAAAATGCATGTGGTCTTAGAACATTATCATTTTAGGATATAGGTAGATGACTGAAGCCAGCCCACTCACAGAAATGCAGCATGTAAGAATTACTGAAATGAATTGGTCTATTTTTTGATGAGCTATACATCTGTAAATGGGTTTTCCACAAAGAGTATACAGTCAATTTTTGTGTTTTGGAGTATGTAACAGTTCCCCACTCTGTGTAGCTCTGAAAGAAAAATCAGCTGGAGGTATTTGCTTCCAGTTTTCAAATGACTTGATCTAAAGGTTTTGAACAAATACAGCTGTACTATTTTTCAGTGCTAGCTGTATTATAATGCAGGCACTGAGCTCTCTGTATATGAGCAGACAACTTCACAGGAATGTGTGAATTTTGTTAAAGCCGTTCTGTCTTTCATAGACCATCAGGCAACCTTTGTTCTGTCATCAACTCACTGACAATCATTTTTGGACAAGTGTGAATTTGTACAAATTCCCTCTGCCCCAGCACCAATTTTTGAAAGAGTCTGCAGAATTTGTGAGGAACTGCCAGTCTCCTGCTGAATCCTTAGGGTAGGTTCACAGAAATCCAAAATAATTTAATTGCAGATTTTTCTAACATTCCTGTAAGTAACATTGATAGGCTTACTTAAAAGTCATATTTATCAGTATAATTAGAAGGAAACTGTCCCATACCACCCCCATAAGAACAGGCTAAGGTAACTCAGTATTAGCTATTAATTTTATGTGAAGCACAATAATCAGATAAAGGAGAATCTTGCAGTGTTTTCCCCTAGAATTTCAGTAGTATTTGTATCAACGCAGTGTTCCAAGTGTTGTCAGATATGCTTTTAATACATTCTGAAGGTTCTATTTTGCTATTCACATAAAAACATGCAAAGGAGCAATCCTATGGTCCTTAGATAACATCTGAGGGGCGATAGTTCAGATTCCCAGATCTGAGGTCAGATACAGTACTCCACCCTCAGAAGATGAAACTAGAGCTCCAAATCCCCCTTCTCAGAACTGTGAAGAAAAAGCGGCTCCACCTAATCTCCAAGGATTGGAAATTGATCTTTGAGAGGAAGAAAAGAAAGCATTTGAGTTAGGGGGAAGGAGACTATTGAGTCTACTTCTTTCCTATTCCTGAAACATGCAGGAAGCAGTGATGAAGAGTCTGCCAAGCAAATTGGGACTAGAGGATAGGAAAGTGAAGATCACAACCACCACTTTTCCCACCCAGTGCAAGATGCTTGTAAACCCCCAAGTTTCAGGGCTTACAAGCCTCTTAATAAGACTGCACCCTAAGTGGATACAGCTTCATAATACAGCAGACATAATGAGCTACTATATTTATACAACGTGAAGTACTCCATAATTCCTTTTTTAAATATACAACATAATGTTACATGAAATATTTACAAATAGGATAGCCTGGTTTTACAAACATCTGCAGACAGAAGCCAAATACGTAAAGTGAAATGCTGTAAAAATCCTACAAAAGAATTTAGAATGTAAAGTGAGCATACGCCACAGAATACTTTGCTAAATACCATCTTCAAAGCGATACAAGATGTTGGATATTTGGCACCTACCTTCTTGGATAAGAGTTTCTTATGTACTGTAAGAGTTCCTACTAAGCCATTTTGGATACCAAGTTCTAACAGGATGATAAACCAACACAATAGCAAAAGAAGAAAGTCTTGATTAGGCAACTGACAGATCCCAGTCCAGACAAGTACTCTCCTGTCATTCCTGTCTGTGCAACTAGTACTTGTTAAACAAATGCTCATTGGCAGGAAAATGCCAAACTCTCAGACTTGGGTAGCAAACTAGGGATGCAGTATTACTCATAAATAGGCAACATTCACTCCAAATGAGAGTGTACTATCAACATAAAAAGAGTCTCTATGACGTTGATCAGCAATAAAACCAGTGCTTTTTTTGTAAAAAAAAAAAAAATGTCGGAACTCATGTTGCCGGCAGTAAGCACGCGACCATACACACCAATTCCAAATCCAAGAGCAGCGCCCTATCTCACTAGCAGATAGCGGACACAAAAGCAGCCTGCAGGCACTACGTTAATGATGTTTGCTTGCTAATCCGCTATTCAAAATCACTTCGTAAAATCCATTGGAAAAAAGGTGCCAGAACGCTGTTCTGGTGCATTCTATGACAAAAAAAGCCCTGACTAAAACAAAGTCCAAACCTTTACATACAATGTTTTCCATAACTACGACATCATCATTCCTTGATATTTTGAAGAAGCGTTAATAAATGCGACTCAATAACCTGTTGAACTGAAGTGGGAAAAACACACAGTTAGTAGTCAATTCTTATTTAATTTATATCTTGGTTTTCTGCTGATGATAATGCTCAAAGTGGCTAGCAGTAAAATTTGGATTACAAATTAAATCTTAATTAAAATACAAATTAAGGACAAATTCTTGTGTTGCTCTATCATATTCTGGAGATGTGAATAGGACAGGTTAAAAAAAGAGGAGGTTCCAATGAGATTTGGACATAAACTTTATAGTCTATACCACCATCACTTCTCCACATTCCACTAAATTAACTGATAGGAATCAAACCAAGTTAGGAACAGGATTAATTCTCAATGGCTGGGGTTTGCAGTCTTTGGAAGTAACTGAGCCTAACTACTTCACCTCAGTGGTGTCCTTGAGTAACCGAATGCCATAAGTAGCACAGCACATTGTGGTGAGTTGAAGCCTATCTTTCAGCCCTGCTGGTGACTTAGTACCATCAACAGAGGTTACCAACTGTCTATATTTTGGTCACACTTGCTCAAGAATTAGGCCATTTTCTGTGTCGACAAGGGCATGCTTCTTGCTCAGTGCCATTGCTGCCCCACTGGAAGTTCTATGGGACAAAGTATGCACACTGTGATATGGAGGCGGCAACAATGTGCTGTTGACCCTAAACATTAGGTTATTTGTTTTCAGGGTGAAAAGCTTATGCAACAAAACCAGTAATGGCACAGTTATAGTTTTGTTCTCGTAGTTTTGCATGTGCTACACTGCTGTGCATGATAATAAAGGGCAATGGTTCACAGTAAAAAACTAGGGATTCCCAATGGTTTCTGTAGAATGTGCTTCTAAATAAACAGACTTATTCCACCTAAGGTGCAATCCTATGCAAGTTTAGGAAAAAAAAGATTTGTAACTCTCAGCATAGCTAGCTGAGGTATGCTGGGACTGGTAGACTTTTCCCCCCTATCAAAACACACATAGGATTCTTCCTTTAGGACAGGGGTCGACAACCTTTAACACTCAAAGAGCCATTTGGACCCGTTTCCCACACAAAAGAAAAAACCAGGAGCCACAAAACCCTTTTGACATCTAAAATGAAGGGAACACTGCATACATCATTTTTTTACCTTAATGCTATGTATATCTTCATTATGATTTAGCTGCAGCTGTTGTTCAGTCACTAAAAACTATTATTTTTAATCTTACATTATAAACTAGTAGGACTCCTTTCATATATTTTGAATAGGAAAACAGCTTCCTGAAGAGTCAAAGTCGGTGCTAAAGGGCTGCATGCATTAAACAGCAAACCCCATAAGTTCGTCAGCAGTAAAAGCAAATGAATCTACCCACGTCAGAAACTTTTCTTAGCGCACGGGTCGGTTGCAGCTATAGGTGTGTTTAGTGACTGATTAGCAGATAAACAGTCAAGTGATGTGAATTGTGACAGGTCCAAGCACAGCTTTTAACATTCAGATGAAGGAAATTACATTTGGACAAAGAGAATCTTTTCAGCAGGGTTTCGTGTAACATGAGAGCCTGCAGGAAGCTTGTTCCACTTTTTCAGTGCACAATAGCAGAGGAATGTAGCAATTTACTTAACCAGCTAGCCCACCTATTGGTATTTTGTAACTTGGAGCCTCAGTCGCAGATCTGTGGCTGTGCATGTGTTTTGAGCGACCGAGCTGCAGCAGAGGGATTCAAGATCTACGTGCGGCTCTGGAGCTGTGGGTTGCCGACCCCTGCTTTAGGATCACGGACAAACTGACATTCTCACACATTTTCAGAACACATAAAGTTTTAATTTTTTGATACAAAAAGAGAGCAACAATAACTGAATTACGTCCTTAAGTGTTTGTATACTCACCACAACGATGGCCTAGGGCTACAGCCAGATCCATAGAATTATACCCAGAATCTGTCTCTATAGTTGGATCTGCACCATGCTCTGTTTAAAACATGAAATTTAAGTCATTAGTTGATTTTAACATATTACATTTCACAGAGTTTATACTGACTGCTATTATCTTCAGAACACTTACCTAACAGTATTTTGACACATTTCACATGGTTTCCATGTACGGCATAAAGCAAGGGTGTACCACCATTCTGTTTAAAAAAAAAAAAGGGAGATTTTAAATCTCAGAATTGATGTATACAGTTCAATGATCTATAAACAGGTTATATATGAACAGGGGTTCTTTCCACTCTGGCTGGGTGGGTGGTCTCTAAATAATCCTATGGCCTACCATATGATGTTGAGAGGCCACAGAATTACATCATAGGTTTACAACCATTTACATCCAATGCAGTTTTGAACTTCTATTATATAGGAAAGTCAATATTTGCCAAATCTCTCTCTTGTTGTTTGGCTTCCTGCTGGGGTCATAGTCCAATGCATCATGATATAACCTACTGTCAGAAACAAAGATTTAGAGCACAGCATGAAAGTTCTAATCCCTAGTTATGTGCTGAGGGAAAGTCATACTGAGGCATGACAATCAAAAGTGGCAACTGTTAGTTCTGAATTCATATTCCTCTATGTAAGAAGTACAGAATCTTAGACCCAGAGTTTAAATTCAGCCCTTCATGGTTTCCCAAATGATCACTCCCTTTCCCAGGTTTGGTTATGTCTGGCTTTTGTGCAATTTTCTTCCCATATAATATCCTGGTAGAAAAATTACCAGCACTTTTTTTTGCCCAAAACATGCTGGTAGTTTAGCCTCCCCCACCACTGGAAGGTGGTTCTAAGCACTTCTCCAAATTGCAATCCAGCCCTTGAGCCAAAACTGACTCAATATCTCTGCTCTGTGCCCTCAACCACTGAAAATGGGAGGGTAGGAACAGAATCCCAACAGTACATGACCAGCTAGTTGTAGCTGGGGATGGCAGAAACCATAGTCAGACTAGACACAACAAACACTCTTTTCTAAAATTAGTTGCTGGTGAACACATAAATCACTAGAAAGTTTTCTGGGTCATGTTACAGGACAGAAGAGTATCCTGGGTTCAGAAAATGGACTTATCATACCTCTTATTCAGCAGCTAAAAAGTGCCCATTCCATAAGGAGCAGCATTTGAAACTAAGCTTTTGGGAGCATGTTTGCTATTGATGGTTGCCAGATTCATATCGATGGCATAATCTAATAGCAAATTAAGATAGCAGCAATTCCAGTAAGAGACTTACCCAGTCATACTCATTCACATCAACACCACAATCCAGCAGCATCTTGATGATGTCTGTGTAGCCTTTACTGCAGGCCAAAGACAATGCACTCTCTCGCCCTTTCCCCAAGATCTGTGGGTCTGCACCCTGGCAGAAAAAGCAGTGGTGGTAAATGTGTTGTTACATGTGCTTTTATTAAAAGCCAAGTGTGGAACAATCCAGCATCCAACCAAATTGTTGAGACAATTTGTTCTACTCACCAATTTGTCTGAATAATATGTACTTTTTATTTCTTTGAATATACCCTATACCTGCTCTGTTGCCCTTAAGGCTGCAATCCTATACATACTTACTTGGAAGTAAATCCCTTTAAACGCCATTGGACTTACTTTTGAGTAGGCATGCCTAGGTTTGTGCTGTAAAACTATTGCTTCCTATGTTACCCCAGGACACAGTTGCTCCCTTTAT
The DNA here is from genome assembly GCF_004798865.1 of Varanus komodoensis. Classification (NCBI taxonomy): domain Eukaryota; kingdom Metazoa; phylum Chordata; class Lepidosauria; order Squamata; family Varanidae; genus Varanus; species Varanus komodoensis. Next base: position 13,615,705 of record NW_025336087.1, on the reverse strand, counting down.
AACAGCATCCACAGTTTTGGAAGAAGACCATTACTCCTGGGCCACCATTCTCCCCCGCTCTTGAACAGAATACTCAGTGTTACTCTAATTGGGGTAAGAGGCCATAACATTTAGTATCCAACTGATTAAAAGGTTGGTTCATTTTCTTCTCAAGCCCAAATATGCCCAGTCCTTTCAATCTCTCCTCACAGGGATTTGTTTCCAGTGCCTCGATCATACTACTTGCCCTCCTGTGAACCCTATTCATGTTTCTCAAACTGTGGTGCCCAGAACTGGATACAGATCAGACGTAACCAGTGCTGAGTAAAGGGGAACTAGCACTGCACAAGATTTGGAAATGATACTTCTGATTCCCCATCTTGGAACAATCCTGTCTTCACTAAGGGTTAACAACACAGTCCTACCAGTAAATGGGGAGTGTGTTACAAGGTGGGAAACAAAGGAGGGGGGAAGCAGAAAAAATGTTAGAGACCTCCCCCACCAAACTCCTGTTTGCGCACTCCCTGGGAACTTGGCTGCTTGTATCCCAGAGTCCCTAGACCAGCTGGAGCAGCTTCCTCTGATCTGTTCAACTAGGAGTCAGTAACCAGAAATACTATACTATTAAAAATCCTATAAAGAGGGTTTTCAAATGCCTACTGGTAAGTTCTTTCTGGGTTTAGAATCCTACATTTGCTGATGGCTTTACTAGAAATATAGGAAGTGGAACATATTTTCACTTACGTTTTGAAGTAGAAATTCTACCACTGCTATCTGCCCATGAGCTGCAGCCCACATCAAAGGGGTAAAGCCTTCTTCATCTGTATGGTTGATTACATTTTCTATTTAACAGAATATAAAAATTAGCTATCTTTCCACAGCTGTCTCCATAAAATACAGGAATAAAACTATTATGGATGGCATGCACAAGTCTCAAAGATTGGCCTGACAACATGTATAAAATATAATTTGAGCAGGCAGACAAACAAAAATGGAGCACCTGAACATTGTTTATGCCTTATATAGTCTTACTGATAAATATAAAATAGAGGTGAAGAATTAGTGGTCCTTCAGATGTTACTGAACTACAGTTTCCATGATCTGTATTGGATATGCTGTCTGCAGATGAGGAGGCTTGGAATCCAACAACATCTGCAAATGTAGGTATATGCCATGGGGGATTTTCAGGCATTTGGGTAAGGGTGAAATCCAAAACTTTATCAGACTGTCCCCTCCTCCTTTTCCTCTCTTCCTATTCAAACTCTATACAGAAGAGTTCCCCAGTTCTCCAAAACAGGTTTTGAGGCAGTGAAGGGAGCAACATTCACGCTCCCCAGTTCTACAGACAGAAATCACTACTTCCATGGGAGGGGGTCATTACATGCAACTATACAAATGCTTATCAAAACACTGAACAGATTTCATACTGAAGGTAATACATCTTATTCTGCTACAGACATTAATCAAACAGTTCAGTACCTGTAAAACAGGGATGGACAGCTTGTGGACCTGCAGCTGTTTTGACCTAGCCAACATAGCCAAAGGTAAAAGATGATGGGAGTTGCAGGAGAAAACATCTGGATGGTCATAAGTTGCTCACCCCTGTTTAAAGCAAGGATTCTCAAACTAGCAAGCACCATTAAAGCGAATAATCAGTTGAATTATACTGCTTAGTTCCCTTTAGCTAGTCCTAAAGAGAGACCTGTAAGCCACTACTGGCTAGCAGCTGATACGAAGTAGGAAAATTTAAATGTCCAACTTTAGCAGAGGCACTTCCAGAAAATACATTCCTCTGTGAAGGTAGGAAACCGGCTGCTGCAAGCTACCTTGAACTAAATGCATGCTGATGAGTGCCTGTGGCACCACGCTAAGGCACAGGGATCCCCAAACCTGGAGCTAGAGGTCTGGCAGCAGCTACTCTCACGCTCATGCATCACAGAGAACTGGGGGTCAGATGGAAGTTTCATATTTCATGCTTGGGCCTGAGGAAAGAGATTCTCCTGCCTTGGGCATCCTTCAGGAAAAGGAGGAGGTGTCGGGTCTCATCACTTTGTGAAGAGCTTTAGGGGGAAGCAGAAAAACAGTGAGAACCTTTTTCTCTGCTTTCCTTCAAAGGCCAGTATGAAGAAAGACGCAAGATGCCCTTTCCATCAAATCCTTTGGGAACTACAAAGCACTTGGGGGACAAGAGCTGACTACTAAGCCAAACCATAATTTGTGGATCTCTACTATGTTGGCACTACGAAGTAGACATTGCCATAGCTGGTACCTGCACTGAGTGAGAAAGGGGCAAGAGAGGAAGCTCCACCCACATCTGTGCAATGTAAACAACCCCTACGGGGGCCAGGATAATCTCTCCTACTGGTTGGAACATGTCTCCTTGATGTGTTGCATGATTCACCCACAGGGCAGCTGGGATAAGAGTTCTAACCAGAGGGTTGTAGTGAACAGATTCAATACAATGTTTTTTCCAATAAAGAGCAGTGATGAGAGGATATGAAGTGTCTGCCATTTCTGAGCCATCTGCTTCAGTTTTGCAGGCACAAGATAGTCCATAACAGGCTTCAACAATCTAGGCAAGCAACCAGGTGGTTTTGGACCTCAACTGCCATCAGCCCAGCCAAGATGGCTAATGATCAGGGACTGTGGGAACTGAACTCACAAACACATAAAGAGCACCATGTTATCCTACCCTGACTAAGCCAAACATTTGGGAGCCATGTTCACAGGAAACATTTGACAACCAGTGTGGTGCAATAGTTAGAGAGTTGGACTGGAACTCGGGAGACACAAGTTCTATTGACCACTCAACCATGAAGCTCACTGGGTGAGTTTGGGCCAGTGACTGATTCTCAGCCTAACTTAGCTCACAGGATTGTAAAGACAGAATGCAGAAGATGGGGAGGATTGCATAAGCCAGCTTGGATTCAGTGCAGGAAAAAGGCAAGATATGAGCATCACAAATAATAATAAACAGAAAGGGAAAGAAAGGAAAAATCATATATGTAAAATGGACTTGCTGCAACACACAACCCATTTCACAGGTTATCATTTCTGCTTCCTACCCCTTCCCTCCCTCCTCCCACAAAAGAGACCACAAAAAATTGTTACCTTGTTCTATTCGTGTAGCCAGATACAACATTTCCCCCTGAGCTGCCAACTGGTGAACAGACAAAGCTGTAAGAGACAACAGCAGGAAAAAGAAACTGAGAGCCAGTGCAATGTAGTGGCTCAGAGTCTGGGACTGGAACTCAGGTGATTTGGGTTCTAGTCCCATGGAGCTATTTGAATGAGTTTGGGCCAGTCACAGACTCTCAGCTCAACCTACCTCACAAGGCTGTGAGGATAAGATTACAAGGAGGAGGAGAATTATGTAAGGTTCTTGGAGGGAGAAAAGTTCCTTGGAAGGAAAAAGGGTGGGATATAAATATAAGGCATAAAATCAGTCATCTACTGTGCTACAATCCTGCTATGAATTGAAGAGTACAGTGCTAACTGCATATCACAAGCTCCCAAAACAAAAATTTACATTCACCACTACAGAGAAACACTTACAGTTTACAAGTAAAGGTGTTGTAGAAACTTCATTTCCTCTGTGCTTGTTAGTTAAAGTGGTTGATTGTTTTATAGGTGAAAAATGTTTAGTAGTTGATGGAGTGTAAACGTGTCTTACTTGAATCCCAGGAGATGGGGAAGCATGGATATTGCACTCAGCTAAGAGATAAAAGAAAAAACAAATAGTGGCTGTTAGAAGAACTAATGAAGAAAACGCCTATTTAAAATGAAATTCCCAACATACTTTATTCAATCAAAGCAAAAGAGTTATTTCAGTTATTATTCAGGTAGCTTGGTTGCCATCAAGAGCTGGGATTTCTCTGGCATGGATAATATAAGCCAAACTAAATGGGTGTTGATTCACTGAAGCAGCCAACTATACGGAGAGGCACCTGCAGTGTTTGCATTGCTGAAGGAAACTACATTTCTTGGATGTGAAGTGGATCTTATTTCAACAGTCACCCCAGTACATGAGCTGTATATTCCCATGAGAATTTAAGAGTTTTGACATGCACAAGCAGTGAGCAGATTAACCATTAAAAGTTGCTCTGTGTACTTTGGAGTCCCAATCTCTAAGAAACAGCAGGTTCATTAATGTCAGAGTAAAATAAACAAACTGAAGTGTCCTGATATAGCCTGTAATGATCTTAAGTGCATTAACTTGGAAGCTTTTGCTGAAATCAGTGGGTTTATATCCATGCACTATATTTGGGATCAGTAAGTAAATTCAGCATAAATAGCCTTATAGTGAACAGACTGACTGCAGGATTCTCTATTCTCTAATGCAATTTACCTCTATGTAAGTGTTCTTATGACTGCAAGTTTAAGCAAAATTGAGTGTCCTTCCCTCTACTCTTTCAGTCTGTTAAGAATAAAAGAGGGAAAGAAGTGACTAGCATGAGTACATATGACTTCAGATTAAGCTATTCTAAATTTAAAATCTATCATGTGTTTTATTGCTGGATCCTTAAACAAATTTTGTCAGTTACCTGAAGCATAATATCTAGAAGTTCCGCATGCATGCTATCTCCATGCCACTTTACAAAGAAGAATAGCAGAAAGGCCAGCCCATTGGTACCAAGAGTATATCCTTCTCAATATACTGATAGGCTAGAAATGTTACCATAGTCACCGCAGTCCACTGTGCATCTACAGCCCTCTTTTGAATATTCAATCCATGGGCTGTTTTAGGGTTACACAACTTTTATTTAACCATTGCATAACACCCTCTTGCTGGATTTGCATGACACACTAGCCATACTAATAATCCACCACACCCTGAATATTCAGAAGGGCTGCTGGCACACAATTTAAGAGCTGTTTTAATAAGATATGGTGGACTGTGGTGAACCTGTGAATTAGCCTGTGGGTCAGTTAAGGTAAAACGTATGATTTGGCCAAAGCTATGGTTCAACCAAATCTTTAACTGACTGTAAAGAACATTCTATAAATAAGAAAAATGAGCGGAGCCTATGACTTCTTTTTTGTGATAGTATTAGTCCTAAAGGAAAGATAAATTTTAAATGCTGACCTTTAAATAAAACAGATGCCACTTCAAGGTCAGAGTTCACTTGATCCTGAATGTTTTTGCTGTCTTCTTCATTCAAGGATTTAACAAACCGAGAACACACATTCATATCAAACCTATTGGGCAAAATAAACTTCATTCCCATGGCAACACTCTGAGCTGGTCCTTCCTCAACACTGGAATCAAGGTGGTGCTCCACTTTAATATCTGGCATGTGAGACAGACTATAGCTGCCTGCACAGTCTTCTACAATCAACTGGGCATCAACATCCAGGTTTGCTGAAGATTCCATTTCTGAGTAGATTCTTATGGCGTTTACTGCAAAAGTGAGTTTGTACACTTCTCAATGGTCAAGGTCTATGACAATCTGCAAATGAAATAAATTATTAATAGTTTAGAGCATAATGCCAAAAACGTGTGAAAATGCAAGAGAAGTAAAGAACAAACAAAACCCAGTCATATCATTCTGAACCGCTGCAATTATATATTCTGGGCAGAATATTCCTTACCTTTGGTGCTTAATAAAATTCCCCAAACAGGAATTCAAATTTATATGATAGCTGCAACCCTTCAGACAGAATATTTTGAGCCTTATCGATTTCAAAGCAACTTAACTGGGTAAAACAGACTTTTATCTTAATCCTTTGCATGTTTCAAGAAATTCCTTTTTACTTTAATTTGTTTTAATAGTAGTAAACAATAAAAGAACATCTAAACAGACAAAAAAATACAAGAGCCCAAATATTCCATCAGTGTTGTATCAATACAAATAAAAGATAAAAATTAGGTTAGGACAAGAATATAAAGGTTTTAGTTTTAACCTAAATTGTTTACTTAAACAATGAATATCTGTGATAGTTATTTTTCTTTTCAGAGTTCTTTATAGTACCAAAATGTTTGTATTGTCAGGGGACTGATTGTGCCACCTAAAGAATAAAACATGCCAGATTGCATAAAATGAGTTATGTTTATTTGGACCCTTTGTCATCATTAACTTATGAGATATTTTTTTCCATTGTTGGTTTTCATAACTTTTTGTGCCAATAATCTATATCCTGAAATTTAAACCCATTCCAATATCTTGTGATTGTGAATTTGGTTGAATAATTAACTCCTCGTTAGCTTCAAGCTATTCAAATTGTTAGCTTCTCCCAAAAACAGCTTCAGTAATACTAGAGTTAATGAATTTGGAGTATGTTGATTCATAATTAAACCAATCGCTGATATTACTGCTCCCCACAATAACGCAATTTCTTTTCACTCTTACCACAAATATTCTTGTCTCCTAGAACCGCCTTCAACACTGTGGGAAAATGGTATGAGTCATAAAGGAAAGTTATCTCAGAATCAGTTTCTAGACATGAACAATTCCTAAGGGTATTTTTCTAGGTGTAATTGACCTATAGGCAGAGAGAGAAAGAAAGGGCGTTCACTACCTGTCCTGCAGGGTAGACTCTAGACAGCGATCCTTTGTATGGGCAGGAAGGGTGCAAAGCATCCAGAGGTTGCTGTTCCAGGCCTGTGTTCAGAGCTTGCCCCACCTCCAAGTTTTCTAAGTCCCTGCTCTATACTGTTTCTTTCTGTACTTGTCACTATGGAATGGATGAGTTTCCCACATTTATGCTAGTTGTTGGATGGGTGCTTGATAGCTCTTGATGACCTTATCTATTGCTGTCTGCTAGGGTTGGTGAGTTTGGAATATGTTGGAATATAATTAAACTATAGACCATGGCTATTTTCTATGGATCTTCCTCTGTTTTTGCTAACTACTATTGATGGAGCAATTTCCAGGAGTTTCAGGACAATGGATCATCCTCCTTACAGGGTTGTTTTGCCTAATTTCTTTAAGGGGAAATGTCTTAAATCTGACCTTCTCTTCACAAGAATTCCAGCATTCATTATTGACTATTCATTCTAAACTATTCTGAGAGGGCTGGTTTAAGTTGGTGTCCTGCCCTGTGCAGATATTTGGACCTGATGGCCTTCTGGCCCCTTTCAACTCTACTATTCTATGATTTCACACTGGCTAAACCAGGATAGTAGGTCCATCTTGCAGAATTCAAGCTTACTAGCTTATTGTTATGATGGTAATATTGATAAAGACATACTTCACAGGGAGAACTTAAAAACCATCAAAACTTGCAATATAAAAGCCAAGGCATATTAACTTTCCCCAGTTTTTTCCCCCCTTAAAAGGAGGTCCTTTTTTATCGAGTTACCTTCACTAAAAAATTATAAAGATAATACAATCCCTCTTTGCATTTCTATTCAGCCTCAAGTTCTTACCTTATTATGAAAATTAGGGTGACTTCCCAGTGGGAGTAATGAGATTATCCCTGGAGAAAGTTTCCCTGCCTGTCTCATCAAACTTTTACATGTGGTCAAATGAATCTATTACACTTAAGGCTGACTTTCCCCCTAGAAATAATCTATTAAATGTATTCCCTCTGCTGCTATATTCTCCAATGAAATCCACTGCTTTCCCCTATCTTTTGTTAATAGGGGAATTATCTTCTGGAATTGGCGGGCATCATAGTATGTTTGCCAATTTGGTATTTTATTTGATTTATATGCCACCTGATTAGCTGCAGGCTCTCTGGGTAGCTTACATTCAATCAAAAGAGTAAAATACAATATAATAAAACAACTGATAATAATAAAATAAGTAAAATAACTAAATGATAAATTAATATATTGAGAGGGATATAAATAATAACCCAGTAATACAATATAATTTACAACCAAAAGGAAAAATCATAAAATTACAGTTAAAATGGCAGCAGCAACTAATTTAAAAACAAACCCAACAGATTCACCTGTCAAAATGAGAGCAAAACAAAAAGGTCTTCAGTTGGCATCTAAAAGAATACAGTGTTGGTGTCTGCCTAATTTCTTGTGGAATTGAATTCTACAACCAGGGTGCAATGCAAGAGAATGCCCTCATCCTTGCCAATTTCCCCCTCACTTCACTCTGGGGAAAAACACAGAGGAGGGCCTTGGATGTTGATCACAGTGATTGGAAGGGTATATATGAAGAATGATAGCCTGGCTGGAAGTGTTTAGGGCCTTATATGTCATTGTAAGCCCTTTACATTGGGTCTAGGTGGCAAATGGCAGCCAACGTAGCCTGTATAGCAGGAGTTCCCAAGTGTTTTGGCACTGGGGACCAGTTTCACGGAAGACATTTTTTCCAGGGACCGGGGATAGGGAATGGTTTCAGGATGATTCAAGCGCATTACATTTATTGTGCACTTTATTTCTATTATTCTTACATTGCAATATATAATTAAATAATTATACAACTCGCCATAATGAAGAATCAATGGGAGCCTCCCCCCAACCTACAGCCCAGCCCTTACCTGCTCCCCAGTTCCCTCGCTGCTCGGACGTGCCCTCCCTGGCTTCTCTGTGTCGCTTGCCACCCAGCACTGCTGCCGCCACTGCTCCCTCCTCCTCTGGAGGCCCAAGACCCAAAAGGGCCCTAATGATAATCCGTATTTGCATCCACTCCCCAGTGGTGATGCTAGGGTTGGGGAGTGCCTGCAAATACAGATGAAGCTTCGCTTGCTCACCTCCTGCTTTGTGGCCCGGTTCCTAACAGGCCCAGGTTGGGGGCCCCTGCTGTATAGGACAGGCATGATGTGTTCACAAAAATCAGTTCTGGTTAGCAGGCATGTTGCTAATCTTGTCCCTTTTGTCGATATTCCCCTTGAGGAGCATGTAGACAAAGCAGGATTGCCCTAATTCTTGGGTGTTTTGTAGCAAAGGAATCAGTTTTTTTCCCCTACCATTTATTTAGAATTTTGGGGGAATATAAACAGGAAATTTTAACTGTGATCTATCTACTGAGAGCTTCATCAGTCTTCTGCACCTGATGCTTCTATTATTATCTTTCCAGACCTTGCCATAGTTGACTTTTTAAAGTCTCTTAAAATTTTATTTCAATATCTGGGTAACATATTATCTGCACTGAGATATATTTGACAGCTATGAACTGTTAAAATGTCATCAGTATTTTTGTTAATAACTCACTAATTTTGATAGTACAATTGTTGGTAGTTTTAAAATTTGAATGAAAAACAAAATGAATGCTTAAAATGTAATGCTCGAGAGAGTCAGTTCTGTCTATAGTTAGTTAATTTAGCACAATACACATTTTGTATGGCACATCCTATTAAAATAATCAGGTAGCAAGTGTTGGGAAAGACTTTTGCTCAAGCCTCTGGAGGGCTGTTGTTACTCCAATATTGAGCAAGCTGGACAAAGAGCCTGACCTGGTACAAGGCAGCATCCTATGTTCTTACAGAAAGCGTGGAATAATACATTTTAAAATTATAATAATTAATTTCTCTCCTCCATGCCAAGTTTTAACTGCTGCTGAGATGCTCACCTCTATTCACTGCTGAAACTCAGTGACAGTATGCCAAACAGCTAATACCTCTCCACACAAGACTTATAGAACTGGCTGCCACAAGATGTGGCAAAGGTCACAAATTCGGATGAGATTAGATAAATTCATGGAGGAAAAGCTGTCAGTGGCTACTAACCATGATGAGTACATGTTACCTCAAGTAATGGAGGCAGTAAGCCTCTAAATACCAGCTGCAAAATCAAGCAAACAACAAAGAAGTGATCAAACCAATGTGCAATACAAAATGACCACCACACAAAATAAAATATTATATAAAATAATAAAATGACTACACACACATATATATACATACACACACACACCTGAAAGATATATTCGATCAACAAAACTAAGCTGCTTTTAGACATGTGGCAAAGCCAGGATTCGAGCTAGTCTTTTCCCAGTCCAAGCCAGTCACTCCACTCACTACAGTTAAACCGCCTCTCCCACATACCGACTTCTTCGTCCCTTCCACGCCCTGCCGTTTATCCGCACAACCTCGTGCCGTTCCTCGCTGACATTCTCAACAGCAACATTGTTATTGTTCCTATTTAACTTCATGACGCCACTTCCGGTTAAGTCACAGGAAAGACCCGGAACGAAAAGGACGACACACTCGGGGAAGTATGTCAGCCTCAGAAGGGCGAGGCCGGTTCGTCACGTCTCTGCCGAGCTCCCTCCCCCGCATCACCTTTTAATGGCCCTTCGGTTGCACACAGAGATATGAACAGGGATCACAAAATGGCGCGTGACATTTTTCCTTCCAGGAACGCAGCGCGACGTAGGACAGGGATGAGTTCCTAAGCGGCTTTTCCGCGCATTATCATGTGGGAGAAGAAAGTCAGCGCAGCGCATAGCTCTACCGGTGCGCGCTGCCACGATAGGGGTCGCTATTGGAAATAGCTCGCCGAAGCCGGCCCTGCGGCGCGCCTGTGATGACGTGCGGCCGCGAGGGAGACGGCGATGGCGGCTTCCCTGCGGGACAGCGTGACTGCGAACTGCTGAGGAAGGGATTCTGAGGTAAGGGCGGACTTCTCGTCCTAGGCTGCGGGGAGCCCCGAACCCAACCCAACCCAACCCAACCCAACCCCTGCTTTCTTCCGCGGGAAGCATTGCAGCCGCCTCTTCCACCGCAGCTCCGGCTCTTGAAGCCGTCAGACCCTCCTCGCGCCGGGGTAGCTGCACTCGTCCCTCACCTGCAGACGGACTGGGGACTTGTCACAGGTGCTGCCGGATGGGCAGCGGTTCGGCTGGCGGGGCTTTTGCGGTGGTTGAGCGTTCCCGGGAAAGCCCCAGGGGAGCCCTGTTAGATATTTATTTATTTATTTATTTATTAAAACATTTCTATGCCGCCCCATTCGCCGAAGCCTCAGGGCGGCTCACAACATAAAAATTAAAATATAATACAAACAACAAATAACAATATAAAATAAGTCGCCCTGGCCAGATAAAATAAATAATATTAACAATTAAAATGACGTTTAAATAAAAAGGTCTTCGCCTGGTGCCGAAAAACAAGTAACGAAAAACAAACAGCTCCGTCCTGTCCCGCGTTCTTCTCCACGGGGGCTGCGGAGAAGGCTGAGCAGGGCGTAAAGCAGAAGCGGGCAATCTGGCGTCCTCCGGACATTTTGGGTGCCGCTCTCCTCAGCTTCAAACGGCAGGGCCGATGCGCGAGGCTTGGAGAAGTTGTAGTGCAAAGAAGCATTTCGGAGGCACTGAATTGCCTACTCTTGGCATAAAAGCAGCTGCTTCCCACAGTGTTCCTTTGGAGGAACATTGGGTCCGAACATAGAGATATATCGAGGTATTCTTGCTAATAACAGTTGGTGATCTCTAATACCTTTCTAAATCCGCCTAAGGCAGTGGCCGTTGTCACATTTTGTGAACTCGGTAATTACTGTGTGAAGAAGTACTTTTGTTTCCTGAATCTACCGATACGTTTTCGTTGTGTTAGTAAACATGTTTAGTAACCATAACCATGGTGGAACTTAATGTTAACCCCAGTTCTCCATCAGCTCCACTGACTCCCGATTGAAGTCAGGGCCCAATTCGAGGTGTTGGTTATGACCTATAAAGCCCTAAACGGTTTGGGACCTGGATAGCTAAAGAAATGCTTGCGTCCATATATGTCCTCCCGCCCCTTGAGATCATCAACAGATTCCCTTCTCCGGGAACCCACTGTGAATGATATTAAGAGGGTGAGTACTCGGAGGAGGGCTTTCTCTGCGGTGGCGCCCCATCTATGGAATGCGCTCCCCAGAGAGGTCCGCCTGGCACTGTCATTATTTGTTTTTCAGCGCCAGGCTAAGACCTTTTTATTTAAAACTTATTTTAATTGTTACATTATTTGTATTCATAGGATTTTAAATTTTTAGCTGAGATGCACCGGGGGGTTTTAAATAATTTTTTTATTGTTATATTGTTGTTATTTATGTATTTTGTTAATGTTGTGAGCCGCCTCGAGGCTTCGTTGCGATGGGGGCGGCATAAAAATGTTTTAAATGAATAAATAAATAAAGTGTTTAGGGAATGTTGGTGTATCATTAATTGATCCCTAATTCCTTTCATATATTTCTTTTAGTTCAATTAGTGATTGCTCTGCGTTGTTACTATTTCTGAAAATATTTTTATATCACCTTTCAGGTTGTATTGCCCTCATGAAGTGCCATGCAGTGTTTTAAAAAAGAACAAATAATTATACTTACACAATAGCCGCAGAATTATTTTGAAATCACTAATTGTATGCACACAATCAGATCCTATTGCTTTTGGCTTCAAGGTGAAATACTGATCTTGAGCTTGGTTAAAAGGATTTGTTTAGCACTTTATTATGATTTAGGAATAGACAGCTACTAACCATTGAAGATATGTGTCAGTGGAAGAATAGAATCCTTTAAAAAAAGTTGAGTCTGCTAGTCTAAAGGAATCTGAATGTAAGATTTCTGTAGATGACTGAATATAGATTAGCCCACAAACATTAACTACTAGTATGTGGATAGTAGTAACATTTGCAGTAAATGCTTGCTTACTATTGTAGGCTAACTTTGATATTTTGTGCTTCTTTGCTTTGTTCTTTTCTTTCAATAGCCTGATCTATTTCCAGCTTTTATGACGTTTTTAACACTGGAAGATTACACTTTGCTATTCGAAGAAATTATATTTAAGAATAATGGCTAATTACAAACCTGTCATAGTTCAGTCTTTTCCAAAGCTTGGTGAGAAAGTGACTAAAGATACATTGTACTGGAAAAATTACAAGGTAATAATCCATAGTTAATTATTGGGATTGGGAATGATAATGTCTGGTTCCATTGTACTCTTTAGGAGTTTGAAATGATGGATATGATGGAGAATTCCTGTTAACTTTGTATTTAAGTTCTGCATTTCCCTGCATAACCAAGAACAATACTTTGAACTTAAAACTTACATAGTATTTTGAATTTCATTTTAATAGATGCATTGTTACTATGTTATAGCATTAAAATATAGAGGAAAAACTAGAAAACCTTTTAAAAGGGGTGTAATCCAGGGGGTTTCCCCATACAGCTATCTAACATAGACATTTTAAAGTGAAAATGAAGGAGGCTGAGACACTGCCAGGATACCTTGTATGTTGATGGTGCCAACTCCTCCTCTCCCTGTACCCAAGAATGCCCATGAAACTGTTTATCTGATGTTGCTTATGTGACCTTGGAAAAATAGCTGGTATAGCTCTTTCTATGCCAGCTGCAGTGGGGAGGGATCTGAATACAGATCTCCAACTCTGAGAACAGAACAACTTAGACCTTAGAGCTGGGAATCCCCTCCCCCCACCCAAAAAATGCTATGGCCCTCTAGATGCTGGTTAGAAGCTGCTCTAGGATTGTTCTGTAATCAAATTACAGTGGTGCGTCGGCTCATGAATGCCTCAGTTCACAACCAAATTGGGTCATGAACAAAAATTTCATGAACATTTTGACTTGGGTCGCGAACTCCACATTGGGTGGCAACCAAGATTGTGGCCATCTCCTCGCCCCGAGAGGGGAGATGGCCATGATCGCAGTTACGTTCGTACAGGGAAGACGTGTGTGATCACAGGCGTGCTCCTGCAGGAAAGATGGGCACAATCGCAGCCATCTCCCCCCCCTCAACCAGCACGATCACAGCCATTTCCCCACCCCCACCCCCTCCAAGTGGGGAGATGGCCTCGATCATGGTTGCATTCGTGCAGGGAAGACATAGAGGAACTGACGACAGAAGAACTTGCTGAACTCCAGAGTTAGCAGCAGAAGGCACTTGCTGAGGAGGATTCCACTGAGGAAGAGGAGGACAGGGAGGAGGTTAGCAGTGATGTGATACAATGCATTATCAAAAAATGGGATGAGTGCCAGGATGTCTTTGAGAAGCACCACCCCAACATAACTGTAACAAGCAGAGTGCTGAATCTGATGAACGATAACATGGTCTCTCATTTCCGGAGGGTTATGCAGCGCAGGAAAAAACAAGTGACCATAGACAGATTTTTCGCCAAAATTGACTCTGCAGCTAAAAGACAAAGAAGAGAGGAAACCCCTGAAAGAGATCTTCCCAATGTTGTTATGGAGGGGGACTCTCCCTCAAAACAGCCTCCCCCCCACCTAGGTTAGTGTTCTCCACTGTACTGTACAGTACTTTGTTACTTAGTTGTTCTTTGTCACTTCGTTTCAAATTTTTCTGATAAAAAAATAGTTACAGAACTGATTAACCTTATTTAAATTGAACCTTATGGGGAAATTTGACTTTACTCGCGGCCAAAAATTGGCCCACAGCCACATTCAGAGGGGCCAGAACGGATCAACCTTATTTACATTGAATCTTATGGGGAAATTTGACTTGGGTCACAACCGGAGTCGTGGAATGGATTAAGTTCGTGAGCCAAGGTACCACTGTATTTCTAAAACAGTTTTGGCTTGCTTGTCTCACTTGAAATACTGTGCTAAAGAAACTTTTAAATTATAAATATTAAAATTGTGCTAACCTTTTTTAGGCTCCCATTCAGATAAAGGAGTTCGGTGCAGTTAATAAAATAGACTTTTCTCCAATTCCTCCTTATAACTATGCTGTCACAGCTTCATCAAGGGTAAGGTTCAAAATACAATTTTGTTTTACTTAACAATTTCTTAATCTTATCCTAAATTCCGTTATATTGAGTTTGGTTGTAAGATGTTTCCCACTTTGTTGTAGTGCAAGGTGCTTATGCTGCATTGCTGAAGTAACACCTGGAAGTGTGTTGCTTTTGTGTACAAGGAGATTTTAGGATCCTGTGTATCATTACAAAAGCCCACTTACCAGTAACTTGCTTCTGTCTAGATAGTGTTGCTATATGCACACCTTTGCTTTCTCTTATGTAAGTAAAGGTTGCTATTCAGACCAAATAGGGAGAAGAATTGCAGATAATTCTGTTGCAGCGAAAGGAAACCATTTGCCTACTGTTACACCAAACATTTTAGCTTTTAATGAGAGGGAACCTCAGAGGGTGATGCCTTCTGTATGCAAAGAGTCTGCATGCTGTGATTCTATCCCTCATAGAACCACCCCCTTGTTGTTTTTAACTCCTTTTTCCTTCAGGCCAAACCTTCACATAACAGTAGGTAGAATGGATCAAAGCAGCACTTTTTTGTTGGTTCTCTTGGTTTTTCAGTTGTATATCTTGCATTTTTTTCCAGATTCACATTTATGGTCGATATTCACAAGAGCCAGTCAAAACATTCTCCCGCTTCAAAGATGTAGCCTACTGTGCTACATATCGAGATGATGGGAAGCTGCTTGTTGCTGGCAGCGAAGATGGCAGTGTTCGACTCTTTGATATCAGTGGGAGAGCACCACTGAGGCAGTTTGATGGTCATACTAAGTAAGAAAGCAGATTTGTTTAAAAAGATGCATTAAGACTTCAAATCGCAGCATTACTCTGAAATTTTCACCTCAGTTGAAGCTTTTCTGAGTCAAGTGACTTCTCAATTGCAGTCAATATATGTTCATATAAGGCTGTCAACATGATACTGCAACTTTTACAAGTCTTCATTATTTCCTCAACTATTGCCAGATGGTTTATTACTGATAAATTAATATTGATGATACTAATTTTCCAGTTGCCCAAGCCCATCCATTCAGATTTTAAATTCACCCTTATTTTAATTCAGTTATTTCTGAAGTCCTCATCTGTAATGGCTTTACTGCTTATCCCTTATGACAGACTACTTTTATAGCAGATTTTGAATGGGTAAAAATTTCTCAACTGTTTTTAATGATATGTGTGTGTGTGAAATATATTCTGGAAATAAACAGTACATAAATTGCTGAATTAAAATATGAGAGGGATGTTCAAAACACAACAAAAAGGAAACAATAGAAATCAGTGTTCTGTTTTGTTTTTTAAAAGAAAACCATAGTTTACCAGCATGCCTCAACATGTTGGACTGTACTTTCCATAATCTTTAGCCTGTGTGGCCAGTGGTCTAGTCTGTTTAGATCATGGATCCTCAAACTACGGCCTGGGGGCCGGATCCGGCTTGCCATGCCCATTTATCTGGCCCACCATGCCCATTTGGACCCGCCGTGCCCATGCGCACACCTGCTGCCGCCCACCTCATTCCATGTGCGGGGCGGCAGCGGTTTGCTCACTCAGAGAAAACGATCTCCAAGTGAGCAAGCTGCTGCTGCTTGCGCCCGCCTCGCGGCATGTGCCCGCCTCCCCTTGCTGCCCCCGCCTGTGCCTCGCCTCACCCTGCCTCAGCGCGCGCGCCTGCGCGCACCACTGCTACTACCTTTCCGTCCCACACCCAGCACCAGCAGCTTTCACCTGGCCCCCTGGTGGAAAAGTTTGAGGACCCCTGGTTTAGATACTCTTATCAGGTGTAAAATGAATTTATTGTACTTTTAACTATTCTGGGGTTGGATTCATTGGGTTATACAGTCAAATGAGGAATCTTTTGTACACAATGAGCAACATGCAACAGAAGAGATTCTGTCCCATGTATTTCACCCTGGTAGATCCACTTTTTTTGTTATAGGCTGTCTCACTTGATTTTTTGGTCAATTCACTACAGTACTTCTATGTAAGCAACAGACCAGCAAAGCTAGCTAGTTATCAGGTTCGTAATAGGGAGCTTAAATGTTGCAATGGACTAATTGGGGATGTTTTGAATCTGTTTCTAGAGCTGTGCATGTTGTGAACTTCCTTTCTGATAAGTACCGCATAGTATCTGGAGCAGATGATTACACATCTAAGGTGTGGGATGTTTCATCCTCATCAGAAATAGCATCTTATGAAGAGCACACAGATTATATAAGATGTAGCTGTATTAGTAAACAGAATGCGGATCTTTTTGTAACAGGTTTGTAGTTCATTTTATACTTATTTGCATCACATTGGCATCCTGAATGATACATTCTTTTGATATATCCTGTGGAATAAACATATGTATTTTTAGTACTATTTATTTATATTTGTTTTTCTGCTCTGTATCTTCCCAATGATTTGTGTTTGTGTAGAATAGATTTTCTGCTACAACTGGATTCTTTTTCTTGTTTCATTTCATTACATTGACTTATAATTGTAGTATGCACTAAAATCTGCCCCCAAGGCATTATGGGTGATGAGAGTAATCACTAAGTGGCTTCTCCAGCTTATACTGGTAAAACAAAATGCAAACTCCACAGCTTTTCAATATAGTTGTCCTGCAGAAACTATTCTATATAGTAGAATAGTTTCTGCAGGACAATCTGGAACAGATTGTAAGGATACAGTGGGGCTGTAGAAGGGAGGCAAAATTGTCCCTGCCCCACTTCCACGGGGATTGTTCCATCAGTATGGTATGTTAGATTCCATCCGCTCCTTTCATTAAGTAGTTTAACAGCATGCTTGAATAAAAGGACATGTGCATTCAGAAGTTACTTTTACTTTGCTTTGGCATGGATTGGGGTTTGACTGTAGATATTTTACCTATTCACTGATTATTTCAACAGGATTAACACCTGTTCTACTCTGTTTTAGATCTGAAGAAAAATGTTGCAGCTACAACAACATGCTTTTTTTATACATCTCAGACTGTTCCTTTCTCTTGAATGACTTCTAGGTTCATATGATCATACTGTGAAAGTCTTTGATACACGGACTGAAAAAAGTGTCATGACAATAGAACATGGACAGCCGGTTGAGAGTGTTAATCTCTTTCCTTCTGGAGGCCTTCTTGTGACTGCAGGTATTTAAGCCAGGGGACAGTTTTCCTCCTCTTCATCCTTCTCCAACTCCTGCTTGCAAGCATACTGCTCGTTCATTATCTTTTACTTGTTTAGATGATTAATAGTGCAGACAGTATTGGCAAGGATGTATTGCTGTAGGTTCCGAACCATTTATGGCTGGATGCTTGTGAAGGCCTCTTAGAAGCTAGAACTTACAATTTATGGAAATGTGGGCCATGGAATCTCATTGGGGCACCTAATAATCTGGTCCCCCTCTCTCCAAGTGTGGTACTGTTAAAATAGGAGTGGTGGGACAGGAGATCAAAGACCAGGTAGGGTACTGTGCAGGGCTGCTGGGTCACAGCTGGCTAAATGGGTGACAAGGTAGTGCAGGCCTTTCCCAAGTCAGGTGTCACTAAGTCTCTTCCATCCCACACAGTTCTACAGATGCAACTGAAAGGATTGTATGTAGTGGCAGCCATTCTGTTAATGGAGGGCATCTGCTGGTGGAGCAGTGAGACCCCTCAGTTCCGTTCTGTAGGATCCTCCAAATCTCTGGAGCAAGATAGGGGGTGAACCTCAGAGGTAATGGGGGATAGCCCCAAATAGCCTCCTGCTCTGTTCTGCTGCCAGATGTATTCTGTCAGAAGATGGACAACTATTGGATGCAACCCATTGTGTTAGAACTGGAGAATGGGTTCTGTGAATCAGAAAATCTACCAAAGAATCTCTTCTTGGTTGTGTGAATTTCCTTAAGTAAGTTCTTGAATATATTCTGATTAGCTTGAGCTTCAGACAGTAGATGCTAATGATAACTCTTTGAATCTCAAACAAGGTTATTCAAAGTATAGATTTAATTTTTTATTAGGAAGATTTCCCCTAAGATTCCCTCCTCAATGTTATTAGTAGTTCAAACATCAGGGATGAGAGGTTATTATAATGTTTGTATTGTAGCTGATGGGAAGACTTTTTACCATCTTCAGGTATATATGCAAATTCTGTTTTAATCTTCATTTTCTGAACCTTTGTGCTTTTACTCCTTTTTAAAAGCAGTGTTGAATTTCTGTTGTGCACATTTTCCTCTTTATATGATCCATTAGTGTTTAATGGGGGACAAGATTTTTTTCCTAGCAAAAAGGTTTGATTCATTTTAAACACCCTGTATTGCTAGGGGAAATCATGCTACCCATGTAGGTTTCCTTTTTGGGGAAGGTTTTTTTTTTAAATTTCCTCCATATTTATTTTAGCATTGTGTTGCAACACAAACAGAATACTAGCGTTCACAGCTTGGTGCCTTCCAGTTGTTTCATACTACTGCTCTAGTAATCCCTGACCAGTGGTCATGCTGGCTGGAGCTTATGGGACTTTAAAATCTAAATCATCTGGGGAGTACTCGGCTGCCTACTAATATTGCATTACAGAGTATGAGAACACTAAGCAAAGGGAAGGGGATTTGCTATATAGAATCACAGAATAGTGGAGTTGGAAGGGGCCAGGAGGCCATCAGATCTAACCCCCTGCTATTGCAGGACACTAAGTTACACCATCACACTCAGATGACTATTCATACACTTTTTGAATGTCTCTAGTGAGGCCCACAACTTTCCCAGGTAATAGATTTTATTGTTGTACTGCTCTGAAAGTGAGGAAATTCTTCCCAGTGTCTGCTCTAAATCAGTTCTTTTAAATTAAGTTCATTATTCTGTGTCATCTACAACAAGAAGATCCTTCTCATTTGCAGTATTGTTGAGCCAAGTGTTCCCCATTTTGTAGTGATGCATTTGGTTTATTGTTCTTAAGTGGAGGGCTTGGCATTTGTCCCTACTGAATTTCATTATGTTGTTCTTTGCCCAGTGTTCTAAGCTATCGAGATCACCCTGTATCTTATCTGTGTCTTCCAGGGTATTTGCTATTCCACCCAGCTTTATGTAGCCTGCAAATTTAATTATCTTTCTCTGTGCTTCCTCTTCTTTCTGTTGAGAATTGTGTTTAAAACTGGAATTGCCTATTCCCAGGTCCAGTAACCAGCTATAAAGAACACATGAGCCGCCTCCTTTGACAAATTGCAAATTGCAGAGTGGGGATGCATTTCTGCCTGTGTGCAGGCTTGTTACTTGTGATATCCATACCAATATATGGCCATCCAGGGGTATGCCCAAGAGTGTGAGCAACAGGGCATTCCTACTCTGCATGATCCACTGTTGCTACTTGAAAGGGATTTAAAGTAATCCTATCTACTGACTTTGACTATACATCCAGAACAGTATCAATGGCTCTATTTGAGCTTGCTTCTGAAATTCCACTTTCTGTGAAGAAATCTATGTGCAAATAAAAAGTGCTTGTCCTTTCTCTTGCAGGTGGTCGATACGTGAAAGTGTGGGACATCCTTAAAGGAGGACAGTTGCTAGTGTCCTTGAGAAATCACCATAAAACTGTCACCTGTTTGTGTCTGAATAGCTCTGGTCAAAGACTGCTCTCTGGCTCACTAGATAGGTTTGTAGTTCACCATTTTGTTTCCTGGCTTTTCATCTATTTTTTGTGCTCTTTGCCAATGAGCTCTGGCATAAAGTTCCATGACACAGAGCACTATGCCAGTGTGCACTGCTGTTCACAGAACTGGCTGGTTGGCATTTCCTCCCTCTCTTGGCTTTTTCCAAAAGCAGATTGAGTAGGTTTACGGCTACAGTAATTCCCTGTGAATCTCAAAAGACCAGAACCTTACAAAATGTTCGGGTGGTCAGAGGGTAGGATTTTAGTATGCTACATATTTCCTGCCCTTTCAACTTGATTAGAAAAAATGGAATTAGAAAAATAAAATGTGTATTTCATGTGTATGATTTTTGGTATCCTGTACATGTTTCCTCAGAAGTACCACTGAGTTCAGTAGGAATCCTTCCCAAGTGAGTGAATATAGGATTGTAGCATTATGCAAGTTTTTTAGCAAAGAGTTTGGGTGAACATCATGATCCAGGGTGATCTTGCTAAACTTGAATACTGGGCTGAAAGCAACAGAATGAGATTCAGTAAGGACAAGTGCCAAGCCCTCCACCTAGCAAAAAGAAACCAAATGCATTGATACAAGATGGGAATACACGGCTCAACAGAACTAAAAAAATGACTTCCAAATTATGAGTAGTAGTAGTTACCCTATACTCCTCACTATTCAGATCTCACTCTGGGATACTGTTCTGGGCACCAAGATTAAAGAAAGATGCAGAAAAATTAGAAAGGGTCCAGTGAAGGGCAACAAAAATGATCCAGGGTTTGGAAACACTGCCCTGTGAGGAGAGACTGAGAGAACTGGGCATGTTCGGCCTTGAGAAGAGGGGGGACATGATATCCCTCTATAAAGCTGTTAGAAAGAGAAAGGTCAGGCTCTCTCTTCACTAGTATCTGTAGGACATGGAATAATCAACTCAAGTTACTAAAACCCAGATTTAGGCTACATATCAGGAAAAGCTTCTTCACTGTCAGAGCAATATGACAGTGGAAACAGTTGCCTAGAGAGGTCGTGGGCTGTCCCGCTCTAGAGACATTCAAGGCAAAACTGAACTGTCATCTGAGTGGGATGGTTAGTGTTGAGCAACGGCAGGGGATTGGGCCAAATAGCCTCCATGACCCTTTCCAACTCTTCTATGATTCTATGACTATGCCTTGGATCCAGATATTCATTTTACAAAGACAACATTAACTGATTGCCCCATCCTTCAACCCTTGTTCACTGTTCCCCAACCATCAGCTTTGTAGATGGGTGGATTCTCTGGAAAAAGATAGGAGCTGATGCTAGAAGCTTTGTGGAGAAATCAGCAAACTTGCCTTTTCCACTGGCCAAAATGGCTTTGGCAGAAGAAACCTTATTAGAACTCATAATAGAGTACTTCACTGGCAAGAGCAAAGTCTGGATCCTCTCTGTTTTTGGGTCGCCCCCCCCCCCCCCCCCCGCACAGGTCTGTTATCAAGTCAGTTGGCCTGAAGGCTTATGTATCCTACTACATTCTTGTTTGGTGGCTGACTTGTCAGATTCTATGCAAAATGGAGATGCATTTGAGCTCTCAATTATTTGGCTGTTAGATGTTCCACAGTTTCTATTAATCTCGAGTCGTCCCACCTATAAATCCTTCCTGGGTCACTTGCATATTTTAAATTTCTATGCCAAAAAGTTGTTTCTTATTGCAATCCTGTTTAATTTGGAAACTTTAGTTAGTTGCAGTTTCCTCCAAAAAATGCAGGGACAATGCAGGGTTGCTTGCTGATAATCTTAAATCCACACCACATTTTAACATGGCAAACATCTTCACTAACTCTTTTACACTCTTTGGCCTGCCT
Organism: Varanus komodoensis; assembly: GCF_004798865.1. Classification (NCBI taxonomy): domain Eukaryota; kingdom Metazoa; phylum Chordata; class Lepidosauria; order Squamata; family Varanidae; genus Varanus; species Varanus komodoensis. The sequence continues at coordinate 13,593,704 of NW_025336087.1, read as the reverse complement.
TGATAGCACTTTTTACTTCCAAAACATGTGATGAACTTTCAGCAGCTTAGGTCAGCAAGTACAGATCTCAACTAAAAACCCAATCTGTTGTTATCTGTAGGCATGTGAAGGTTTACAGTACAACTTCCTACAAGGTCGTTCACAGCTTTAACTATGAAGCATCAATTCTCAGTCTTGCATTAGCAGTAAGTACTATAAACAAAGATTCTGGTAAGCAGTAAGTACTATAAGCAGTAAGTACTATAAGCAAAGATTTGGTTGCTAGGCAACTATTTACCTATGAAAAGCACTTGCTTCTCTAAGTTGCAAAATACCGCTTGATGCAAAAAGATTAGCTAAATGCAATCTTGTTGAAATGAAAGGCACTTGTGCAGATGCAGCGCTCAGTGGATGCGGCATGCTTCTCTGACCTTGCTTTACAAGTAGTTACAGAATTATCCATGATGTGTTTTTCGTAGACTGTTTCTGTTGTTATTTCCATTTGAGATTTCCATTATTTCCATTTGGTGGGGTCTGCCATAGCAAAATTCAGCTTAGCTGCACCCCATTTAATATATTGATACTTCATTTAGGGTGTATCAATAAGGACCTTCTGGTCCAAGGTTTCATTCCAGCTCTGCTGGGGATCAAGATGGCCATTCTCCTTTTCCATCAACCACCAAGTGTTCCTAACTTTTGCACGGTTTGTTTCCTTGTAAGTCTCTTCTGAGACTTACTTGCTTGCAGTATAAACTTTAAGGTACAGTAAGGTAGTATTTTTACTCCTGTTGGCCTTCCCACCACTGGAATGCCGCTCCTGGGTGCTTCTCTGAAATTGCATTCAGCTGTCAAGCTGGAAAAGGTTATCCACATGAAGGGGCAGACTGCAAAGCAGGATGGGTCTGCAGTGGGGGAGGGCAACGTTCTACCTGTGGGTGGGATCGAAGATGGAGCGGGGCCTGTTGGGAATGTTGCCCTTGAGATAATACACATGTACAGAGCTAAGCTGCATGAGGTTCTGTACGCGTTTTTAGAAGCAAGCAATGCTGACTTGCTCAGCAGCACTTTCAGGTAGCATCCCAAATACCAAGTCTCTACATGTTTACTTACAGATAGCCAGGCCTCCTGCCTGCAAAATAAATGCATGAAGTTGCTTGAATCTTTACAGGGAGTTTAAAGATTAATGTCCTCTAAATCCCCAGTCACAGATAATGGCAAAAGAAGCATGTGGCTGAGTGGGGAATCTCCCGGCTCCTGGGGCTGCACCTGGCCAGGAGGCAGAGGTTCTTAGTTCCAACATTTAAGTTTCCTTACTCGGAACTATTTTAACTAGCTTGGTGTTTGCAACACAGGTATGAAAAAAGCAAGTGATCTATTACGAATGTACCTTCTATGTTTATTAACTGGCTCTTTTTTGCATTTGGAATTTTTAGCAGGAGTTAGTTTACTTTAATTGTAAATAAGGTGTGACTCACTGAACTTAGAAAGCCAAGGCTGCTGACTCTCATATTGATTATCTAATTTCCTCATGCTTTGGACAGCACAGTTCTAGGTATGCTTACAAGGCAGTTAACTCCAGTGAACCCAACAAGACTTCCTAATAACATGCATAAGATTGCACTACTTAGCTAGAAAAACAGGTTGAACTTAACTTTATTACATCAGGCAGTATGGGGTAGGCTTTAATTCCATCACAATCTTTCCTTTTTGGACTGTTTAGCACACAGATTGTTCATGGTTGTCCTCTGTTCAGAGCAGAGCATTAGAAGCCAGTTTATCTGTGCAACCATTCTCCCATAAAACTGAAAGAGTATTGTCAGAGATCTCTGAACTAGAGATTGCAGTGATAAAAACCTGCTTTGTCTCCCTTTCAGCCTGAAGATGAAACACTGGTAGTAGGAATGACTAATGGAATCCTGAATGTTAAACATCGGAAGCATGAGGGAGAGAAAGAGCATCTTCAGAGGAGGGGACCTGCATATAGGACCTTTGTGAAAGGAAGAAACTACATGCCAAAGCAGGTATGCAGAAAAGGATGCACGGAACTAGTCCTTTTTTCTGCTAGCAAGTGCCCATGCCATCTGTTTGATTAAAAGTTGCAGTCCAACTAATTTCCTCTTAAATTCTTTTTACTCAGTGCAGTTTGCCCAGGTTGCATAAGCGCAGCAGCAGCAGCATCCCAGTCATGTTCTGCATTCAAAGGAACTCATAAACAGCAGCATGTTGCCTCTGTTCTTGGAGGCATCATATAACATTATATTAGTAGACACTGATAATTTTATCCTCCATGATTTTGTCTTAATCTCTTCCTGAAGCCATCCAAGGTGGTGGCCATCATTGCAACTTCTGATAGTGAATTCCATAGTTTAAGTATGTGTGAGAAGTACTTCCTTTCATCTGTTCTCACTCTCTTGCAGTACAGGTTCAATTGTTTTTAGTCCAAGGGTTTCTAGTACTATAGGAAAAGAAGAAAAACCTCCCCTTATTCTCTTCCTTCACATCGTCTGTCACATACTCCTTATACGCTCTTTTTCAAAGTTAATTCATGCCAGATGTGGTAACTTTACCTCATAGGAAAGTTTCTCAAGCTCCTTGATCACTTGGTTATCCTTTTCTGCCACTCTGCCAGCTCTTCAATATTCTCTTTCAAAACTAGTGACTAGAGTTGTACATAGTATATTAGATTATTCCATGTGTGGTCATACTGTTAGTTTGTATGAAGGTATTATGATAATGATCATTTTATTTTTTTTTCTTTTCCTAATGATTTCCAACACAGAATTTGCCTCATTCACTGTTCATACATTCTAGGTTAACATTTCATCAAGTTCCCCACTACAACTGTTTTACTGTTATGCAAATATAACCCATTGAAAGTCCTATGATTAATTGACCTGCAGCTCAACTCTAAATATATCTATTCAAAACCCCATCCACCAAACTTGGTGGTACTTCCAGTGCAATACTAGGCAACATCTACCCAGAAAAAGGCACACTGAGTTAACTGGGGCTTACTCCCATGTAAATGTGCATAGGATTTTAGCCTTACTTGCTAGTGAAACTCTTTTAAATTTCAGCCTAAAGCGTTCTTAATCAAGTGATGCTCCTAGGATCCAATATTTTCTTTGTGTTATGTGAAAGTGCAAAACCTTGACGTGAACATTGTATATATGGTCATAGACTACTGTTGCAGTTTTTATTATGGATTGTCTCTTCCCCTCTCTTTTTTAAGGAAGATTTCTTTGTCAGTAAGCCAGTAAAGAATCATTTGAAGAAATATGACATGCTTCTAAAACGTTTTGAGGTTTCCAAGGCTCTGGATGCAGTACTTCAAGTAAGATGTTCATCTCCTAGATTATCCTTATCTCTACTGAAACTGCTACAAACCTGAAAACACAGGTTTTCTGTGCATCATGTGCCAGGTAGCTGCTTCTGCTAGAAGTGGGAAACACCATTAAAATGCTATGAAAATATTGAGGAAAGCCATCCATCCCTATCCTGTGGGCTCTAAGGGCCTATAGGTCAAATGGACTGCTAGCTTGTATTTATTTCAGAATTTCTATCCTACTTTTTCTTTATCCCATCACAGTTTATAAGACTGAGTTATGCTAAATCACACCTATGTTCTGTCTTGCTTAGTATTGCCTATACCATCTTTCCCCACTGATACTCTTCAGATGAGTTCAACTGCAGTCCAGCTGTTACCAGTCAGTGTGCTGGCTGGGGCATGCTAGGAATTGCAGTCCAGTGTATCCGGAGGCATCAGGACGGGAAAAGTACATCTGTACTGACTGGGGTCGGTGTCGGCTAGGGGAGCTCTAAGGCATGAGAGGGACTTTCAGGCACAAGTCTCTCTCAACTGTAGCTGGAGATATCTGGGATTGAACCTGGAACATTTTCCTTGCAAATCATGGTTCCCACTACTTAGCTGCAATCAATTTACAGTTTATTTATTATTTTATCTATTTAAAACATTTGTATGCCGCCCAATTGTGCCAAAACACAAAAAAACCAATTACAGCATATTAAAAATACAATGTTAATAAAATACAGATAAAAATACAAAAGAGAAGGTTGAGTGGCATTAACTATTAGTTTTTTTTTAAGAGGAAGGTCTTTGCCTGGTGCTGAAAAGAATATCAGGAAGGTACCAGGTGAATCTCCTTGGGGAGAGCATTTTAAATATGGGGAGCAGGTGCAGAAAAGGCCCTCTTCCTAGCAGCCATCCCTCTCACCTCCCTAAGGAGTTGTGACCCCTTACATCCCTCTCACCTTCCTAAGGTAACAAACAGTCGTGCTGTTTGGTACCTGCATGTGCATTTCAAGGCACAGTAGAGCTAAAAATACACTTCACATGCCTTTTTGTATTTGATAAGACATGCCTTGTTTTATTTTGATTTTTGTATGAAGAAATATATAATTGTAATGATTGGTTCAGCAGTAACTGCAAACTGCTGTTCCCAGATCTGGCCTACATCTACACAGTTTCCTACCTTCCTTAGGTTTGGGAATAATGGGCAGAAAGAGCAACTTATTTTGCTTGGGACAAAGCTCCAAGTTACAGGATGGTTTTCTCTATCCTGATGCCTTGCAGATACTTTGCACTTCAGACTTTCTTCAGCCCCAACCAGCATGGCCAGTGGTCAGTGATTTTGGGAATGGTTCAAAGCATCTGGAGGGCTTCCGGTTGCAGAAGGCAGTTACAGGGTTCTTTATTTGACATCCTTTGAGCAGCTTGTTAACATGTAAGATCTCAAAAGACTAAATGTCCCAAAACCAGGAAATTAAGCACTCAGCAAGCTTCCCTGGGAATAGTTAAGATTCTGAGTGATCAGCTACTTCTTTGCAGAGCAGAAAGATACTTGAACTGCTTAAAAGCACATGCTGATTTTGCTGCAAGGTGTAATGATAAATGTTTTGTGTTTTTAGGCTCCTGCAAGAAAGAACCCACCTGAAGTTACCGTTGCTGTCATGCAAGAATTAAACCGTAGAGGAACATTGAAAAATGCACTGGCAGGACGAAATGAGAAACAACTAAATGTGCTCCTTTCTTTCTTGATAAGGTAGTTGCCAGTCCTGTAAACTTTGGGCTGGCCCAAAATGTTTTGGCATGAAATGGAAGAAATTGCCCAATACATTCTATCCTTAAAATCAAGATTTTTTGGAAGTTTAGACCTTCCTGTCAAGTTCTGTCATGTCCAAGGGAAATGAAGAAAGAACAGAATGTGAAAATTGTGGTTAGATGGTCTTAAGAATCCTAATATTGGTAGAAATATTACTTCTATATTTGCATGAGAAGTTGTAAGGTTATCTGAAGGTGGTTTAGCTCTCAGATAACCCATGATTCCTGGGCTTGTACAACACATTCCCTGCCACAGCTTGCACATTCAAAGTGCTGGCTTGTGCATATCTCAGACCCCAGCAGGTGAATTAACATAGCATAGCTTATTTGAATCTGTAAACCAGGTCATGGTTCAGGCACGGCCTGTTTTTGTTCTTCAGACATTGGTGCTTTCAGGCCAGTTTCTTTTCTGGCTCCCTTACCTGCATCCATAATGCACAGCCCTTCCTGATTTTGCCTGCCGGTGCGTCTTTCACAGCACGCCTCAGTGAGCCCATTCTTGCTTCAGATCCCAGTTTCATCTGCACTCTTCCTCAGGCCTAATTCTCCAGCCATCCTTTTAGATTCATGCCATAGTCTGTTGCTCTACGTACATGATGCACTCCCAGTCTCCAAGCTTCTTTGTATCCCAACTCTTTTCCCAAAACTCCAGCCTTCCTCTGCATGAGGTTTTTCTCCAAAACAAGCTGACACTTTCCCTTTCCTTACAGGAGGAAAGCTGTAATAGATACAATATAATATAGATACTTACCCAAACTTGCCTACTATATTCCTGCCTTTTTAATGTAAGAATGCATTTATTCCTGTAACTGCATTGCAAGAAAGGGAGTGGGGAAGAGTGAGAACAACCAAGGCTGTTTTTCCCATTTACTCACTTGTTTGTTCTGTGTATCATCCTCCACTTGTACAAGTGGTGGATCTTTGCATCAGTTCTTATTTTTAAGAAGCATACATGTTAATTGCAGACAAACCCTTTGTCTAAAAGTTTGGCTTTCCTTTACTTTTTCTATATCATATTTCAACTATACTTTCAAGATTCTCAGTCTTCAAATTGCTCAGACTAGCTACAACTGTTCCATATATTTGATCTTGATACAGACATACTCATATGTGCAGCATAATTTTCATTTTTCTGAAACATAGGGTACAGTATGTCCTGTTTGTTCTTTATGGAAATGAAGAGGGGAAAGAAAATGTTTTGATCAGTCATTGGATTTTTTGTAGCCAGTATTTTCCTTCCACTTCTCATTTGCATCACACCAGTTTCCTTGGCCGGTTTCTCCATGTGGTGGAGGACAGAGTTTCTAGTAAGTCATAAAAATAAGAATTCCTGACTTTGTATATGAATATTAACAGGCTATCAACTTAATTCACAGGCATGTTACTGATGCAAGATTTGCTCCCGTGCTGATAAATGTTGCAGAAATTATTATAGGTAAGTTCTAAGATTCAACACAGTAATAAAGTCCAGTAACCCACTCACTCTTTGTTCGTGCCATTTACAAAGAAGGGTATCTAAAACTGTTAAAACAGCCTTTTCTTTGGACTGGCTGCATTTTGGTATGTCCAGTGACTTTCCCATTGTATGCAACTTGAGAAATTACTATGCTGGCTATCCTCCCATCAAAACCAGTCCATTTTAAGGACGTGGTCTTGAAGGGTTTAGATCATGGGTCCTCAAACTATGGCTTGTGGGATGAATCTGGCCCACCTTGGCCATCCATCCAGCCCACGCCGCCGCTCGCTGCACACACTTGCTGTGTGGATGGGGAGGCGGTGGCTTGCTCACTCGGAGATGGTCTCTGAGCGAGCAAGCCACTGCCCCCTGCCTCCCATACGCGCGCACTCGCTGCTCCCTCGCAGCACAGGTGGGGAGGTGGTGGCTTGCTTGCTTGCTTGCTCGCAGATGGTTTTGGACTCGCTGGGAGATCTCCGAGCGAGTCACTGCTGCGTGCAGCCGATGCTGCCTCGTGCGCGCCTGATGGCACCTCACTGCCCTGCGCCCCCAGGCACCCCCACCTCACCAGCCCGCGACGGTCACTGCAGCCTTTCAACTGGTTCCCTATTGAAAAAGTTTGAGGACCGCTGGTTTAGATTCTTTGGCAAGCTGCGTTTTATCTAAAATAGCAGCAGAAGTTTCCAAGCTCCTTCTAGTTGGCTTGCCGGGCCTGTGGTTTCCAAGACTTGCTGTTGCTCATTCTTGTAATACCAAACTATGGTTTCATGTGTTGTCCATACCAGCCTGGTATCTTGTTATCCTTACAACAGTCCTGTTCATTGGTTAATTATTAACGGTCTGTTGCAAACTGGAAGGGCAGGGAGCCGAGTGTGGCTTTGCTAAGATCAGCAGATGAGCTCATGGCAGAAAGGATGCTCACATTAGAGATACCCTGACTGATAGTTCAATCTGTCCTTTGAGCACACCAGTTTCCCATTATCTACCTGAGAAAAGCTGGTGAAAACCAGGCCCCCCATATCCTGCCTTGGCTTCCTCTGTGTGTCAGATATGCAGCAGATCTCCCATTCATAAATCATATAGGATTGCTCTGAAAAAATGCAGGTAGAAATTATTTATATACTTATATGTTAAACCCCATTAAGTGCAGATGTTCTATTAACCTGACTTTTCTTTGCCAGATATCTACATGCCTGTAATTGGACAGTCACCCATTATTGATAAGCAATTTCTGAAACTTCAAAACCTCATAGAAAAAGAGATTGATTACCAAGAGGAATTATTAGAAGTCTTGGGGATGATGGACGCGCTGTTTGCTACCATGACAAGAAAAAGGCCTGCTGCTATGGATGAGAACAAACATAATTTATAGAAAGCACTGGGATATGTTCCAATATTGTACAATTTCACCAGAAATTAGCCTTTGACTCTTTTAACCAAATGTGTTAACTGATGCATCTGTTTCCAAAATGATTGCTTTGGAACAGGAAAGCATCCACAATACCCTTTTGAAGAATCCAAACTCTTCATAATTGGACAACAAAGTTCTCCCAGGAAACCTTTATTGCTGCCAGAGTTTTTACTATTAGAAAGCTATTTAACTGTTAAAATAGTTCTGCTGGTATTGTATAACATTGGACTTACTTATAAAGATCCACTGTGCTCTTGATTTTTATGATTGCATATGGACAATTCAAGCCATTATCATTCTTGCAGTTTTCTTGAAGAGCTGGTTATTTTTTTATTCAAATATAAATATCATAATTCCATTAAACTAAATCATATTGATTTTCATATCATGCGTAACTATGTTTGGTAAGGAGCCTGCCTTCATATGGAAAAATAAGGTGTGTGGTCATTTGTTGCATTCTGAACTTTTCAACAAAACCTTGCTATATAAGCAAACTTTAATTTTTGTAATGTAAGGGTTCTCCCTGCCCAGCTCTAGGGGCCGTGCTCATCTCCATTTCAAGCCAAAGAGCCAGGATTGTCCAAAGACACTTCTGTGGTCATGTGGCCAGCATGACAAGAGGCTTTTTGAGCATGGGATGCTGCTACCTTCCCACAAAAGTGGTACCTATTTATCTACTTGCATTTGCATGCTTCTGAACTGCTAAGTTGACAGGAGCTGGGGCAAGTAACGGGAACTCACACTGTAATGGGGCACTAGGGATTTGAACTGCTGACCTTCTGGTTGGCAAGCTTGGCGTCTTACCCACTAAGCCACCACACCCCATTAGTTTTTGTACTTAATAGCATTTAAAGATGCTTTTGCTGAATACAATTCTGTCTAGACAATAACTTGAAATGCTAGGGCTAAGCATTTAGTATCAGCATATACTTGGGCAACATCCTTTCTTATCTCAGTTGATTAAAATAATTGTTGAGAGACTTGGTTGAACATTGAATTAGCTGCTGTATTTCTCCCTACACCCCCATCACATGATACAAACAGGAACAGTGTCAGCTGAAGATCATAATTATTCAGTAATTTCTCATCTAAGTGACAAATCAGTCTTGTACAAGGTTGTCAGGATTGGTTAATGGCTGATCAGCATGTTTCTAATTGCCACGTATGTGAGAAGCTTCAGACTGGAGAGTTGTGAAGGCAGGAGTAGGAAAGTATAACTCTTAAAAGATGGAAAGTTGGTTAAAACTGTGAACTTCCTTTCCAATATACATTAGTGGCTTAAGCAAAATACTATTCAATCTGCTCAGTATATAGAAGGAATATTTGCTTTTACTACTTGCCAAAATCTCTATAATGTATAGACACAGAACTATTGGCTAAAAGGAATGAGTACCTAGGTAACAAGCTAAGGTGTAGCTGTGTTTTTGCTAAGTTTTAAGTGCTTTTTATTCAAGCCTTTCTTGCATTCCTGACTGTGTAACACCAGCTATGTTTGAACAGTTACTTCAGTTTACCAGACTACAAATGGGCTTGTCTATCATCTCCATCTTTTGCTGTAAGTTTTTTCTTTCAGTACAGAGGTAAAAGCAGTGCTGACTCTCCCCGAGCTGCTTGCCTATGTGAATATTATCAGAGTAGGTTCCATTCTGCGCCTCTCAACAATGCTATTTGTTACAGAGGGAGTTACTGTTCTTTTTTTGCTAGAACACAGACAAGAAGAGGACTTGAAGAAACTTAGCATAGGCTTCTCTACTCCTATTCAGAAAAGATTTATAGAAAAGCAGACTTCAGTTATGCCCTCCCGAGTAGCCTCTTAATGAATGCCTCTTGTCTATGTGTGCAGATTGATGGAGCACCCACACCATCCCAGTAATCTCTTACTTTGCAAGCACAAAATAGAGCTGTTTCTATACTGACACTGATTCCATTCTGCCATTTTGACTTGCAATCTACATTTAAGTAGCTGTGACGTTATTCACAGATTAATCGCTTACCTGTACTTTTACAATTCTGGAAGTGGCACTGCTATTTCCAAGTGAATTTACACTGCCTACAGTGATGTGGGCAGCCCTGGATCTGGATCCCATGCTGTTTTGGGAAGGTGTAAGAAGAAATGAACAGTGATGTGAGTGCTGCTTCTATGAATCTAGGGTCTGGTAACTTTCACATGGGAGGGAATTTAAAAAATTGATCCAGATCCATTAGCAATCTGGGCATCAAGGAACAGTGGCTCCCATGTCGCTCCAAATAAATAAGAATTTCTCCTTAGTTTACTGACTGGAGGATCTTGTTCTTTAAAGTTTTGAAAATTAACAAATTAGGTAGGTAAACCTAGAACATTGCCATAAGTATTTTGAGGCCTTGCTGCAAATGTTAATCAAGGGCCATCTTTTTTTAAAGAGCGCTGAAGACATTTATACTGTGAGGACCCCTAGAAAGTAAGGCTTTAATAAATGGGAGAAGAGAAAATTTTGGAAAGCTACTGCTTTTACCCTTGTAAAGCTATACAGTGATAGCTGCATTTGTGACTTTCCCTTCTATACATATACTGGCAGAACAGAAATTCTGTCCTGTTACCTGATCACGAAGGAGATTTTTTTCTCCACCTATTTTAGGTATGGTCATTAAAAAAAATGGAAAGTTGCTATGTCACCACTCAGTACATGAGCATCTAACTCGGCTCTTAGCGATGGGAGCTCCCTATGCTAAGGGAATTTGCATCTTTGTTACTGCCCTTGCTCAAGCTGAAGTCTGAATTCACACATTTATAGGTACAAGCCTTCTTTGCAGTAACAGAATACCCACAGGTAAGTATGAAACTTTGTCTTCTGGTGCCAGTAATTTAATACATGACTCAGTTCCATTTCAAGGTGAGTCATTCCTATCTCCTGTACAATGTTGTAACCTCCAGAGAAGTCTCTAGTCCTGGGCCTCCTGACATAATACTCTTTTCAAAGAGGACCTTTAACTTGCTCTTAGGTTCTTTGCAAAAGGTAAGCCTGCATTAAAGCACGTGAAGAAAGGTCAGGCAGCTTAGAGGTGATACAGTTTCCTTCTCCCTGCCTTCTCCACACAGCACAGAGGCACAAACATAGTCATGAAATACAACCCAAGCAGTTTCAGTGAAAGATCAGAAATGCAAGATCCCTCTGGGGGGACCGGGAAAGCCTCCGGAGTGTATAGTTGACTGGCTTGCTATGCTTTTATTCGGACCAGCTATGTTAGTGCTACATACTGCTTAAAGACAGTTACAGAGTAGTCAGTCATTTAAGACTTAGCTAGAAGGTTTCCTGCACTGAATCGTGTTTTTAGAAACTTAATTTTTCACAAGGCCTTTTTTCTCTTCTGGTAGGGCTGCAAACTTTAATTGGTTCCCTCTTCAGAACTGTTACCTCTATTGCTTTTTCTGTAGGGAGCAATTTTGATTGGTGGCATGAGAACTAATAGCTGTCACAGACAAGCTATTTAGGCTCCCATGTGCTTCTATAACAGCTTAATGGAAACAAAAGACACTATTTTCTATTGATGAGGCTGTCCATTTGTAAGTTCTCACAGTTCCTTCAAGACTGAAAAGACAGGCCTTTTGTTTGGTAATATGAATATAATTGACTTATTTGTCAAAAGACAGGTAAATAACACTTAACCAATTGACAGGGTTATTTTAATGCCCAACCACCTCCTACAAAACATTTAGGAAACCAAGTAAAAACTGTAGATGGTCATGTCTGATGACTGCATTCTCATCTATTAGGAAGACATTGGGTAAATCAGTTGCCTGTCCTTTGACAGAGAATAAGCACAATTAGGTTCCTCGCCTCCACCCGCCTGTCAGCATGTTCTGCATTTAATGCCCTTCTGGCCTCACTGTTCACAATTCCCTGCCCTGTTTGCATGGGTTTTCTATCTATATATGAGAGCAACTCTTGATAGCACTCCATCCATCTAATGGAAAGGGTGACAGTACACAAAAACTTGGGCAGAATTAATTTGTTATAGGTCACTGTTCTGTGTGCCATGCATGCATGCATGTATACCTGCCAGTAGAAGATTTTGTTGCATTTTTCTCCCAAGTGATTGGTCCTCGAGCATTTAATGATGGCATTTCAGAGGGAGAGGGAAAGAGACGGGGGAGACCTCAGGATAACCACTAGCCTGGCCTCCTCCTCTCCGTTCCCCCACGCCCTTTCTGTGCCTACGCGGGGGCTGGGGCCGGAGTGCAGCCAAACACGCATCTGAGAATGAGAATCCATCGGCTATCCTAGGGCCACTGACGTGCTGGCGTAGCATATGGGGCTGCTCCCCTTCTATCTGTCGGAAGGGGAACCTCTTCAGCGTATTAAGCCAAAATGACCAAACTGCCCCACCACAAACCAACCTCTTTGCAAGCCGGGGCTGTAGTCCGCCACACGGCGAATGCGTACAGTGAGCTAGACTCCTTAACTCCTCACGTCGAGCCGTTCCGCGGCGGCGGCGCGCTGCAGAAAGCCGTCCGCTAGAGGGCGCTGCGGCGCGGCCTCCCGCAAGCGCGCGCTCCGCGGGCGGGTGTTCCAGCCTCCAGAAAGCGAGCGGAGCCCGCTCGGCCACTCCCGCGCCGCTCGAGGCGGCCCTGCCAGAGCTCAGGAGCAACAAGTCTGACTGGGCGGGCGGGCAGGCAGTGCCCGGCTCCTCCCCTCGGGAACTCAGCCGCCGCGACGGAGCCGGGCGGGCAGAACCCCCGAGGGCGCGCTCCGCGGCTCCCTCTCGGTGCCGGCGGAGAGCTCCGGCCAGGGGCCGCCCCGGCAACTCTCCGCGCGACGCAGTGACAGGTAAGGCTGCTGCCTGGGGCTCCGCTTCCCCGCGGGGCTGCGGGGACACCGAGCTCGGCTTCTCTCGCTCTTCGCATCACTGCAAGATTTACCCAGCAGGTGGTTTGCTGACTTCTCACTGGCCGCGCTTGTTTGGCTTTTAATAAAGCCGAAATTCACCCGGTGCCGCCGCCTTGCTGTGCCGAGGCACTGAGTGGGAGGAAGGCTCACCTGTGGAATATCTGCCTGTGGCGCGGCTAAATAGCTGCCTCAAAGCTCTGCTTGCCACGCGCGAACGGAGGCGGTGAGCTTACCAGATGGCACGCTGTAGAAGGTGGAGCTTCGGGAAAAGGTGTTCTTTGAATAAAGTTTGCCCTCGGAAAGTGTATTCGGGGAGAGGAGCAGTGGTAGAGTGGTATTTCATATTTGCACCCAAGTCTACTGTGTGTGTATAACGCAAACAGAATAATCCACGTTTCCATTACGTCTCGTGAAAAGTTCTAGTGTAGCCTGCCGCCTGATTTGCGTTTACATTAGTGAATCCCGTCTAGCAAAAAAGATAATCTAAAAATATGCATCTAGAAGTAACTCAGCTGCCTAGTCCAAGCAGATTAGTGTATGTAGTAGTAGTATTTGGTTCAGTGTGCCTTGCAAACAATTCCTTTTCCATCCTACCCGACATAAAATTCTATACGCCTCCAAGGTTTGTGTACATCTATGTAGAAAGAAGTTACGTTCTAGGCTTGGTATAGCAATAGCTTGCTGCTTTGCTTTGGTACCTTTTTGTGCTTGTCTGACTTAGGGCTTGTCTGCACTGGTGCTGTAAAGCACGTTATACTGGATTTCATGCTGGATTTTATGCATGTCTCACCTGTGGCATCTGCATAAGACACAGCTGGCAATCCAGTGGTGCCTGAAAATTACTGCAGTTAAAAAAATCCCTTCTAGATTGAAAAGAGTTGAATAATGTCTGCTGGAACAAATTGATTACCCACAGAGCTTGTAATTGGCCACAAGGAACTTTTTATGGGGGGGTGGTGGTTATGATGTCCCAATAATTTGAGGATCAGGCCAGTGAGTCCCAGACCATTTTGTTTTTCAATCCCCCAAGACCATTCACCGTTAGGTCTTCCTAAGAAGGGTGCATTTTCGTCTGTCATGTATCAGTTAGTCTAGGCTGTTGGGCAAAATAAATGCATAAAAAACACACAAACTTCTTTAGAATAGTGATTTCCTAGAATGACAACCTCTTCTAGTTACCTTGAAACACTGGCACAAGAAGAGCAACACCTGGCAAAGGCTAGCATTTTCACCAGGTCCTCAAGCACAACCTGTTATTCATCAAGGAGCTGTGAGGAGTAACTTAAATAATTAAAGACTCCTGTAAGCTGGAAGGGGGAGGCGCCTTCCTTTTCTGTGTATTTGAGTCATTGCCTCCTTCCAGGCTGGAAGGGTGACAGGGTAATTCTGTGCCTTCCTTGTTTTGGGTGTAACTGAATGATCCAATTGCTTCTATGCAAAGAAGTAGCTTCTGCAGAGGAGGTGGCCTGTTGCCTCTCTGTATGAGTCACTATGTTGGGCTTGCCTCTTGCCAAGTGGATCACTTGATTTCATTTCTGTATTGTGTGTGCGCAACTGAATAGCTCAATATAGAACTGTGGCACAATGACTTTTCCTCGGAGGAGGCGGCTATCTGCATCTCAAAATTGCTGCTTTGGCCGTCCTGTTTATTCCACCCTTCCTTAACCTGGTGCCCTCCAGGTGTGTTGGACTGCAACCCCCATCATTCTCAGCCAGCATGGCTGTGAATGAGGAGAACTGCAGACCAAGACATCTGGGAGGGGACAACAGCATGGGGAAGATAGGAAGCCCTCCTGGGAAAGTGTTTCTTGCCCAGGAATGTGGCAAGTAGACCTCTGTGAGGATGAGTGATTCATGTGTGGGGTGGGCAAGAATGGATTGTGCTATATGGACTTTGCTGGGGTGGGAGGGGTTGCAAATCAAGTATGGGAGTTTGTGGGGAGACACTTGTATGTTGTGCTCATTAACTCAGGGCTGTGGCTTGACATATATTGGCTACAGAGGTGGGAGTGCAAAACCTGTGCAGATTGCATTAGTTATGAAGGTCAAATTGTGTGGATAAAGCTTAGCATTCCCTTTTAAAATATGTGCAAGGTGGTCCCTCAGTCCCTTCATGGCTATCACTGAAAGCCAGCGTGGCATAGGGATTAAAATGTTGGGCTGGGATTCAGGAGATCTGGGCGCTAGTGCCGACTCGGCCATGAAGTTCACTGGGAGACTTTGAGCTAGGCATGCACTCTTAGCCTAACCTTCCTCACAAGGCTGTTGTTGGAAGGAAAAAGCAGAGAGGAGGAGATGCTTGTAACCCATTTTGGGTTCCTTGCAAGTGGAAGAAAAGTGGAGTCTAAATGCAATTTAATAATAATTACATTTAGATTCTGAGAAGCTGTAGCATTCTAATTTTATTTACTTTTAAATAGAAGTGTCTTCTGTCATAAACTGACCTCAAGGATGGTTACAATAGTAAAATAGCAATGAAAGACAGCAATACAATAAATGCAGTTCTGACTAAACAAGAGAAAGCTGAAAAACAGCAGATAAAAATAACCAGTAAAAGCCCAAGAGATCACATGGGTGTGGAGTATAGCAGTTGTAACTAATGGAATGTATTCTGTGTTTGGTTGTCTGTCCCCACAAACAAAGCCACCTGTAAGAGGTAGCACACAGAAGACACAAAACAGGCAACAGAATAAAGCCGCAAACTTTTTAAATGAGTCAGCCTTATGGAAACACTTTTATAATACCTGTAGACTTACAGGTTCATTAATTAAATGCTTTGTAATTTTTTTGGCACATGTTCAGTAGATTTACAATTTAGAGGTTAAGATTATGTTGCAGCATGTAAAAGTGTAGATGAAAATTATTGTCACTGTAGTTGGCAAGAGAGATATAGTTAAAGGGATTAAAAAATAAACTGTTCAATTTAGGGAAGTCATAAAGGCCTGGAGAGTTCTTTCTGAGATTGTTGGCATGCTTGCAAGTTTTTTTTGTAGCATGTTGTCTCCTTGTTTGTTTGATAAAACAATATTTTGCATATGGATTTATTGGTAATATTTTAAATGTTCAGTCAAATTTCCCCATCAAAGTCCTTGTGTCTGGAGAGAAAGAAATGGGAGTATTTTAAGGTGCTCTATTTTTTGTTTCTCTTCTTGTCACAAGACAGATCATGGCAGTAGTATTTGAAAAGGAATGAGAAGCGATGTGTATACAGACAGGGCTGGCAAACTGACTTGGAGGAATACTCTTAAAGGTGAAAGAAGCGTAGAAAGAGCTGAGAACTGGAAACATGAAGCTTGCCTTACTGGAGAGGCAGGAATGGGGGAAAGTACAACCATGCAAGGTTTCCAGTGAAAGTGGAAATTGGTGATGCGTTAATGTAGAAACAAAATAAAACAAAAAAAAATAGTGGAAAAAAGATTTGAGGATTTTGGTCAAAGGCTGACTTGAAAAGCCTCAGCTCAGTGTTCAGGAGCAGGTCTGCTCAATATTGGGAATGAATACTAAAGAGGCTGGGAAAAAATTGCTAGTGAAACAAAAGAAAAATCTTCCACTTTGTGTCAATGGAGTTTTCTTTCTCTCTTTTTAGTTTCTGAGTAGGAAGAATATAGGGCAGAGCCAAGTGACCAGCAAGGTTTAAACCTCCCCAGTGAATTCATGGTGGTCCAGATCAGTCCACTGTGGCCTGGGAAATGAGGAACAGCTACACACATGTATTGAATCCAACATGCAGTTAGATGCTGCTTTTTAAAAGATACAGAAGAAATCACAGAGAAAATGCCAGTGGCTAATAGGCAAGATAACTAAGCTGCACCTCTGCTTCAGATGTGTGTTCTTTCTAGACTGCTTGTGGGCATCTTGCTGGCCCTTGTCAGGAACAGGATGCAGGACTAGGTGGACCCTTGGCTTAGATTCAGCAGGACTTTGCGTGTTGTCTTAAATGCTTATGCTTTAACATGTTCTGCCAGCTTTCCCCAGCCTGGTGCCCTCTGGTTAATTTTGGTCTTCAGTTCCCATCTGCTGCAGCCAGCATGGCCAATGGGCAGTAATGCCAGCAGCTGTGCTGTGGAACATCTGGAGGGCACCAAGTTGGGGAGGGCTGCATTATGTCTTGAAGAAGGGCACCTGAAAGCAGTCAGATAAGGACCACTCACCCCCCTTTTGACTAAGCCTCTCCTTAGACAAGTCTGTGCATTTTGAACCCATTGCAAGGAATGGTCCAGATGGCACATGGACAGTGTAGTTCTGGATGAAAATAAAAGTACTTGGCTAGTGACTAGAAGTGGATGCTCCATGTGAATTAGCTAAAAATGTTTATGCAAACATGTTGCTCCAGTTCTTACTCTAGAACAATTGTATATATTTATGCTTTTATGAAAGGTTGTATATCCTTCCAAAGGAGGTGCTCAAACTCACAAAAAGTATGAAAACACAACCCAGATATGATGTGTATGTTTAGTCAGCTTGAAAGCTTCTTGATCCCATCTGAAAAGACATATTCACAGCATAAAAGTCTAAAACACAAGATGTCTCCAGTTAAAATATTTTAAACTGGAAAATATAAAATGTTGCCATTAAAACTAAACAGAATACCACTCTCAGTTAGATTATTTAAAGTTATAGCACTAATTAGAGCAATTCTTAAGAGAAACATTCAAGGGGGGAACTAGGTGAACAGGATTAACAGTAAATACAGAGACAGGATCAAAGTCTGATTTAAAAAGAAAATTCTTCAAATGCAAGTATCACAGAGATGGTGAGGACGGTGATCAAATCCAGCCTTCCCCATCCTGATGCCTATCAAATTGCTGGGCTGATTGTGGCATGCTGGGAAGACACCAGGTTGGAGCGGAGGGTTTTACAAAGAGGCTACTGCCATGGAAAAAACTCTCTCCTCATGAGGAAATGGCACAGCCAGAGGATTAAGTGGCTGGCCTCACAGAAAGGCAGGAAGAGGAAGATGTCTCGGGTGGCAGCAGTAGCAGACCCTTAGCTGTTCCACCTGAGCTCCCTGGGCACCCCTTTCTTGGAGGACAGGGGTGGCTGTGTCACACAGCCTTGTGTGATGCCTCCAGGAGCGAGTCAGGAGTGATGAAGGACCTTGCCTTGCTCCCTGCTCCCAGGGTCAAAATATGGTTCACTTACCAGTCCAGTCAGTGTGGGCATGGAATAGATCAGTGGGGGTTGGGATAATGCCACCTTGTCCTTTGTCTCAGGTAGCAAAGTGCAGAAGATCCACGGGGAAGCAAATTTTGAGAATTGGGTGAGTTTGGATCAGGACAGTCCTCTGAGTACATCTTAACTGCTGGCTTGACCAATCTCTGAAAAAAGTGCAAAAAGCAAAAAAGCTGCAGGCAGCCCAGAATGGCTTGAAGTTGCAGTGGGGATGGGGAACCTGTGCCATCTGCCCTCCAAGTGAGGGGGTGCTCCCCTAAGATCCACATGGCAAGATCAGAAAGGGTGTTATGCTGCACTCGCTGTGGCGCTTGCTAGCCAGTTACCCATGACCAGGATGGGGTTGTCTGGGTTCTGACAACATGGCAGCCCATTGTGAGCAGAACAAGCCATGGGTTATTGTGATTATTTGTTTCCCACACACAAGCCACTTGTATGATGTCAGATGAATTCCCCCCAACATGACATTGTCAATAGCAACCCACCCTGGATTATCTTGTCATGCAGACGCAGCCAATGTGGAAGCAAGTAAACAAATAATGAAAGGATCAGTGCAAAAGAGCATCTGTAGTGCAAGAAGCCAAGAACAGTCTTAAAGGCACATCATTGTTTTTTCTAAGTTGGAACTTATTTAAAATGCCCCCCTTCATTTGCTTGTACTGTTTACTCCTCTAAGGCAAAACATTTTGTATAGACAGTTTCCTCAAAAGTCAAAGTAAAATACTCAGATGAAGATCTCACATGAAAGGAAGGTATGACAATTTAGCCAATGGCATCATCTCTTTCTGTGCTGTTAGCAACTCCTTGATCTGCAAAAATCAGTAGGAAAAGCTTGCCACAGAGGAACTGTTTAAGGCAAAGGTATAGGAGCTGGTTAAAAAGGCAGCAGCTCTACACTGCTAATGACACTTTTTTTTATCACACTCACCAGCATCACAGGTACTGAGCTGTGTTTGCATGTTCCCTTGTAATGATAAACAAACCATTCTGGCTGAATAAGCAGCAATGCAAATAAGCAGTGTGCCAGTCTGTTCCCACTTTGCTCTTCCCCTCACATGAGCAGGTAAACAAATAATGAAAGGATAGCTTTGTATGATGCCCAAATGAGGCATTATTTGTTTACTGCATGCAAACAAATTTGTAAGGATTCATAAGCCAACAACAAAGCCAGGTTTAAAGGGGCTTATAATTCTAGTTTTGGATGTCATGGGAAGGAATGTTGAATATACTATATGCACCAGCAGGCTGCTCATTTTTATCATGGTTTATTAAGCTAGAGTTTTTTGCTTATTGGTACATATAGATGCATCTATTAACTGAAAGAGCACATAAGTTTTGTGCTCATGAGCACCCCCCCACCCCAAAGTAGGACAAAGTATTATTGCTCAACGTAAAATTTAGAGCAGCTTAGCTTCACAGTTAAAGATCTTTTAAAAGCTCATTACTATGCTGTCAAAAATGTCTCAACTATTTATTTGAAGCTCTTTATGTCCAGCCACTTCTGCTTTTTCCCAAAGGTGTACAAAATGGTTTATAACCATTGTGCCAAGAACAATTCATAGAACAGAATTCAAAACAGAAAATCGAATTTTGAAAGGCCAGCAGCAAATAGCTGCCAAATGGTTGGAAGAATAAAATGGCAGTGACACGCCAACACAGTTGGTGTCATTTCTGGAGGGGGAGTTGCAGGGGCAGCAGGTGGTGTGGCAGCGAAGTCCCTCCCCGGGTCATCTGCTGCCTAACCTGCCTAACTACATTGGAGGTAATCAAGAATCAACAGGATCACAGAGGAGCAGAGAGCCCTTGTATTACTTAGGGAAAAAAGTGTAGGGCACTATCCTGTACATGTTTAGAGCACTTAGATTAATTAATACTTTAAAATGCATAGGATTGCACATTATAGCCTGCATCTGCATTAACAATAATCAGATGCTCACATAAGTAACAGATGAGAGGTTTAAAGGCAATTTAAATCTCATGTATGACAAAACTGATGAGGTTGACTCTTTCTTAACAAAGAAGAAGCAAAGCATAACAAAAACAGGTTAGCCAAATATATGCTATACAGGCTGTGTTCTCAGGCCACCTGTGCCAAGACAGACAGCCCTCAACATGCTTAAGATGGTGGTAATAGTGGGGTATGATAATGGTTTGTTCAGTATACTGAAAACAAACCAGTGCAAATATTTTGGCGCATCTACAAATCTAGCCTCTTTTGAATACATTCTTAGGACCGAAGTCCATATTGCGATGGGACCTGCATGTTCAGATTCCCCACTACAGTTTTGAAAAGCTATGAAGAGATAGTCTTGGTCTAAGCTCACCCTCTGCATTTTGCACAGCAAACAGTGGCAGAAAACCATGGCTTTGCGTATGCAACTTCTGATCAGCCTGATTGTAGGTAGCTATGTAACCTGGATGGTTTGTGTTGTTCATGAGTTAAACTAACTGAAGTTAACCTGATAATGAATTGTTGTTAATTAGCCTACGATTTGCTAGATGGAGTCACTGGGGCAGTGGGCGTGAACTTGGGTGGAGGACAGGAGAGCTAGGAGGAATGTTGTCCGTGGGGTCGCAATGGGTCGGGCGCGACTTTGCGACTAACAACAACAAACCTACAATTTGCTGCCATTGTGTGGAAACTAGTGCAAAACCTTTAACCCTTTCCCTTGTAGTGATTCCAGATTTGAAATGAGTGTGTCTCCTGTGAGGGACGTAGTGGTAGAAATGGGATGAAGGTGGAGGGGCAATGCATTGTGAAGGCGTCTCCTTCAAGGGCACCTACTCATGCTGCTGAATACCACTTCGTGGAGGAACATGAGTAGGAAGCTGCTATCATGCTGATGGCGTGTCAGCTTCCCATTGGGTAACTGGCTGCCCACTGGCAGAACCAAAGGTTGGTCTGTGGAGACCAGTGTTACCCAACCTGGTCCGCTTCAGGGCAGCTCCAGGCAGCAAGGCCAGGTGTCCTGGCATCTAGGGAGTGTCAGGTTAGGGAAGGGAAGCTGAAAGAAATATTTTTTCCTGATCCAGCACATCTCATCATATTCTCCTATGGCTCCACCCACTGTAGCTGCAAGTAAGTTTCGGGGGAAAAGTTATTGGGAAGGTAATGAAGAATTATTGGAGTTTGGTTCTCAGCCATCTTTTAAAAGTCATTTGCCCTTTAAACAGCATTTGTTAAAGTGCCCTAGAACTGCATTTTAACTTTTTTTTTCAGTTATTTCAGAATACTGCTGATCCCTGAACTGGGGTTCTGAAAACTGAATTTTAGAAAGTATTGTTAGTATTGTGTTTCCATTTTAATACCAGCTAGAAATGCAATATCATTTTTAAAAGGAAGGCGTAGCTACCCAGCTACTTCTTGTGACTCTTTATATTTTCTTAAGGCATGATCTTACGCATGTTTTGACAGAAAAAGGCCCTTTTCTGTTGAAATGTGCATTGAATCGCATCCTTGAGCAACCAAACAGTTTCTGCTCATTTTTAGTGCTAATGTGGCCATGGGAGAATGCTCTAGAATCCTTCCACTTTACATAATGTTAATGTGCTTGTCAGGTTCAGATTACCAAATCTTTATTATTAATGGCATCCTGTGAACTTGAGGAATGCCACACCCTTGGTTATGAAGCTAATGTGCTGGGGAAGGAATATAGCAAACAAATAAGGGTCCTTATTCCGAAAAGCATTCCTGATGTTGACTCTCCTTCTGTGAACATGTTTGTTGGGAAAAGGTATATTTCTAGCCTTTTCAGGAGGGCACACCATGCTGTTCCTGAAAACATGAGGCTGCTGCTGTGTAGAATTCTTTCCTTCTGCCTCAAACGGTACAATTTGCTTCATCTTCTGATGTAATTACATGGTGTGTTTCCCTTTCCCTGCACCAAGCAGCCAATGAGGAGGAGAGGGGCAGAGCCAGATGTGGAAATGGTGTTCTGCCGGGAGCTGCCAATTGCAGTGGCAGCCTCGAATTTCTTGTCATGTTTAATCACAATATATGAAGAATGGGCAGCAGGCATCCTTCCTTCCGCAAGCTCATCTCCTAGGAGAGGGAGCATGCTATTGACTGATTGAGGCTGTCAGAAAAACCTGGAATACATTTTGGGAGAGGGTCTGTGCTCTCCTTTTGCATGGCACCAGCAAGGGTGTCTTTCTTCCCGCCCTCTTTTCCTGGAAATAATGCAGAACTGCTTGATAGGCTAGGAGATAGTGGTGAGGCGGATCTAACCATTTTCAGACTTTCACTGCTGCTCTTTTATTGTGTTTTAGTGTCACTCTATGTGCAGAGCTGCTTCCTGCCTGCAGCTTCTTTGTTTTTCTTCTGTAATACTATCCCCTGCTCAAAAGCAGCTAACCATGACAGCTTCAGCCTCCACCCTGAGAACATATTCCTTCCAAATACCTCCCAGTCAACAAGCTCCTGCCACTTCCTTCCAGCTGCAGGTAGATATTTTAAGAGCAACAGGAGGTGAACAGTTTTAGTAATTTACTGACTGGCTGGAAGAAGGCAGAGGACACTGCAGCAGGGAAGAAGAAAACACCTGGAGTGGATTTCTTTGGGAGGAAAAGACTGTCTCCTGTGCTTTTAACCCTGGATTTATACACTGGTCCTTGCCAGGGAATTGGGGCATAATTAAGACAGTGCTGCGGTGTTTGTTTTATTCCACTCATTTATTGTAAGCCTCCCGAGATGTTTATAGTGGACGGGTTAGAAAAGCTTTAAAAAATAAATAGATAAAAATAAAACTCTTCTTAATTATGGGATGGGGACAGGCTATGACCTGTTGGGTGGGAATAGGCAAGTGTTCTGTATGTGCACAGAGGTAGGTTTATGATATTGTTATTGGTTAGTAGGAAAAATGTCTACTGAATCCAGACATAATTTATGAACCTCTGCTCAGAAACCAGTGGTGAACTTGAGCACTATTGCTTTTGGTTCCCCCTCCCCCTGCCCATCACCAGCTGTAGCAAACTAAATTATGCAATAGGCATTTTCTACTGTATTCACAATGTACAAAATTTGGTAAACAACTCTGAATGCAAGGAGCTATGCAGGTTGTTGAAACTCTTCTCCTGGCCTTTTCAAACCTGATGCAGTATCTCCTACTTTACAGAAAATAGTTCTGTGTTTGAAAAGCTGTAGTCCAGGTCTGGTCTAAAGATACAAAATCATAAAAAGGGAAAACAAGGTCCCCTAAATTTGTCCATCAACACTTAGCACCTGGACAACAGACTGAAAAGGAATGTACTGTGTTTTTCCATGTGTAAGATGATACTTTTTCTTTAAAATATTTACCTACAAATGGAGGGGTGTCTTATACATGGGGGGCCGAGAGGAGAAGCGTGGGTGTGCTTGGGGGGGAGGTGGGTGCAGGCATGCTGGGAAGGGTGACTGGTGCAGGCGCAAGTGCGCTTGGGGGGACGACTGGCGCAGGTGTGGGCGCGCTCAGGGGGGGTAACTGGCGTGGGCGCGCTCAGGGGGGCGACTGGCGTGCGTGCAAGGAGGCAGCGAGGCGCTGGGCACGCATGCACAGGAGCAGCTTGCTCGCGCAGAGATGGTAAGAAAAGTGGGTGGTGTCCTCTACATGGGGGCATCTTATAGATGGAAAAATACGGTAAGACATGAAAGCATAAGAATATCACTGATACTGGTGCAGACCACTGGTCCAGCTAGCTCAGTCATGCTGCAACTGAGTGGCAGCAGCTTTCCAGGATTTCAGGCAGAAGATTTTCCAGCAAACCTGGGCTCTCCCGCAAGCAAAGCTGTGCATTAATCCTGATATGCACACCCTTCCTGGCTAGGTCAACCAGTCATTCTGGGGAACTTCTTGCATAATGATTGTAATTATTGTTTCCATATCTGTATACATAGCACAAACACATATTTTGTAAATCTGTGTCCTCTTTTTGAGTAATGCGTATCCTCTTTTTTAGACGATTAGTGGCAATTAGACAATTAGTAACCTTGTGTGACATAAGAGCAGGGGTGAACCATGCATGGACTGAAGGCCACGATGGGCCCCCATTGCTTTTGCATGGCCCCACTGCCTCCTCCCATTGCCGAATTTCCTGCGACAGAGGGAGGATGGGGCAAATTTTGCTAGAAAACAAGGTGCGTAGACCTTGTTTGGAAGTAATTGATAAGACCTGATTTTAAGTAAACTTGCCCCCCCCCACCTTGCAGTAGCAATTTCAACTGCAAGCTTGGCAGCAGTGGAGGGGTATGGGTGTGCAATGCCTGGAAGTTGTTTATTCTTGCACTAGAGAATAATGCATTTTAATGTCATTGTAGGATACTTACAGACTTAGCCATCCCCTTTCTAAAACTTACAAGGAAGCCTGAAGAAGTATCTGTTCAAATTTGAGCATTTGGGAATGTATTTGTTGCAGCTTTTCACCTCACAATGCTTTTCCTCCAATTTATTCCAAGATTTTCCCTCTGATTTTATTCCACAAAGCTGTTAATAACAGCTGGGAAATGTTCTGTAATTACAAATATTGACAAGAGTGCCAATTTGGGAAGAGTGAAGTACGAGCATCGCCTCTTCCAGTAGTTTAAGCTACATGTGATAAACCCTTAGCTATAACCTGCAGCTGTAATTTTGGTCAACTCATTGAGTCTACATGCTGTGGCTATTTTAAAAAAAATAAATAGTACGGGGCCCTCTATATTAGCTATGCATGTCCAGTGCACGAATCCCTTCCTCTGAAAAAAAGAAAAAGGCATTTGACCTATCCCGGCAACAGAGCTATACATTAGAATTAGGTATAAATACATAAGTTATTATGTTGGCCTTTTAAAACTTAATCTTAATTCTATCCAAGGGGGAACTTTTGTCCCCAGTTGAAAACTCTTTGTTGCCCCCTTCCTGATTGTGCAAGGACATCCCTGAATTAGAGCATCCAGAAAGAAAGCTGTCCCTGTCTGAAGCGGTAAAAGAGGATTGTCATCATATTTATTCTTATTATGTGGTCACAGGCCATTTACAACACATTTGCAAAGTCTTCTCATTTGATGCCTTACTGAAAAAGAGGCAACCAATGTATGTATATTTGCCTATATTCATTAATACCTATAAAATAAATGTAGAAATAGTTCATAAAATAGAACTACAGTCCATCTCACCACTGTGTAGGGGACTGGCTAACTGTGGGTGGGGAACTTCATCACCCCCATCGCCCTCCCTTATTATAGTTCTTGATCCTTAAGCTAGACCTTGACTGGGCAGCCTTTCAAACAGGGAACTATCCTCTGCAGAGTAGGACACATGGCCACCTTTTCCAGAATATTGATCTAGCATGCATTGTATTCTGCCTGAAAAGTAGGGGTTTCTCAAAATGCCTGTTTCCCTAGCCTGGGAAAGCTCTCTTGACAGAGAGGGGACTGCAACATGGGGGTTTGCTGCTCCAAGAAAATAAAATCATGCACCTCCTTAAATAGCTCTCTGGGTTCTGATCTTTGTTGATAGACTCTGTAGGCGGTATCCAACAGAAGTTCTGTTGCTGCTTATGTTATGTAAGCTGACTCCAGCAATGCCCCTAGTGTTAGCCTGGGCAACGGGTTTCCCCAGCATAGCTGTGTGTCAGCAAAGGCAACTGCTGTTGCAGTATAGTTTCTGCTAGTGCAACATACTAGGCATGAGTGCCAACACTAGCTTGGATCCTGCCCTTTGACTTTGCACCCTGCTGCTACAAGTGATTGTCGTTCTCACTTGGTCCTATGAACAGGAAATGTAAAAAATGCCTCAGAATAGTCTGATTGTATGTATTCCGCTCCTGAAGTTATTTTGCCACCCCTGTGGTGGTGCTTATATTTCTTCTTTTTTCTCCTTTGGGTTTACAAAGCTGCTGCCAGGTGGTGGGTATTAATTCACACAGTTTCCAAACAATAGTAGCATAAATGTTTCTGAGGGAGAAGAGAGAAGGATAAATAAAGTTAATCTGTGTGTCCAGCGATAACTTTGCCAAGCATTAATATATCTTGTGTACTTTACTTAATCTGATTTCTCTTAATGGTTTGTTAATGAAATCCTGCCCCCCACCGCACAAGTAGAACTGTTGTACTTCAGTTGTCAATGCGACTAATGCATTTTGTTGTACACTTTTATAAAGGCAAAGAAATCTTTCTTGAGGCTGTGGCACTCACAGATTTTCTCGTATAGAGCACATAAAACACAGCAGTGAGGTAGCCAGCCGAAGGGTAACATTCAGTGTCTCAAGAAAGGAAGACCCTCAAATTCCATTCAGAGCCTTCCAGACAAGGCCTTTATGGCACCATCATCTTGCCACACTCACAGAATTTTATAAGAGACCAGACTCATTTTCTGCTCATAGCCTTCCTGCATGTTCCCATTGCTGCTTCCGCCTTTTTTCTTACCAGAGGAAGGAAAGGAAGAAAAAGATGGAATTGCTGCACAATGGCTTCCCATCGGTAGCTCGAAGCTCATGGTCTGCAAGGGGCCTTCATCTCTAAGACACTGTTTGCTACTTCAAGTACTTACAAACAGTGTTGTTTTTCTTATGATGTTAACAAGATCTTATACATGAGCAGGAAGCCGAAGAGGATCAATTATGTGTCCTGTTGCACGTCCCTTTCAGGAAATGCCATTATTAATGTGCGACTCTCCTATGGCTTGCTTAAAGGAAATAAGGAGTATGTTTTAAAACAATGGCTGCTGTCCTTTTTGCACGGAAGACGTATAAGAAGTTCCCCAGGGTGTTTGGCTTGGCTTCAGGCTGCTTGAGATGCAGGCTAGCATAATGTCTGCAGCTGTAATGTAAGAGCAGCTATCACATGTCTATTTTACTGCTGGGATGTGTTTGGAGGGTAAACTGGTATTGTGGCTGCCAAGCGTTGCGTAATTTTAAAGTGTCACTAGGGCAACTCTTAAGACAAGGGTCTGGTTTAAGTCTGTAATCCTAAACACAATTGCTTTGGGAAAGGACCATGGTTAAGGGATTGAGCACATGCTTTTGAGTTAGAATGTCCCAGGTTCAATCCAGTGAGAAGGCAGATCAGGTAGCAGGTGAGTGGGAAAAGCCGCTGCCTGATACCCTTAAGAGCTCTTGCTAGCACAGGTAGGCAATGCTGGAGAAATGGCCTTATGTGGCCATAAAGCAGTGTTCTGTGTGAGAGGGCTGCAAATGGAAGGCCATGTGAACTGCAGGATGCCCTGTAAAACTCTATGAATAAGGCAGCACAATTGCACAACAAAGGTCTTCTGTGAAAGGACATGGAGTACTGAATCTGATCCATGTATTTGTAAGTGAACAGCTAGGGACACAAAACACAGGAATAGCAAACGCTGCCTTAGCTTGAGTCTTTCTGGCTTAGTTTTGTTGACACTGACTGGCAGCAGCACTCCAGGGTTTCAGGCAGGAATCTTCCCTAGCCCTACCCAGGATTGAAGCTGGGACCTGGGAACTGTTCAGGCACAGTTCAGAATCATTTTTCAGTTCACCTGGACCTTGTTTTCACAGTTCCTATAGTCAAATACACCTGTCTTGTGAATAGTTGTATCCAGTGCTTTTTTTGTCATAGAAAGCACCGGAATGGAGTTCCGGCACCTTTTTTTGACAGATTTTCCAAGTTTTAAAAGTAACTGTTGAAAATTTGATGTTTGGTCCACGTGGATTTGAATCACCCTGTTGAGCGTAGCAGGTTGGTGGCAAAATCATTAAAACGGTGCATGCGGGCTGCTCGTGTGTCGAATCTGATGTATGCATACTTCGTCTGCGCTGGTTGTGATGGCACTTCTCGGCTTGTGATTGGTTGTGTGGTCGCGTGCTGAGTGCTTTCTGTGGGTGGCGACCGTTATGTTTCGTTACACAACTGACGTGGGCAGGTGTGTGTACAGTGATTGACTACGTGCGAAAGGTAAAAAATTTCATGAGTTCTGGCACCTTATTTCTTACAAAAAAAAAAGCATTGGTTGTATCCATGCATATGAAGAAATCTTTTCCACTTTTATGGAACAAAAATGCTCTTTATGCTCTTTCCAGGGCATAAAGAACAGCATGTGAGTAAGTTTTTACAAAGAAATGTATTTTCATTAATGCAAGTTTGGAAGTGTCCACATGTGTCTTATAACTATGTTAAAATTGCCAGCTTTTCTCCTAAGGTTTAACTCTGATAACTTGGTTCAGTAATAATCTTCAGTCTCCTCAAGTGTCTTTTAAGTATCTAGAGAAAGAAATCTAATAAATTATAACAACAACAATGGACAGCTGGTTTTGACGTTTTTATGACCAATATGGAACTATGCACTGTAGCTGCTAACATTTGGGTCCAACTAGAAAACAATTGAAGGGGAACAAAAAATGAATCAGCTTCTCCCACTCCTTTTCCTCAAACTGTGTTTTGTTGGTGCTACATTATATTCATGGTAATGTGCATTTGATAAGTAAACATTCTGTCTGAAGGTGACTAACTTTCTGTGTTGAAAAGAAGCTGAATTCTGCAATTTATATAAAGCAAGTGTGCATAGTTTTGCTCGATTATGCTTGTCATGGTCTAAGAGGATGTCTTTGAGACCCTTGTATTCTGCTTCTGCTTCACTCAGGCTATAGGGAAATCTCCAACCTGGCAGGCCCCTAGGCCTAGACCAAGATAACAACATTGGCTTCTGGTACATGGACTCCATAATGGTTCAAGGCCAAGACAGCAGTGCTACATGGGATGCTGAATTGTCAGAGAGAGCCAGGTAGCCTAGGCAGCCATGCCAAGTTTGATTTAGCCATTGCAACCATCTGCCATTTTTATGAAATGATGACAAAACATAAGCAATAGGCACGTAGTTAGGTTTGCCTCTATGTATATTTGAAAAAAATGATGATTTTTTTGTACACAGTACATCTTCCTTGCATGGAGGTAATCTAAACATAAATTAAAATGCATATTTTGCTGTAGTGCATAGTATGAATAATCACTTTCTTACAAGTAAACAGATTAGGCAGGCAGGTTCTTTTCAGCTTGCTTTAAATTGTGCCAAGTGTTCTCCCACCTCCATCATACCACATAAAGTCAAAAGGTGCTGTAACATGTGAAGCAGCCCTCATGGGAATCTGTTCAAGGAGTTTTGTTTTGCTGTAGTAGGAAAAGGGTAGGTTTTGCATACAGAGGAGGAGAAATGTTTAAACCATTTCTGACTCATTGCATACTCTACAGGATGAAATAACGGACTGTGCAAAAGAGAAGCTTAATTGATTTTGGAAAATGTTCAACTTGAATAGCAGGTCTACTTCTGGGTGAAGGTGACCTCCTTTGGGTCTTATTTCTATTTCAAATCCAATTTTAGTTGTGAGGATGTTTTGCTTAGTACATTCATCCATGAATTAGTGTAAGGCTGGAGGTATTTTATTCTGAATTAATTTCAAATGAGGTATTTTGGGGGGATGCCTGATGCGGCTTTCATAGAAGAATGGAGGTAAACTGTTCAATGACCTGAAACTGTTTATTCATGCAGTCTTAATAGATTGATTATCCAATTAAAAGCTCAGCACTACAGTACACAGATCTCCATACCCTGAAACTGTTATTAGGTGTCTTTCTGCTTTCAGGTCCACTGTTTCCATGCCACGAAACTATACTTCACTTCCTTTTGTTCTCTTCCTTTTCTATCCTACATGGGGAAGTTAATTTCTGTATTAGGGAAGATTTGTGCTTTGATTCTTCCTGTGTTTTTGCCATAATTTTTGCATCAGCTTCTTTGGGATAACCCAAGAGAAGCAGAAGGTTGCCAGGCACTGCAAGGAATGGAAAGAAATACACTGTTCCTGCACTTTCTTATTTATTGCAGGGGTTTCATTGGAGCAGGACCCCCTGTCGGCTGGGGGTGGGCAGCACAGGCCCCTCCCAGATGTGGATTTGCAGGTCACCTCGGCCCTAGCCTGCACAGCCAATCGTGAGCGATGGTGTGTGGCAAAAACAAGAGTGTGACCGAAGGGATGTCACTATATGGCAGGGCACACCTTTGTTTGTTTGTTGCATTTCTGTCTCCTTTTTCCTGCGAGAAAGCCAGGACTGCTTACATAAATCTGTCTTGTGCACCTGCTCCATTGTATCCTCACAGCATCCCGAGATTCCGTGACTGGCCCGACGTCACCCAACGAGCTTGATGGCCAAGGGAGCACTCAAACTGGGTCTCCTGAATCACAGTCCAACGCACTTGCTCGATACCACAGTGGCTTTCTTTAGGCAGGGTTTGCATCCGTTCTTCTCTTTTGCTTTGTTTTGTTAGCCTTTCATGGTAGTTTTGTGTATATCAGGAATGTGCAGCTGATGACTTACCTGTGAGTAAGCTCCCCAGCATGCCACGTCAACTAGCAAAACAATGTGTGATGGTTATTTTGAGCAGATCCGGTGCTTCAGTGGACCAATGCAATAGTTTGGAACATTCATCTGCAAGCAGATCAGAGCAAGCACAAACTTTCAGCTCTAATTAATTTCCCTTGCATGACAGAGGTTAAAGGATCTCTCTCTGTCTCTCCTCACACACTAAATTAGCTGGACCAGGAGTTGCTTTCTAAGAAAAATTTTGAAAAATTAAACTACAGCTTTCCCTCTCATAATCAACTGGTGGAAAAGAGTTTTAGCTAGCTTGTTGCTTGATACCACCACACCCTGCCTCAGCCTACCTGTGAGCACATACCTGGAAATAATCACCTGGGGCTGCTGCTGTTTGGAGAGAGAAGCTTTCTGGGGGAGTGTAAGAGCTTCTGCAAGATGGTGGAGGAGGCACCAGGCAAAATGAAAGAGTATGTTGCAATAATTTCTGAAGAACAGGAAATGCTTTAAAAAAGAAACATACTTTCCCACTTTTAAATCTTGATAATACTTTTGTTTTTGTTTTTGTTTCCAGTAGGCTAGAATACTTCATCTCTCTATATGGTTATCAAGGCAGCTAGTGACTGCAGTTGTGGAAAGAATATTGTCAGGAAGTGCATGTTTGATGTAAAATAGGGGGATCAATATTATTTCACTCTTGTTTTCTTTACCGCAGGGAAAAGTATGATCCACAAGTTTTAATTCTCTGGTGAACAAATTCCTGTTCATTTTTTCTTTTGTTACAAAATCCAGTTTAAAAGGTACTTTATAAATTCAAAGGATGGCCCTCCCTTTTTAAAGAAGCATGTGCTTTAATCAGTAGGTTGATTAGATGAACCTTTCATGTATCAAAGCAGTAAACTTTATATGAATGCTTGTTTGGTTATTATTTTAAACACAGCTGACAGCTATAATGAAGTTTGCATGCTATGCAAATGTATTTAAATTTAAGCAATTGTTTTTTAATTGGTTGAAAGTATAACTTTTTCCATAGTCCTGTCTTTGCACCTGCCATGCTTCCTTTGTCATGGAGAGCTGTACACAGAGCTATGGCTTTTACAGATGCTAGGAAATGGTTTGGGAAGCCTTTCAGGTACCATGGTGATGAGTTTAGTATAGGATTCTGAACAGCATACAAAAAGTGTCAATGTTTTTCGATTAAATGTGTGATAATTCCTTTGCTTTACTCTGTTTGTAGATGCTGCCAGAATGGAATTGAGCTGCGCTGAAGTGCCTCTTTATGTAAGTTCCACAACATTTGTCTTCTGCCCTACATGTCCTTTCTTTTGTTTTGAAAGGGGGCTTATGGAGAGGCAGCATGAATGAAGCCAACATTCTGTGGCCTCTGGACAGAGACGTCGAGCCATTGAATGCTACTCGAGCTGTTACAGGAATGGTGTGTTTTCTTCATCGTGTGGGCCGTGTTTCTGAAATACTTACAAAATAGTTTTCACAATGTGACTTCCAGAATACTACACTTCCATTGTTTTAGCTGGCAGCAGTTGGAATGGTGATGCTTACCGTACCATGAATATAGTCTCTCTTTTTGGGGAGATAAATATTTCCATTACAAATATAAAACTTCTGTCCTTCCCCCATCTTCATGTTAGAATAGCCCCTGATGTCACATGAATGACAAATAAGCGAAATCAGATCTTGGCTGGAATAAAACTTCTAGATAGATTTTAAGGGCAGATCCACTAAACCTAAAATAGATTTAATTTATTGCATTAGGCTGGGTCTAGATGAACAGTGCTTCCCAGCAGAACACTACCAATCATAGGGCACTGTGCAGCTGTTCTTGATTTTTTTAAATGTAATTAAAATTGCATTTTCAAAAATTTTACGTTTTTAAATTTTAAAGGCTAAAACAGCAAAGAATTTTTTTTAAAAAGTCTGCACTACGTAAGAAGACAGATGTATTGGAAGAGAAACACAAGAGGATTATAAGTGGAAGATATGGTTGTCTGGAGCCCTGTTAAAATTCCATGAATGAAACAGGATGATGGTACAACAAAAACTTCATTTGAAAGAACCAATGTTAGCTGCACTTTATTCCCATTGAAACTAATGGTTGGTCCAGATTAAGAGTAGTCCCATTGACGCTGGTACAGCTTAAGTTTGTCATGAGTCACTGGGGAATTTTCTCTAAGCAAACATGCATAGGATTGCTGAATATGTGTTGTGCATGTTTTTATGTTGCATTTTGAATTGTACCTTGGTTACCTCTGGACAAAGATGTGAATGATTTATTGTTGTAGATCAGCCAATGGGCATGTTGGCTGGGAATGAAGTGAAATGTATTCCAAGACAACTAGGGAGCATTTCTTTGGGGAAGGAAGTTGCAAATAAAAATAATAAAATACGTCGTCTTGTAAAAATACCCAAAAACAACTGGATTGAACAGGCACCCCATAGAAACCATGCACAATTGCTCTAAAGATAAAGCAGCTAAGGGCTGTGCAAGAGCAGGCCAATAATTGGTCTCTGATGTAGTATATAAACCACTCGGGAGTTCCTTCCATTAGAAAAACTCCTGCCTGATTAGTATACCTTTCATGGGCAACACAATCAAGCCTGTATTTAAATCAGGCACTGAAAGTGGTCCTTTTGTCCACTTTCCATGAATAGATTTCTGGCTTGCTGTGCTTGGATGAAATTCTATACATTTCAGTTTTGAACATTTCAAAGATGTCTTAGGTAGAGATGATGGAAATGATCTTCTCATTGAGTTTCAGTGCTTTTCAGAAAGCAGCATAGGCAAAAGATGATACACTCGACATCAGTTTGGTACCGGGGTGGGAAGGAGAATGGTGGGAATGATTATTTAGTTTGATGTATTGCATCCAGCAGAAATTGAACTAAGCATTATTCTTTTGTCTAGTCAATAAAAATCTTGTCTTGAAAAAGAGTAAGACAATTCTTAAGGACAGCTGCTGGAGTTTAATTACGATGTTTTAATTCAAGGACCTGTGAAAGACAAATAGGTTTTGAATGCATGTGAGCCTCATGCAAATCTTGGTATTACGAGATTGGAGAGGAATTGCTGGACATCTATAGCAGGCTGTTGCTGTGGTGTAAATAATAGCAACTGTTCTGAGGTGAAAGACTGAGGCATTAAAATATATTGTTGTTTTAATAAAAGCCAGCAGCACCTTCATGAAACATTAGCTAGTAATTTTGTAATGACCACATTTATAGATGAGGTCAGATTGTGATCCAGTGGCTGTCGTTGCAGATATATTTTCTTTCCTTTTCTGGAAAGCATGTCTTTACAATGATCTGCTTCAGGTGAAGAGGTTCTTGGTGGAGCTCTAGGAAGGCCTGGAGTGAATGAATTAGTGGCCTGGTCTTGCCATGATCCAGGCCTCTCTCCCTGTTTCACAGCATGGCTTATTTACAAGACATGGGGGAGGGCTGGGTGGGGGTTTCCTGAGTTA
The DNA here is from genome assembly GCF_004798865.1 of Varanus komodoensis. Classification (NCBI taxonomy): domain Eukaryota; kingdom Metazoa; phylum Chordata; class Lepidosauria; order Squamata; family Varanidae; genus Varanus; species Varanus komodoensis. The sequence continues at coordinate 13,559,934 of NW_025336087.1, read as the reverse complement.
CACTGTGCTGTGCTCCACTGAGAGTCTTCCATGTGCAGGCTCTGCAGCCCCACAGTGTGAGTAGATTTGGTCTCAATTGAGGCATGGTCTGTAATTTTACATTGTTCGTGCATCACAATTAGTTATGTTAATTACTGTTGAAGATGTATGATGCGTGGACCATGATCAGACTGTAATCCAGTAATCCATGCAACTATCACTATGCTTCTAGGGTGTTTTTGGTATCAGCTCTCTCTCTCGTTTGCTCACCTGCACACAGACACACACGCAGACACACATAGCTACTGCACAGCAGATTGCTTTAGAAATTCATGTCAGGTTGAGAAGCATTTTTCAATAAAAAGGGGTGGTCGTGGTGATCAGAGTTAAAAGGAAGTGAAGATCCCCAGTGATGGCACGTGCACATATCTGAATGTACAAAATTGGTTTTCTGGATCATGGTCTCTGTAAATAAATACCAAGCTTGTAGGAATGTAGGACGCTGCTTTCTACTGAAGAGTCTTCATCCAGCTAGCCCTGGCAGTGCCTGTCTGGGGTTGCAGGCAGGAAGCTCCACATCACAGGCTCCCTGCTTCTCTGAACTGGAGGTGCCAGGGCTCTGAGGTGGGCTGTGACCTTCCACAGAGCTGCGGTCCCTTCTGGAGGCCATAGCCATAGAGAGGATGGTATGATTTTTTATCCACAGTAAGGCTTTACACAGAGAATGTTTTGAATGTCAAGAGAGAAGAAAAACAGTTGTCCTGATCATTGTATAATTTCTCAAAGTTCTTAAGGCAAGGTGAGCAGAGTGAGAGAGGGCCATGGGTCACGCTTGGCCCTCCCACACAAGTTGCAGATCCTGTTGGGTGAGCACAAGCCCTTCGACATGCCTAAGCAGCATCTAGAACCCCAACCCCAAAGCACTATTAGGTGAAATGTCTCTTGTGTAAGGCAGCCTGTGCTGCATATTGTAGTCATTTTGTGTGTGTTTTAGAAACTGGGAATTTGTTTTACTTGTGTTTTAGAAACTGGGGATTTTAGAAACTGCCCTTTTTAAACTCTGGTAATCTCTATTTCTGCAGAATTTGGGAAAACATTGGGATATGAATGGTGGTGAAGCATACACAATCTCTGAAGTTTATAGAAGTGCAGCAGGGGATTGAGAAAATCTATTGATAGATTTCATATAGGATTTTATTTTATTTTGAAATGAAGTAAAAGACAGAAGTAACAAAAGCAACACATACAGCAATGCAACAAGACCACAAAGGGCACAAACCTATGCATGTTTAGACAGAAGAGTATCTTACAGTTCCCACATGCTGTAACCATAGAAGTTCATTGTCTAATCCAATGATCTGAAGGGACTCAGACATGATGCAGACTGGGCTGTTGAATACGACCCCATTGCCAGCATAGAGTGAATTTTTCAGGAAGTGGGAAATGTGTGAAACTGTGTGCATTTCTTTTATCAAGTGCAAGTATACATTTAACCTTCAGTGATGAATGCTCACATTTATTTTTTGATATGTATTATATCTTATTTTCCTTATGGAGTTGTACAGTCTCTGTGAAGTTCTTTTGATCACTTGTACTTGCAGATAACCTTTCCTTCCTTGTTGGTTCTGGCTGAACTACAAACCTGTGCAAGATTAATTAAAATGTTAACCCTTTTGAAGGGTGTGTGTAAAAGCATTTAAATGGTTCAGTTATGAGAGATTTTTAATCATTCATTTAAGAGAACCAACTTTGCTTAGTGCTCATATTAAAGTCCTGCTTTATACATGATAGGCTGGTCACTGTGGTATTTGTTATGAGGACTTTCAAAATGCATTTGCATATAAAAACAAACATGCTAAAATGGAAATCAGGCAGGATAGTGCTGACTTATATGCACCTAAGCCAAGTTTGGAATCACGTTTATTTTTAAGAGTTCCTTTCTGTAAAGATTCAAAGAAAGAACTGTGTGTGTTCATCAAGGCTGTACCTGGTGCCAGATGCCACACAAGTGATTTGCAGTAAAGGAGCGTGGTACATGGCTGAGTTCTCTGTTGCCTGGCTAGCATTAAATATGGTATAGCGTAACACCTGCTTTGGTGCCAGTATGTAGCCAGGCATTGCAAAGCAGCCTCTTATTGATGCCTTGGGGTTTCCTCTAAAATATAGCAGGACCCCCGTAAGCATGGGGATAGGTTCCAAGCCGCTCCAGTGGAGCATATGTTTTTTTCTTTCCCTATAAAATCAAGAATTTTCATTTAAAGGAAGCACTTTATGACTGCTCTTTCAGACCTAGGGCAACTACGGTTAAGTGAAAATGTGGTAACTGAACCGGTAGATATGGGGTCCTGCTATAATCTGTGTATGAAATTATTTTGATGATAAAGAACAGCTGGAGAAATGAGGCATTTGTGGGGGGAGCTTTAAACTCTCCCTCTGTTGTATAATTCCCACTCTTGCTGTCATCCCTTTGCCCTTCATGCTGGTGTTCCAGCTGTTGCTTCTGTTTCCTCTCTTCATCATCTGGCCAGCATTTTGAAGGTCCCTGCTGGGAGTTTACAGGTTGGCAGGGAGGTGCCACTAGTCCTTGTGTCCCAGAGATCCTCTGAAGTGATCTCCCATCTCCATGCCTTGGTGACATAGCCTGTTGTAGTGGGACCCACATGGGGCTACCCTTGCAGAGCACCTGAAACATCAGTTGGTGCGCAGTGTGGCAGCTGGACTGCAACGGACGCATGGCCTCCTGATCGTATCACCCTGATATTGAGTGATCGGGACTTGTTGCCAGTTGTTTTCCAGGCTCTGTTAAAGGTGATGGCTATATCCTTTAATGCTCTAAAATACTTCTGACCGGGCAATCTGAGGGAGTGTGCATCATGCTATGAACCTGCTCAGGTATTACGATCAGCAGGAAAGGCCCTTTTGAAGACCCCCTGGCTGGCAGCAGCCTGCTTGTTGGGCAGGCTGGAAAGGATTTACTGCTGTGTTGCTTTCAGACTCTAGAGCAAGGGACCGCAAACTACGGCTCGCCATGCCCATTTATCCGGCCTGCCATATCCATGCCCCCTCTGGAGTTGCAGTTGGTCCTCAAACCATCTACTTTCAGGACACAGGATAAGTCACATTTTTCTTTCATTGGCTCTTTCAATTGTTTTGGCTTTAAGGTTGTTTTGAAGAGTTTACTGTGGTTTTCATTTGATTACATTTTTTAAGAAACAGAATTCAATTGTTCTATTCAGTTCATTTTTTGTAGTCCGTGTTGGATGGCTTCAGATGGGTAGCATAGAGATGGAGTCAATAAGCAAGGGAGCAAACCAAACCCCCTCTCACTTCTTTTAGTTCTGTTTGGGCTTGCAAAGAGAAAAGGATGACCAGAGTTGTGCTCTGCAATCATTCCTTGCCTTGGTAATGGGAGATCATCCCCTGACGGTCCCTGGGCCTTGGCCAGTGTCCAGCCATACGGAGCTCTGCTGCCAAGTCTGCAGCTTCTAAAACTGGGTTCTAATCCCAGTTTAAAAGCTAAGCATAGTTGGCACTGCAAACATAATGCTTGGCAGCTGTTGATCCAAACCAAGGAAAGAGGAGCTGTTTTAACAAATGTTGTGTGTACAAGCTTGTATGATAAAGCAGGAAGAAATTATCAGGGCAGGCATGTGGTGCAGCTTGCATTTCACTGTGGCATTTCAGATTTCAGGTACTAGTGGTAATAGGATTGGATACTCTGAAGTACACCACAGACACACGTTGTTCATGCAGAGCTAGAAGACTGGCCTGTCAGTTCTACTTTTATATGGATAAGGATGTTGGTATATGGGGGAGCAAACAGATCAATATCCCCTCCCAGCCTGCTGTGTGAGATGGTGCAACCTATCAAATGCAATGCAACATGACCATCCTGATTGTTTGTGTTGTTTTGCAGATTCTGAGGTTGTAAAATCAGTGGCCTGGTTTTGAGGTGTAGCAGTGGGAAAGGCTGTTGCCCTAATGTTCTGCCGGTGAGCTTCCTGGGGCCCTCCTGTGGGCCTCTGTGGGGGAGAGCTTATTGGAGCAAATGGGCCACGGGTCTGAGTCCATGCAGGTGCCTCTTAAGTTTTTAGGCAATGTGACACTAGCTGAGCAATCATTATTTTATTTGGTTCTTAAATCACCTTGCACATGTTTGCACTTCTCAGAGAGGTTTATTTTTTATTACAGAAGGTACGGAATATAAATAAACCCCCAGATCCTGCAGCTAAATTAATATTTAACTTCAGATTTCTGATAATATATATGATAACGCAGGTGCACTTAATGACAGCAATGAACTCAATTAGCTGATGTTTTGCTGCATATGTACAAGCATACATACACCTGTTCCTGGGAAATGCTGTAGAAAACTGGATATAAACATAATTTGTTCCTCCCCTTATTCACAAAGGTAAGAGCTTGGCAATAGGAAATGCATCACCAAAATGGAGAACAGATGTTTGCCTAAAATTTGCAAATACTACTTTATATTATATGCCACTGGAGAAATATTTATTATAATTTAAATAAAATATACACTCATAATCCTAGCGGACAAGACAGTGATCAGGTGACCTGCTAGGTCTTCTGTCCAGGTGCTAACTAATGATGGGAAACTTCAAGACCCACCTCTTCCTTTTGATGGGTTACTGTTATTGGGAAGGTCATCTCTGTACTTCTCCCACCGTGCAAAACTCTTAGCTGATTTCAGCCATGTAATTGTCCAGTCCTAGAAAGGGGAGGAAGGAGTTTGAAGTGATGCCAGGATGTGTGAAGCCTTGCTTCCCCCCTCCTTGCACCCAGACCCCATTTCCAAGTTTCTCAGAGGCACCGCTGATGCACCTCATGCTGCCTGTGAGTGTGACAGGGAGGAACTTGGAGGGTGGAGTCCCAGCTCCAACCTAGGAGCAGATTTCTGAAATGAGAGCTGAGTCTCTAAAAAAAAAATCCTATGCCATCTCGACTCTCTCTAATGACCATAACATTGAACTGTTAGTCATCTTCTCTGAAGTTATTATCTGTACAAAGCATTCAATGGCCTAGCCAACTCTTTGTGACTTGGTTTAATTTTGTAACCCCCCCCCCCCGCCACTTTTGTATGTGTGGAGGTGTGGTGGCAGTTAATGCAGGCACCTCCTTGGTTTTTCTGTGGCTGGTTTCGTTCTATTCATACAGGTGGTCACATGCTCTTGCTTAAACAAAACATTACAAATGTTCATTAGACTCTGATCTTCAGATTGAATTGTTAGAGATTCACAATGGTATATTAGCTACCTATTCATTTTGTTAGTAGCTTTGAATTGCCTCGCCACCACTGCTTTCCTATTTTACTTTTCATCCTTGGTGACCAAGGTCTTCTGTTCTTTATAGCAGCAGCAGCTTTTAGATGAGTTGATTAATTTATGGCAGGACCAGTTCTACCCACTTTTAAATTCTAATTGTTGCACTACACTGATGCACTCCATAGCATTTGATGTACCGTCAGGGCTCTAAATTAAAGCCATAGGGTTGGATCCAGACAATCACATGGTTTGTACACTGTGGTGTCAGTTTCTGGAGTGTGTGGGGATAAGTGGAACACGTAAGCTATTTTTGAATTCAATTAACTATCAGAGGACATTCCATTCCTGGGTATCCAAACTCTGAACTCTAGTTTGTTTAAGGGTTAGACAACCCAGCCCTAACCCAGCAATAGTTCCTGGTTTGTTTCTGGGTTGACTCTGGGTTAAACCTACAAACAACTCAGAGATTTTAGATTTGTATGTTACAAAGCAACAAAGAAAGGGTGTATTCTTGGGTAGATCACTGTGTCAGACCATTGGCTCATTTTGCTCTCTATTGCTGGTGCTGGGTCTATCTGCATGATCATCACTATCCACTGTGGCTCAAATAAGCCACACTGGACTGCAGCACATGCCAGCCATATATTTATTACTTTAATTCCTCTACTGTCCAATAGCTGAAGCTCCCTGGGTGATTTACAGCAACAATTTTTAAGCCTAGGCAGGGGATTGCTGCCGTTTATGGTGATCTCCAAACTTGGTGGAGGAAGGGTTACTGCCATCGCTAGCAAACCACCCACAACCTAAGAATAGCCTATAGTATTGATTGTGTGAACCAGGCCACAGATTGGCAGTGGCTCTTCAGGGTTTCAGGCAGGACTTTTTTCAGCCTTACTTGGAGATGAGGATTGAGCCTGGGACCTTCTGCTGCAAAGCATGTGCTCTGTCACTGAGCCGTGGCCCCTTCAAGATAGTTGGGATCATCCCCAAAGTGTCGGTTTGTTTTGCATGTCTTTTGTGACCCTTATTTAAAAGAAGCGCCCTTTATTCTATTTCTGCAACAAGGCCGCTCCATGAAGAAGTGACCTCAGTTGCATTGTGGGGTAATGAAGGGTAGATCTGCGTAACCAAGTGTGGGGGCCTCTGTTGAGCGCAGAGGCTGGATGCTCATCTTTAAAAGTATCGTGCAAACATGGCAGTCTTGGGGGCAGTGGATGCTAGGCATTTTTACTGGCATTGTAATGCCTGACTCCCCGGGGTGCCAATGACACTCACCTCAGCGTATCTTCCTCATGCTATGTCTGCCCACATACCCCAGATTTCTCCCAGCGTGTATATTTACTTATTTTTCGATTTATATCCTGCCTTTTTCCTGCAAAGGGCTCAAGGCAGCTTACATCATTCTCCTCCTCCATCTTACCCCCACAACAACAACCCTGTGAGGTAGGTTGGGCTGAGAGCCTGTGACTGGCCCAAAGTCACCCAGTTCGCTCCATGGCTGAGTGGGGACTAGAACCCAGATCGTCTGAGTCCCAGTCCCATGCTCTTAGCCACTGCACCACACTGGCTCTCACACCGCACTGGTATATCCGCCTGTGCTAACCTTGGGTACTGCTGTGAGGTCAGGAGTGGCTGCAATCTGTCGGTGGGCTGAGCTGAAGGGAAAGAGGAAGATCCCGGCGGGGTTTTGGCAAATGGCAGCAGCCTTTTTTGCCTTGCTCTGGCCATGGCCCCTCTCCCTCTCCCTCTCTCATTCTCTTTCCCTCTCAGCTTTGCAAATACCCCCTTTGCTGCCCCCTCCCCTCCCCTCCCCTTAGAAAAACAAACTTTGCAGCGACTTTTCATGCCTTCCAAACTGTCTCCTTTGTCTCCTTGCTCTGGAAACAACTAGCTGGAGTGCTTGTTCGCTCAGAAACAAATCAGGTTATTTTCCACGCTCTTACAGGGAACTCAGATTGACTATAATGGAGATACCTAATGGGAAAATCCACATGGGAGAGGGTTGTACTTACTTGCTTTGACTTCACTCTAAGGGGGTTGAAAGGATGAGAGGTTTTTGCTTTGTGTTTTTTTGTGAGGGGCAGGAGGAACTGTCAATTGTTTGTTTTCCTTTTAAAAAGTATCTTTTGCTGCTTCCCACCTTAGCATAGTTAATTCAAATAAGGAAACAAACAGGAAACAAAGAAACTTTAAAGTCCCTTTCTCTTCTTTGACTTCTCCTGCAATTGCATTTGCATGTGACACAATTTCAGGTTGTGTTGCTATACACAATGTATTAAATGTGTGCTCCAATTGTGATAAATGCATTTTGCATATAAACCACAATTTTATTCCCTCATAAACAGAAGGAGCTCTAGTGTCGCTCTCCACCTGATTATGGCAAGTTTTTGCCAGCCTGCTATTAAGACTAGAACTTGGAAGCCCGCCTTTATCACTGGCTGTTTTTGAAATTCCAGGTAATACTTTTGGCCAAGGCAAACTCTCTCTGGCTAGATGTTCCGAACATTTAATTCTAGGCCCAGATTGACCTTGCGACACCACTCTCTGTCTGTGACTTCTTTTTAAAGTAAGAAGATGTCAGTAAGCCCCATAATATGTATCGCTTTCAAAGGGTGTTCTCAGTTAAATGAATCTTTTGAAATTACTTTTCCTGGAGGTCTGATTGAATTATAATTTGATTATAGCAGAGGTGTGATTAATTGAGAACTGGCTTGAGACTCTGTTATGATCTCAAAGCAAAAGTGGATCAGAAATCCAGTCTTCATGATCCAGTGCCAGTCCAGCTTCCCTAGCCAAGCTGAATGCAAACCAGATGGTCATATCCAAACCAAATGTTGGATGAGACAGTTGGAGACTTGATGAAGATAAGATCAAAGCGAAGTGTGGAGCAGGAGAAAGCAGAGAGAAAGGACGCACTTGATCGCAGCAAGCAAAAGTGGGAGGGGACAGGATGGCTTCCTTTGCCAGCTTGCCTTGTTTTTCTGCCTTTAAAGAGGTCTGCTTGGCAGCTCCCACATACTTTGCTTCAGTGTCGTGTTGGGGAATGGCCCACTAGGGCTGGAGCTCCAAACCTCTGAGGGTGCAAATCCCTTTGGGTTCTTTTTGTAAAAGTTTTCCCTAACTATACATACTTGTATACCAGTAGGGGTGTCCTTAGAAGAGAGAGTCCTTTAAAGACACACACATACAAATGTGCACATTTGCCCTGTGGGCCTGAGCTTTAGATCTTTTTGTCTGGGTGTCTTTTGTCTTTTTTTCTCCTCAGTTTGTTTGGTACTTCATTAGTTACCAGGAAAGATACAGACAGTATAAGCAAATAAACAATGTCAGGATTTGGCCTTCTGAAGTATTTTAAGCTGCAATTAAAATGGAAATGGCCTTCTTAGTGGTGGCATCCAACTGTAGAATGTTCTCATGTGTAAAGCTTGCCTGGTGCTTGCTTTAGTGTGATTTCAGACTCAGACAGTGCCCTTTTTATTTTCCCAAGTCTTTTAATTGTATGCACCTGCTTTTTACTCGGCTGGTAGAGTGCATGCTTTTATGTTGCTTTTATAGATTTTGCTGCTTTTAGTGCACTTTTGGTTTTGGTTTCAATTTATTTCAAAAACTTGACTTGATATTTTGTGAACCATGTGAGCATTTGATCAGGGTTGGAGGCTATCTCCTCAATAATAAATATATGAATCAAGGCCATGTCTTGGAAAATGCACTGTCCATCTTTACCCATGTCTCTTTGCTTTCTGACGTATAGAGTGGTGGGGTGCAGGTCCGTTGCAGTCTGAGCTTGTGGATGAGGCAGATGGAGCCTTCAGTCATCCAGGTTTTTGCCCCTGCCCAGCAGTGACAAAAGGAAAAAACATTTCCTTTGTATGGGCGTGACCTATTTTTCTGAGTCATGTGAATTTGCAGAGCATTTTTAAAAACTTTTGGGGGGATAACTGCTAACTGCATTAACTAATACATATTTGTATAAGAGGGCATTAGCACTGATGCACACTTTTAAAATTCAATTCTGATTCTGTCAGTAAGCATAACAGTGGCACAAAAGATGCCTGACAATCCATGAAACAAAGGCAAATGATTTTTAAAAAATCTGTACTTCTCTAGCTGGGCAATGGGGCTATCTCTGTTCTGCTGCAGATCAGATCAAAGCCCTTTCCCTTGCCCAGGTCTGGAGGGGGTGGTTATTTCAGCACTGGAACAAGAAGAATACCTTCCCTTTAGCATAAGCTGCATGGTTCACCTGAGATGGTGGGGCTGAAAAGGGTATCTGTGCCGAAAGGTGGGTGGGGGCACTTGGTAGCAGTTGTTCTATCCATATTGGGCAGTGACCTGCTCCCTGTAAGCATGCCCCCCCTCTGCTCCCATGCCCCAGACCAGGGCCAACGTGACCTCTGGCTGAAACTGATTCCACACATGTTATAGCCCGACGGACCCAACAGAGATGTGACCCTCCCCAACCACTCCATATAGCAGTGTATGTGTCCAGTCCAGTCCAAAGTGAACTGCAAGGGTGGAGAGAGAATGTCAGATTGCCAGCCATAACACTGTTTCCTAGTGGTATTTTAATTTACTAAGGCCTGATCGGTGAGTCAATCTTGAACTGTAGGAACAAGAAGATGCCCCTCTTAACACCTTACTGGTGAGGTATTGCCTGGGTTTAAACAATGCAATAACCCAGACTCAGGTGTTGTGTATGGGTTGAGTGAGGTTGTCACTGAACCATACATTATTGAAACGTAAGTTATCCCATTGTCTGAACTAGCAATGTGTGAGAAAAATTGTTTGCCCGTGGGACTCTGTCGGATTTCCTTGGCTCGGCTCCCTGTTTTCTCTCTGCTTTCTCACTGCCCTGAGTCTGTTTTACTCCAAGCATTCATGTGGGCATCTGGGAGGAAGTGAGTCCAAGCAAGTCCACAAACCCAGTGTGTGCATACACTGCCTGTGCACGTGCAGTGCAAGCAGAGTTTGGTTTCCACACACGACTTGCAGCCTTTGCATACTTAGGGTATTCTGAGGAAAGAATTGTGTGCTTTGCATACCTTGCTCAAAGAAGTGTCCACTAGTAATCCTGAGCATTTATGGTCTTGGTCTCAGCTCAGCTCACTTCCTGCCTAAGGCTCGGCATGGGAAAGAAGTTGGGCTAGTGCAAGAGAGCTGGATTCTGGCTAAATCTCTGCATTCCCAGTATGAACCCAGCCAAGACAACAAACCAGCAGTGAATAACCCGCTGTTCACAGCCAAACCATGCATTCTCTTCATGGGTTTTTGATAGTTAATGAACCACGGTTCTCTAGCATGGCTGGGTTCAGACAATATGATAATTCATTCTTCAGCAACGACCTCTACTGCAACAACACCATGATGATTACATGATGTTAATTACATAATTTGCCTGTTAATGCCAGCCATTTCATTCATAATTGCTAGTCCAGAAGGACTGATCTGGCTTGAAGCCCTGCTCTGTCTCTCTCTCCCTCCTTTCCTCTCCATGGTTGGGTTGGGACAGTTCTATTCATCCACTCCAGTTTTTTGCATTGGGAGGAAAAAAAGCCCCATTCAGTTCAGTCAGAGTTTTCTCCTCCTTCCTCCAATCCATGTCAATTGCAGGTACAAGTAGGGGACAAAGGATTTAAGCCCTCTTATTGCCAGCCCCACACTGGGCCAGCCAGCTGACAATTTGTGAATGAAAAAGTTTGCACTGAAGAGCAAATGACATGTGCTTTGCCTACAACCCAAGCTGAATCTTGGGTTCAACTTTGGCATCTCCAGTGCAAAGGACCAGCCAGCAGCTGAGGAGAGGAGACTTCTTCCAGAGATCCTGAAGACCTCTGCCAGGCAGACTGGATGCAGGGCACTTTCCTATGGTCTTGTGAGAAGGATGGATGCCAGCCTCAAGTCATCATTCCTTCCAAGTTGAGGCTGTGGTATATTTAAAAAGATCCAGTTGTTCCAGGTCAGATCTCCTATCCTATGAATATTAGTTCTCATACAGGAATGTTTCAATAAGGGCATAATTTTAATCATAACATCTGGGACAATTCTTGAAACAGTCTTGGTTGGCTTTGTACAGAAAGTGCCTGCAAGTTTTTCCAAGGTATAGATTATGAAATAAGCATTTACTTTCAATCCTTCTCTAGACTAGGGAAGGCATAGAGAAAGGGACTAGGGATTTTTTTTTTACTTACTCTTTGACTGAGTATGTACTGTGTATGGTTTGTTATTTTTTGATAGAAAGGAGGTTGTATAACTATGTTGTTCCCCCTCCTTTTTTCAGTCTTTGTTGCTGTAATAATAAATCATCTCAGGATACAGACATTTTAAAACGTTAAAGGAATGAATAAATAATCCTAAGGATGCATTCAACCTGTTGCCAAAAGAGGCCAATGTAAGCAGATGGGTATCCTTGCGCACTGCTAGATGGGAGCTTTAGGCAATATTCAATTTTTTGCCCAACTGTTTGTGAATCATCTCTGGCAGATGGGGAAGCTGTTCTGGGAGCAAAGAGGCTGTGCAACCCAGGGTAAACTACGGTTTGCATATGGCATTCCTTGGTGTATTTCTTCCTCACATGCACATAATCCAAATGTGATAAATGTATCTTTCCACTGTAAGCAATTATGGCAAAACAGGAGATCAAGATGAAAGATGATGAAGATTAAATGCACAGTCTTATGCATATTTAGACCAAAACAGAAAGCAAAAAAACCCAACAACAACCCAAAGAAACAAAATTCCCAACATTCTGTAGTAATCATGCTGTCTGGGAGTTGTAGGACTTTTTTCCTATCTAAATGTGTATAAGATTATACCCCAATGATTCTAGCTATTCTCTTGAATCCATGAAGTTAAAATGACTTTCAGAGCTGAAACTGTTTGTTCATTTAAAACACTGGTGTCCTGTCTGTCTGTCTGTCTCATGTATTAAAACATTTTTTAAAATTTATAACATGTATAAAAACATTTGTAGCTTGCAGAACAAGAATTTGTAAGTGTTACAAAAATACAAACTGCACCCAAAAGGGCAGAACAACGATGTCAGCATGTTTAGCATTTCAAAAACATTGGGTGAATAAAATGGTCAGCTTTTGGTGCCTAAACATCATTCAGCTCTTTGTCTCCCTTTGGAAGGGTGTGTGCTTGTCCACCATGTGGCAGAAGATGGCCTAAGACGATTGTGCATGTTATTGTTGGAGAAATTGGTCATTTGGAAAGATATCCCTTTCTTCTTGCCTGTATAAATTCTCAGTGGGCTAATGAATTAATGTAGAAGTTGTGGGCAATTATGGAAATAAATTTATTAAATGAATCCCATTGACTGTTTGGAATGATGACAGGCAGCCCCCGTTTGCTGGCTTGCAACCCACTTTGCCCATGAGGCAGGAGACGGTGCGGTCAGGGCTTCTCCTCCGTGTCCCTCCCTGGACCCTTTTCTGCTCCCTCTCCAACCTATTGTAGAGAACAGGATTTCAGGTGTGCCCAACTGCAGGCATGAGAGGGGAATGGAGAAAAAGATCAGAGCAGGCAGGCTGCTGACTTTCCTTTTTTTATCAGGGGATGAAAAGTATAACCTTGGCCACAGGGGGCATTAGGGAAACATGAATGGAGACCCTTACTGGGGCTGGTGCTATCTGAAGAGCTATTCTAGGGGACCCAGTCAGTCTTATTCGTATTTTTTATATCTTTGATCTCATAAAGAGTTTTGATGCTTTTCCCTCCTCAGCTACATGTGCAGTTTTCCAACTGGCAACAAGGACTACCTTTCAGGAAAATCTAGTCTAAAGCCCTGGGGTTATTTGACATCATTCTCCATTTCTTGAGATTTCTAGCCCAAGTATTACGGTTATAGTTACGTGTGTACAATGACAGCATGTATGCACATCTAAGCCTCAATTTTTTCCCCAGGTATAAATACAGGCTTGAGGGATTCATACAGGTGTGGGAAAAAGTAGATCCAGGTGCAGGGGTGTGTCAGATTAACACAGATGGAGTTAAGCTGTCACCTCCGGCCCAGGAACAGATGCCTGCATTCTAATTATGCAAGCTTTGTATTAATATTATTTGGATTTTAGCTGCCAACATTTATGAGCTTCCTGAAGTGATATTTGTAATCTGAAATTAGCTGTGTTGAAATTTACTTTAAATGCTTACCTTCCGTTTTCTAACTGGGCAAATGGTTATGTTGCAAAATATTAGAGTGTGTTCTTTTCAGGTTTTATCTAGGAGCATTTGCAAGAGAAAAAGTGCCTCATGTCAGGAGCAGGCCAGTCAACAATAAGAACATCTCTGTTGGAACAGACAAAACAGTTATCTAGTCCTTCTACTAGTTTGTTACAACAGTCAACTAGGTGCTAATCGGAAGCCCACAAGCTGGACCTGAGAGCAGTAGGTGTTGTTCAGCAGCTGCTATTCAGAGGTATGCCCCCTCTGATTTTGGTAGCTTGATAACCTTTTTCTCTATGAATTTCTATGAATCTCTTTTTAAGGTCATTCAGTTTAGCCACCATTACGCCTTGTGGTAGAGAATCCCATAATCTAACTGCACTGCTTGAAGAGGAACTTCCTTTTATCTGTCCTGAGCTTTTCACAATTCTGCTTCATTGAATAAACCCATATGAAAGAAAGAAAAAATATCTTCCTGCTCACTTCCTGCATATCATGTGTGATTCTGTATTCCACTATCATATCCCACATTTACTTAATTTATTTTGAAAGCAAGTGATGTATAAGGAATGCTACCAAGGGAAGCCATCCAGAAACTGTACTGCTTACAGTTTGAGGAAGGTATTTGGGACTGGCTGGCTTCAAGTTTGAGAAGGAACAAAGAAATTAAAAGAATTGCTAGATCTAGGAGTGCCAGACCAGGAGGGGGGAAAATGGAGATCAGGGCAGACATCAGCAAATAGCACATGCTGATCCTGGCCCTGGAAGTATTGTTGGCTCGTTTTGCTTAGAAAAGAGGAAGCAAAGGGAGGCACATGACATGTAGGAAGTGGACAGGGAGAATCTTTGTCCCTCTTTCATAATACTAGAACTCAGGGTCAATCCATGAAATGGTCCGATGTGAGATTTAGGTTAGAAAGAAGTAATTATGCCATCATGCAACATGTAGTTAAACTATGGAATTCTCTTCCACAAGATGTCGTGATAGCCACTAATTCTACGGCTTTAAAAGGAGATTGGACAAAGTCATGCTGAATGGGGCTGTCCGTGATTACCAGTCCTGATGGCTAAGGCTTAGCGTACAAGAGATTAGTGATGACTCAGGCTGGCTATGATCATTTTTGCTGTCCATTAACCCAGATCATAGGATTTGTCATTCATCGTTTTCTAAGTTTGGTCTGATTCATCAACAATTAGTTCACCTGTGTCTTGTCTCCCCTCTTTCACCCTCATCACAGCCAGACAACCATTAAGCAAAACCTAGTTTGGCTGAAAAAGAAAGCTTTGTGCAGTTGCCAAAGCTTTTCCTTGAGTTATGTGCAAGAGAGTAAATATAATTCATTCATATGAAGAACCATAAAGAAGATCTCCAAGAAGCCCATGGATTCTATTTGTATTTCTGTTTGTAAAATAAAGGGTGGGAAATGTTAAATGTGCAATACCTTCTGTCAGAAACCATATTTAAATTCCATATGTATGTTCATTGTTATTGTAAATTGAAAAAGGAAAGCAAGAACTGAGTGCTGCCAACAAAATGAAGAAAACTCACTCCAGGTTTTTGACAGACTTTACCCAGTATCCTAAAGTTTAAGCTACACGTTATTGGGAATTTGTAGCTGCCACCTACTGTATCTTGGAAATGTTAAGGAAGGCATAGGATGTGACAACATGGAGCTTAGTTCCTACCCCCAATTCATTTAATTGTCTGTGCCTTTCTTTGGCTCTGCCTTGGTTCACATGTCATGACTACCCATGGGTTGTTTAAATCATGACTGCAGAAGTGAGCAAACAAGCTGCCTGGCCACTCCTGCTTTGCTAAACAACTCAAGAACGCTCCATTCCTGGAATGCTTCTGTGACATCCAAATCTGGCACTCCAGGTTGTTTGAGGAAAGGCAACCCAAGTTTAACCCATGATTTGTTGTTGAGTTGGTACCCCATACTGATCTGTCCTTTCTCCCTAAAGTCTCTCTCTCCTTTCATGTAAATCAAGAAATAGTGCTCCCAGCATTTTACTCATCACTATCTACAGACACTGAGAAGGCTCTGCATACGCTTGACATTTGTCATGAACTAGCTTTCTGTCAGTCCCAGACTGAGTTGGTTCACAAAACAAAACTACCGCTCATCAAGTATGTGGACCACTCCAAAGGCAAGCCAGTTGGTCCCCAACGTCTCACGCTCTGGATCGTAGAGACAATTAAATTATCGTACCAGCTAGTGGAGTTGGACATGCCAGACTGCCCTAGAGCACATTCCACCAGGGCGATATCAACTTTGACAGCCCTCCGTGTGGGACTGCCGTTGGATGCATTGTGCACAGCAGCTACATGGTCAGCACCATCCACATTGTCCACCAGTATCGGCTTGATGTGAAAGCCGATACTGCTCCTTTGGTCAGGCTGTATTGTCACCTATTCTTCTGTAATGACACCTCCCATGTCCTTTCAGGGTATTCTTGCTAGTCACCCATATATGTGATGCACAGCGACAATGATGAAGGAAGGCAGGTTGCATACCTGTAACTGTTGTTCTTCAAGTGCTCATCTGGGCATTCACACAATTCACCTGCCGGCCCCGTGTTGGTGTTGCTGGTCAATTTTTCTGTCCGTTTGCCTGTTATTTACATAGCAATAGGACAGTTAGGGACCTAGACAAAGGGCATATGTTGGTCTCCAGGAACTGCTGGGAGCCCACCTATTTATATAACGGGGAGGTGGGGCAGGGCTCCCAGTAAACATTCTAAGCTTAGCTGGAGGAATCTTCCTGATCATGGCAGTGCGCAGGTACAGCACCCACATGTGTGAATGCACAGATGACCATGTGAAGAATGGCAGTTACAGGTATGCAACCTGCCTTTCCTAGGTTATTTGACCATGTGGAGACCATGTGGAAGCAGGCTAGTGGTTGGCAGTCAGAAGGATTGCTCTCACCTGCATGCACAGTTAATAAAGTGTGTGTTGTTAATTGCATACAAACCTGGTCTCTGAAAGCAATGGAGTGATAGTGTGAATTTTTAACAAGATGCTATCACAAGGCATTGTTTGTACATCATATACAAACTGGACTCAATTAGTACCACTCCACATATAACAAGATATGTTTCAACTGGTCTTTATAACTGACAGGATTTATATTCCCTTTCCCAAAATGGGCATTCAGCCATGTTCATTTCTTTGTCCCAGGAGCCATGGGTGTGAAGTGAATCTGTGGGCACTTAAGAGAGGCTGTACAGCTTCTCCAGCACTCCATCTTCAGACTGCTGCGACTCATACCCTGCAGCTTTGAACGTCATGCCCCTCAGCCAGACAAAATTTTCTGCAGAGCATGAAAGCTTACTCTTTGCTTTGTGACATTTTGAACCTAACCAGGAGAGATTTTGGACATGTGACAAGAGCTAAGATTATCACTGCCTCTCTCAAGGTCATCGCCATCTTGCACTGTTTCTCTTCCTTTCCCTTCTCTCCCTCCTCTTCTGTCAGCAGTGGCATGGGTGCGGTAATGATCTTGATAGGAAGAGTTGGTAGGAGGGGCTGGCCCTTTCTGCTTCTAGTGTCTGGCCTCCGACAGATTTCCTTTGAGGGAAAAATAAAGGTTCCTGCACCTGACTGAGAACTGGTCTGGGGACAGATATGTTGTAAAGGAATGTTAAACAGTGAAAACCTTGGCAACTCTTTATGCAGTTTGTTTTCCATATCATGCTGCCTCAGTCACATCAGGATTATTCTGTCTCAGGGTTATTCAAAGTAACTGTAGCAACCAAGAACTCACAGTGAAGCAAGCTGTTCTTTGCTGAAGGAAATGCAGCTTCATCTAAATTTTCCATAAAATCTGTCAGATCTTTTGCTATTGTTTTGACTGACTTTCTCTTTCTCTTAAACTCCTTCAATGGTAGATAGAAGACTTGTCTTAGCTTGTTAATTTCAATAGCTGTGTGAGTTGTTATCTGTTAGAATTATCAAGTTACAAATATTAATATAGAATGGAGTTTATCTTTTCAACAAAATGTCATAAGTACTTCGTGATAAATCTAGTATCTTTGGTCTATATATTTGTATTAAAAGATGAAAGATTCATAAGTGACACATTAGGTGAATTAATATATTATTTTACCAAGTTAACATTTTATATAATGCAGTAGCAGGGACTGTTTAAAATCTAATTAAATGTGTCCATGCATAATAAGTGCAATCTTTCTGAAGTTAAATGTTTTCAGCTCTCATCAATATCAGTGGTGATGATTTAAAAATGTGCTTAACTTTTCTATGGGTTGTTTGGATCATGTCCAATAGGTACATGCTGTCTCTTTTTTGTATCAGAAGAAAACCAAACTTTTGTATCAAAGGAAACCCAAAAAGTTCAACAAAACTATGCTCATTTTCCAGGGGCAGATCACAATATATGGAAAGTTTGATGACGTTCTTCAAGAAGATGCCGAATTTTACTTTGTTTACAGTGGCTCAAAGCAGAGGCACGTGGCTTTCGCTAAGTGCATTTCTGATAACACCCTTGAATCTGTTGTTCCAGGTAAGCTGCACTGTAGCTGCGTTGTGTTGGCTTGTTGTCTTTGAACTGCAATGTTTTTATTTTTGCAGAAGGTCATCAGTGAAGTTTGGTATTTTAATGGTTATCATCACAGAGACAGCCAAAAGGCAGCGAGGAAACTCCCAGAGAAGCAAGGGTTGTGGCTGCTTCACTGGCAGCACGCGCTCTGGGCTGAGGAGGTGACTGACCTCAGGCTGCTCCGTGAGCTTGGTGAAAGAGTGACTTTTTAACCCCAGTTCCCCAGTCTTTCTGGTATGACTTCCTACTCACTCTGTTCAGCTGGCTCTCAGTAATGGAATTGTTGCCTAAGATGTGGTAGCAACATTGCTACAGGAGACATTCTGGAGCAACATTGTTTTATTGCTCCTGTCCAGGGCCCCACATCATTTTTGGGGGCTATGAAAACCTTGCAGCATGGGAGGGAGCTGCACACCCAAGCCATGGCTCTTTCCCATAGCACAGCTAGTCAGGAAGCAAAGGGGCTTCACATGACATGTTAAGCCACACAGCTTGTTGAGCAAACCCAGTCTCAGAGTCTAGAAAGGGAGGAAAGGGTGCTCTCAGCGAGTTAACCCTTTCCTGTTTCTATGTCAGAATGATACTTCATCGGACATCCACTTTTCCACTCTTGAGGAAAGATTAGGAATATACAAATTAGAAAACTCTTTTGCACCTTCACAGTGTTGAGTATCTTATGTATATCATGTGGTGAGAATGCCAACTAAATCCATCTCACTTCTAGGATGCAACACAACAAAATGTGGAAAAGTCAAAATGTGGTGAATATTTTGCAAGTTATTCTTGTGTGCGTGTGTGTGAGAGAGACAGAGTGAGAGTGAGAAATACTCTGTGTGCATATCTCGGAAACAGTCTGAAACCTTCCTGAGTGTGTAAATTGCTAATCTTGCTCGCACTTTTTCAGCTCACAGAGAACAAGAAGATGTTTCAGTTTGTGTGGTCATGTACAAAGAAGAGGGCATGCTGGTGACTCTGGGATCTTCATCTGTTACTTACAAGCAGGACACAGCTGGCGAGTTAGCATGGTACCTTGTCAGCCAAGTGGATTGCCTCACTCCCTCCAGTCACCACACGCTTCTCCAGAGGCTTGGTTTAACTGCGGATGGTGTCCAGTTGGTGGATCATGATGCCATGCTGGCTGTGGCCCATGAAGAAATCCCACCTACTTGGAGCATTGTTGGGAGTAGCTCAAACAATGGTAAGTAATTCTCTTTTACTTGGATGGTGCCTTTTTCTCTGTAGTACATGTCAGATCTAAGCATGGGCTTGCATAATCATCACATCATAAGCCCATTGTAGCTTATTTAAGCCATGTTGGGTTGTGGCGTGTGCTTTTCAATAGTTAAACACACCTATGACTTGTACCATCCCTGTCTGGCAAGGGTGGGCTACTGGAGGAGCCACCCAGAACCCATGGGCTGTTTTAGGCTTGTGGGTGATTTGTTATTCATGCTGACAACCCATCCTCACCAGATTCAGACAACATTAGTCATGAGTGCAACCGAAATATTCAAAATGACTGGCTGCACATGCCTCAGCCCACTGTGGCTTAAAGCAGCCATGGTGAGCTCCCTGGGAGAGCAGGTGGACTGTGCTGAGTATATGAACAGAGAAAGTTCCGTAAGGACTCAGGGACAGCAATGCAGAAATGCAGAATTTCTATTCACGCTCAGCTATGAGTAGAAATGTTTTCATGGGTGAGGACATTTCTGTTGAGAGCCATGTTTCCTTAGGGACAGGGACTGCGTGCTGGCAGTGGGCATCAAGGTTCTTTCTCTCACCCTCTTGAATTCTGTATGGGAATGGCTCTTTCGAGTATGGGCTTGCATGGCACTAAACTAAGTGAGCAGAGCTGATTGTAGGCGAAATTTTGCGGTAACCTATAACAAAAGAAATTGTGTTCACTTTCGGTATAGCTAGTCTGGTAGTGCAAGATTACCCAGTTGATTTCAGAATAAGTAGCATTAATTTCCCTCCCCTTCTCTGTAACCAGGATCCCAAAGACCAAACCCTCAAAGTGCTTCCTTGGTTTTTAGAGCCAGCCTCTTAGACGAAGTAACCTTATGCAGTTGGACCTCCTTCCTTACCTAACATCTCACTCTTGGACTGGTCACACCCTTTCCCCCTCCTCCTCTTCACTCTGGATTCCCAAGTGCTTGGGAACACGACTCCCCCTCTGCCACACTGTTATTTGCACTCCTTCCACCCATGGCATTGCAGTCTCAGTTTCCACATCCCTCTCTTCATCTGAGTCAGCATCTATACCCATATTCCATGGAGCCCCCTCTGCAGAGCTAGTAGGCTGAATCCATGCAGTTGGTGGACTGAAGCCAGTGAGGGGAACAGCCAGAGTGAAAGGTAGGTAGGCTGTCCTTTTAACAATCTTCTATCCCCACTCTCCCTCCTCTTGCCTCATCAGATGCCAGGGGATGTAAAGAATGCCTTTTACAGAGATACTGATAATTTTCAGAGGGCTTTTGAACTTAGGCTGCAGACTGCATGAATTTGGGCTAAGAGCTGCATGTTGACAGGACTCCCCAACCTTTCTGAACCTTATTAGTGAGCCATTCTAATAAAATGGCTGCCATGGGTACCTTGCCCATTCATAAGATGGTGGCAATAATGGACAAGTCAGTCACAGAACATTGATTTCACTGCAGTTAAATTGGTGAGACTAAAAGAAAAGCAACTTCCCGGCAACCAAAGTACAAGGCAGAGGTAGGATTAGAGCTCCCAAATTCAAAATGGCTCTTCTGAACCCAAATAAAGATGGTGCTAGAGGGCAGCATTCTGCTTGGCTGCAGCTTAGTATTCCAGTTATTCCAGTTAAGTCAAGAAGGTCACAGAACCCGGCAGGCACCTGGCAGGGTCTTTGGATATATTGGGCACGTTGGAGACCCCAGCCCTAAGACCCTGGGTTGCTCACACCTGCACTTACGGATCTTGTTTCCTTGTGCAGATAGATCATTGGCATTTTTGTAATAACTCTAAAGTTACAAACATACGTGATGAACATGGGAGCAAAGAACACCATTTAGAGTATTGGGCTCAGAAACAGCATCAGTTACCTGAATAGCACATGCCTAAATCACCCAAAGGTAAAATCCTATGGAAGTGTAGAAAAAGGCCCACAACTCTTATTCCCAACTCCAAATTGTTTTCTCTGCAGCCCCATCTGGGCTTCTGAGGCATATCACAGTTAGTAGCAACTAGACATCAATGTTAGTTAAAGAAATATTTTATTTTTTATGTTTATTTATTGTATTTCTACACCACCCATCAGCCCGAAGGCTCCCTGGCAGGTTCACAAAATCAAAAGATACAATGATTAATTAAAACAGTCTTTATAAAATCACAATAATGCAATCAGTATTATTTTCAGACTAATGTGCAATCATCTTTAACCAACTTTAGAAACAGTGACTGACCATTAGTAGATATTAGACCATTAGCAAGGTATAAAATGTTACTAAAGAGTTGCCATATGTTCATAGTCTTTATAATAGGTTAGTGGCATGATAGCCATTTTCTTGTGATTTGACACCACATTCTCTTTTTTGTAAAGACAAACCTCATGGGTTCAGCAAATGACACAGTTCCTTTCCCTGCCAGCATTGCAAAGGATGAACTAGCCTTCAAAATGGAGTGGAAAATTATAAACTGCTGTTCTATATTGCGAAAGATAAGGAAATTCAGTTTGTGTGTGCAGCTCTACAAAGTCTTAGCAACTCCCCCCCTGTAATTCAGTCTCTCTCTCTCTTTCTCTCTCTCCCCCCCCCCGCCCCCGCCGCCCCATCTCTCAGCCTTTCATGAAAAATTCCTTTTGTGGACTTAATGGATTTAGTTCAGTTTATGAATAATGCTCATTAACAACTGAGGAATACTTTGACCCTTTGAACAGAATGAGGATGGTGGTAATAAAATATCTCCACTTTTATTCCTAGCAGGTGAAATCTTTTTATTAAAAAATGTTATTGCATAAACAAGAGGAATCATCTATTGTCTTTAAACAGTCAAAAGAATGCTGTAGTACAGGAATTCTGGTTGGCCAGCATTTTATTTTCTTCCCCATACAATCAGACACAGGTGGTTTTAGCCCTATTTGGCATGATTTGCGTTGAAAAAGCCATGTAATATAAATAAGATCCTGTGCATATATAAATAAGGCTATTTTTATTTTTGTTTTCTTGCTTGCTATAGAGGAAGCAGAATTTAAATTATTCTTTTACTTGTAAGTACTCTTTTGAGGTTACTTATAACAGTAAAGTTGAATTTGCATGATTAAAGTGGATTTGCATGATCCAGTGGGCCTTCCTTAAGCCATGGAGGGTCCTGGTGTGCTGGTGGAAGCATGTAAGTCAGCCTTTCACAACATGAGGTCCTTCAGATGTGTTTGACTACAACTTCCACCGTCTGCATCTAGAATGGCAATTGACCAAATGTGTTGCAGTCCAACACCATGTTAGGGAAGGCTGACTTGGCTGTTTATCAGGGTCTTTTGAACTTGGTCTGTGCTTTTGTAATGAAAGTCAGATCATACTCCCAAATGAAATGTGACATTTCTTCCCAGATAGCCCTTCATTAAGATTGTTGCATGGAACATAGTTACTTTATGCCACAAAACCTCTAAATGTTATTGGGCATGATGTGACTAGTAATGAGTAACATGGCTCTCTTTTCTCTCCATATGTATACTGCCTTACAATTCTTTCTTTACTTTTTAATTATTTATTAATTGCCTGGAGGTGTTGTACTCCTGTGTTGTTTAGTTTTGCTCAGATGTGAAACTGACCAGAATCTCAGGGAAAGTCTGGACAAGTTGCTTGCCAGTTTTGCTTCAGGAGGAGCTGCACAATTAAAGGCACAAGACAAAACCTAGGTGATAAGCCAAGCCCTGCCTCGTGGTGGCTTGCCATCGCAGGAGTGCTCTTGGCTTCTGCTAATCTTAACCAGAAGTGCTGAACATGGTCAAAGCTTGTGCAGTGCCTCCTGGTTTTGTGAGCCCTTTGTCTTTCCGTTTTTTCTTTATTTGATTGGAGGCCATGAATTTTCTGTAACACATGGCCTATAAAAGGGACTGAGAGGAGTGATTCAATCTTTCCTACTCATCCATCCTCAGGAAGATGTTCTCTTCCCAATCTGTGATGCCCATCAGGTGATTGGCATCTGGTAGGACTGTCAAGTAACGGGAGAGAAGGGGCTGGAAATGTTTGACTGTGTGAAAAGGCCCTTGAAGTTTTCATTGGCATCTTTGCAAAGCAAGACTGGCAGGTTTTTCATTCAAATACTATTTGGATGAGTTTTGTTTCTGAGCATTTGGGACTTTTCCAAGCTAAGTTCAGGTAATCTGCCTGGTAGTCTAAAATGGGGAAAAGCAAAGCAAAGCACTGATCTCAGGAAGGGGTGGGTCAAGATCATATTGTCCTACTGTATTTGGGTAGGACAACTTAAAAAGTGTCCAGTGTAACTGGCCAAGCAAAGGCAAGGTTAACTGGTTAGCAGGTGGAGAACCATTTTGGCTCTGGAGGCACAGTGCCACTGTGGATCCTACAGCTTTGGAATCAGAGTCTGAGTTGCAGCACACTGATTTAGAGCCTGCTTTAGATGTAGAATGCTTGAGGCCTGGGAGCTGTGCCTAGCTTCCCACTTGATCATAGCCTGAAGGAGGGAGATACACCCTATCAGGTACAGTTGCAGGATTCAGCCTTGAATGTTGCCTCTGGTTCACAGCCTGGCATTGTGAGAGCCAAGCAGGAGAAAGATTCTGCCGGGAAAGAGGCATCTTCCAGGTAAAGCATCATCAAAAGAGGGCAGAACAGAGATGCTCTCTCAGACATGGTGCTGCTTACAAGCCAGAAGTTCCTGTCAGGATAGATCAACAGAAGGAAAGTTCTAGCCACTCTTCCTCTTCAGTTCAGGCCGTTCAGAGGACTAAGCCTTTGCTGAGAATGTCTCAATTGTCTGGAATTCTTGCCTGGACTTGTTGTGAGCTCTTGTCTGCATCATTCAAACTCTGACTTGTACTGTATGTGGATACTAGCCTCAGACCTTTCTCTTGAACACAGTAATGTGCTGGAGCCTCTGCCTTGGCTTTTTGACTGATGCCTTGGTTGCTTGATAAACTTTGCCACCAGGTCTGGAAAGCTGGCATTTGTAATATGACCTCCTGCAATAAAATTTGGTGTTACTAGTATTTGTGTCAGGCTGTTCGCGTGTGCTAAAAGGTGAGCCTGTCCCCTGCAGGCTGGATGATGTCAGGATCCAGATGGCACCTCTTGGTTGGGGAGCCACTGCTTGGGTTTTCCCTGGGCTGCATGGAGCAAAGCCCACCAAGGTACCTAATGGCTCCCTTACCTTCCCTCCACAGGAAGAAAAGGTGGGTTAACCTAATGGGCCAAACATGGCCTGTAGGCCAGGGGTTCCCCACCAATGAACTATAGAAACCAGTTCAGTACAGGTGTGAGGAATATACCTGCCAAGTAGTATACAAATTAGTCACAATTGGCTATTGAGCGATTTAAATTTTCCCTTATGGGTCAGAATGTAGCAGACCGAATAAGCTCTATTAAAGAACTCTGTGCAAACACAGTACTAGATTTAAATAACACAACAACCCATAGTGGATAGCATATCATGGTGAGTTATTTCGTTGTATGAACTCAGACCAATTCCCACAGAGTAGCTTGTTTGAAGAAAACAACTCATGAATGACTGAACCCACAGTAGGTTGTCATGTCATCTGCACCTGAGTTATAAACCTCTTCATACTGAGAATTGGCTAGCAAGCCACTTGGCAGGAATAGCAAAAAATCTTTACCAGGTATCTGCCTGCTATAGCTGCCTCATAAGTGCCCAAGTAACATTTGGAGGTGGCTGTCTGGCTTGCTGCTCTCCCTGCTGTGATTGTGAATCGTATTTGGTTGGGCATAGCATTCTTCCCCTGTCCATTTTTTCTCAGAAATCACAATCTCTGTTGCAAACTAAGATCACTCCACCTTTGCTTTCTCTTGACAGCTTTCTCTTTGACAGCTGAAAAGTAGGAAATTGTGCAAGTGCAGTTTAAATGTTTTTAAAAAACAATTTTTGAGTGCTTTGGGTATGCAATCATATTTCTATTTGCTACCCAGGGGCAGTCTCCTAACTGATGGGTTTCACAATCTTTGGGGGAAAGGGGGCAAAGGGACAAAAAGGCACAGGGAAGGGAAGGCAAGTTGGTTCTGTCATGAGGTCCCCTGGGATGTCTGTGGGAGGATTAAAGGGGAGAGGTGGGGTGAACAACCCATGATGATCCTGATCATCTGTGCTCACTGTAGGTTCCTTATATAACAACCAACCCATCATGGCTTATTGCATGATGTAAAATGCACCCAGTAGTAATGGGGAAGAAATGGGAACTTCTTCCATGATGCTCTGAAATACAATCAATATGAATATTCTATAGTAACTGCTACAAGGAAGTTCTCCTACACTAGATCATTATGTCACATGGCTCTATATTAAGATTGCAACTGTGTTTTAATTAAATATGTGCATTTGCTGTTTCCTCCATTGTCAAATGTTGACTAATGCTTTACAGGATCATATAATATTGGATTTTCTCTAAATATTTGATTTAGAAAATACGATTTGCTCAGGCTTAATACATACTAAAATTAATTATAGACTCTAACTAAGACTTTAGGTAGGAAATACTGCGTCTTGTTTATCTTTGTTCCAGAAATTGAATTGATTTCCTGTTGTTTTTGTTTGTGTCATTGTGATTTTTTTCTTAGAGCAGTCTGTGGGTGAATTACTGTTCAGTGTGTGAGTCAGTGCCACTTTTGGTATTAAATGTCTCCCCAAACGCATTCTCCTGATGTTGTTGAACTGAAGTTTTTAGCAGTCACCAGCCTGCAGATGCAAAACCAGACCATGAGGCAAACAGCCTCCCCACAGTGACCCCCAAATAGGACATATGGCACATATGGACATATGTGGACATAGCCTCAGCACAGGTCAATGAGTGTGACCATACCACCCAGCATCGATTGCTGCATGCTGCAAATGCTGGGTGCTTCTTCCCATTAGGGAAACCCTGTGTGCAGCTGGACTGGACTTGGTTTCTTCTCTGATGGGGAACACTATGTTGGCTGTACCTCATTTTTGAATGGTACACCACTTTTCCGCAATAGGAGAAAGATGGGGGACATGTGAAAGAGAAACAGTGGAGTTTTCTTCACCTCTCTGATGGAGAGTAGTGGGGATTCAGAGGGCTCCATATGACCTGTCTCTTTCAGTCTGGCAGGAAAAGCAGAGAATTTTATATAACAGCAAGTAAATTCATGTGCACATAGAATCAAAGAACTGGACTCTAGCCCAGCTTTCCCCAGCCTTATTCCATCTGGGTGTGTTGGATGCCAACTTTCACAATTCCCTTTGATGGGCGATTATAGACGATCTGGACAGCTCCAGGTTCTGGAGGACTGGTCTAGCTGATAGAGGCCTGAAAACGTTGTTTCATTCTTAAAATATACTTGCTCTGGATTTTGTTTAGTGGTAGTCCAACCATCAGACAATTCAAGTTAGCAAAAAGTAATTGCAGTTACAGTATGGCAGCTGTCTCTGAACAGTATCTTTCAGTCAGATGGGCACAATAGGTGGCTTCAAGTTGCTATGCCAGAGTTGAAAGAAGGAAGGAAGGAAGGAAGGAAGGAAGGAAGGAAGGAAGGAAGGAAGAAAACTTCAGAGCTGGGTCAGATAAGTAGACTGTCCAATGAGGAGGAGTGTGGGCCATGTACTCTGTGCTTTAGATCAGTGCTGGCGAACCTATGGCAGACGTGCCACAGCGGGCACGCAGAGCCCTCTCTGTCGGCACGCAAGCCAAGTCGCCCCAGCATCGCCCCAGCAGCCGAGCATCAGGTAACAGTGCACATGGGGTCATGTGCCTGCTTGGAAAGGAGTAGCAGCACCAGGTGATGATGTCATGAGTCGCGACTCATCCGAGTTTTCGCATGGCCGGTCAGAGCACTGCCAAGGGGAGAGAGAGAGAGAGAGATTTGCTTGAACTGACTGTGAGTTGTTTTTTCTAAACTTAAAACCTCAGTTTTCAGGTTTTATTGCAGTGTTGGCACTTTGTGATAAATAAGTGGGTTTTGGGTTGCAGTGTGGGCACTCAGTCTCTAAAAGGTTTGCCATCACTGATCTAGAGCATAGCATTCATTCGGATTTCCATTTCGCCAAACCATGCTGTTTGTAAATGGGTGTATTTTCCCCTTGCTCCTGACACTTTGGGATGTTCTTACAAACCTTTCAAAATAAGAGTTTCAAAATAAGGGTTGATTAGTAAACATGCAAGATTTTGATTTGTGCTCGTGGAGCAAACCATTCAGACAACTGGTCTGCTATGAGTAAGCAAGAAAAGGAGTTAGCTGCAAATAGCATGGTTGTGTGAATCAGTTCATAAAACTAGGTTAAGTGTCTTCATGATTAAGTGGTTAACAAATGTTATTTTTTTAAGTGTTACTGGATGTGAAAACTTGTCAATACAGAAGCTTGAAGGAAGGTTAGGTCTGGAGCCACTGGAAACTGTCAGCCTACTCGGATGTCTTGTCGTCCCTCCAGGACACATCTAGAGTTTTTAGCTTCCTTCCTGGGAATGAATGAGCGACATCATCCAGGGAAATCTTAGTCATTTCTGTCAGGAGAAATATTTGTTTTGTTTTTAATTCTGTCAGGCAGAGGAAAAAGATTCAGGTGCAAGAAAGAATAAAAAGGCTTATGTAATAGGTTAAGCAGACTGGTTTTTAGCTCCTATATTATCATTCAATCTGTATATTTTGGCTACAGGCTTAAGAAATGATGCAAAACAAGGTCTAGCTACTAAATCCTTGCCTGGCTAGCCATTTCCTTGCAGCATCTCCAACTCTGTATAATGAGAGCTTGGCTGACTGATTTTCAGAAGAAACAGTTTGATGAAAAACAGTTATTTAAACCTGGAAATCTTCCATTGTTCCAAAGTGAATTTTGTTTCCCTTCCTTTAATTTAAGCTCCTGCCCCATGTTCTTTTAATCATCCATTGATTTAGCAAGAATACTGTTTAGGTTGTTTTCTCCTTTATTTGGTTTAGGGCAGTGTTCCCCAACCTTTTTTGATCCCTGGGTAGATTTGGGAATTTGCAAAATGCCTAATCAGCCAGTGTGCTGTGGTGGTTAAGAGCACAGGACTGGGACTCAGGCGGTCTGGATTCTAGTCCCCATTCAGTCATGGAATCAACTGGGTGATTTTGGGCCAGTCACAGGCGCTCAGCCCAACCTACTTCACAGGGTTGTTGTTGTGGGGATAATATTGAGAGCCGGAAGAAGAAAATGATATAAGCTGCTTTTGAGTTGTCAGAAAAATTTGGGATATAATATGGGGAATAATATTATATGTGGGAAATAATATATATTATGTATTTATAATAAATCTTAGGCCATGTTCATTCAGCAAAAGGTTTGCTTTTGCAGTATGTCTTTGATAAGGGATTGTCTAATTCGTCTAATTTCTGGCAGAGCGATACAACTAATGCTTATTATAAACATCTGTATGGCAATGTCTAGTAGTTTCTGTTTGGGAGAAGGCTATGCACAGATAAATTTTGTACTGGGACAGTCTTTAATATTCATTGATATATACATTCTTTTAATTTTTTTACCTGATTCAAGGAAATTAACAAATGAAAGGGGAAATGGATTTTCTGTGAACTTTTGACAACCGACGGGCTGATATTACAAGAAGCAAAACACCACTGTAATACAATGGACTGAGAACCTTACAATACTTTCAGTAGATAATTGAATGGCATATGGTTCAAACGGATACATATTTGGATATTGAATCTGTTTTTGTTGACAATGTACAATTACTGAAAGGGTGTGTGTATTTCATACAAATTTATGTTTGTAAAATGTGGGGGAAGGAAAAAGTATTTTTAAAAATTTTCTTGGGGCCTCTTTGTGCCCTTGGTTTATTATTTTTAATTTCCCTATTGCTTCAGATTTCAGGGTTGCAGTGTCTTGACAGTGAAGCTTTGCTAGTTTTCATCAAAACATATTTTACATTAATTTAGAAACTGGAGCATTTAAAACTACTCTCCTGTTTGCTGACATGATTATGAACTATTTAGGATACCATCTTACATGTGCTGGCTGGGGAATGCTGAGATTTGTATGACTGTTCTCTGTCTGAACATGCAGTATTGCACTTTTAGTGATCTAGCCAGTGACATGATATAAATGGCTAAACATGTCTCCAGTCTTTGCACAATTTTGAGTGTTTACAGTTATTGGGGTGGGGTATGTGTTTGAGTCTCATAGCAGAAAACTGTAGTCAGATTAAATTGCAGCCATTGGACAGTAAGTGAAAGGTCCTTCATTAACCTCCTTTCATTTTTCATACCCTTCTTATCTTCATTGCCACTGAATGAGGAGGTTACTGTGATTATACCTCCATGCAAGAGTCCTCAAATGTATTTGCCCGCATGCTAATTTGTATTCATATCTTTTGTTTCGGCAAGATCTGGAGCCTCTAGGAGAGCCTCCACTTTTCTGAGCCTAGAGAAAGGTGGGAAGTTTCCCTTTAGTCGCACTGACTTTGGCCATCTCAGTGCTTTGTGGTGCTTCACTTTGCCAGGCATCTGGAGTGTCTCTTGAGGTTTGGAGACAGGGTCTTTGACAGACTCTCAGATACTCAAATTTCCTGAGTTTGAGGTGCGGTGCATCAGCCACAAATTGACATTTTCCTTCCCAGTTGAGAATTGAGAGGAAGTGAAGAGTTCACCCCCCCCCCCAGCCCTATTTGTGCTGGGCCTCAAGCATGGAAAAGCCAGCCCATTTCCTCTCTGGGGAGACAGGCGTATAGCAAGCCAACATTTGTGGAGCTCTGTCTCCATACATGGGATGTTTACTGAGTGTGTGTCCATATTTGCTTTCTCTAACACTTTAGATTCATGCCACTTCCACCCAATGCCCTCCCCATATTTTCATGAAAACTGTGGCAGGCACAGTTGTGAATAACGCATCTGTAGAGATTATTGAAGTAGCTAGGACAAAATCACAGATATATGGCAATATCTTTACTAAGTATTTTTTGGGTTCCTGAGAATCCAGCAATGTAGGGTATGGAGGTGAGGGAGTTCCACCAAACCCCTCAGCTTTCACCAAAGTGAAGATTGCAGGCCTTAAAGTTTTGAGATACAAAAGCATGACTTTGTGGCCTGCAAAGTGACAGCAGGGCGTGAGTAGCTGTAGGGACAGGGACATGATTATCACAAAGACATTAGCCAGTATCTCCCTGGATTGCATTTTCCAGCCAACTTTGAAGTACATTTTCATGCAAACTCTTAGCAACTGCAGTGACAATTCTTATTCTTCAAGTTGGCAACTAATGAATATGTATGATAATGAAATCTGTCTTGGTGGGATGCCCATCTTTTACCATTTACCATTTACTTGAAAGGCTTCTGAGCATGGTGTTGTTTCTTCATAAATACCATGTCTAAACCACTTGTATTACTGTTCTTCTGTCTTGGAGTTTGTAATGGTGCCTAGATGGTTTAGAGTGGCCCCGAGGGAAGTGGAGTAGCCCAGAGGCCTTTTGGGAGACTGTAAATCAATGCTTGGTTGCTCCAGGTTTCCTCAATAGTGGGATAAAGTTATGAAACCCAGTGTTCATTATGGTTTCTTGTAGCTCCCCAAGAATACATGACTGAAGTGCAAGCAATATGGAGACTAAGAAGTCATTGGTGTTATGTTAATTTTGAGGTAGTTCTTTTAGGAATGCCACTTTATTCATTCTGATATCTAAATGTTGGGAATAGGTTCTGTTTGGCTGGAATATCTTGTCTGCTTGATTATTTAAATTGCATTTTTGATGTTCATAGGAAACATTCTATACATAGGACCTAACCTTATTTGACTTCAGCTTTTATCTGGCTTGCTTTACAATGGCACACTGATCTACTTGGAAAGGCAGTGGCAAACTGCCAATGGGAAAGTGTTGTTGACTAGTCAGGGTGGATCAGAGTGAATTTGTTCATTCATTTCCCATTCACTATGTTTGTGACGTCAGTGTTTCTGTGCATCACAGTATATACCTACAGCATTGGTTGCAGGGTCATTTGCCAGCTTATTTCACAGGGTGGCATTTGAATTTCCAGCTGCAAGTGGGACACCCTCATTGTTGGTATCTGTATTTGCTTATATTAGCTGAGGAACTGCTCCATCATATAATTGGAAGACCTGCAAAACTCATCAATACGCTATTCATCTCCAGAAAAGCTCAGAATATATTTGCAATCCCTGACTGAACAGACTTGTTCATTGCCCAACACCTTATGTATTGAGATTGCTTTTGTTTTTGAAGTGTTAATCATCTTAGTACATCAAAACTCAGACATAGGTAGATGCAGAAATATATGAATTGTCAATGACCCATGATAGAAATACAGCAGTATTCAAGTGAGTTTTAATTGGGGTGCAAATCTCTGGAGGCTTATGAGCATGCAGTGCAGGGTGGAAGAAGTGGCAGAGTTGATCTCTGCCTCCTTGTCCCTGTGCTCCACATTTTAATTAGATGGGTCTTTTGCCATATAGCAAAGGCATTTTGGAGGGTAGGGAAGTAGGCTGAAGATGCCCAAGACCAGTTTTTGTCTTGGCTTCTCCAGTCTCCCTCCTTCCCCTCCGACCAGAATACTCCTCCCGCCCCCCATCTCTGACATCGTGTTATTTCTGTGCTGCTTGTGAGATTCCAGTGGTTTCCCTCTCCAGGTTTAGAGCACTGTCTCCAAACTTGTATCTTAGAATCCGAAGGATTCCCAAGATTCCTCAGACACGATCCAGGTGCCGTAGGATTGCTTGCTTAAGGTACAATTCTGTGCAGCAAATAGGCCTACAGCTGCCTGCATGCTGCAGCCAGCTATGTTGTAACTTCTAGATCTTTTTGCTGTCTGAACTTTCATAGAATTGCACCCTCAGTTAATAGATTTGTGTTCTATTAACCTTGGAGCAAATTACAATCTTTAAACCAAACAACAATGACAACAACGTAGCAGCTCATGCAGCAACATATAATACAACAATAAAATATAAAACTAATATCAAACATTGAAAACTTTGAGGATCCCCCCAAAAAAAGAAAATTAAGAAAAGATGAACAATTAAATGTCTGTTCTAAAGGTGCCAGGCAGATTTCCCAAGAAAGGGCATTCTGCAGAGAGCTCCCTATTTCAAATTAGTCTTTTCCCATGGAGGCTGCCATAGCTAAATTGATACTGTGCACCCTTAGTAAAGGGAGGACTGATCATACAATGCTTCACTTAAACATGCACCTTCCCTTAAACATCTTTGTTTTTTTCCATGCTGAAGTTGTTCTATACAGCATATCCACAAAGATGGATCCCATTAGCCTGTGCTATGCTCCTGATTTCAGAGCAGGTCTTGGGGTGAAGCATCCAGCCCTAGGGGAGTTTCAGTGCCTTGACGCAAGACTGTGTGTAAGGCTGTGTGTGCTCTTCTAGTTACTGCCTGAGCCCCAGACCATGCTTGCAAGTGGGATGCTCAAAGGGCACAGAAAGAGAAAAGGCGAACTGGAAAGAACCTCCTGGTGCACTAATGCTGTCCAGTGCCACTTTGGCATTCCCGATTTTACACTGAAAATAAGTGTGGCATTATTGTAGCTGCAAGAGTCAAGCAAAATGCAGGAATAATCTCATGTGGCTTAGACCCCCAGGGAGAGATCAAAGACAAGTCCAAGGGTTAGTTACTATGCATACAGAACAAAGACAACCAAGCTAATTTGGTTGAAGACTGAGCAGAGTGAGGGAGATTAGGGAAAATAGTATTGAGTTGCCAGCTAATGTTGACATGGACATTTTCACTGTAATAAATGAGTAGTCTTTTTGTTTTATGAACAATGAACATAGTGCAGTTTTATAATGAGGAAAAAGGAAGCATTCTGAACAAATGCAGTGAAAATACAATGGACTCCAGTTAAGGATCGCATCCTAGAGTTATTGGAGTCCCAAACTCCCACTGAAATGAGTGGGAGTCTTGGAAGTGCAAAGAATGAAGAATGGGCACAATTGAATGTTTGCCTGGGACATGCTGCTTCTTTCTCCTTCTCTTCCATTGGCCATTCTTGTCATCTTTTCTCTAAGTTTCCTTTCCCTTAGATAATACTGGGCTTGCTCACCCCAATGTTAGTTGCTACCCATAATAGGTGTTCATAGCATGTGAATTCAGACTGTTTGTGAGGAGAGTTTTGTTCATGGGCAACAAGGCATTCCAGCAATCTGAGCTGTTCTAGTAGATGTTGCTTTTTCTAACTCACCTTATGTTTTTGTGGGAAAAGGAATTTTATCATTAATCTTAATTTGCATTGGAATTCATAAAAATATTCTCCCACCCCTTCAGAAAAGGTAGCTTCTTCTTAGAGCAAGATGACCACTTGTTATACCACTTAAGCATTGTAGATCATGTGGATTGACCTACCTTGTACATGCTGAAAAAATGTGAAGTGCAAAGAAGGCAACGAGTTCTTTCAAGGCAATGTCTTGAAACTCTGAATAGCATGGTGCTTTTAAAATGATGTCACAGTGGTTTTTCTGATGTATGCAATTTAGTAATCTCTTAAGCTAGGACTGGCAAACCAATGGGAAAGGGAAAGGGCAGGAATACAGAGACTCTTGATATACTTGAAGAAGAGAAGCAAATAATTATGCATCAGTATATTCAGCCACAGAATTGAGATGGGAGGCTATTCAGGTTCTGAATATCGTTCACCAAACCTTGAGGATATTAGGCACAAAGAATTTGTACTGCCTTGGTGTCCCTCCACTAACATTTGCTACTTGATCTAGAAGAAGGCTCTGTCAGTAGGAGGGGGACAACTTGGGGTGATTCTTCCTCTCCTCTGAAGCCTCCTATCTTCCTTGCCTCCAAATATTATTTAGAGGGTTTGGTGAATCTTCAAAACAGGTTGTGAGGTGGAGAATGCAATGGATCAATAATGGTCTCCCTCCACAATCCACTGTTGGAATCCTTGACTGGATACAAAAGCCTCTCATCAGCAAAGGGACACCAATTGAATACAGCCCCATAGACAGTAGCCATAAGAATGTGATATATGTTGAAATGAGCAGTAAGCTCAAGAATGGAGGACTGAACTGTACACTGGCTCTTCACCATAGTAGGATTGCAGTAGGACTTTGGGATTCTATAGAAGTGGCTTTTATTTTGGAGTTATTTGTAACTACTCTTAAATGGAATATTGTTACATTCTAGCATACATAGAGACTATAAAAACTATGTAGTTGATTTTTAATACATCCATGTGTGTCTTTTATTTTAGATACTATACATAAAGAAACCATTCTCCATCTCACAATGAGATTTGGTTTGGTTCAGCTTTCCCAGTTCCTGTTATTCCAACCAGGTGGGACAATTGCAATCACTCTGCCTAATGAAGATGGGTTGACACCATTGGACTTGGCCTTACAGAACGGACATTTCAGACTTGCTGACATTTTCTCCAAGTAAGTTCCCTGGCTTAATGTGATACTTTAATGCTAAGAACCAAATTATATGTCGGCTTTCATGTATATCTCTACTATTTTATGGGATTTTTCTAATGGAGACGTTAAACTAGAACTGCCCCATAGGAGTTCAATACTGTGTTATTCACTTCCTAGAGCTTCATTATAAAATGTAAGCTAATATTTGGACCTCTTGTGGAGTTATTATTTATTTGTGAAACCTGGCATATTCTAAGATCCTGAGGTAAATGATAGCATCAGTCAAGTTTATGAAGGGAATGGGGTAATATCCAGCCTTCTCACAATGTAAAACTGACAAGGAAGATAGCCTGCTAAAGGAGAGTCAAATGTGTTTTAATCTCGGGGGCCTGGTTCAGCCAATGCGCATCTCTTCAGAATCAAGGATACTTAGGAAAAAACAAAGATTATGTAGTTTGTTGAATACATAGAGTGGTGAGAAATGGTGCAGATTATCAGTACAGAAGCAAAAGAAAGGTTTAGTCACGGGGCTTTCCTATTGAGGCGGATGCTGCTCCTGGGGCACTAGTTATTTGGACATTCCAAGTAGAAAGACAAAAAATAATGCTTCTTGCCATGGATTTTATTCAGTTGTTCTCTCCCTCTGACTGTCAGTATACTTAAACAAGCTACCTCCTCTTCCTGGGAGACAAGGGGGAAGGGGAAGAGGAAGCCCAGCAATCCAATGAACTTCAGCAAAAGGGTGTGTTAACATCCATATCTTTAGGATGCCCAATGAGGAACTTGCAGCACCTGGTCTTTGGTGATCTTATATGGTCACTGAGGCCCTACAAGTTTCTCACAGTAATTAAGTCAAACAATTATCTGTGGCTACACTTAATCCCTGTGCTGGACATTGGGAACAGTTTAATCTCAACTCCTTTTCACAGTGTCTTTTATTTATCAATTACAATCCAAAATGAGTTAAACATTAGTATAACCCCTCTAGCAAAATGTTTGGCTGCACCCATTTCACTTGAAAATCTAGTTTTTCTAAGCAGCTGTTTTGGATTTTTCAAGATCAGGACTTAAGGTGCAATTTTTCAAGATCAGGACTTAAGGTGCAATCTTACGTATGTTTAGATGGAAATAACTCCTATAACTCTCAGCACTCACTAACTTGTATGGCTGGTTGGAGCAGGCTGGGAGTTGTAGGACCTTTTTTGCCTAAATAGGCTTAGGATTATGGCCCTTGTTCTTTTTAGCTCCACAAAAACTTATGCCAAAATGTTTTGTTTTTTATGCCAGGAGTGGGCCAACTGCAAGCTGTGGAGTCTGCTTTGTTTTCAATTAGAAATCCAAGATCTATTTTGTTAGCTTATGGGGAAAAAATGTACACTTAGATTTAAAGAATTCTGGGCCCAAGAATTTGTTCTGAAAATTAGAACTGCATGTTGCTTTCAGCCCTTCCACACAATAATCACACCTTTCCCCAAATTGCCTTAATTTCAGCAGCATAATTTGGGAGTGTGAGTCATTTTAGTGCTGCAGCAAAACCCTTGTTAATCTACTGTAAATACTCCAGGAACCTGTCAGCAAATCCTGACCTACCTTCTACCCTGTCCTGCTTTAAGGAAGTATAAGACTCTTTGTCGCTTTTGTTGCAACAGACTAGCACAGTCTCTGCTAGCCGGTCCCATTGTCTTCTATAACCTTCATCTGTCGGCAGCTTAGTTATTAGTCTCTTTTTCACTTTCCTTACCTGGGTTGCTTTCCTATCAGATCTTGATAGCTTTCAAAACACATTGGGAAAGAATAACTCTGAAGGCCTTGGAGACTCCACTTCCTGCATAGTATCAGAGGTTCACTAATGTTGCTTAGATTTTGTGTTGCCTCCTACTTGCCTTTGTCCTGCAGTGCTAAATTGTTACATGACACAGTCAGCAAGGTATGCTGCTATTCCTTCTCACGCCTGTGTTTTTATTGCATGAGTTTTAATGTGCTTAATTGCAACTTTGTTCTTTTATCCATATTTTATTGTCAGTCACCTTGAGCAATATTTTTCATGGAAAGGCACAGTATAACTTTAATTTTATAAACATCCAAAGTAGAGAAGCCAAATGAGAAATGAGAAAAACAATGTCGTTATTGCCCCCTGTTGAGCCATATTCCTCATCTATTTCTAGTTTTGAACAACACAGAGTTTGTTTGAAAATTGCTGCATGCTTTCATTTGCATGAGAAAAATGGCTCAACTCTGTTATTTCATATGTTATGAAAGTCACACTTGTTTGGAACACTCAGACAATGCACAACTCCCTTGAGATTTTCTGTTTTGTGCTGCCTTATGCTAATAAGTCTGCTAGCTGCTGTTTCTTTTTGACTGCTGTAGAAGGTTTGCTTTTAAATGGGCTGCATCTTTTACAAAATAATAGAAGAACAAGTTTTAGATACCAATTATTTTTTTCTCTTCTACTTGTTCTAATGTTTGTGCTTTAAAAATAATCTTGAAAAAGCATGTCTCTTGTCAATCTTTTATGCCATTTTTGTCTGAAAGTTCTGCAAAAGGCAGGTTAAAATTTGAAAGAGCATGGATGAGGAGCTCTTAGGTCTGCAATTCATGGTTTCTGTGCTCTTACCTCATTCTAGTGGATGTCTTTTTACAGAAAGCAGGTCAGCCATCCATTTGAGATCTCTAAGGTGTTGCTCGGAGAAGATGCTGCCCTACAGTTTGCTCATTCATCAGGAATTCTGTCACTGACCTGTAATCACACGGCAGATCATTTGCTAGAATCTGATGTTCAGCTGTTCAGGAAATACTTCTGGGATAGAGCTTTTTTGCACAAGGTAAGTGCCAAACTACAATACAAAGAAGTGTATTTTTCTTTTTGCAAATAGTTGTCTTCTCATGTTCAGTTGTTTTTCCTTTGGTGAAAACTTTGAAAATAGTCAGAGCTTTGAGTAATACAGAAGATAAGAGTCTTGTGGCACCTAAAGCACTGTCACATTTATTGTGACATAATAGAACTTGAGTATGCTCTGCTCAGTGAGCAATTACATCATAAATCTGTTTGCCTTTCAAGTGTCATCCTGCAGAACAGGATTGCTTATCTGTTGTCCCTCCCGTGACAGCAGCTTTATTCATCAAAAAGAGGGTGTAGAACATTAACAGCTATACACATGTATTTGATGGCTTTAAAAGTTGTATAATCTATCTTAAAGTCTGGTATAATTTTCCCTGAAACTTACTTCTGAGTGGATGGATGGATAGATAAAATAAGGATTGCACTGCAGAGCAAAAAAATGAACATAAAACTCCATGTGAACTATTAGAAAAGCTGGCCAAAGACTTTTTGCTGCCTGAGGCAGAGCAGCAAATGGTATCTGCACCGAGCCCCTGCACCACCTGGTCAAGGTGCAGAGTGCCCGAGGCTAGCCTGTGCGAGCCAGAAAGTCCCACAAGTGCATTCAGAGGCAGCACTTGTGACAGCCAGCTCACCAGGGCCGGAGCTGTGAGTCTCATTTGGAGCCCTGAATCCCTGGGAAGCCATTTGCCTCATGAACTCACCATCCACAGGCACTTGCTGAAGTAAAGATGCAGGAGCCCTGGTGATTTCTGATCCTTCTGGAGTAGCTGGATTTTTGCCTCCATGCGCTTCACCTCCTGCAGCCCCCTGAATATGTCTGCCTTTTTTCTAGCGTCAAATGCCCTCCTTTACCCTGCCTATATATCCCCGGGGTGTCCTTAGGAAGCAGGTGCCTTTAAAGACAGTCTGTTCCTGTGGACCTGAGCCCCAGATCGCTTTGGTACTAGCCCCACCCCAAGTGTCTTTTATTTTTTAAGTAGCAAGTAAATAAATAATGTTGCAGTAGTAGCAGTTTTTGTATTAAATAGCTAAGAGACTGCTGCGCTTTCAAGAAACCCAGAATCAGTCACCTGCATAATAGGAGGGGCAATTTTGCCTATTGGGCAAAAACCATAAAAAGTAGGTGCAGGGCCAGCCCTGGGTGTGGGCAAACTGGGCACTTGCCTGGGTGCCAGGCTGAAGACGGGGTAGGTTGAATGACTCGTTGTTTCTCAGTGTACAGAGTGCAGTGAGCATGGGGGAAAAGACAAGGGGAAAAAAGAATCTCTAATCTCCTCTCGCTTCCCAACCCCCACCTCAAAAAACGTTCCACAGGTTCTACAGGTTATTTGGGTCCTAAATAAAAAAACAAACACTCCCATTAGTTTCCAGTGTTCAGTTTCATAGCACTATAAGCGTTACAAATAGCACAAACACAATAAATCATAGAAAAAGAAAGTGTAAATTGATTCCTGGACCACCAAAGGTACTCTTCAGCCAGGATGCCACTTAGCCTTGAGGAGATCTGGACTGGGTAACTTAATTCCCAGGGATGCTGATGATACTCAGGGTGTTTCTGGAAAAAGAGCTTGTAGCACTAGTCAGCAAAAAGCAGGACATAATCTCAGTTCTTCCTTAATGGAATGTTTGTGGTGAGACATAAATAACATGCACACAAAGGAAGAAGTGGTGGGAAAACACAAGAGGGCTTCAAATGGAAGATGATGACATCTGGAGTCCCTGTAAAATCATGTGAATGAGAAAATACAATTGCACAATAGAAATCTTACCTGAAAGCACCCTTAGTAAAAACAGGCAATCAAGTTGCACTGCTTTCAATAGAGCTGAAGAATGCCTTAATTTTCTTTCAACTGTACCTATTATTGCTTCATTACAATTTATTTGCTGCCACAAATCTTTCAATTTGGAATAGATATTAATACACATTTCAAGTTACATTGTTTTATTAGATTAGATGCAGAAAATATTGGGATGAAAACATGAGAAGAGCCACACTGGATCTAGTCTAGCATTCTGTACACAGGGTGGCAAACCAGCTGCCCACAGGATCCCTCAGGGAGGATGGGCTCAAGACCTCCTCTTACCCAAGCTCCTCAGCAGCTGCTGCATTCAGGCATGCACCTCTGACACAGGAGGGAGAACACAGCCTGAAGGCTATGAGTCACTGATATCCCCCTCCCTCACGAATTTGTCCAATCGCCCTTTAAAGCCATCCAGATTGATTACTTCCTGTGGAAGCGAGTTCCATATATCCTGTGTGAAGAAGTGCTTCCTTTTATCTGTCCTAAACCTCCCCTTCATTGGATGACCCCAGGTTTGAGTGTTCCTCACCACTTTCTGCACACCATGCATTACTTTGAATACCTCTATCATGTCTCCCTTTACTTGCCTTTTTTCTAAATAGCCTCAGTTGTTACAGCCACTTCTCACTGGGGAGGTGCTCCAGCCCTCTGTTCTTTCTTGTTGCCCTTCTCTGTACTTTTTCCAACTCAATAATGTCCCTTTTCAGGTAAGGCAGCCAGAACTGAACACAATATCCCAAGTATGGTTATACCAAAGATTTGTTTAAGGAGAATAAGATTTTGGCAGTTCTGTTTTCCATTTATTATGCCTAGCATGGAGTTTGCCTCTTTCAACAGGAGTTGTGCACTGAGCCAACATTTTCA
Organism: Varanus komodoensis; assembly: GCF_004798865.1. NCBI lineage: Eukaryota > Metazoa > Chordata > Lepidosauria > Squamata > Varanidae > Varanus > Varanus komodoensis. The sequence goes on along the minus strand of NW_025336087.1, from coordinate 13,519,905 downwards.
TTGAACTTTTACTACTACCCAAGATCCTCTTCTTGCTCAGTCACTGCTAACTCGGATCCAAGCAGTATGTACTTGAAGTTGGATTTTTTTGCTCCAGCATGGATTACTGTACCTATTATTTAACCAGTTGGTGATCCATAAAAGGACCCCCAACCTTTTATTCCATTACTGCTTAGTTTGCTCAAGAGCCTTAGGTGAGGGATTTAGTCAAAAACCTTTTGAAAGCTGAAGTAAACAATGTCTACTGGATCACCTCTTTCTACATGTTTATTGATGCTCTCAAAGAACTCCAAGAGGTTAGTGAAACAAGACTTCCTCTTGTGGAAGTCATGCTGAACTCCCCCCTGTCCTCCTGTCCCTCCAGCAGGACTTGCTTACTTTTTCTAACCTTAATAATGCTTTCAAGCAGTTTACTCAGAACAGATGTTAAGCTAACTGGCCTGTAATTTCCCTGGATACCATGGGAAATATTGTAAAACTGGTTTGTTGTTATAACTAAGCTAAAAACAGGAATGGGAACATTTAGTGTGGTTCATATTTACATACAAATCTATCTAAAGGCACAATTTCTTAGCTGCTAGAGAAGGTCTAGATGGCAAATATGATTATTCAGAATTCCAGCTCTGACTTCAGAAACTTGCTCTGAGGTCGGAGCTGAAACTCCAGACTCAGAGCACCCTCTCTTCAGCTGCAGCTCTGAGGTCACAATAGCAGCCTTTGAGATGGTATTGTGTGGGTGTTCCAAGGAATGGGTAGGGGAGGAGATAGGGTCTGCCAGCTTGTATAGTATCCTGGACATGCTGCAGCCTCCTCCAGTCATGCTCTGGGGCAAAACACTCAGATGGCCAAATCAGTTTTTCAGGAGGGGAGAAGCATGGAGGAAACCTTCACCTGTGTGCTCCTTTCACCTCCATAGCATACCTGTAATCTTTCCCTGCTTCCCCACATGCTGGTTGTGTGCCGCACAGTTTGCCTAATTACCCTTACAGTGTACAGTTTCCTGTATCATCTAAACCCAGCAAGCTGTGAGGTGGGGTGGCTTCTAAGCTACCCTAGAACCCAAAGGCATTCCTCACATGGTCCAGACGGCACAGGAAGCTGTGCGCCATGTGGGTAGTTAGGCATACCACATGGCACGGGACTGACCCATGAGGGGGGGTGGTGAGCCCAGCCATTGGCAAATGTATACATTCTAACTGAAATTGCTGCTGCTGTAATGAAAAGGCATTTATATGCAAATTAAATGAAAATTGTCCTAATGTAGAATTAAGAAGTGCTTTGTGCATAATGAAAGATGGAAAAGAAGCTGGATTATGCCTGACCCAGCAGTGTGACCTCTACACTACAGTGCAAGAGAATTTGTAGGAAATGTCTAAAAGAGTCCATATAATAAACAGGATGTCCTGGGCAGACTAGTCACACAGGCTATTCAGAATTTTGCAGAAAAGCTATAAACAAGACGTTCGTGTAACTGCCGAAGATTAAACTGACCTCCGGAGGAAAGCTGATAGGAGCTGGGGAACATCCAGTCTGGGATGAATCATCACCAGGAGACGATACTGAAAATGTTCCTGACCATCTAAATAAGGATGGGATACAGTCAATGACTGTTCAGTAGGACATGATAGCCAAAGAGGACAAAAGCCCATATGGGAATAATGCATGTACCAGAGACATTGAGGAAGAATACCAGGTATAGGTGTGTATATGCTAATACAAGAAGCCTCCAAGACAAGATGGGAGAATTGGAGTGCTTGGTTTTCAATGGAATCCAACTAGCAGAATTGCTATCTCTGATATAGATTATGTAAGCAGGACAGAGACGAGCATTCTGGGGGCAGCATTTCTCTTTATGACAGAGGGCATACAGTCAAGTTGGAAATCTTGAATGAGGAAAACACCTCTATAGAACTGCAGTGAAGGGCCATATCAGGTGGCTCCAAAAGTAAGTTAATGGCTTATTGTCCCCTCAGCTAAGATGGTTAGGGCGATATTCAAATGGAGAACGAAAGCAGGGAGGCATCCACTGGAGAATGTTTTGTAGGGCTGTGTGACTTCAGTTATCCTCATATAGACTGGATACATGCATGTTCTGATCACAACAAACAGATAATGGTTCTGAAATACCCTATCAGGTTTTGCCCAGTGGAACCAACCAGGGAGAGGCAGTCTTGGACTCAATCCTATGCCCATGACATAGTATGCCATAAATGTTCTTGAATCGGGTGAAAGCAGTGACTACAGTGCTATCATATTTAACACATGCATAAAAGTAGGCAATTGGCAAAGCAAGCCGGCACAATCATGTTTTATTTTTAAATGCAAAACCTCCCAAACATGAGAGGATTCAATGATATGAAAGCACAGAACAGATGGGTTACAAGGGGCCAAGAAAGCCATCAAGTTCAGCCCTGTTGGTGCAGGATCCCAGTCATACCATCTGTTACATATGGCAGATTAGGAAAGAATACTTGTTAGGAAAGGTCTTCTGACATTTAAAAGACTAACGCATTTATTCTGGCGTAATCTTAAGACCCACCACCCTTTGGCTGTGTGCTTGCCCACTGCCTGCCCGGCTCTGCTCACTGCCAGCACGCATGATGTACCAGCTGTGAAGGAAACCAACCCTTGAAATAATGACGACTTTATAGCATGTTCAAGCACTGTCTGAGTTTATTTTGTGAATGTTTCATTGAAGATATTAATTGTTTGATCTCTAAGGTAGCGCAACAGATATTTTGTTTTTATTTTTAAGAATCTTCCCCCAAAGCATGCTGAGACACTGGGAGACGTACAGATGCCTTGCAACCCTACAACTTCTGTAGAAGGTATAGTTTTTCAGTCCGCAATCCATTGCCACATTACATGTGTTAAAATCCACTGAAATAGCATTCGCTTTCTGTGCAATCCGCTATACAAAAATTTCCCAAATATGTTACAATAATTATGTTCAGCTGAGCAGCGTGGAATAACGAAATGATTGTCTCTTCTATCTGCAGAATTGTTGTGAGGGGGGAAAATGAGATAAGCACTTCAAATACTTTGAACACTGATATGCTAAAAACCATTCTAAAAAGCTTCATTAAAACCAACTCCTTGACAGAAAATTAACATTTCTGAAACTTTACCGTTCTCAAAGGCTGTGATATAACTCAGGACTTTAAAACAATGGCCCCAGTCCCAGGAGGCTAACAGGGCCTGGAGAAAATGAAAGTGTTGGGGGCCTCAGAGTTTCCTTCCACATGGATACGTAAGCACACGGGCTCTGCTGAACGTTATGTCAGGTGTTAACCCAGAGAAGGTAAGGCAGAGAGGAAGAAGCATGTGTTATGGAGACAAACTGCTGCAGTTTTGACACCCCCCCCCACCCCAAACCCTGGATTGGTAGATATAAAATGGTTCTGCATGCAGATAATCCTGCTTTATGAACAAAAAACTGTGAGATGGAAAGGGAAAGAATCTCCTGGCTTAGACGAGTTGCCCTTTTCTCCACCCAGCTGTTACATGCCCCATCCTGCATGAGTAAAGCCTTGAACCATGTCTGGGGGAAAATAGTTAGCATATTGCCTTCCTTTTCCTGCTGAGGATTTGTTCAGCTGAGAGGTCTTTGTGTAATACTGTTTGGTTCAGTTGATCTGGTTGCAGTCCTATGCAGAAGTCAGTGCAAGTTGCATTTGTCATGAATGAAGTATGAAGGTAGAGTGACGCTATTTTGACTTAGTGGTAACCATTTGTCATTCATTTGAAAGTGCCAGAAGAGGGCAGAATTCTGCTGAAATATTTTTCTGGAATATGGTGAATGATTGTTGCAGGTTTTTAGCAGTTAAAGTATTTAGTGCTTTAATTTTGAGCATGCCTCTTTAATTCAGTGAAGATCATTCCTATCTTTTCCAAAATTCCATTTTTGTGAAGCCAGTTAGTTCCATCACATTTCTGTGGGCTTGCAGAGATATCTATCTTAATCAAGATGGATAGCAACAAAAATTTACAGTGTGGGAGGTAAGGAAAAACCATTAATAAATAGTAATGTTTCATACTTTCACAGGAATGTTCATACTTTTAAGTTCTGTAAAGCACCAAGCATAGGCCATGTGAAACTGTCATGCTCCACAACTTTCATTTACTGAATTCAGTGGGTCTTAGCACTTAGTAAGTCTGCATAGAATGGCAACCTTAAATATTCCCAAGATAGTCCTTTAAACAATTGTTTCCACAAGTAACATAGTTCCTTCATTTCTTGTTTTGCTTGTGCATTCCAGGGGTAGAGGTCAGTGTAAGTGCTTTTTCTGCCTTAACTGTGATTCTTGCTTAACTCTTAAATCAAAAGATGCTGAAGAACCATTGATTACCTTTTAATTAACAAAATCTGTTTGATAGATGAGTCCTTTAAAGAGAAAAGCCTAGCAACACATCCATGGCAAATAACAAGTTCACTTTAGAATTCAGTGTTCAGGGAATGTTCTAGGAAATATTTAGAAGAACTAATTAGACCATTCTTTGGGCATTAATATAAACTTTGCCATCATGGCCAGACTCACTTTCTATATATAATCATGTTGCCAGCTGACTCTTGTCATTTTTCCTCATCTTCTAGTTGGTGGATAATGGTATAAAAAGAAATGGTGTCTTGTTAATGCATCTAAATATGTTGTCGTTGTCAGATGAAGTATGTATGGTGATTTTTTTCATTGTGATTGTGGGTAACCTGCTTGCATCTTGAGCATGCCTGCCACCTGCAGGCTCCAGATGTGGGAAAGCAAAGGTGAAATGCTTAGCATCGAAGGCAGATGGAAGCCTCCGTAGGCAAGAGGATAATGAATATTCTGTTGGCTAGATATAGATAGTGCAATGGGTCTCTATTCCTGCCTTGACAGTACAGAATTTAGAGTCATTCTGCAGTATTCCAAAGTTCTGTGCTTGATTACTGGGTTAATATAAACAGTCTGTCATTGAAACTGGCGGCTGCTGTAGGCCAGCGGCTAACGGGAACTTTCTCTGCACTAGAGAAAAATTACCTGTGACACCAGTGTTAAATTTGGCTGTAAGTACACAGGTCAAGAATTTGATGCATATTTGGAGTTGAGGCAGTATTTGTATTGCAGGGAACGCACTGGTACCATTGCATATACAACATTTCATGTGCATCATGAATCTAGCAAGGGTTGAAAAATCAGACACAGTTCCTGACCAAAGTGCTAAAAAGGTCACCTCTTTTATAAAGTGCATGTCTTACTAGCTTCGTGTGCATAGCAGTAGCTTGTGGGAGCCTCCTGACAGATTACAAGAGAATTGTGTATATTCTTCTAGTATAATGTGCAAAAGGGGTCTTGTCCTACCTTTTGGTGAGCAGATACCAGAATCATGCTTAGATGTTAAAAGGAAGCCCAAAAGACTCATGTGGCTCATCTGTGCTTCCTCCATCATGCTTGTATATAACTTCTGAAGCTGCCATTTCCATGCAAATGTAAAGCTGTATATAGATTTACATCACATGTAAGAAGGCTTGATACAAAAATGAACAAGTAAAGTACAGCTAAAAAGAAATAGCTACAGAATGTTTCAGTCTCTTCGACAACAATATTTACTTTTAGCTAACCACATAGGTTGTGGGGTGAGGTGCTTTGGCTCAGAATATTCATGCCCGTCTTTCATAATACCAGCACTGTCTGTGACCAGGGAAAAATGAATTAAATATGGATTTAGTGCACTGTGTCCTTCCTTCAGAGTTTTGTAAAGGAGCCAAGAAGCAAAATAATAACATAAGCACAATTGTTCCCTGTAGTGAAAGGGAAAGGGTAGTGTGTTTAATGCATGAAATTGCCTTTCTTCCTCCTTCTCATTTTTTTAATCAAATCAAAATCTCATCTACACTATCATGTGTACATTATCACGTGCCTGTGAGAACCTGCACTGCTTGACAACAACACATTAGCTAGTAAGGCCACTTTGATTCACCAAGCTGTTTCTCAGAATGGCCTTTAAAACAAAGGGCTCACTTACAATTAGCCCTTTAAAATAACACAACAGCTTATTGTAGAGCCATTTAGTATTTCAACCACAAGCATGCTACTTTGAGAGCAGTGCATATGGTAAAAGAACATTATGCAGGCCTGGATATTTCCTTCTGATCTCCCCTTTTGGTGTGTGGTATATGAGGAGGGGGAAGAATTATCTTCCTCAGCTGGGAACCAGAGTCTAATGAAATGTTCCTTTTCTTTGAGCAGATCTGGTGGACATGATATCTGAGGAGCCATCTCTTAAAAATGAAGATGTGATGGTACGCTTCAGTTACTTCTTTATGAATTGCTAAAATCAAATGGGGTTCCCATGCCACACCCTTTGCTTTGATATCTGAACACCTACCAGAATCAAATATAATATTGGCTAATGCTTGCCACGCAGTACTTTCTGTACTTGTTCCAAGATTTTTTTTTTAAAAAGCAGCAGCAGAATAATTAAAGGACGGTTGGGGAGGGGAGTTATTTTGTTGTTGAACAATGTGGAATCGGTAATCCTAGTCAATCTATTGCAAATCATTTATAGATCTACCAGTAGAGCCCAATCTACCTTCTCCCATCCAATCTTCGCATAGTGGGCTACATGGTCTACTACATGAAGACTAGGACTGTTGATCCTTCTTGCCCAACAGGCACTCTGAGGTCTTAGCTGAAAGCCTTTTCCAACTTTCCTGCTACTTTAGAACCTGAAGCCTTCTTCATTGCTAAGCATGTACTTGTTCAGTGAATTATGGCCCCTGTCCCTTACTTTAGCATGTCGTACATGTCTGAGCCTTTTGCTCTGGGCCCTGCTAACCAGCACAAGCATGGGTATAATCAGGCCAAACTATGAGAGTGTTTCATGGGCATGCACCTAAGTATCTAAATCACATCAGGGAATGAATCTGCCAAAAAGGAGAACAGATGGCTCTGAGCACCTGTGATCTGTGCTGACTGCTCCTCTGTATTTTAAAGAGAATTGCAGATGGTTGACCTACAGCTTCTGGGAGTGTTGCTTCTTTGTATGGGGCTTCTTAAAGAATAGACATGGACAGGATAAAATATATCTGTTTTGGACAGGTTGTTGTCTTCTTGGCCTTATTTGAAATATAAAATTCCCAGTAGCCTAAAATAGTGGATGAGCCATCAACTGTTGAGATATTATAAAGCTTATGATTGTTGTTTGGGAAAATTGGACTGAATCTTGCTGAGAGAATGGTCTCTCTTCAATCTGTGTCAACAATTTTGTTTGACATTTTGGAAATAAAAGTTATATATTGAAATATGGCAAGTGTATCCATGCTTTTGAAAAAGACATATCACTCTGTTTTGATTTTCCCCAGCACAGTTATGACAGAGCACAAGGTGCAATATGATCAATTCTCATTTGTTTTCTAGTTTTACAGAGATCGTATGATTCAGCCAATTGAAAATGAAGATGATGATGGAGTGGATTCAGGTGAGCAGCACCTTCAGCTATGTTCTTTAAAGTTTTTTTTAAATAGTTTATAATGCATGGGTTATCTCTGGTGAGTTAAAGTTGGTGTCTGAAGGCCCACAGAGGCAGATTTGGAAATCCCATGCAGGTGCTTGTGCCTGCCTCACTCCCTCTTTCTTTCTGATCCCTTGTAGCCCAAGCAGCTGTACATTGCTGGCATCAGGTTGTCTGTCTGGCTGCCTTCATGTGCAAGCACACATCCACTGGTGTGGGACCCCTTTCCAGTAAGGCAGTCCCATCCCACTGAGAAGTGTGTATGGTTCACCTAACTGTACAGGCTCAACCAAAATGGTTTTTTATCACACCCTGTCATCCCATCAGGACAAGCTGGGATGCAAGCTCAGTCCTTGCGTGGGGCAGCCCCTGCAGGGGAAGCTGGTAGATCACCTCTTTTTACCTGGGACTTGGAAGGCACATGGAGGCAGCAGGGAAGTCACCCACATACTCACCAAAGCAGGGCTGTAAGAGAACTGCTTGTGCTTGTCTTGGAAAAGAAGGTGAATGCTAAGGGCAGACAGTGACTAGAGCTGGGACTGAGTGGTCTTCCCTGGATGCATACTTGTAATGCAGTGCAATGTCATATTGAAGGACTAATGCAGACTTTGCATCAAATTCACATATAACAGCTTTCTCTTTCCCCTCATTTTTACCCTAGAATAAGTGGTAGGGGAGAGCTGGATCAGGCCCCTAGTGTGCTCACAGGGGACTTTCATCTTCCCTCTCCTCCTCTGCCTATACAGATCTGCTCCCTGCTCATGCTTATTCTACAGTAAAATTGATAAAATGGATTTAAGGTAATGTCTGTTTTCACCCAAAGTGTGTAAGAGCAATGCTGTGGTAGAACTATTCTGTTTAAACTACTTTTTGGGACCAGAGGGAGATGATTTTCTTTTTCAGTTACTAAAGAACAATGTATCGTTAACCAACAGTTAACTGACTACTCATTTCAAGCACAACCACCATTTTTCATTTGCAGTTTCTTTTTGGAGTTAGCAGAGATCAAATGAAAGCACAAGTCACCTTCCATAGTTTTTTATACTTAGTGTCTTTTTAAAAAGCCAGTGTTAATACGATGATGCAAAGCTAAGATCGTACCAAGCAGATGGTGATGGCTTCAGGGTTCAGAGGGCCCTTGGGCAAGACACCCTCATCAGGCTCTCCCTGCGGTGAGTCCGCATTCTCCCTGCCATTTTGGCAGCTGCTGTGGCTATTCTTGCTTACTCAACTGGCATAGAATAAGCGAGCAAGCTGGCGGTGGAATCTCCTCCTTTTCTTACCACTTCCATTGACTGGGACAAAATCAGAGTCTGGCAAATAAGCAAGGTACAGTGGTGAAGAGAAGGAAGACACCTCAGTGTGCTCTTGTCATTGGGTTTGGGCCCAACTGTGTCTGCCCCGATGCCAGCCCTACTGACAGGCCTTTCACACATCTCCTTTTTAGAATGAACATATATCTGAAATTTCCCCAAGAAAGTGTTCTTGAACTAGGGTGCAGGGTGGCCCTAATGTGATGAACATATTTCCATTTTAGCCATTCCCATACTTTGTTAAACTATCCCTTACCGGGGGTGAAGCTTACTGAAGTGTGCCTTGTTACTGTTGATTCATATTGGACTGGGTTGCATGATCAAAATAAGACACAGTGGCTTATTTCAGTTGCAGTATGTGATGGGTACATACACTGTGTAATTTCTACAATCAGTACCTGGGCATGGCTTGATATGTTGTCCAAACCGAAGCAGCATAGCCCCTTGGAAGGGAGATCAATTCTAAACTAACCTGTGGGTGTTTGTGGGACTGGTTTTTCTCCAACAAGCCATGCTGCCTGGGTTTAGATGAAAGGAGAAGTTGCACCCCGGTGGTGACAATGGAAAATGCACCGGCATGCAGTGTGATTTAAATCAGTCACCACGGTTTATTTTAATTGTGTAAATCAGGTCACTGTGTACTTGGAAAATTCTCTTTTACTACATAACACAGCAATACAATAGGTTTTTTTCTTGAGAATAAAATAGCAGTGGATAATATTGGTGCCAAAGACAAACTGGCTATTGTTTCTTTCAGTAATAGAAAGCATGTAGAACTTTGAGTTTCGTTTGTTATTTTCTTTTCTGCCACTTTACACTTGAATCTTTTCATTCACACATTAAATCACATGGAAATAAGGATATATAAAATAAACATTCAAATTAAATGCAGAAAATTGTTGGAGAAATGAACCTGGGGATCATGTTTCCAATTCTGAAATACCTTATAGTAACTGTGTGTTATTTGGAATGTGTGTGTTTTTCTTCTAGGCTAAACATACTCAATCCTTCAACATTTATTCAAACATTCCAGCTTCCTCTGTTTTGCTCTTCTCTGGTTATGTTTCGGAGAGTTGGTTCTGGAAAAGGGTTCTAGAGGCTTGTTGACATTGGAAAGGAACCCTGAAGTACTCAGTTATTTTGGATTGGGTTTGGTCTGAGAAGCAAACTCAGAGAGACAGTGGCAAGAACAGTTGACAAGCTTATGCATCTAGACATAAAAATGGCAAACGTGGCTCCAACAACTGTCACCCTATCAAAGGGGTCCCAGGATCTGTAGCCAAATAGCAGCCCGGCACTACTCTCTGCAGAGTGCCAAGAGAGGCATGTAAGGGTTAGCAGAGTTGCTTGATTCGTTGGCCTTGGTGATCCATGGCCATTTTGACCATGAATCGATGGGATGAGACATCCAAATGTAATACAATGATTGCAACTTTATTTTTCTGTAGATTAAATGGAATTGTTAAATCCATACCAAATTATAGGCTTTATCTGTTTGATTATCTTCTACTGCATATTGTCCGTTATAGTAGAAATCAGGCCAGTGTCTGCAAAAACATTCTGGGAAAACCATGGGAGATGTCTGTAGCTCTTATTCCAGTGTGAGAGATCATATGGAATTAGTAGGCATGGAATGGTAAACCATGCGTAAGAAGAAATCTAACCAATGAAAAGCTACGAATGCCAAAACAGGAAGAATATAGAAACAAACAGCATTCCTAGACTTAACTGTGCTGTGTCAAGGTAGGGGAGAGTTTGATTTATTTGTAATGGAAAATATGTAAATCTTGTTAACTGAGTTGGCACTTAATAACATTGAATACCATAGTCTTATCACACTAAATAGCTCTAAGTTGTTTTCTTAAACATTATTTTGGGTTTCTTCCAAAGCATAGTTTTATAAATAAACATAACTGTTCAGTAAAGCAGAGAAGACAATGAGTGACGTGACTAGGAAAAAAGTAGAAAGACAATAATAGCAGGGAAGGAATGATAATAATTGCAGATAGCTGTACCAGGAGAATAGCCAAAGACATAAGAATAGGGGTAGGCCATTGCTCCATTCTAGAGCTTGTTCTTTACAAGGAGGAGGTTCCAGGATTGTTCCCTGGCTGGATAAATTCCTGCTTGGAACCCTGGAAAGCAGCTGCCAGTCATCCCTGACTTCTAAAACTATGGATATAATTGCAATATAAGGAATTTTGTTTGGGGTTGCTTTGGACTCGAGCTTGTCCTGTTTGTATGTCCAAACATGAACATGAGTGCTTTTTTCAGGTGCAGTTTTGTGAGGAAGGGGAGGCATGATAGTGGAGTTTAAAATAATGCATGGAGTGCAGAAAGTGGTGAGGCAGACATTTTTCTCCCTCTCCCATAACACTCAAAATTGGGGTGATCTCAGGAGGCTGATTGGTGGAGGTTTAGGACAGATAAAAGGAAGTACGTCTTCACACAGCGCATATGGCATTGCTACCACAGGAAGTAGCAATGGCTGCCAATCTGGGTGGTTTTAAAAGGGGATTGGACAGACGACTGAGGTAAGGGGATACCAGTGACACTGTGGGCAGCTGGTTGCCACCATGTGTATGGACTAGATGGACCTTTGGTCTGGCCTTACAGGGCTTTTCTCATGTTCTTAAGTTGTATCCCAAGTATTTGCACTTAAAATGTGTACCTTAGAACACACATATTCTCACTATGGAGTTAGAATGAGAATTTGGGTATACAGATAAATACATTTTCCTGTCTAAAGTGTACTTTTCCCCTTCACATGAAACAAAACACAGAATGCAGTCAAACAGAGGAAGTGGGGCAATCCAAGCTTCAAAGTGGAGTTTGGAGAGGCCTGGTGATGGTGAAATCATTAGGTCACCCATGTCTAGGTCATCATTAACAACAAAGGACTACTTTGCATGGCTTTCTTTGTGTGTATATGTACAAAGGTCAGGTATGAGTTCAGTTCTGAGGCCCCCTCTGCAGCTGGCTAGCTCCTAGGCCCATCATGGCCTTGATCTGGCCCTGTCTGGAGGGTGCTGTTATAGAAGCTTTGGCCTTTCCTTGGGGAAATCCAGACTCAAAGGACAGAAGGTAAACCAAAAACAAGAAAGAGCAAGAAAAATCAACCCTATTCAGATGGTTGTTCCTACTTTTAAACATCTGAATGTAAACATCTGTCCCGACAATCTGCTGCAGGTGGCGAAGGTGGTGGGACTGTATAATCTGGAATAATAGCAGCCTGGTTTGAACAATTACAGTGTTCAAGAGACCTGGCAGCTGCAGATTCTATTTTTTTCTGAGCTCGCTGGCTTATGCTAAGGAGGTGAGAGATTCTGCCGGTAACAGCTTGCACTCCAGAAGATAAAGCACACTGAGGCCAAATGCTTGGCATGCTTCATGGTATGACCAGGGTAGCAGCAGAAGATTTAAAAGAGTCTGTCTTTTAAGTTCTGTTTGTTTCCTCAGTTTGAGGAATTTATCAGAAACATCAGCTACACTCTGTGAATCACAGGAATTGCAGTGAGATCTGTATAAACTCTGAATTCAGTATCATCTTTTCATAGATGTATTTTAAACATGATTATAAAATATATACATTTACTTGCTACTCTCAAAAGAATAAATAAATCTTTTTTAAAGCATTATGGTCCCCTCCCCCAGTTTATCTGTGCTTTATTAACCTCAGATGAGTTAAATAATTATGATGTCTTGCTTCAATTTAAAAAGAATGTTTGTCAGGTCTGTCTTCATCCAGATGTGGCATATTGCTATTACAGCAAGCTGTTCTGTGAAATAGACGGCATAGATGGGGCATAATGGTGAGAAAAGGACTGCAAGCAAACTATTTACATGGCTTTGGGTATGAGGCAGAGCCAGCAAAGCTGGAATCATCTTTATATGCACACTAGATCTGTACTAGGAACAATGACTGGGTTCAATATAATAATCCATTCTCAGGAGTGCAAGTTGTTGCTGAACCATGAGTTACCTTCCTGACTAAACCCAGCTGAGATAACAAATCCTGATGAACAACCCAACCACAAAAAATGAGTTCACTGTATTACAATGTTGCTCTAATTCTGAATCAGGTATTCAGACAATATGATAACTGACAGTTCACCAACAACCCACAGTTCAATAACAACTCACACACAATTTATGCTTAACTTTTGAAGTATGGGTTACTGTACCAGTCTGTAACTGGCCAACATTAGAACATAATGGAGCACAGGCTTCTGCTATAAAAGTGCCCATATCTGTGTTTATTTTAATAAGTTGTTGTCAACCATTCAATTGTGTGGCCACTCTATGGATCATTGCTCTGCATGTCTCTCTGTTTTGCACTGCTTCCTTCAAGACAACCATGTCCATCTCAGTGTCTTTCTTTATGGTGTCCAGCCAATGGGTGCTGTCAATCAACGGGTGCTGTCAAGGGCAGCCCCTTCTCCTTTTTCCACTGACCATTCCCAGCATGATTGACAGTTAGCTCTCATGTACTAATGCCTAAATTGACAAATGCATTGATGCATGGTGCTATTTAGATTTCATATTCTATCTTTTTAAATCAAGTATGGTAATTAACCTGAGGTCCAGGAATAAGAATGTCTGTGATGTAGATGTTCTCTGAATTTTAACATGCTCCAGAAAAAATGGGTCAGTTCAAATCATCCTCCAAACAATGAAACAAAGCTTTCTTCTGTGTATGCATTAGTGTACTTCACTTTTTATTTTAGTAAGAACCACAAATTGCTGAAATGTGTGCATTACCAACTGTGATTATGGCATGTATTTGATCCAGTTGAAAAATATAGGATATATCCAGGTTTACTGTTCTGCCAATGAAATAGCTATCACTGATGCAATGGGACTTTCTCTATACTTTCCATCCCCCTACCTCTGTTGCATCCTCCAAATCTGCTCCAGGGCAAATTTGGAGAGCATTCAGGGAGGAAGAGAGGATGGGGAAGCTCCATTCCACCAGTAATATCCATTCCATTGCTGGAATTATGCAGTTGGATCCTACCTACTTTGAAGTGAGCTTCAGTTTCCAGTTTGGAGCACAAATGCTATCCATAGTTGGCTAACCCAAATATCACATCAAACTCTGGTTAGCAGTACCTGAAATTGAGGCCATTTTGCAGGAGTGGAGTGGTGAGCTGTTGTGACTTATCTCAAAACTATGGGTTGGAGGACACCTTCATTAAGCTAATATTGTTAGTGTTTGTTGGCAGGATCCTGATCTATGCACATTTTTTGTTCATAATGGCCTTTGATTCTGACTTAATGACTCCTACCAAATATGATTTTCTCAGTTTATTAAAAAATACAAGTACACTTGATCATAGCACTTTGATTTGGTAGTGGAGAGGGTTTGCACTCATGAACTGTGTTTTCCTCCTGAGTAAACAGACTTATCCAAAGCTTCTTTTCCAAAAGTCTTCACTGTTCCGTGCCTCTGAGCATACACAGAGTGAAATGCTAAGCCCTCTGTATTATTCCTCATTCCCAACCTTCCTTTATAGCCCTTTCAGCGTTTGGCTTGTGCAGGCAGAGCACTGTGGAATCATGTCCACCTTTGCTCTTCCCATCTCTCACCCAGTTGAACCTGGTGCTGTCACCTGGCAACCAGCAGCATCTCTTGAGGAGGAGGGATTTCAGTGACAGACAGACTGCTGAGTCCTTGTCCCCACTTTCCTGCTGCAGGTCAGGCTCTATCTCCAGGTCATGCATGGTCTTTCCTCTGCAAGAATCTCACCATTCATTCCTTATCTCATTCATACTGGCTAGCCCAGGTCATTCGATTACTCCTCCAGCACTCCAGGCTTGGCCAATGCTCTCTATGGCCTGTGAGCTCGTTCTTATGATACTTGGCATACAACCAGTAGTGGTATTAATTATATATACATGTTACACTAATGACTTAACTAAATCAAAAAGAAAAGGAAGTCTAGTGAATGATATGCACAGACACAAAAGTAAAATCTGATGCTGCGCAACACATACCGTTAGAATGGGAACGTGAGAAGAATGAATCAAGGTAAACTGGAATCCATGAAGCAAAAAACTGAATGTTTAAGCATCGCAATGCTTGCTGTGAGTGAACTGAAGTAGACTGAAATGGGGCATTCTCAGTCGGACAAACAAAGTGTTTTACTGTGGAAATGACCAACTCAGAAGAAATGGAGTGACTCTAATACTGAGGCATGATGTAGCGCAGTCAATAAGGGGTATGATGGAAAAGCCAACCAGATAGTATCAATCAGAGTTCCTGGAAAGCCTATCAACATAATCTTAATTCAAGTCTTCTTTTCAAGAAGAAAAAAAGTGAAAACTTTTACACAAGTGTCTAAGGTGAAATTGATAACGCATCAAAACAAGACATGCTGATACTCATAGGTGACTGGATGCAGATGTAGGAAGCAAAGCAAAATCCAATTGTAGATGAATTTGGCCTGTGGGTCAGAAATGAAGCTGGAGAATGACTCAGGGAATTCTGTGACGCCAACTGTGTCTTCATTGCAGACACAAACTTCAAGCAACCAAACAGATGACTGTACACATGGATATCACCAGATGACTGAAGCAGAACTTAAATAGACTATGTAACTGGAAAGGAGACATGGAGAAGCTGTATCCTCATTGTCAAAACAAGACCAGGAGCTGATTGTGGTAGTGAACATGAACTATTACTATAAAAAATAGAGTAAAGCTGAAAAAAGTTCACTAACAGAAAAATAGTGCCAAAATGCACTAAATAGTATTCCTGATAAGGTTGACATAAATAATAGATTTGCATTATTGGGGTCAATTGACCATGAGCCAGAAGAACTCGGTAGACTGAAACCAGATACATTATTAGGGAAGGATACCAAAATACAACTTCTGTAGCGAAAAGAAAAAGCCTAGGCAGATGACAAAAGAAACACAGTTGCCAAGAATCAGAACAAAAGGTGACAGTAATAGGGTCAGAATCCTGAATGCACCTTTTCAGTAACTATGATGTAGTGGCAAAAATAGCTGTTACAGTGGCTAGTACCGCCCACCTCCCACCCCCAAAAAATCAAAACAGGGAAAACGAGATCTCTTCCAAAAGAGCCAACAAATCAAGGGGAAATTCAACCCTACATTGATGTTCAGCATTTGTGAACAGAGGACTTGCAGCATTTGGGACCAGGAGAAAGAGAAAGTGGAAAACATATACAGAAGAAATAAATACATTAAAGGTTCCTTCAAAGAAGAATCTGATAAGGAAGAGCCTGCAATAGTAGAAGGCAAAGTGAAAGGTGCTCTGAAAGCACGTGGAAGGAATAAAGCACCTGGAGTAGATAGGATGCCCATAGAACTTCTCCAAGCTCTATCCAGAATCACTCCAAATCCTGACAAGATATGCCAGCATATATGGAAGACAAAACAAGACTGCAAACATTCAATATACAGACTGGAAATGTTCAATATACATTAAAATCCCTCAAAAAGGAGATGCAAAGGAATGGAGCAACTATAGGACCATTGCACAATTTCATCATACATGAAAAGTGAAGCTCAAGTTGTTGCAAGAAATAATTTTATCCCATATGACACAAGAAATGACTGATATTCAAGATGAATTCCAAAAAGGAAGATGCAATTGATAACATATGTCAAATATATATTGGCTATTGGAGTTCATCAAAGAATTTCACAAGATCAGTCTATGCTTTAGAGATTACAGCAAAGCCTTTGACTGGGTGGATCATGAGAAACTATGGATGGTTCTGAAAGAAATGGATCTGCCTCTGCTCTTGATTTTACTGATGCGGAACAAGTATCATGGACAAGAAGCTGCAGTTAAGACAGAATATGGAAAAACAGAATGGTTTCCCCTAGGCAGTGGTGCCAGATGAAGGGTGCATTTTATCACCCTCTTTGTTCAGTCTGTGTGCAGAACATGTCATAAGGAAACTGGATTAGGATCAGAGGAAGTAGGAGTGAAAATTGGTGAAAGATATATCAAATATTAATGGAAAATACATGAATACATCGGTAATGTAAGATATGATGGTGATAATGCAGATTAATGGCAGAAGGCAGCAATGAATTGAAGCAGCTCCTGATGTAAGGTAAAGAAGAAAATGCAAAAGCAGTACTGTAGCTGACAATCAAGAAAGTGATCAGTCAAGAAAATGAAATTGTGAAAGCTTTGATCAGTCATCAAGTCAAAGCAAGATAGCAGCCAAAAAGTTTGAACAAGACTGACACTTGGAAGGGCAGCAATGAAAGGATTAGAAAAAGATCAAGAATTAGAAAAAGGTGTAAGGATATTTCACTGGAGACCAAGGCCAAAATCATCCACACTATTGTATGGTGAAAGCTGGTTAGTAAAGAAAGCTGACAGGAAGAAAATTGATGTATTTGAAGCAGTACTTTCCTTTGAAACGAAAATGGTGAAACTGAAACTGTTATGAGAGGGTTTGATTCTGTAAATTCAACCTTGAATTTACACAAGCTGAGCAGGGCCATTGTGGAGAAGACACTCTGGGGGGCATTCCTATGGTTGTCTTCAAAGATCATACTTAACAACAACAAATTGGGGAGGGGAGGGGTATAGCAGAGATCATGTTTGACACTTGCCAGAGATGTGGCTGTGTCAGTTTGTGGCAGCTTGGTAAAGACTTTTGCACATACTGTGGCATGAGCCTTTAGATGCAACAAATGTTATTCAAGAACTGATGTGCATCCTTCATGCTGTGGGAAGAAAGTACCTTGGAAATGCCTAGGTTAGTATCCAGCTGTGCTTATGATGCCGAATTAGTGTGAACAAAGTAGTTGTGCAGTGTAACTAGCACTTGTTAGGACAATTGAGACAAGCAGGGACTTGCTGCTGAGTTTGCTAGTGAATGGCCCCTTTTCCCATTGATCCAGAAAGTGCTAGTTGCATTGAACAAGAGCTGGCTTATATTTTGTACCATGTTATTTAACAATAGTACTGGGGCATAGTCAGATACTACCCTTAAACAATCCTCTCTTCCTTCATAACTTTGTAGATTGTTGTACAGCACAGGAAGGGAAGGAAGAATGGCCACCAAAGAAGATGGCTTGGTTGCCCGCCACTTGGACAACTCCTCTTGTCAGTCTTCTGTGGCAGCACAGATTGTGATTGCTCACTGAACTGAGAAGGGATAATAATTTGCCTGACAAGTCACACCACCACCACTACTTTCACTCCAAAGCATCAGCTTGGGGAGTCTTTGATTCAGCACTATTGCACATGGTTACAGAGGAGAAAGTATGTAAACATCAGGGCCCAACAGGCATAAAACCTGCTATGTATGTGACGTTTCTATACACAGCCTAAATGTACACAAAATGAGAATAGAATGATGAATTCTTAACAATATCTTGCAAGTTCTGGAAATGCTGAGCTAAATTTTTAAGTGGTGTGAGGATCAGGCCCAAGTTCTGTTATGTCCATGCATAACAGAATCATTTTTTTCTTGAGTGTGGCAATGTTGAGCTCAGTAGCAGAGTTTCATTCCCCAATCCTGCCATCAGGATATGCAGTGACTGGTGAGTGCATTGTGTCTGCCCAACATGGTAACCAAGCAGAGAGATGTACAGAGGAACAGTCAAAATGGTAAAGTCTGCTGCTTCTGGAGCTGAAAACAGCTACTGGTGTGTTAATTCTGAGGGAAAATGTTTCCCCGGTGCCGGGCAAAGAGATTCTAGACAAATCATGAGCTACTGCATTGGTCTTAATGTTGTTTGCAGATAGCTTGTCTCTCTTGACTTCCGTTTCTCCTGCCCTGTCCAGCAAAAAGGGAGGGTGGCTCCCAGTCTTATCCATTTGTCTGCATGCTTGTCTTCTCCTCTAGTGTCCTTCTGAGTTGTCTTGCCTGCAGTTGTTTTGTTATTCTAACTCACCACCACCACTATAAGAACTCTTACTGGAAACTTCCCAACTA
This sequence comes from Varanus komodoensis, assembly GCF_004798865.1. Classification (NCBI taxonomy): domain Eukaryota; kingdom Metazoa; phylum Chordata; class Lepidosauria; order Squamata; family Varanidae; genus Varanus; species Varanus komodoensis. The sequence goes on along the minus strand of NW_025336087.1, from coordinate 13,501,169 downwards.
GTTAATAAAATTCACTTGAATCATATACCTGTTTGTTGTATTCAAAATTCATTTGAATCATATACATATACATTTTGTCTAATAAGTTGCTGGAAGAGTATGTTGGATTGAAGCCTTAATCATTTGCAAGTACTAATTAGCAGCATTATCAACCTGGCAGCATCCAGAGTTAAGAGTAGAAGGTAGGTATGAGGAGTAAATGTACTTTCCCTTTGACAAGAAAAGCTAAGTGTTCATTTTGAAAATGTAGTGGTACTGCATGGTTTGCATTGGAGAGGTATAAGTTTATACCTTTGACTTTCTTGGCCTGCTTGGTTGGAAAAATTCAGTTGACCTTGGATGTTATACAAAGCTTTTTGTAGCAATTTCAACATTTTGAAGAGAAAGAATAGCAAAGCTACTTGTATAGCGAATTTCCCCCCTATATAGTATATAATATCTGCTTTCTGTATTCAGATTTCTGCTTATGTATTTGGTATGTATTTGTCTGGCCCATTCCTTCCTGGTAGTCTTTGTAGATCCTAGAAATATGGCTATTGCCTCTCCTTGGGATTTGGCTGTGGGGCTTGTCAGAATGAGTACTTGCACTTTAATAAATTCTGCTACCCTATTGGTTTACCAGCATCCAGCTTCTTACTACATCCAGACAACTGTTGTACCCACTGGGAGTGGATGAACTGTGGGTAGCTGTTTTCCTGTGGGAAATCGGAAAAAATTAACAAGGCAGAATGAGATCTGGAACTACAGGGGACTGCTCTGAACTTGAGACTGCATCCTTACACAACTGTGGCTTTAAATCATGCTGAGAATATTGCATAACTCTAGAAGAATATGCCAAAACTTGTTTACATCTAGATAGTTAAATTTTGGGTTGTTACTCTTGAATTTGTTGCATAGAAGCAGAGATGGTCAGTTACTGATGCAGACCTGAAAAGCATCTGAGGTGAGCTTCTGCCCCAAGGTATGAGCTTCCTGTCTTCCATAACTATGGCGCCATGCACCTAATTCCGCAGATTGCTGTATTGTTTACTACCTATATTTTATTACCCATGTTCCCACCCCATCCAAGATATCAGGGTGTTGTACAATACTATAACCACCTAAGTATTCTATCCTAATTATATTGTGCAATAACCAAGAGATCAAAGAAGCACTTTGTACCTGCCCCAAAGAGCTAGTTGCTCTTTGGGTCCCTGCTGGGACAATTGTAGGCTTGGTCTAGCTACACAGATAATAATTCTTATAGAGACATGTGCTTGGGAATTTTGGGAATGTTGAAACAGACAAAATGCTAATACTCAACTGAGCCACATTTTGTGAATGCCTTCTGCAAAGCCAAACCGCTTTTTCCTAGTGAGTGGGCTAGAGAAGGCCAGAACTTGTGCATATATACCCAAAGGGCAGACATGCTCCCTGTAACAAGTGTAACTCACGGTGATCTGTTTTCGCCAGCAAGAAAAACGGGCTCCCCAGTACAGTGGTACCTCGGCTCACGAATGCCTCAATTCACGACCAAATTGGGTCATGAACAGAAATTTTGGAAAAATTTTGCTTCAGGTCGTGAACTCCACATCAGGTGATGATCGCGATTGCGGCCATCTTCCCTGCACGAACACTCCAAACAATAACCTTCTCCCCACCCACCACAAGGGGGAGCCATGAGGGCGCACTCACCTTGGTCCCCTCCTCTGGCTCACCATGCTTCCAAGCCAGAGGAAGGTCCCTTCACAGGTGCTTGCCTGGCTCCCGGAGGGGGAGCAGGAGCAAGAGGCGGGTGTGGGATGGCTCCCCCGGCCAGGAGAGGGATGTAAGGGCTGCTTGCCATGGGCTGAGGTGAGGGGAGGGGAGGGATGAGGCTGCAGCCAGCCGAGCAGGGCGCCTCCCGCTTTGCCCTGCTGCATCCGCCCCCTGGCTCGGCAAGGCAGCCGCAGCTTGGCCTGCAGCCCGGGGATGTGGCTCATACTGTATTTGTGTGTGTGTGTGTGTGTGTGTGTGTGTGTGTGTGTGTGTTTTAATTAAAAAAGAAAGGATTAACCTTATTTACATTGAACCTTATGGGGAAATTTGACTTGGCTCATGACCAATTCGGGTCGTGACCAGAATCGTGTAACGGATTAAGTTCGTGAGCCGAGGTACCACTGTATTATGTAAAGAGCATATGTGACATCTATCCTTCCTTTCAGGCTATAGCACTGCTAGGACATGGTCTCTTCATAGTCCCAAACGATGCAGTTGAACCTCCTCGAACCATTCTTTTCTTCCTAGAAACAGTGAAACAATCACATAGCTACAGTGATGATGTTAGGTGGGTGATGAACACAGAACCGAGATGATGTTACTGAGGCCACACAGATTCAGAACGGGAGCAGTTCCATCTCTCAGCATTTAACCTCATCTCCTTTCATGTCATACACACATTGCCAAGTCTTATTGGCTACACTACAATGGTACAGTTTTCCAGGACCAAAATATATATATATTTTTTCCTTTTTAATGGTGGCAATAGGCCTGCCAACTGGGACTACAAACCCAGTGAATCCATTGTAAAGGAGAGGTTTGGGAAAGTTTGAGGGAGATATTTTCCCATCTCCCAGCCAAAGCTGCCCATCACGCAGAAATGTTTGGAATCAAAATACTTAACCAGTCCTAGAGAAATGTAAAACAGCTTGATGACATTTTTAGATCAGGACCTTGATGACATCGCTCCGTTAGCCACTTCCTTTTCCTCTCTGCTGATACCTGAGCTGCAACATTGGAGAGGCAACTCTTGCAGGAGGGGAATTCCAAAGTTGAATTTCCTCCTACAAACGTCAATATCTCTCTGCCCTCGCATGAGGAAAGACAGAGGATCCCCTTGCCCTCGGGGCCTTCTTGAAGAAACCATTCCCGATATAACTTACTATGGTAGATGCTGTGTGGCAATGAATGTGGTCTTGTGTGGGGATTTGGAATAAAGTGGCAAGTAGACCACTAGCAGTATGAGTTGGGTTGAGAAAACCAGACTCATTTTGACCTCAAAGATACAAAATTTGGACTACTGGGATAAATATGTGGACCAGTAAGCTCTCCCTGTATTGCTGTTAGCTTTATATTGAAATGATGAAGTAATTGCGATATTTGGGGGCCATACAACCCAGGTTTATGGATTTATTTATAGATAGGGCAGATTTACTATATGCATCCATATAAAAATCATAGTGATACTAGCAATAACAATAATGCAGAATTGCTTCCGTCCATTCTTTCATTATTAACCCATTGAAAAGCAAATTCAGGAAATAAAAAGAAATAATGGCCTGGCAAGAATATCTGGGCAACTTCTCTTAATTCTCTTTAATTGCAAAGAGCCGCTGGGGACAGAACCAAGCCAATGTGTGCTATAAACATATATGATGGACTTGTGACAAAGTTGAGCATTGTTGGAAAGATCAAAGACGCATTAGAGCACAATGTACAATGAAGTGCTTTGAGTAATTCTCCTCATTTACTTGCAACCTTATGCTTTGCAAATGCATAAAACTCTTGTGGGCAACTTGGTGATAGCAGCATGTATTTGTTTAGTGATGTATTGGAAAGAAGAACGTTCTACCTACAATGGAATACCTACATAACAGTTTGGCAAACAATGTTAATGAATAAGCTGACCTTTCAACAAGCATCTGTGAGAAGGATCAAATCAGACTAAATATTGGTTTCTTGATCAGTGGAGTCCATTTGCTGTTTTGTACTGGAGCTACCACAGACCTAAAGAAAATGTTGGAGAAATATTGCCACTAGGGTATTGTAATTGATAACAAGGTTTGGTCTGGATAGTTGATGTGCATTTCATAATATTTTAAATAAATGATTCGACTTAACATTTCTTCATAAAAAGAAGTTCCATGCACTGTACTTTCTTGTATTAATAGCACATTTTAGTGGGGAGGCCTTTCATGGTAGGTGAACAACTTGCAGTCCTTCAGAAAATTCAGCCAGCATTGACTCTGTCTGATGGCAGTGATGGGCAGGGGGTGAGACAAACTGCCTGTCCCTGTTTTGCAGGGCCAGGTCATTTGCGAGGAAAGAGGGCTGGGCCTCCCTGTGTGCTTGCAGTCTCTGCTTGCTTACAGATATACAAGGTGAGCAGAGAGTAACAGGCTGCTAATACTGAGGCAGCATCAGCGCCCTGGACACCCACATTCCCCAAACAGGAGTGCAGTTCGATAATTTTATATCTTGGACTTAATGGTCTTAGTTTGAGATGGAGATGCCTGTTACTTCACTAAGTTCAAAATGTAGTGAGCCAGTCCTGTCGCTTTTGGAGGACCTCCTGCTGATTCTGCCGAATAAGATGCTGGATGACTGCCTGCCTGCCAATCCTCCTTGGCATCTCCGCTGCCCCCAGTGCAACTATACTTTTCTGATTCTTTGAGGCTGCTGCTGCGCTTGCCTGCCAGCTTCTGAATTCTGCTATTTTACATTGTCAAATCCAATCCCAAGAGCACAGTTCTTTTCTTCAGCCCCCTCTTGCTGCCTTCAACACCAGCTGTCAAAAAGCAAACATCAGAAGCTTTTTTGTACCACCAAGTACTTTGGCAATACAAAAATGGAGAGAGTTATGCAATTTGCATAGCTAAAGCTTATGCTTGCAATAGCAGTTTGAAGTATTGTTGGTGCTCTGTATAAGAGGCATTACATAAAATAAAGAGATCCCACACCTTGACAGTGGATGTCAGTGGGACCCAGCAAAGGACAGTGCATGGTGTTCTTTCCAGATTGTAATCATGCATGCACCTGTGTTGGCAGAGCACTAGCACTTTTGGGAGCTCCCTACCTGTGACACTAAATGCTTCATTTCAAGTTCCATTCTTTTTTCAGCAGTAAGTATGGTGGGGGGTGCAATCAGGGATGTGACTGTGACATGTGGGGAAGATGAGTTAACTGTTCCTCCCCGCTGTGGTCCCAGTGACTCCCCCTCCCAAAGCTGCTATTAGTCGAAACTAATTAATGTGAACACTCTTGTGAATAGAGTGTATGTGCACATCTGAAATTGGGAAAGCAGAGAAACAACAACAGACCTCCTTTTATGGACTTGCAAAGATTCTGCAAACTGGGGTTTTTTATTATTTATTTATTTTATGAAACCATATGCATATGTCGTGGTACAAATATTTGAACATCCTTCCCTCCCAACCTCCCCATTGAAAATGGCATCCCCCCCCCATAGGCTAAGCATGAAAATGCAGATGGATTTGTAGAAGTGTGTTCCAGAAGTGTATATTTGATGACGTGTGCACTCTCCAGTGCAAATGCAAGTTTGAGAAATTTAGGAAAATCTGATTCCAACAATGGAATGAAAGTCACCTAACAAACAATCCATGAAATTGCAAGCTGAATAGCTTGAACAAAATCTAGTCTTAACACAAACACCTGCTTCTTCCAATACAATGCTGTGATTGTACATTTAATAGACTGATGTGGGTAGCTTAAAAAACAGCTCTTTGTATGTAATCTCCCTCCACCCCCACAATTGACAGAAACAAAATAAAATTAAAAACATCATCCTTGCATAAATTTATCAGTTTTTAAAGCTTGTGAATCATGAATTTCAACTATTGGTGCAAATTTCCCCAGTGTTTCCAGAATTCTGTCACTGAAGCTGGATCTGATTTTGTGCAGCAAGTGTATCATTGATTGGTTACAAAGTATGCTTAGCTGGGGAATCATTTTGCCTCAACATGCACAACTGACTCTGTATCTCAGTGGTTGAAAAAAATAATTGATGTGGAGTAGAGGAATGTTAACAAGCTCAGATGTCATTTTGGAAGAAAATGACATTTAGGTTGGTCCACATATGCACGCTTCCTTTGTGGAGCACAAAAATAACACAATGTAGAGTGACTTTCATTGGTTTTTAGTCAAACAGAAACAAAAACAAAACTAGCAAACATGTTAGTTGTGTGCCTGCTTTTGAGTAGCCACATTTGAGCCTTTAAAAATCAAACAAAGCCTGTAGTTTGTGTATTGTAATGATGGGGGAGGAATAATGAGTTTCTGCCGAATGCTAATTGCCAATGAGTTGTTCAGGGAGATTGTGTAAGAATGGGACATTTGTTGTAAATTAGTCACTAGCTCTTTTGTACATTGCCAAAAGAGCAGGCCAGTTCTGTCAAATTGCCAATCTTACACAGGCAGAAGAACCCACAAAAAACCAAAATCTTGTGGTTCACTGTCAATCTTCGTGTCACTATGAATGAAAAACAGTTGTTTTCAAGGAAAATGTTATTACAAGGAGAATGTCTGAAGGGCTGATTCGTCCTAATAATAATGAGAAATGTGCACTCCTGCTTTAAATTTAGGAAAAATATGAGTTTGCTCATTGAGCTGTTGTTGCCTCATCTGCCAATATGCTGAAACTTCTGAGGGGAAACCGGGGGCAACAGGACACGGAGAGAGTCATTCAGTGCCACAGAATGATTGTTTGCAGATTGTTCCTTTGCAGTTCCTTGATCCTTTATTAAGCTCAAGCCTTATAATAATTTTACATACTGTACAGCAAATGGAGATTAACCTTTGTTTTGGATCGAGAAAAACATTGCCTCAGATTCCTCTATCTCTTTGAGTCGCACATGCAAAGTGCTGTCGTTCTTGAACAACTTAGATCATTCTTCATTTGCATTTGGGAAATGAAAAGGTGAGTTAATGATTCATTGGTGCATAGTGACCTTTCCAATAACTGCAGAGCGGGAGGCAGCAGCTCCATGCCTGGGTGTACATCATACTTTAACTCGGTTCTGTCTGCCTGATATTTGCCCACATGCCTTGGCGCATGCAGAGGACAGACTTGTGCTACCTCTTTCTCTCTCCCTGGTTTAGTGAGCGGTTTGATCCTACCTACTGCAGCCTTTTGTTTTCTATCATTGGCCTTGCTGCTCCACAAAACAATAGCTCGGCTTTAAAGAGGTGTTTGTTTAACAAAAGAAAGAATGGACTCGGATTCTGATGCACCTTTTAATTACTCCTGGCCTTCCTTGCCTAAAATGAGGATTCGGAAAAGGACATCCAAACTGAAAGGTAGAGAAAACATTCTTCTTTCTTCTGCTGGCTCAGTCTTCTTTTAGTCACGCACAGGTGGATGTAAACAATCTTTTTTTTTTCTTTTCAGAACTATCTAGGTATTTTCTGGGTCACAGATGCAGAACTCATTTTAAAAATATATTCATCCTAAGAATATCCCTCAATTCTTTAACCTTAGCTCTTGATGTTAACATGTATTCTAGTTCTAAACAAATTTATGTGTAAGAAACTTGATTTTAGTAGAACTTGCGTTAAACTAAGCAGTTTGGCAGTGAGGGAAATTATTATTAAATAATAATACTTACTATTTTAGATCCTGCGCAGTTATTGTCCTCTGCCATTGTGTTTACCTTCATTTTATTTTGGGGCTGTTTTATGTGGGTTTAGATTTTACACTGTATCACATTTGTGTATTTTATGATTGTAATCTCTGTTTTGCAAACTGCCCAGTACAAATATGCTAATAAATACATAATTGATGTCTGCTATTATAAAATGAGGATATAGAACTGATGCTATTATAAAATGAGGATATAGAACTGAAGAGTTCAAACTTTGTATGCTTTCAGGAAAAAGAAGAAAAATTAACAAGAAAGCCAGTGCGGGCACCCTCTATCTATATTTACAGTACGCACTAAACTTCACATGTGAATGTTGACATAGATTGAAAAATCTTTGACAACTCTGAGAGTGCTTCAAGATAAAGCACCTCTAGTGCTAGCAGAAGTCATTGTGCGGCTGCTCTGCCTTTTTCTCCTTAAATGATTTTCTGTGTTAAGCAAAAAGTTGAGGAATAAGAAAGCTCAGGAGGATCATAAATAGAAGACTGGCATTTCAGCTCCCTGTAAACTTCAGTGAGTGAGGCAAGGGCAGTGGGGCTGTAAAAACCTCGTCTGGAAACACCCTTTGCTCTGGCTTCTGGCTTCATCAGTAGTACAATAGTCTGTCTCTCTCTCTCTCTCTCTCTCTCTCTCTCTCTCTCTCTCTCTCTCTCTCTCTCAATATGTGAACCTGGGGACATTCCATGAAGTTGGATGGCAGGAGATGCAGATCAGAGGAAGGAGGAGGGAGGGTGGGTTGCAAGTTTGCATCTGCATGGGAAGGGCCTCACAGGGCCTCTCGCAAGGACATGAGAAGAGCCCTTGGATCTGGCCACAGGCCAGCATAGTCCAGCAGGGAGGCTAAGCGGATGCTGTGGGACATGAGTGCAACAGCACTTTCTTGTTTGTGTTCACAGCAACTGGTTACAGAGACAACCTGTCTCTGCCGTATGTAGCTGCCTGATAGCCTTGCCTGCCTTGCATTTGCTTGCAGTGACAAAATCTGTGGTTTCACTATGGAAAAGGAAGAAATGTTTCCTTTATCTCTCCTGAATCTCCCACCAGTGACCTTCACTGTGACTCCCGGTTCTAGTATTATGAGATATAGGCATGCTAATTTTTTATATGTGTTTACAAAGACTCAACATGTCAAAGACTCAGCTATTAAAATGCCCCTCTGAATAAGATAGTCTTAAGAACTAGTTCAGGTAGAGGCAAGGGAACTAATCTCTCTCGAGGAATTATTCCATAGGTGCCAGGACTGAAAAGGCCCTTGTCTGCAGCAGCCATTCTTTCCATCCATTAGTGAAGGAACAGTGAAGATGGCCGCAGAGGTCAAGTACTAATGTTAAACAGGTTCATATGGGAGGAGGTGACTCTTGAGATAGTCTGGTCTCAGGGTGTTTTGAGCTTTTAAGGCCAAGGCCAACACTTTGGATTAAGTGCAGAAATGAATACATAGCCATTGAATCTGGCATAAAGTTAGCTGATACGGACACAAATCTGGCTTCTGCAACTTTGAACCACTTTAAGCTTCTGGGCTATATTCCAGGGCACGAAGGGTGACTTAAAATAATCTGACCTGAAAATGACTAAAGTGTGAATGAACAGGCCTGGTCTAATTTCTCCAGGGAAGAGTAAATGTACCACTTGTAGTGCTGCCAATTTAAAAAAAATGTTTGGCGGTGGGAGTCACTGCATTTTGATTTTTCTAATTGGGGTAAGGTGGGTTTAACTGTCTACATAACTTCTTTTGCTTGTCCTTTGTTGCATTCTGGTAGATGCAGAACACATTGTGCCTCTACCAGAAGTTACACATGTCTATATATCTCACTGCCATAATGCACATTTCTGAAGTTTATCTGACAGTGGGGCTGAAGGGTAAAACAGAACCTCATATAATCTCCTGGACACAGTGTAAAAAATACAGGTCTGAACTGAAAAGGGGATGAGGGAGCATTTCACCCTGACTTAACTGCGTTTGTGTACCACCTTTTTGTCCTTGTCACTTCACCTTGATATTAGATTGCAACTCCCCCACTCATTTTTAGAATATTCAGTAAAAGACTGGAAATATTCATCCTATGACCCAAAGAGTTCTGTGTAAGAGCAGAAAACACTTGGAGAAGGAGTTGCTGATTTCCCTTTTCAACTTGAGCGCTGCATATTGCAAGGTGCCCTTCGCTGCAGAATGCCTGTGTACACCAGTTGCTGGGGAACCTGAGTAGGAGGGTGCTGTTGTACCCACACCCTGGAGGCTGGTTCTTAGGGGCAGCTGGTTGGTCATTACATGGACAAAATGCTGGGCTAGCTGGACCTTGGTCTGGTCTGGCATGGCTCTTACATTCTTAAGTGCTTCTGGTTGGGAAAAGCACATGCTAAGCAGCTTAAACTTGAACACATCTGTTTTCTCTGAAACAAATGTAAGCTCTCACTCTAGTAGTGTTTTATAGACTCCTGAAGGTGTTTGTTTTGTTGCTTTTATATCAATAAATGGAGGTTATTACACAATTTTATGTATATAAGAGCAGTACTTAGATTTATATCCTGCTTTTTTCTTATGAATGCAAAACGGCTTACATGATTCTCTTCTTCCTGCTCTCAATCTTATCCCCATCACAACAACCCTGTGAGGTAGGTTGGGCTGAGAGTCTGTGACTGGCCCAAAGTCGCACACTTGGGTCCATGGCCAAGCAGGGACTAGAACCCAGGTCGCCTGAGTCCCTGTCCCATGCTTTAACCACTGCAACACACTGGCTTTCTAATACTTCACAATCATGCAGTGCTTGAAAATGGTCAGAGCAACATATCAGTAATATCTGATGCAGCAACCCTTAGAAAGAAGGAAGGTGAACATTAGAACATTAAAAACAGTGGTTAAATTTATGGCAGACCCACACAATAACTGTATGACCGTGGTAGCAGAAATGCAAGTAGACTTTCTGAAATATATCATGTATAAATGAGTCCATCCATTTTATCCAGGATGATTAATATTGTGGGTTTCATAGTTATAATTCTTCAAGTTATGCATTAACCCATGTTCAGATTGCTGGAAAAACATCTGGAAAACTATTTGATACTGTGTGCTATTTTCTCAAGCTGAGAGTTACTTATTGTCCTCCCTGGCTTCTAATTTGCCCATATTTGTGTTTATTATGGAATTGTTAGTAGGCACGGCATTTTAAAACTTTTCTTTGTCTCTAAAGAGAAAATAGTTTGTGTGTTCATAGTGGTGTTGCTTTCTACACACAGTGAATTGTTTTAGAGTGACAGGTCTGTGTGAGTCAATACCATCATCACAGTAGTATCATATTTACAGTTTAGTGCAATGACTTGCATTCAAAAGGCTGAGAAGCAATATTTGATTTATCGCTTTAAACGTTTGCTTCCTTGGTGTTCATCTAGGCATCCTGTTTCTGGGATGGCCACATATCCTACTTAGAGAGGATGTTCCTCTGTCTGACGACATCTGCTATGTGAAGCTGTCCAACCCAACTCAAGTCAGGTTTAAAGACAGAGAAGGGAGAGCAGTAGGGGTCTTGGCGCTGCCTGTCAACATCAGCTGAGCAGGCCCTCAAGTCACCCTGTGGCAGTCTCCTCGCCAGGTTTGCATGAACTGTATGAACTACAGAAATCATTTCTAAGCTAAACCTCTGCATACAAGTTAGAACATACACATTTAATGCGCAGTCATCATTTATCCATTTCTGGTGTGATGTATGATCCTGTTTTAGTGATGCACAAGTGACCAAGCTGCCTGTTTCCAACCAATGTATAACACTCAGTGTGCTCATATCAGCATAACATCGTAGTCAGTATGCAGTCTCTATTTAGGAAAATACTGGCAAGTTACTGTGGTGCTTTTATCCTGTTGCCATAGTGCAGTAATGGTAGTGCATTTCATGTATTTATGAAAATATTTATATCCTGTCTTTCAGCCCCTTGCACTGCTCTGTAAGGCAGCTTATGAGATCAATTAACACAGAAGCCAGATATTAAAATCACAGAGGAAGGGGATGAACTAAATTAACAAAAGATGCAATAAAACAAAAAGGTTGTGACAATATGAGGAAGCTCAGCAGGAAGGGACCAGTCAAGGCAGGGTTCTTCAGAGTCTGGATACCATTATTGTAAAGGCTTGTCCTGCACCCTCTGATAGTAATAGGATGTGAAACGGGGTTCTTGAAATGGGTGGATGGACTTTTGCAGAAGAAGACAGTAATTTGAACATCCTGCTGCCAAACCATTTAAAGTTAATCTTCAGCACATATTTTCTGAGAACGCTATTCTGCATTAACAGCACATGGAGAGCAGTGATGGGCAGAAAGTACATCCCCAGATGCTTTGCTCCAGTTTCCAGTATATGCAGCCCTTAGGCCATACTGGCAGGGGCTTCAAGAAGTCCAAAACATTTGGAGTTCTCCCTTCTGCCTACTCATGTAGTAAACAAACAAAAGTTCAGTGGCTGATCTTGCCTTCCTCACACAGAGTCTCTGAGGGTATATGTACAGAGGGTGGAGCCAAGTATAGCCCTTCCTGCTATTGCATTGGTAGATTTCTGACAGTGGACCAGAACTATATCTGTAGTGGGACACTGATCATTCCTCTCAATAGCCTCTGAAGACCGTAAGAGCTGGTTTTCTAGATAAGGCAAATGTCCAGCACTCCAAAGCAAGCAACCACATGCTCTGAGAAGCAGCCTATGTGCTAAAAGTCCTTTAAGAATTAAATCTAAAGTGCCTTTTGTTTTCTGCTTTTCTGATGTGTGTGTATGTGCATGTAAGAACTGTGGTCATTGCTATTGATTTCACTGGAATCCAGATAAGATAGAGTCTGTGAGATATGACTTTGTCAGTGTTATGCTTAAAAGAATTTGTGGAACTATTGGAATGTGATTTATAACCTGTATGTTAGATGTTGCTTTGTCATTAAAAAAACCGCATTGTGTTTTCCAGTAAAAATAAATAATTGATGGAGTCAGTGTGTAATTAATTGTGCTGCTATGTGAACTTGATGAAGTCTTGAAATACTTTTCCTATTACAAGATTAGTCTTAGTTATTTATGGACAGAAGAAGCTTGTAAAGGAACCGCTGGCCTATTAGAAAGTCTAAGAAACCTGTTTTGATAATGTAGCTACCAAAATTCACTGGAATTTTGTTAGTGGTTTCAAACAGCAAACAGTGTAGGTTTCTTGTGGTACTGCAAGTTTCTGTTATCAGAGATTACTTTTTTTATTAAAGGATACTTGCAGCTCAGTTCCCAAAGAGATAATTCTTCAATTTCTAGGCTGTTTCTAAAGATTTAGCTAGTGATCAAGTACTTACTTATATAGGGAGAACTGTCTACTCAGAACTGAAGGCAAGAGATGAAGTGATCCCGCCCCCCCCCCTCCGCCCATCAGATCAGGGTGGGGGAAAGATTTGAGAGATCAAACAGTCCCAAAGGAGGGTCTAACAGTTTAGGGGGTCTTCTTTCTTTTAGTTTCGCTCCTGCTGTGACTGCTGAAGGCAGTGTGAGAACTTCCCTTACTAGCAGCATCATGATTACTTCCATACTGTCCGCCACAAATGCCCTGGAATGACACTACATCATTTCAAACAGTAAATGCACACACAAAGTAAAAGGGGAAAAGCAGTTTAAAAAGTCACAAAGAAATGCTAAGTTCAGTGTTTGCATCCGTGCCCCCAGATCATTCAAGTGTGCCTCCCCATTTGCTGCCTGTGAGCAAGAGTGGGTGTTTTTATGCAGCTGTAGTTCAGCAGCTTTGAGGACTGGTGTTTGAGTGGCCTTGGGGTTCCATGTCGGTCACTGGGCCTTAAAAGCACATGTAACGTTTAGATTCTTTCTATTGTTGGGGTTTTGTGGTAAATAATTCTTTCTGGTTCACTAAGTATTTACTTGTGAATGGAATAGTAATGCATTGGCAGTAGTTTGGCATGTGTCATCGGTAAAAAGAATGCAATATTTTTTAAGTAAATCATTTCAGGAACACACAGTTTTGCAAAGCCTTGCAAAAAAGGCTTCAAAGGGTGCCAAGCACTCTTGGGTTAAAGAAGCATCAGAGCTGCTCTCCATTTGAAAACAGGAATTCTGGCTGTTATATGGATGCTAAATGGAACACTCTGTGGTGTTCTTTTTAATGTGGAGATCAGTCCTTATATGAGCCAAGGTAGAGCTTATGTTCAAGTAATGTAGTTAATAGATAATGAGTGAACATATGTAGAAAGAATAGCATTACCTTGTTGAAGGGTGTGTAAAGTACAGAAACCCAAGCACCACCTTTAGATTGGAGAAGAGCATTTTCCTTCAGATCCATTCCTCTGCATCCAAGGTGGGAAACCTTTTCAGCCCAAGGGCCAGATGCCCAACAGAAAAATGCTCCTGGAAACTACATGCCGGCAGTGGGTACGGCCAGAACCCAAAGTGGATGGCATAGCTCATTCACGCAGACATGTACAAACCATTGCACACACACGCTCACATGCACACTGGCCATTCATTCTTCCCTTCTTGCATGCATGCATACATACGTTTGTACACAAATGCATGCACACCTTTCCTGTTCCCATTCCCAAGCCAACATCTGCCCAGACCTCAGAAAAGGGGGCTCTCTTGGCTCTGTGCTGGGAGGAGGGCTTATCAGCAGAAACTTTCCTTCTGAAAATGTTTACCAAGGGAGTAGGGGCGGGGCTTGAAGAAGGGGCAAGGACTGGGGAGCAAGCTAGGCGGCTCTACTCTGGGATGGTAGGAGTCTCACTATGCTTGCTCTGCATGTCGGCTAAATGTATTATTCCTCAGAACATACAGATGTTCTGTAGCCTGTAGCTCTGTTGATCCAGTGGGGGAAATCCAACAGATAATGATAGTAGTATAATACCTTTGGCAGGAGTGGGTTTTTTTTTTTTTTTTTGGTAAGTTTTACCTAAGAATAGCACTTCCTGTATTCTATCTTAAGGCTGTTACAGGTAGACAAACTTTCCAAGATGTCCAACCTTTCCTCTTTCCTGCCTGCCTCAGCTCTTTGTTTTGCTTAACAACTAGCTTGGAAGAAAAGATTTTGGGGAAATCAAAAATTTGCTCAATTTGTGAATTTTTAATTGGATCTAATGAAGGTGTCTGTCCACTGATACTCTTGAAATTTGTTTCACTGTTCATACCAATTTTAATTTAAAAACATATATGTTATGTAAGAACTAACTTAAGAGGAGTGTGTGATAGCATATGACACGCAAGATTTCTGTTTGGGATCAGCCCTGTAAGTTAACTGGCTTTCCAAACTTTTCTAGATAGTCAGTAGTAGTCTCCCATTCTCTGGTCAAGAACAGAATGGACAACAGGCGATTATTAAATACCAAATGATAACGGACTATAATAAGCATTCTATCTTGTTCATGCACTGTTGTGGCACAAACTCCAGGGATACAAGCATTAGCAAGAGGTTTCACTTTTCTTTGAATGAGGTTCCTACAGGGTTTTGCATTTTCTGATTTATATAGTTTCTGATATACAGTTAGTTTACAAACACAATCAGGATAAGCATGTATGTAGATTCATAGTATCAGCACCCAACAAAGCCAGCCCAGATATTTTGCTATCTGATGTAAAAACAAGGTAGCACCTTCCCATTCCAATCACAAGAGCTAAGTGGACTGCAGTTGAATCTTTTTTTAACACTGGCAGTGGTATAACCTCCAAGTCAGGAGGTTAACTTAGAGCACACGGAAGGGTGCACGGCACTCAGCCTTTTTCTCCAACACTTGCTGTTATGTCCCAGCATCAACTGCCCGCAGAACCTACCTTATTATGCCTCATGATAGGGCCAGCCTTGCCAAAAAAACGTCCTGCAAAAATTGTCTTGAGATGTATTTTATAGCAAAAACCCCTACTTGAGTACTTGCCAGATTCATCAAGATACTCTCCAGCAATCCTGCTGATTCTGCAACGTACTGCCAACAAAACCCTAACCTTCCATTCCACAATTGCAGGGCTGTAAGTGATCCACTAGAGGACAGCCAGACTATTCCTCTGCCCAAACATGTGCTAATACAGAAAGACAGTGGCCTGTATTACTCTCTTATGTGGCAAGGATAATTTTACCATACTAAAGGATTTGACCTGAAATCCAGGGAAGTAGAAGAGTAGGGATTTTGAGGGGTTCAAAAGAGATCTCTTCAAGCTGGGACAATGGGCATCAAAATGGCAAATATAGTTCCATATAAAGTGCAAAGTAATGCATGTTGGGGCAAAAACAACCCCAATTTCAGATATACAAGTGATGGTATCTGAACTAGCAGTGACTGAGCAAGGAAGGGATCTTGGGGCGGTAGTGGACAACTCGATGAAATTGTTGGCCCAGTTGCCTTGAAAAATGAAATTATTGAGTTGGAAAAAGTACAGAGAAGGGCAATAAGAAAGATCGGGGGGCTGGAGCAATTCCCCTACAAGGAGCCGCTAGAGCAACTGGGACTGTTCAGCTTAGAAAAAGGGCAAGTAAGCAGAGACAGATGTTTCAAATAATGCATGGAATAGAGGGGAAACATGTTTCTCCCTTTCCCATAGCACTGAAACCTGGGATCATCCCATGAAGCTGATTGGTGGGAGGTGTAGGACAGAGAAGGAGAACTAACTGCCTCAGACAACGTATAGCTGAACTATGGAATTTGCTGCCATGGGAAGGGCTGATGGTTGCCAATCTGGTAGCTTTAAAGGGGGATTGGACAGGTTCATGAGGGAGGAGGCTACCAGTGGCTACCAGCCTTGTTGGCTATGGGCTTACCTCCTTTACCAGAGGTGCCATGCCTGCATGCAGCAGTTGCTGAGGAGCTTGGGCAGGCAGAGGTCTTGCACCCATCCTGCTTGAGTGATCCTGTGAGCAATGCCCACATGAAACACAGCCTGTGGACTTGCTTATGATGTCATTATCTGGCATGAAGTGCCAGACATAGACAAGCCGCCTGTGTTGACACCATTTGAATTTATTTTCCAGCCTATTCAAATGTGTATGTGGCAACTACAGTTTTGGTCTGTGGCTCTGGCATTTTAATAGTTTTTTTGAATTAATAATTACACATGAACTTAGTTCCAGAAGGGAAACTATGCACAGCCTTTATTCCCAGCACCTCACTGTTAGCTGAAATCTTAATTTATTACAATACCTAGTACATGATCACTTATTAACCACATTATGGTTACTCAGAAAGAAAGGTTGATGTTGTTGCCTCTGTCTTCTGGGTAGTTCTTTGCAGGGGGGATTTAATCCATTTTAAAAGACTAACAAGTTAATATTTTTAAAATAACAGTTCTTGTGGTTCTTGTGATATTATTTTTAATGTTAATGTATCAGTTTGTATTTTTGTTTAAAGCACTTAGATGGCCCATAAAAAAATCAAAGGAGATTTCCCCCCCTTGCTTTTAAAATGTTTTGCATAGAAAAAAAATAAGGGAGGATTGAAATACTCATGATCTGACTCTTGGAATTTAGATGGACTCTTCCTTAAAGTTTCCCAATGCAAGCTCTACAGATATTAGCTGTAGTGTCAGGTTGAATCCAGTGTTGTACAAATGGGTTTCTGCTTATTTTCTTGCCCACTGTAGTCCAATCTTTTGAATCTGCTCTGGAAGGTTGGCCAGCCTGCAGCATTTCCTCCCTAGTTTTGCATTTCCTTTTAATCTTATGATTCTATGGACCAGTTGGTAAAGATGTACATTTCTACTCTGAGGGGAAAAAACTTGCTTTGGTTACTGAACCAAATTAAGGCTGCTCACTCCTTGTTTGAGTACACTAAGTTAGGAGTGAATGAACCATGAGATAATGTGTCTGGTAGTCTGCGGAGAACAAACAGGAGTACCAGTACTGGCTGCTACACATTTTGCTTCTTTTTATAATCTTTAAAATGATTTGAATCCCATTTACCTCAAACTCTATCAGTAAGTATCTTTCAGCCAAAATGAGCTGCTAAGACAGTGGCTGCATGATCAGATCCTTTTGTCATCACATCACTGTGAATACAAAAATCCCTGGAACAACCAAGATCAATGAATCACAAAACTTTAGCCAAATGTCAAAGCAGAAGCAATCTTACTCCAACTTGTCTCTTGCATGGATGAAGAAGAGCAGGAAGCCAGAAATCTATGCTAGACCTGGCCAATCCCAATTTGGACCTGTGTCTTTCCTGGAAGATACTTTGTTTGGAAGAAACTCTTGGAAAAATTACTCAGACCTCTCTGTTTTTGATCTCATCCAATTGAATGCCATGGCTAGACCAGGTCCACTTATAAGGAGTGTGTAACTCCCTTGTTAGAACAGTTTCCCTTCTGTTTCTGGTCTCAATTTGAAGAGCTGCTTGTGGCTAGAAAGCCCCCCCATGAGTTGAGACCATGCTGCCTGAAAGTGGTCCTCCTCCCATAAGAGCCTGGCAAGGGTTTAAGATCATTGGAGGAGGCCCTTTTCAGTGCCGACACCATCGGAGATAAGTTTAGTGGGGATGAGAGAAAGCACTTTCTGGATGGGTCCTTGCAGGCTCTTGAGCTCCATTGCAAATAAGGCCAGCTTGGCTCCCTCTCTGTTGTCCATCCTTAGCAGGCCGAGATGTTCAGGCAGGCCATGGGCATGTCAGCTCTGTTGCTGGAGGGGTTTTTAATCGGCCAGTGGCTGTCCATTTATTTCATTCTTGTTTTTACTTGTGTTTTAGTAGCTGTGTTTTTACATTTTAATTAAACTTTTGCTTTTAACAAAAACAACAACAACAAAAACCCACTGGGGAAGTAGCAGCCGTGGGAATTTGGGGACAGGGGTTAAGAAGTGTGGTTCACTGCTCCTTTAAGCACAGATCACGTGGAAATAGGATCTTTTTTTCTTTAATTCCATCTCAAAATAAAACTGGCATCTCTGTTTTGTATGGCCATGAAGAAAATAACCTGTTTTTCTATAATACATTTCATTCCAGTTCAACGACATTTCCTGTTTGAGACTTACAAGAAAACCTCGACTCCCTCCACTTCCTTTGCAGTGGGAAGACTTCCTGCTATGCTGAATGGAAGCGATGAAGTGTATGCCAATCGCATGGTAGTGGACCAGGTAGGAGTGACAGTCATAAGGCTTAGATTAATCATCATGGACTTCCTGTTAGAATATACAAAGATCCTGAAGCAGATGATATTTACGTATTTTATTCAACTGATTTTTTAAAAATAAACCTCAGCAAAGTTATGCCTTCTTCTGTGGCTCACAATCTGTGCATGTTGACACATCCATATTAATGAAAATACCTTGGCCATAATCCACTGCTAAGCTGTGCCGCACTCTGAAAACACACTAAATGTGCCGTGATTTGTAGCCTGTTTTTTCAAGCTAATCCTGGTGTTTTATTTTTTAAAACCTTTCTTAGCAATATACCCTAATTTAGGGGACAGACAGATTAAACAGAGCTTACTCAAGACAAATTTTGCTGCATGAGCCAGAGCACCAAGTGTCAGCCCGCTTCTGCCCACTGCTCGGTTAAGCCTTAGGCAGCACAGGTGTTTTTTTACCTGAAGGTACTTTCCTGAAAAGTGTTGCTGCAGGGTCAGTGCTCTGCACATGAAGCAGCCTCTTCCCTATTACAGCTTGAGTTATAAGTGCAGCTCAGCTCCTCAGCTTCTAAGAACTGCCTGAAGCTTGCAAAGGAAGGGACATCTTAAGGATACCTACACATTTCCCTGCTAGATCATAACAAAGAGTCCATTTAATTTCGCCTCTTTTTTCCCACAGTAGTATATTCCTGCCATTTAGCCCTCAGTTTCTGGGATTTGGACACACTGCCTCTGAATACAGATGCTCTTGTTTATTTATCATGGCTAATAGCTCCTAAATCTCACTTATCCCTGATATTGTTTAGTTCCTCTTTAAAGTCATCTGAGGTAGTTGCCATTCCAGCAGATGGCAGCAAATAAGTTATTGTACAGTGTATCTGTCCTCAGTCTGCTAACCTGCATGGCAGTTAACTGGGAAACCTCATATTTGAGGCAAGTCTCCTTTGAAAAGAGGGCATGACTGAAGAATAATCAGGTTTATTTGGTGCAAGAAAATCACTACAAAGGGGCATCCAAGAGCCTTGGGTGTTCCGGTTCCTCCAGCCTTTGGCTGGCTACAGTTCTGTAGCCCCTCATCTGGGAGTCAGCCTCTTTGTAGGTGTGTAGGTGACTGTACAGTCAAACAGAACGATTCACCAGGAAGTTCCCCATGAGAAGTCCCTCCCCGCACGAGCAGGCAAAGCTGTTTGCTCTTTCCTATTGCTTTGTTCTTCAGCTGGTGCCCCTCTGCTAGCTTTTGTTTGTGGGATTCATATATTCTCTCTCGCTCTTTTCACCATGCGCATGCACACGCACACTCACGCAAGGGCACGCACACACAGGCAAGCCTGCACTTCAACTTTAAGTTCCTCTTCCAAGTTATCTTCCTCTTCTGTCTTCATTTTACTTTCAGAATTTTGTGTCTCTCAAATTAGGCTCTGCCAGGTGCTGGTTTTAGCACCCCTAGGAGCACAGGTTGTATCCTGGATTTCTGGTTAGGTTCTCTGGGCAACTTTCTCTTGAGAATTTTGGGTCATATGCCGTTCTGGCTATCTACCAGCCAAATGGAAACTATAGGCAGGGCTGTTTCCTCCTGCTCGCTCTCCCTCTGAATACCACCCAAACCTGCTCAGGTGTTTTAGGGGTCTGCCAGAGCAGATTTGAGGGGACGTGTGCACTGAGAACCGAACTGGGGAGGAGAGCAAGGGGAAGTAACATCCCATGAACAAAGTGTATTTTTACAATGCTGGATATAAGCCACTGTTCATTCATGATACTTCTAGGAAGTGCATTCAGCTTTGCTTTATTGCTTTTGCAAAGAACACCAAATAGTTTTAATTTTATGCTTTAGATGGAAGACGCTGGAGCCAAGCACATTACCGCTGGCCAGTCTGCTTCTGAAACATACACAGATCAGACTGGCTCACATGAAGATCTGGAAGCATCTGGAAATAACACGGATATGCCATCTGATTTGGATAGCTCAAGTTCTTATGTGCCACTCCAAAAGGTGCATGCATTTAGCAATCAACAAAACCAACGTTATTCCATCATGAAAAAAAGAAGGTATGGAAGGGATTTTCTCATTATTAGTATCAAAACTATCATTTTCATGCCTGATCCAAAATAAGAGGAAAAATGAATGAATTGAAATTTCTTAGAAGAAGTAAACCACTCCTTTCACAATTCATATGCCATTAAAGAAGGGAGTTGGTATTCTGAAGTGCATCCCATGAGTCTTGTTTATTCTGGACCATGCTTGCCTATATTAGTAGGATGGCAGAAAAGCAGAACTGTGTGTTACAAGGAAATTATGACGGTTTCCAATCCTGTGTCTACTTGCCCAGCAAAGCTAATGTGGAAGAAGACATGTGCAGGGGAGAAACAGTGCACAGGAAGGCGTGCTGAAAACTGCCCTTCCTCACTCATTCTTCCTTGCAAAATCCCACTGCAAAAGCGTTTTAGGCAGTTTTTCTTCATCTGTTCTGTGATAGTAAAATGAAACTGAAATGGACAAAAAACAGATTCCAGCACAGAAAGTGGTGCAGTTTCAGAGGAAATAATTAAATACCTCCCATCACTGATGTTCCCCACTCATGCATTCATGTGTATTGAATTTGAGAACATGTGTTTGCTGAGGCAGTGTACACTTTAACCAAACAATTGACCAAACAGATAACAGGGAATATCCAAGCAAGTATTTAACCGCTGCATGAAGGGGGGCTGCAAAACGTCAAGCTTGGGGTCTTAATCTGGCACTCTTGGGTCATGCCCCCTTCCCATGCCCCCTGCTCTTTCTCCCTAGCTATCCATCGTTTGTTATTTCCCTGCTTTTTGTGCAGCCCCACCCACCGCCCATTCTAAAAGTTCTAATGCTTCTCCCAGGGCTCAGTTACTGAAAATAAGGATTTTAAGCTAAAATAAACTGGTATTTTCAGTATTTTGGCCCCACCCTTTTTGCCTTTTCCTCTCACCCCCTTTTGCCTTCAACCATGCACACCACTGGAATGCAGATCCCAAAAGCTTCTCCAAAATGAAAGCGTTTCTGAAAATAATTCTGCAATGCTGGTGTAAAACTTGGGTCCAATTGCCTAGATCTGAGGGCTACATAAAAGTCTTTGGGGTGAAGGGAAGATGCTGATCAATAAAGTGTATCTGTAGGGCTGTGCCCGGTGTTTAATGATGAATGACTAGCTTCTGGAGAGGACTTTCTTTCCTGATTGCTGCCTTCAGAGACTGCTACCTTAGCAGCGACTCGAAAGCTTTTCTTGTGTCCCCTCCCAGGTTGTAGAACTATCTCCCAAAAGGTTTGTGCCTTCTCTTTAGTCTTTCTACCAGCAGGGAAAGAGAGCTTTATTTGGGAAGGTCATTGAACTGTATGTGGGACTGTTACACTGGGTACCATTTTTAATTATATGTTTTTTCTGTAATTGTTATGTTTTTATTGTATTTTAATTCATTGTTTGTATCATTGTTAATTGATTCTGTAATCCACCTTGAGTGCCTGTTTTGGTAGAAAGACAACATAGAAGTACTACTACTACTATTTTATTCATTCTATTTGTGCCCATCTTTCTGCCAAAACGGCAAAATGATTATGAGAAAGTTACACTTGTAATTTATCATTCATGTGTTCTTAGTTCCAGTCTTGATGACTTGGATGTAGACAATGGGGATGGAAGAATTTCTAATCTGTCGCATAAATGCTACCCTTCAATGTCTTTCAACTCTTCTGTGACCTTGGCTGGCATTAGGGATGGGTTAAATTCTTCAGAGACAGCAGCTGAACTGGATTTCAACATGAGCAGAGCCGAATCCTTTCCTTTATCCAGCAATCCCCAGGCAAAGGTATTAATTATTATTGTTGCTGATTACCTACAAAATCAATAATAACTGAGATTATTTAATGGATGTGAGATCTTATCCAAACATAATATTTCCCTAAGCATGACATCCATGAATTCAGTAGCTACAAGTGAGACAATGACTTATGTATCCTTCTGGTTTTACACAAAGTTAATTTTGTTTCAATGTTTAAATCCTGAAAGAAAAAAAGATGGGAAATCTGGAATTGCATTGCTGCTGTTGATCTTCACTTCTCTAAAATTTTGGATGTGTTGTAGGAATCATTACTGTCTGGAGTTCGGTCTCGCTCATATTCTTATACTGCTCCCAAAGTTGCCTTAGGGAAACCGCACTGTGCACGGGACTTCACAATATGTGATTCAAATGATGGTGAGCAAATTTCTATTTTCATTACTCGGTATTCAATACCCTTTGTTCAGCCTGAGACTAACCTCCTGGTAGACCTGCTTCAGTGTGCCACTTACATAGAAGGAAAGCTTCCTCTCCTGTGCAGGAATATCTGAATTCTTGGCACAGCAGTGTTATCATTTTTCAAATCTTGAAGAAGGCTCTATATGAAAGGATGGAATGCTGAAACCAAGGACCTTCTGTGCATGACCTGTATCTGTCAGCCAGCCCTGCCCAACCTGATGCCCTCCAGACACGTTAGACTACAACTTCTCCTGTTATGATGGCTGGAAGATTGTAGACTTGTAATCCAGCACAACTGGAAGGCACCAGGTTGAGGAAAGTTGCTATAAATAATCAGGGTGGGGTGCGGGAAAGGGCAGGATCATACACTCTGCGCTGCTCCTGTCCCAGATGTCCATGTACTGATTGGCTTCTCTGCACAAAGCCAAGTGCCAACTATATGTGTATAGACTTCCTTTATACAGTGTGCACCCTGCATTTGTGTAGCCAAAATCTGGTTGTAAAGTATTGATATTCTGATAGAGCTAGTGTGAGGGACAGGCAGCCAGAAGATTTGCATTTGGTTTGGTTAGACTAGGCATGCCGTGCCATGCCGTGCCTTTCAGGAATGTTAGCATACAACTACTGAACAAATAATAGGATGGAAATCTTGTGCTTAAAGACACTGATTATAATTGCTTCAAATTTCTTATTATTTTGCAGAGCAACATGCATTCAGGTTGCCTCAACATTCAGGAGAGCAAAGGTACAGTTTATACACATGGCAATAAATGTCAAGGTAATTGTAACATGTTAAAATTACCCCAGCACTTATCTGATGCCACGTAGGCTACGAGAGCTGGGTGAACTACCACACCTCTGACCTGCTTGGGGTTTATAAATGCATGAAAGAGGTATGGGGATCTTTAGGTGAGATCTTTACCTGAGCCCACCCTCTTGGTCAGCACTTTCCATATTGAGCATGAGCTTCTTCACCTGAACATGAGCAGAAGCCTCCTTCAGATCTTGCTTGTCCAATCTGGCAAGGTGGGCTCAAGTAGAGCAGGGCTGAGAATATTGGTTGCAGGATCAATGCGTGCATCCCCTCACATGCATCCGTAGACCCCGAACATGTGAACACACAATTACCTGTTATTTCAGTAAGTTAAGGTTCAATATTCAAATCAGGAAATATGAATTTCAATTATTTCATCTCCTCTTTCTATTTCAACTCCAGTAACACAGTCACAAATATCTTATTAATTAAATGTCTCTAATTTTAAGAGTATGCTTGTATGAACAATTTACTGGTACATTTCTAGGATTCAGGAAGAAGACTGGGATAAATACATCATACCTACAAAATCAGAATCTGAAAAATATAAAGTGAGCCGTACTTTCAGCTTTCTGATGAGTAGAATGGCCAGTACGCGGAACAAATCCAAGGTAATTGGGGGCAATTTTCGCTACATTACATAATGTCTAGTAACAGTCCTGTGAGTGTTGCATAGGTTTCTAAATGCAAAAGGAAAAACTGGCAGGTAGGACTGCAAGTTGCAGAGCTTTTCCCTGTTTATAACCAGGTAAAAAAGAATTCTCTGTTTTGAATGTCCTGGGCTCCCTTACCAAGTAGAAACTGTAGTTTCAGAGAGTGTTTATTATGTGAGGAACATTAAAATGCAGTTCCTCGCTTGCAGTCTGAGATCCTGCATTCACCTGCGCCATCCCAAAACTCTGCTATCTCCTGCTCATCCCTTCTTAGGTATCAAACTGCAAAGATGAAAAGCAAAAAGAACAGGATTTGATATAAGGAAGAACAGTAATGAAGAAGGGGAATGAAATTGAAGCTAATGTGAAACAAGCACTTCTCGAAGGAGTATTTCCTCACACTAACACCCTCCATGAAGATGATCATTCTTTGTGCCAGTTCATGGAGCTGTTCCCTTGAGACATAAAATTGTTTCCTCCTGCACTGCTGCTTTCGTGCCACTGTTCCCTTAATAATTGCTAGCTCTCTCCAAGCTGCTTCCTCCTGGGGATCATTGCATGAGTAATCCTCTCCCATCAGGGATCTCTTAGGGTGTCGTCATGATGATATGTAGCCGGTCAGAGTTATCGAATGGCTGACATCTCTGAAGGCAAATGAGGCAGCCTCCAGGAAGCATTCCCCACACTCACTCAGTAAACACACTTGCTGCCTTTATTACAGTGCTCTCTAGTCTCTAACATAGAGGTGGCTATTTTATCAGGCTAAAGTTGTTTATACACACACACACACCTCTTTCTTGTGGCATCGTTAATGTAATATGGAATGTGTGAAGTGAGGGTTTCCCAAACAAGATTTTGTGGAAGAAGTGGGATCTGAGAAAGTCACCATATACCTGGGTAGAACTGAAGACACAGCTATAAAATTATAATGGGGGCTTGTCTATGGGACATTGATCTGCAATGTGGACAGGACAGTGGAATGATTTCATAAGATCGGAGTAACTTTCCTGTTTCTTGTGAAACAGGCAGTGGATGACTAGGGAGAATGCAACTGTGAATATTTATATAGGAATATTGCAATATTTTCTGACAGCTAAATAACCTGGTTATTATTATTACTATTTTTTTTCATTCTGACTATCAAGGCAAAAAATAAAGATGCCAAAGAGAAGGAGAAACTCAACAAACACCAATTTGTTAATGGGACTTTCACAGGGGTAATGCCATGTTTCTCCTGTGAGAAACCACTTCTAGGGAAAGAGTCATTGCAATGTTCTTGTAAGTAGCTATATTTTGTTGTCTAGATGTTTGACATCCACAGATCTCTTACAGAAAGTTGCATGTATTCTATGAGTTGAAGCCAGACTTATTCAGGCTTAACATAACCATTAGGATAAGTGGGATTTAAGATATAATTGACTGAAGTTGCTTTGATTTCAGTAGGGCTACTCTAAACATGAGCAAGTCTGAATCTTTTTAATTTCTATTCCGATATTTTATCTTGAAGTGAAATATTTTACTTCACAATGGCATCCATATAAATTTTATTAGCCTTCCTGTGATGCATATACATAAAATTATACATCAAACATGTTCTAATTTTTCAAGTGTCTAGAACAATTGTAAACTTCATAGAAGCTGTTTTTTTCTCACAGCAACTTAATTTGTATAAACCTAAATAGAACTAAACTTGACACAGCAGTGGCAGGTCACCAAATGGGGATATACCTTTTTAAGAGGGAACATGGGTGAGAAGTTCTAGAAATTCCCACCATGACCACCACACATGCCCATAACTTTCATCTCCGTAGCCTGTGCTCCCTTTATTCCCAGCTTGGTACCAATACCAGAAGTGAGCATGGATTGAGAGAAAGTGTCTTGGGAAGGCAGAATTGAGGGAGGTGAACCTGTTGGTTGGGGACAGGGGTTATCACCTCTCATCAACCTCACCCGCTTTACTTGGAATCCTCAGGTCATTCAGCTCATCTGCTTTCTACCCGAGAGGGGAGCATATGAATTTAAGGAAACAAATTTGCTCCTATCCTATCTTGGCCACCACTAGAAGGTCTTACCAGGAAGGAGCTGGAACCCAGTTACCTTGTACCAGGAGGTGCTGCCACTCCCCTTATCTCCCTGGTAACATTCAGCTAAAGAAGACGTGTGGCTTGACCTCGTTGCACTTGGGGCTTTCCCTGTCCCATTCCACTTCCTTGGCTGCTGCTGGTATGGAGCAGGGAAACTCCATGTCGGGGGACAGACATGTGTCGACTTGAACTGAATATTACTGGGAGGGGTGAGGAGGAGACAAGGGGCTGTTATACTTGGTGGCAGCCACCTGCTTTTCCTAATGTATAGTACTGGACATAGAGTTCCTAATTAATTCTTTCAGTGTTGAGTGGAATATACAATCTGTACTTTTTGCCTGTTCAGGTGAATTTTGCTTGCCCCTTTTAGAGGAAGTTATCCATAATCACAGCTGGAGAAGAGTTTAAAGCAGTCATTAGATTTATCTTAAAATAAATATCTTACATTTGTTAAGTGAGGTTTCTTTTTTCCCTTTTTCTTGCAGATTGCAATGCAATTTTGCATAAAAGTTGTAAGGACTGTGCTCCTGCATGCACAAAGGTAAGCTTTAAAATGTCCTAGAGATATTATTGCTCATTCTTACATTGCTTTATGTTGGTATCCTCCTTGCTGTCACCTTGTTTTATGTCACCCATGGTGTGAGAGGGTTTGGACAGTTAAGGGTGCAATCCTCTACAGTTTGAACAGCAGAAAAGGCCTACAGATTCCAGCAAGCTCCAGGCAGCATGACCTGAATCGTCTCTAAACAACTGTGTTTCATAGGGTGCATCATGTTAGGGTAATGATGACTGAAAGTGCAATTCAAGTGAGTAGGCACTGTTCGTTGGTAGAAAGACAGAGGCATTGCTTTTGGTGATGCAAGATTATTAAAGTAGCTATTGTATGGGAAACAAAATGTATCAGTTTTCTAAGTCCTCTTCTGCTTACACCTGTTTGACAGGATTCAGTTGGTTTTCTTCAGCCCTGAAGGTCACGTATTTTCATTAGTGGTTCTGCACGGGCATCATGCCTGACTTGCATTTTTTTACACTGACTTGCAGTTTCTTTGATAAATGTTTCTCATTATTTCTTGGGGAAAATTGTGAGTTCAGCAAGGGTGAGATGGGGCTTATTCACACAACCTTCTGTGGGCCTTGGTGTAAGTTTTCTGGTCACCATAAACTGTACATGGAAGCCAAGTGGTTGCTTCTGAAGCATGCTGGATTGGAAACTGAGGCTTGAGTCAACGTGTTTTCCATCTGTGGTGACCAAGAAAAAGAGTAACGGTTAATGGAAAATAAAGGCCCAAGATGTTCCCATCTTCTACGAAATTCAGTGGCTGAGCCAAGGTTATGAAGAAAAACCTTGGGAAAGAGCGCCCCCTTGTGTACACCAGGGACACACTGAAGGAAGACTTCCACTCAACAGAGTTTTCCATATTGTTTTTCAGTTCCCCAGCCACAACCCATGCATGGGTCGTATGCATATTACCGTTTCCATAATATCTCTGAATGCAAATTGAAATATAACGATACAACAGAAATAAGTCAATGATATAGATATATTATAATGGCCTTAATTACTGCATCAGCATTAAATGGCTGCTGTGGTGTGGTAGCATTTGATGGGGAGGCAGTCCATTCACTTTAATTTCATTTGTGATCTATTTATTATTGCATATATAGCCTGCCTTTATCCCTGTTGCATGGGGCCCAAGGCAGCTTACATGGGTCCTCCTCATCTTCACTTCATCCTCACAATGGCTTGTGAAGTAGGCTAGGCTGAGGGCCAGCCACTCACTCAAAATCACCCAAGAAGCGAAACTCCTGACTGGGAAGTGCACCCTGTTGACTTCCTGACTGGAGGAGCTGCTTCTGAACGAAGGTGCATGGGATTGCATGAGTGAGGACCAGTGCCTGGATCTCCTGAGTCCCAGTCCAACTTTCGAAGTGATATACTCCACTGACTGTCTAACAGACTTCTAACTGACCCCTAAGAGTCACATTCTGAACTTTTAACAAGTGTCTGTGTGAAAGTGTGTCTGTAGAGCATTTTTTTGCAACCTGGTATCATCCACATGTTTTAGACTTCTATGGTCAGCAATCCTGGTCATTAATTATGCTGTCTGAAAGGGGATGGGATGGGAGTAGAGTTGGAAGGGACCTGTAAGGTCACTGGGCCAAATTTCCTGCTCCCCCCCCCCACCATCTGTGGTTATCCATCCGGCTGCAGGTCCATGCATTTCCAGCTTTGCAAAGGTGACCCAACATGCTAGTTTCATATATAACTATGCAGGCATTGCTTCAGCTGATGCAAGCTGAAGTTCAGAACATCTGGAAGGCACCAATAGGGTGAAGGCTAGCGTAGAGGATCGACAGTGCAGCAGTAACTTTCATTCTTGATTTAGATAACTATGTGGAATATGATCATCTGGGTGTGAAGAGTTTTGGTTACATATAACTCAAAATACAGATGATGTGTGGTATCTTAAAAATAAAATAGTGTTAGATTATTGTGCAACCAAAGGTCCATGTTCATAGAAAATCCTTCTTCTTTACCAGAAATCCCAAGAGAGATGTCACATTAAGAACAGGACACCAGCTGTCCAGATGAGTAAGTATTGTAGTAGAACTATCTGTGTACCTCCATATTTTTTCTTGTTTTGGGCACTGAAGTCAGCTAAAATTGCCATGTTAGATCCCAAGCATCAGTTCTTTGAACTTTAGGTTCCTTACATTTATGGAATGGATCAAGGTGCAGCAGAGGCTTCCACTGGAGGAGGTGGGGGGGGGGAGGTGAGATAAAGTGACTGGCCCTTGCATCTTCACTGCCAGCTGCTATGCTCTTCCAGGCCCCCTGAGCTTCTGGAGCAGCTTTTGGGGAGGCACAGTAGAAGGCAAGGAGGAACAAATGGTTGAAGATCACTCCTCCCCTTCCTAAACAGAGGAAATCTGTAGGTGGCTATTCTGGATTTAAGTCACTGAAGACAATAACAAATTGAACTAGAACAACTGAGGTTATACCATTATATCATTTTCCTTATATGTGTTTAACTTTGAACCATGCTAAGTTTTCAGAGGCTGCATTCAAACAGGCCTCTAAAGCATGGTTTATATGATTGGGTCCTATGCATGCACCTGCTTCCCTTCTGCATCTCCCCAGCACATTTACATTAATGAATTATTGGTTTGATCAAACCATGGTTTTTCCACAAATAAAGAGCAAACCATGAATTAAGCCACTCTATGAGGAAGGCAGGCACTTCTGAGGATGTGGTCTTTTAAAGCAAGCACTAATGTAAGTGTAAACCAGCGGTCCTCAAACTTTTTCAATAGGGGCCAGTCGAAAGGCTGCGGTGACCGTCGCAGGCTGGTGAGGTGGGGGTGCCTGGGGGGTGTGGGCCGGTGAGGTGCAGTTGGGCATGCGCAGCAATGGCTCACTCGCTCAGAGATCTCCCAGCGAGTCCAAAACCACCTCCAAGTGAGCAAGCCACCACCTCCCCACCCATCCTGTGAGGCAGCAGCGAGCGCATGCGTATGGGAGGCAGGTGGCGGCGGCGGCTCGCTCGCTCGGAGACCTTCTCTGAGTGAGCAAGCCACTGCCTCCCCACCTGCACAGCAAGCGCATGCACGGGCAGCGAACAGCGGTGCGGGCCGGATGGATGGCCATGGCGGGCCAGATCTGTCCGGCAGGCCATAGTTGGAGTACCCATGGTGTAAACCCTTTAAGGTTTTAATTGTGCTGCAACTGATAACAATATTAGTCAAGGTGTATTCAAATAGTTTGAAAGTATATTCTAAAAGATGTATTAACCTATAAAATATATGTTATGTAGGATGTATGGGGTTTAAAAACAAGGTCTAATTAATGCCACGGATGCTAGAAGTTGTTTTTCACTGTTTAGCACCATTCATCCACTGTAAAATACTACAGCAATTTTTGCAAAGGAATATTTAAGCCTGTAAAATGCTTGCACTGATATAGTAATTAATTGCATAGGCCAAGGCCAGCCAGTTTGATCAGCCCGAGCCGTTTTGGGTTTTTTTTCTTGAGCAGCACATCCCTCAGTAACACAGCAAGAGACTGTTGAAACTGAATATTCATGTCTACTCAGAAATCAGTCCAGCTGAGTTCAACAGGGCTTAGTCCCGTGTAGGTGGATAGAGAATTGCAGTCTGAGTATGATTGCCAAAGGAATTTGCAGTATTTCATGGGAGGGAGGTGACTTGTGGGGGAAACAAGGTTGTAACTTGCACTGGGTGAGCATGAGCAATTTCTTGACATTCCAGCTAGGTAAGCTGGAAAAATCTGCAACCAATTCAACTAAGTTCAGGTTTCTGTGAAACTAACCTGTGGATTCCACAGACTTGTGAATTGGTCATTTACTTCTCAGGGGAGATTTGCACAAGCATTCACTTGCACTAATGCACAAACTCACAGGTCAGCATTTGCATACACGGACAATTTTTTTGTATAAAAATCATATTACTTAAGTGAACAGATGCCAGAATGAAACATCATAACAATCTATGAAATACACATGGAATAGATTTAACAACATTGTTATATGAGAGCCAGTGTGGTGTAGCGGTTAAGAGCATGGGACTGGGACTCAGACGATCTGGGTTCGAGTCCCCGCTCTGCCATGGAGCCAACTGGGTGACTTTGGCCAGTCACAGACTCTCAGCCCAACCTACCTCACAGGGTTGTTGTTGTGGGGATAAGATGGAGGAGGAGAATGATGTAAACTGCCTTGAGCCCTTTGTAGGAAAAAGGCAGGATATAAATCGAAAAATAAATATCCTAATTCCATCCATGGTTGGGGTGCTTCACCATCACCACTTGACCTAAAGACATTGATATGAAGGACTTTGTTAGAAGTGTCCAGCGTCTGAAATGCTGATCTTCCAGATCCATCATTCAGAGACGTTCCTCAGCCAACGTTCTCCACAACGCATCCTTCTACACCCATTGGATTATCCGCCTTGAAAAAAGATGTGTTGCAGCCACCGCTCTCCTTATCCAAAAGTGTTCCAAGCACTGGCTTTGAAAGGTAGGTGGTGCTTTCTGATATCTTGTAGCAAACGTGTTCCTTTC
This sequence comes from Varanus komodoensis, assembly GCF_004798865.1. Classification (NCBI taxonomy): domain Eukaryota; kingdom Metazoa; phylum Chordata; class Lepidosauria; order Squamata; family Varanidae; genus Varanus; species Varanus komodoensis. The sequence continues at coordinate 13,469,834 of NW_025336087.1, read as the reverse complement.
TCAGTGAGTCACTTACCTGTGTGATTTTGTTTTACACTTAGAAAATGCGTGTCATCTTTGGAGTCAGATACAGATACCAGCAGCTGGAGATCCAGATCACACTCTGAAGAGCTTTTGCAATCCATAGGAACAGCTCTACCTGTTGATTCTTTTATACTTGAAGGTACCCCAGGAACTAAGCATGAGTCAAGTGATGTGTAAACATGTTTAATTTACTCACAAGGGAAAGGTTCATATGGTACAAAAAATGTGTGGTGATCATGGTTGGTGGTTTCTTACCTTGATGTGTCTGACAACCGGGCTCATGGTGGTAAGTTTCCTTTACCCCACCATCTTGTTCTCTCACGTCCTCCATGTGGCAGGAATACAGCCCCTCAATTTGGCAGCTGTAATCACATGCCAGGTTTGTCTTGCCGCACCTGTCAAACCTTCCTTGTTGCCCATTCAGGACTCATGCCCTGAAGCACAACGGAGAAGATGGGGGAGCCGATCAGGCACCCTCTCCTCCTGCTTGGGAAGAGACTGCTGGACCAGGAGAGAGAGGCGTGCTCAGGCCAAAGCAGGGTGGGGTGGATGTGAACTGGGAAGCTCCTCACATATGGGAGTAGGAGGGGTGAGCACCAGCTGCATGGCCACGCTCAGTTGGGCACAGTGCAGCTCAGCTTATTCTCCCACTTGCCCCCTTTTTCATTCCCACTCAGAAGAGAAGCCTCTGCAAGCGAATGTGCACCCAAGCACCTTTCATGCACGCGGGAGCAGTAAGGGGGAGGCGGCACTTGCCCCCTTCTCACTCTTGCAAGCAGGAGCAAGAATATGGGGCTAGCAGGAGAACTGGCTGCCCCCAGGCAGGTACCACTGCCCAGCTGATTCTTGCTGCATGAGCTAATGCACATGAGGGGCTTCTCTCGGGCACACAGGTGGAGAAGCAGCAGGGGACTCAGCTGAGCACCTCTGCTCCTTTCTGCAGCACCACCCAGCTGGAGCCCTTTAGGATAGGAGGAGGCCAGAGCAGAGACACATCTGGCAGCTGTGCAAAGCAGCAGTGGTGCTCTCTCACGAGAGTGTCAGCAGTCACTCTTGCTAAGCAGCTCTCTGTTTGATCTTGGTACCACAATGGTTCGTGTTTTCCAGATTTGAATGACACAACAAGCCAGGATGGTATGGGGAAACCATAGATCAGACCATTGTTTCTGTTTGTGGTTTCTAAGGACCAAACATACTACACTGCGATACGATGACAGGGCTCAGATAATAAGACAGACCAACAATGGTTAAAAAATGGCATGTTGTTTTGTGCAAACCTGCCTAAATAGTATAAAAGAAAATAAGAAAAATAGTCATTATTTGTTGTCATCATCTGCACTGTCTGATAAATAAGGGCAAAACTTTAGAGACCAGAGTTCTGTGGGATATCTGAGGTATTTTGCAAGCCTGTTAAAGTTTGAATATTATTCTTAAAACCTGTCCTTATTATAGTTGTAGGATGATTTGCAGTGATGCAAACAGCAGAAAGGGTCCAACATGGTACTCCGGCTCACACTATTATGTTGAATTAGCAGAAACCAGGGCTTGCACAACATCAGTAGCATTTGCTAACCGGGAAAACATGCTGCACTAGCCAGTGCAATTAACAGAGAAGTGTTGGTTTCTGTTAGTGTAACAACAGTAGCAGTGAGAGAGTACACTATCAGATCCCTCCCAAAGCACCCAGCTCTGGGTTAGCTGGTTCCCAAAGACAGTTGCCTCCGTTCCTCCTGCAAGGACAACAGGGCATGAAAACTGGTCTAGTGAATCCTCCAGCAGAGAACCCGGTGAAGGGACATGGTACTGAACAGTGTTTGCAGTACTGTTGCTTTCTTACCTGTTACAGCAGCTTTCTCCAGCTCAGTAGCATGCTGCAGCAAGGATACTAAAAGCATACTAGCTGTGTCATTCTTGCTCTCAGGGAGCCTTTTAATCTCAGCATCTCCACTTTCAAAATAGGTATGCTCTGATAGAAGGGGTGTGTGTGTGTGTGTGTGTGTGTGTGTGTGTGATGGATTTCATACCTAAGATGTAAATGAACCCACATGTACAGGAATTAATGGTCATATATGTAAGCTTTTTATCCATGTTTGTTTAGCAAGCTTCTCCTGGGTGGTCCATCAATATTGCTTGATACAGCGTGTGAGCCACCCCTAGCTCTTAACTTTATGTCTGCATTGACTTGCATGAGTTCATGTCTGTGCGGCTGCTGCATTTAAAAATGTTTCTTCTGCTGCTACAGATGATGTTGATGCCTCTTTGTGGAGCGACCTGAGCACTGATGCTTCAGAGTTTGAGGCAGAATCATGGAGTCTCGTTGTGGACCCTTCGTTTTGTAGCAGACAAGAAAAGGATGTTATCAAACGACAAGATGTGATTTTTGGTTAGTATACAAATTTCCATCTAAGGTTCTGTACAGCTGGAGAGAAATGAAGATATAAAGCATGGTGGGATCACTAGTGGAATTAAATTAAAAGTGCATGTTATGTCAGAAATCAGAGATCTTATTTCTGCTTTAAGCATTTCACTTTTGAGAAAATGGGAGTAGAAAATGTCATGTTGTCTTTTCTGCACTCATGGTCCGTGTCAGCAAGTCTCTGACTGGGTTCACATGACATGACAAGCCATCATGAACGACAAGTCATGAATGAATGTCAAGTTATGATAGAAGAGAACAACACAAGCAAGTTGTATCATGCAAACCTGAACGCTTTCCTACAGGGTGACTTGTTCATGGGCAGCAAGCCAGCCTGACATTCTGTGGCTTGTTTTATGGGCTGTTGTGCCTACACTGGTTATCAGGGCATCCAGTCCTGAGCAACTGTCTCCATTGTGAGTACCAGAAACTGTTGAGCGACCTTATTGGCAAGAGCAGAAAAAACAAGCCTACAAGCAACCCTTGCCACTCCTGCCAAGCTCATCCAGTTTAGCATGTGTGAATGCATGTGCCCCTGTGAAAGGAACACAGAGAGCCATGGGTGGGGGACCCTTTAAAGGGAAACATAATGACGGCTCCCATAAAAGGGAATTGGCTTAAACTTTTCTACATACAGGAGCTCCTGAAATCTTGGGAAAGGGTGGAAAAGCCAGGCACAAAGCAGCAGCAGCAACAGCAGCATTAACATAAAGAAACAGGAGCGCTTGCCTTCAGCTTCGGCTGGTCCATCAGCTGCGTCCCTACCTGGAGAACGACTGCCTGGCAACAGTGACACATGCATTGGTCACTTCCCGATTAGACTTCTGCAACGCACTCTACATGGGGCTGCCCTTGAAGATGGTCCGGATACTTCAATTGGTGCAAAATAGAGCTGCCAGGCTGCTGACAGGGACTGGGTGTTGTTCTCATATAACCCCAGTCCTCCATCAGCTCCACTGGCTCCCCACTGAAGTCCGGGCCCAATTCAAGGTGCTGGTTATCACCTGCAAAGCCCTGAACGGCTTAGGCCCTGGTTACCTAAAGGAGTGCCTTCGTCCATATATGCCCTCTCGTCCCCTGAGATTGGCGGCAGAGGCCCTTCTCCGGGAACCCTCCGTAAAGGATATTAGGAGGGTGAGTACTCGGAGGAGGGCCTTCTCTTGGTGGCGCCCACCTATGGAATGAGCTCCCCAGAGAGGTCTGCCTGGCACCGTCATTATTTGTTTTTCGGTGCCAGGCCAAGACCTTTTTATTTAAACGCTATTTTAACTGTTAATGGTTTATTTTAAATTGACCAGGCTGGGTCCACTATTTTATTTTATGTATTTTAATTATTTGATGATTTTATGATTGTAAGCCACCCTGAGGCTCATGCGATGGGGCGGCCTATAAGTTGTTTAAATTAATTAATTAAATAAATAAAACAAACCCCTTGAGGATCTCGCTGCAAAGGAGGTATCTAGCATCATCCTATTTTTACAAATAAAGATCACTTGTGCTTTGGTTTCTTTTGTCAGCTTGCTTTTTACTGCTGTGAAGAGAAACCAAACTCAGAAATAAACTCCTCAGCCTTTCAGGTTCAGTGCCTGTGAGGATTGTCTATGTACTTCAGTAGCCACAGCTACTTTCCAGACATTGCCTCGGAGGCAGGTCATTTTAGTACCATGCAAGTGTGTATTTATACAAGTCTGACTAATGTTTTTTTAAAAAATGAAGAAAACCCCTGCACATTTTGGATATGATTTTTCTTTTTGCCATCTCCGAGAAAAGGAAAAAATGGAAAAGTGGCAAAAAGGCTGCAGCAGTTTACAAAAGGACTTGCATTTGTAGCGGGGGAGGGCAAGCAGTCCTATCCTGCACTCTGCTGAGATGCTGCAGGAAGACTGAGGGTGGGACAGTCCATCTATGGTGAGCCCAGTCACCTGTTGGACGTACCCTGGGTTGTTTGTAGAACAACCAGCCATCCATGTCTTATTGCTTATTAGCAGATTGTCATGATGTGTGAATGTATGTTGTAAGTCAGTTGTGATAAACTGTTAAATGTGGTTTAATGGGGATCTTGAAGGGGTTTTACTCTAGTAAGGGCAACATGATGTGTCCAGGAGCAAAATGTTACAACATGGAATGTTTCTGTAAGCCAGAAGCTTTTCCAGGATATTCGATTATCTTCTCCTTGTCTTGTTTTCCCTATTTCCTCTTTCCAGTGGCCACTCAGCATTCCATGCTCACTGAACATTCTCTTTTCTTTGGCCTCTTCTTCTCCCCAAACACTTTTGAGGGTATTTTGCCCCAACCCAATTTTTATAGTTCTGCAGAACTTGTTTGTTTTCCCTGGCTACGTGAAACCTCTCTCTTGTGTGTGGAGAATACCATTTTGACTACCTAAGTATTAGAGAACATGTTCATGATTATTATATGAGATTCTCCTCTGAGTTATTTTGTCAGTGCTTTCCTTTTCTTCCTTGCAGAGCTGATGCAAACAGAAGTGCATCACATTCATACCCTGTTCATTATGTCAAAAATATTCAGAAAAGGAATGAAGGAAGAACTCCAACTGGACCATAGCACTGTAGACAAGATATTCCCCTGTTTAGATGAGCTGCAAGAACTTCACCAGCAGTTCTTCTACAGTATGAAGGAGAGAAGACAGGAATCCGCTCAGGAAGGAAGTGATAGAAATTTTGTTATCAGCCGAATTGGAGACATCCTTGTGCAGCAGGTAAGGCACTGAACAAAAGTACATTTCCAGCCATCGCATGTCTACAAAAGAGAAAAGATGGCTTCTGTTCTGCAGGCTGCAGTTGTAATTTGAGCATTCAGAATTCCACAAATAACTATGGCTTAAATAAACTATAGCAGGATCTTTAATTCTGTGAACAAGCCCAGCATCAGCCAATGGAACAGAAGTTTTTGGCAAAATAGATGTTCCCTCTGGAGGATCTGGAGTACTTTCTGGAGCAGATTTGGAGGATAGGTAGGGGGCTGTGAGGGGAACAGAGCAAGGGGAAGTCCTATAGGGTGAGTGCAACATTGTATTTAATCCTATTAGTGTGATCACATACATGTTCATTCAGAAGCAAGTCTCACAGTCAGGAAGTCAATTTATTTATTCAGAACATTTACATATATGGGATGTACTCCTTAGAAGAATGTTTAAGGTTTCACCAAAAGTCTTTGATATTGCTTTAGGGAATTCATTCTCACACTCGTTCCTTTAATGTAGCACTGAGCAACTTCAGGTAGACCAAGGTTTCAGCTGTTTGAATTTGGAAGAAAAAGTGACAGTTTGCCCCACAAATGCAAAGACAATCGGCAGTACCGCATTAGAAAGTCTAAATTTTGCATGAAAGCAGTGGTGTGTGGTGTGCAAAAGAGCAGTGCCAGTGCAAGACATTGTGCTGCTATTCTTGTGCTCCTCCCGAATACATACAGTGCTACCTTGGCTCACGAACTTAATCTGTTCCAGGACTCTGCTCGTGACCCAAACTGGTTGTGAGCCAAGTTAAATTTCCCCATAAGGTTCAATGTAAGTAAGGTTAATCCGTTCTGTAACCACTTTTTAAATCAGAAAAATGTGAAGCAAAGTGACAAAGAACAACAAAGATCGCGGCCATCTCCCCGCCCCCTCCCAGCGCGACTGCGATTGCGCCTGTCATCCCGGTGCTCTGGGGTAGGGGAGAAATGAGCGCGATTGCGGGCACGCTGGGGGGAGAGATGGGCGCGATCATGCTGGGGTGGGGGGAGATGGCCAAGATTGCGGTTGCACTCATGAAGGAAAGACGGGCGCAATCACGGGCGCGCTCGTGCAAGAAAGATCACAGCCATCCCCTCCCCCACCCCCAGCACAATCATGGCCATCTCCCCACTCGGGGGTGGGGTGGGGAGATGGCTGCAATTGCGCTTGCCACCCAAAGTGGAGTTCGTGACCTGTGTCAAAATTTTTATGACATTTTTGTTTGCAACCCGATTTGGTTGTGAACTGAGGCATTTGTGAGCCGAGGTACTGCTGTACTTGTTCATTGGAAAGGGACATTAACCATGAGTGTTGAATTTGCTTAATCTTGGCTGACTGTTAACTTGTGATTCAGTCCCAGCAAAATTCTCTCTCTGGAGGCCTTTTGCAAACCTCTAAAATTAAAAAATACGCATCTTTTTGGTATTGCTCACATTCTCTCTCATTGCTGACTGTATCAAATGGGTATGTTATTTTCTTGTCTCTTCGGCTAACTTCAAAGATCAATCAATAGACTGATGCCAGCATTGCAACAAGGCTTGGTTTGCCAACACATTTGATGTAAAAACATTTGATATTCCATGATGGTTCTTCTTAATTTCTGCTTTTTATCAGTTTTCAGAAGAGAATGCAAACAAAATGAAGTCCATATACGGGGAGTTTTGTAGTCATCAGAAGGAAGCAGTCACCCTTTTCAAAGAATTGCAGCAAAATAAAAAGTTTCAAAACTTCATCAAAGTAAGTTGGTAATAGCAGGAGAGTTGTAGGAAGGATTCCTTGGATGCATCTTAAATAGAAATGTACTTACATGAGATCTGGTGTAACATATGAGATGGAGCTATGAATGAGGAAGTCCCTGGTTTGAATTTCAGGAACTCTTTAGCTAGCCTCAGGCATACCACTCTCTCTCAGCCTCATTCCTCCATTTGCTTTCTGGGGATAATAATACTGCTCTACATTGTTCTAAGGACTGCAACTGGATAGTGTAAGTGAAACACTTGGAACATTTGGACGAACCATACAAATATTAAATGCTGCTATTGGTGGCAGCATTGTCGTTGTAATCATTAAAGTTTCTATAATGGTAACTTTTAAAATAGCAAATCATCTTGAATGAATTGAATTTTGTGGGCACACAAACTCTTGGCATAGAATGTTTGTGGCATTAGCTTCCTTTGTAAAACTGGGCTCACAGCATTCTATAGAGCTTTGATTTATGTAGTAAGTTAGTTTATATTCCACCTTTCTGCCAAAAGCAGTGCTCTTTGTGGCTAGCAATAATAAAATACAGGTTAAAAACAGAACCTTAATTAAAACATAACATAAAAACCGATGCATAGAAGCATAAGAGAAATAGACAGCAGCCAACCAATTTAAATCTTCTTTAGAAAGAAATCAGCTTAAATGCCAAAGATCTGCCTGAAGACATCTCATCATTCTTGCTTTTCTCAGCAGGGAGGTCTAAAGCCTAGAACTAAACAAAGTTTAGTACAAAAAAGAGACCTGTTTCCCATTTTCCTTGAATTATTTTAAATGGAACCAGTTCAGATTGCAACAGTAATTCCCATTCTATAGCCCCCTGATAAGGCATCCTCGGGACATGGGATATATGTGGGACCTGTGCCACTCCTATAGACATTCCTACAACCACAGGATGAAAAATCTGAAGAGAGATTTGCAAATGCTCCTCACAGAGCTGCAGTGAGCTCCACGATAGCTTCCCTTTCAAGAGCACTGTTGCAATCTTGGAGGGGGTTGTGGAGGGTGGGAAGAGGGCAGTGCTAACAGGGGGAAAAGGAGAGAAGAGATGGAGAATTTCCTGGATCCAAAGGCATCCCAGACCCTGGCAGTGTGATTCCATGGCACAGGCTTGGAGACCCATCCAGTGGAAAGCAGCAGGCACTTTGGCACCTAATGTCAGCCCACCCTGGCATGGTTGGTGGGTTGGTTGTGGGCCAAAGAGCTTGTGGTGTACCAACAGTTGATTGAATTTATGGTGGGTTATTTCCTCTTCAGCCCTCCCAGTAGTATCTGAGGAGGTACTGCAGCAAGACCAACTTATTTCCCCTTCCTTGCCAAGATGGTGAGCCTTTTGCAGCTTACTGTGGCTTTTTTGCATTTTACCCTTTTTTTCTCTAGAGATAACAAAACCTGAGTTGACAGCCAGCTTTTGCAATCAGCCATTGACAGCCCTTCGAGGGCCCCAACTACACCTTGGAGGGACTATAGTGGCTGGAAAATGTTTTATTTTTATATTTGCACAGGAAATGTGTTCAAACAAGTTGTTTTCCATGACCCCCCTTAAATTACCCACACTTGCACAATTGTGGAGGCTCACAATTATGCAAATATGGGATTAAGAAGCTCTGCTGGGGCAGTGTCCCGGAGTGTACCCCCTGCCAAATTGTAGCAGGTACCAACCCTAGATATTGCCCCAAGGAGGCTGCAAATATTTTTATACATCCATTGTTCTGTTTCCTCTTGACAGCTGTCAAAAGGCAATCCATCAAGGGACATCAAAGATGAGAGCGATTTTTACTTGTAAAATAGGGAAAATAAATCCACTTTTATATCCACTTTATAGCACATTCCTCAACCTTTTTTGTACTGACAGTCTATAGGCTGAGGCATATTTTGCACTTTTCCTGAGACTCTAGGTTCTTGAGGAAATACAGAGGTGTACCTTCATTTTTTCTTGGGAAAGGGAATTTTGAATGCCAACTACATCTCATTGAAATGTGGCTTAGGTGGGAATGTGTGGTTTTTGTCAGGGACAAAAGGTTGTTCAGGCTAACTATTAAAACGTCTTTTCTGAAGAAGAGGGGGCACATTTTGCACGTTCCACAGCACCTAGTGCACCAGCCAGTGGACTGTCAGGATCCCCCCAGATGTTGAGGATCTAACCACAGATGGTGTAAAAATCATACCACCCCCTTTTTGTGAGCATGAATAATTCACACCTTTGCTTTCTATTGTCAGGTTGTCTTTTGACAACTGCCAAGAGAAATCAAAGGAAAAAAAATCCTATTTGGAGCTTCTTTGGAGTGATGTCCAGGACTGTTACCTTCTGTTTGTACTAAGGACATTGCTCCATATTGCTACATTCATACACTACACTGTGAACTTATACCATTTTGCAACTGTGGCTTAAAAAACGAACCTATTTGAGAAAGACTTCATGTGTGAATGTTTAAAATGATCTTCCAGCCACTGGGAACCCTCCAATTAAATGCACTTTGAAGGAGCTGCCAGTGGTGTCCAAATGGAAAATGCAAACGTCTGCTGTTAGTCTGGATTTTGTGGTCTCAGGAAACAAAAGGGATGTACAGTAAACTTGTGATGAACTGAAAATGGCTTGGATTGTGGCAGGGAGGGTAGCAAGGCAAGGGCAGTCATCTTCAAGCGTCTCTTGGGCACTGGCAGGCATCCAGGCAAGCTTGGCAGCAGCACCAAAAGGATTTTACAGCTCTTGCCAATAAGTTCACTAACGGGGGGCGGGGGGGGGGGGTCAGTTGCCTAGGCTTAGATTACACAAGGATCCATTATGGATGCAACAACCTCTAGAGCAACCTACGGGCTGTCATGTTGGCTTGTTGCTGTCATACAGGCCACCACGGTGGGTAGCCACTCACTATGTGTTGGCACATAGTGCAGACCCTGTCAGTGTAAAGGGAGAGAGTGAGGTGAAATTTGCTCCATTGCACCTCCACTTTGGTAGTGGCAGTTTGGCAGTGCATAGAATTCTTTTCAGAACTGGAGGCTTCTATTTAGTGGAGATCAATTCAGTAATGTTATGCCCTTAATCAACTGAAGACCTTGTTTTCTGTTGGCCGGGATGATTAAATAAATGTCACGAACAAGAGAATAGTTAAGCACATCCAGCCTGATCCAGCTCTTCATGTGTCCAATGGGAATGGGTATCACAGCACTTCTTGTTCATATAAATGTTCTACTTGTATTCTACAAGTGATTCCTTACTGTTATAAATATTCAGAGGAGACTGCAGACTCATGATGCATTGGCTGGGGAAATTATCAGGTCATTCACAGTAAATTGGATTGGTATAGTAGTTAGCTTATTTTTGGCAGCCAAATACTGTGGCAAAGTACAGAATGATGATTTCCTATCAAATAGAATAAAGCAGAGAAAAATAGAGGACCCTCCTTCCCCACCAAAGCAAAGAGCTCAAACATAAACAGCTTATTAAATACGTTAAAACAAGTACTGTCTTTAAAAAAAATCTTTTTATGTTTAAAGCTACGTAACAGTAACCTTTTGGCTCGGCGGAGAGGAATCCCAGAATGCATTCTGCTTGTCACTCAAAGAATCACAAAGTACCCTGTTTTAGTAGAAAGAATATTGCAGTATACCAAAGGTAAGCAGTTTTTTTTTTTTAAATGTTTCACAAAAAATCCTCAAGGTTTACTTCATTGAATAAGATTGGAGGCACCAAAGGTATATTTCATTTCTCTCATATTGTAAATGAAAAAATATCTCCCCCCAATCTTCCTTTATGGAATCAATTACATTTTCACATATTGATAGGCCTAGCTGGCTTTTTCATGGTCTGTGAATGAAGAAATCTGTTCCACGTGCTGTGCTATCAGGTTTGTACTCAAGCTTAAGGGGCTTGTTCAGCCCAAGGCATGGGCCCATTGGCAGTCCTCTAGATAATTAAGTACCTAGATCTTAATTATCAGCCTGTAAGTGCACTTCATCAAGAATGGCATATTTTAAATTTTCTTATTCCGCCTGAGGAGCAGTGTTAGTTTATAGCAGGAAAAATGGCTGTGGAGCATTATCTAGGATGGGGTGATCAACCTCTTTTCCTGTAGAAGGATGTATTGCTTCATTGGTAACCTGTTGGGAGCTGCGTCGAGGAAGCAGGTGGGGCTGAAGCAAGCAGTAGGGAGGCTCAAAGCCCAGAGTCACTCAGTTTCTCTTTCTGCCAATTCATTTTCAGTTTCTGCCATACTCTTCTTCCTCCCTCCCTCCCTGTTCTTTCCTGTCCAGTGGGCTGCCAAGCACGGAACAGATGCTCTTGGTAGAGGTCAGAGATATTAGAATTAGTCCAAGGGCTGCTTCCAGTCATGGAACCACTGTTGCCAACATGTGGTTTAGGGGCTGTGTACCTGTATAAATATTTTGCCAAGGACAGGGCTTCAATTACAGTTAGAAAGGTGTCCTACACACCTACTAATAATGGTGCTGGTGTTCAGGATCCAGAAGAATAATGTCATAATTTTAGTCATATAATAGATTTGCAGTTTTGAATACAGACTATAGTACAGATTTCCTTGTTCATGCCTTCCTCTCTCAAAACATGCCAAAAGTCCTCAGAGTGATTCATTTAGTGTCTCTTTTCAGTGGTAAAATGCATGGGTCATGAATCATGAACAGAATCATTTGAAAACAATGTTCCTGTTAAAATCTTCTAAAAATTTAAAAATTTCAGAAGAATGCTGTCTCTTATTATTTAAATGTTTTTGTTTGGTTTTATGCAGAAGGAACTGAAGAACATCGAGACTTATGTGAAGCCCTTGGCCTAATCAAAGAAATGATTGCAGCAGTTGATTTGCAAGTCAATGAATATGAGAAAAAGCAAAAATTGCTAGAGATTCTTAATAGGATTGAAAACAAAACATACACAAAGCTGAAAAATGGGCATGTTTTCAGGAAGCAGGATTTGATCAAGAAACAGAGGACACTTTTGCATGAAGGCTTAGTCTATTGGAAAACAGCTACAGGACGTTTCAAAGGTGCTTGCAGTTTTTGGTGACAAAATTGCAAAGTATAGCATGATTACGTTTTCAAATATGCCACTTTCTGAGATAATGGTGTGGAAGAAAAATTTTTGTTGCATATGGGTGCTAAAAGATACACTTAGTAGAAAACACAGTGCAATCCTCTTGGGAAAACATCAGAGTTGTTTTTTATTAGAACCCCAAGATCTGCCAACAGCAGCCTGGTGCAAAAGACAGACACACTTAACATAATACATTGTGAGTGCAAAAATTTGAGTATGAAAACTGAATAGTGCTCAGTAGAAGCACAGGGACTTTCTCCTTCTCTCCTTCAACTAGAGCCTCTCTTCTATTCCCAAATCTGTGCTGGATGGTCTCCTGACCCTCCAGAACATACGTTGCAAGTGTGCAGGGGGCTACAGGGAGGAATTGCTCCCTCTCCGTTCAGCTAACATAAGCAGTTCCATTAAGTGACCAGTTGCATCAACAGAAGGACCTCATTGGATCCTGCCCAATCCTTCCCCACAAAAATCCAGTTCTGGTTTATAGTTCCCGTGACACTTTATAGTGAAAGCATTGTATTTTTCATTGATGTAATTTCTGTCTTGTACTTTGCACCTAAATGTATGTTTCCAGGCTAAAAAGTAGTAAGAAAGCACCATTTAAAGAACTCATTAAATAGTAGAATAAACTATGCAAGCTAACACAACAAGTTAAAGCAGCAACAGTTGGCTCAAATAAAATGAAATCAAAATCTATAGTTCTTTAAAGAAACCAAAATATTTTTGTCTGGCAGCTAAATGGCTAGTGATAAGGGCACTGGATAGATTTCCTTGTAAAGAGTGTTCCAACGATGAGCTGCAACCATTAGAAACACCTTCCAGTCACTCCTCCATCATATTTTAGATTTTGGGGTACTTGGAGATTGGCCTCCGATAACAATCTCAATAGATGACAGATTTGTATGAAGTCAGCACACAGAGGGCCATAGTTCAGAGGTAAGGCATGTGTGCTGCATGTAGAATGTCCTGAATTTGATCCCTCACATCTTCAGATAAGTCAGCAAAAGTTCCCACCTGAAGCCCTGGAGAGCTTGTAGTGCCAGTCAGTGTTCACAGTATTGAACCCATGGTCTGACTCAGTATGAGGCATCTTCCCAAGTTCCTAGGTTCTAGGGCCAGCCAGCAGGTTTCAGCTTAAGGGTGTGAACTTGTGTCCTAAAATAAAGGAAAATATATTTTAAAAGGATTACTGGAATGTCATCTTAAAGTTTATGATGTCAGTCATGAAGGCCTCAGGCGTTTTGTTCCTGGCAAGGTGGTTTCAAAGTGGAATATCGTGGTAAATCATCTACCACTTTCAAAGGCTTGCCAGTTCAGCCAGCCAGGTGGGAGGTGTTCATCGTCTTTGCCCTGGTGAATCTTTATTTTTTGGAGTTTCCTCTCTGTCAGCAGAGGGGCACATCTGTCACATCCTAACTTCTTCCAGCTAGTGGACCTATGGTTTAGGATTGCATGAAAGCAGCATTTATTTTCATTCATTCATTCATTCATTCATTCATTCATTCAATCAATCTGGGGTTAGAAATTAACCCATATTATCTTTTGCCTTTCTTCTTAACAGATATACTAGCTCTCCTCCTAAGTGATGTGATGCTGTTTTTACAGGAAAAGGATCAGAAATATATCTTTGCAGCTGTTGTAAGTATACATGTCTGAAAATGCTAAGCGTACTTTTGGATTTACTTAGTGATCAGTTGTCTAGGCTTTATGATTAGGTAATTGCATTCGATGGTGTTTTTGGTATCAGGCTTAATCCCTATTCCATTTTATATCAGGGCGAAAGTCTGATAAAAATTTGTTTTATTTATTTAAAGCAGCAATATGCTGCCCTTCAATTTCACAAATTTCTATGTTGTAAAATATTATCATTTAAACTCATTTATTTATTTAGAAAGCTTCTATGCCGCCCCTTCGCTGAAGCCTCGGGGCAGCTCACAACAATAAATAACATAATAACAATATAAAAACAATATAATTGGAGACATCCTGGCCAAAGATGTAAAATCAATAAATAATATTAACAATTAAAATGATGTTTAAATAAAAGGGTCTTCGCTTGGCACCGAAAAACAAATGACGACGGCTGAGGAGCGCATTCCATAGATTGGGCGCCACTGCAGAGAAAGCCCTCCTCCAAGTGCTTACCCTCCTAATATCCTTCACGGAGGGTTTCCGGAGAAGGGCCTCTCCCGCTAATCTCAAGGGGCGGGCGGGCACATATGGACATAAGCGCTCCTTTAGGTAATCAGGACCCAAGCTGTTAAGGGCTTTATAGATGATAACCAACACCTTGAATTGGGCTCAGACTTCAATGGGGAGCCAGTGAAGCTGACGGACAACTGGAGTCATGTGAACATAATGCTGAGTCCCCGTCAGCAGCCTGGCAGCTCTATTTTGAACCAGTTGAAGTATCCGGCAGCCCCATGTAGAGCGTGTTACAGAAGTCAAGTCGGGAAGTCACCAATGTGTGTGTCACTGTCGCCAGGCAGTCGTTCTCTAGGTAGGGACGCAGCTGATGGATCAGCCGAAGCTGAAAGAAAGCGCTGCTCATGAAACTCTGTAGTTTATCTACACATGTGGTTTAAATATGTTCTTCATAGCAAGTAACAACAATTACATTGGCCATGATCCCACTTGCGAGTAAGTCCTACTGAAGTAAGCAGGGCTTACACTGAGTAATTGCATACAGGATTCTGCTTTCCAACAAACCTGGAATTGGAAGTCTTAGCCTCAGATTCTGTTTTATTGGGGGGAAATAAATCAGGAGTCCCCCGCTTTTGCTTCCCCATTAGTTTCTGCTATTAGTTTAGCTATTCTGGCTGGTGGGAGGAACTAATCAGTGGCCATGACTGTGTACAAAAGCAGGTTCTCATTAATGGTAAGCCAGAATTCTCAGCAGTATTTGCATATCATTATATCCAGACATGGCCATCATGTATTTCCTATGTAATTATTTCCCCAGCATGTTAATGAGAATGAGATCCTCTAACTTGATTTCTGAGATTGTGATTTCTGATTTCTTCTGCATAGGACCAGAAGCCAGCTGTCATAGCTCTTCAGAAACTTATTGTCAGAGAAGTAGCTAATGAAGAACGAGGAATGTTCCTGATTAGTGCCTCATCCACAGGACCTGAGATGTATGAAATCCATACCAGTTCCAAAGAGGAACGGAGTCATTGGATGAGGCAAGTTCAAGAGGCAGTGGAAAGGTACAGCCAGGCACTTTCTTCATTGCTTTTTGTTTATAGTCTTTGTTTTACTTTAGTGTAAGAATCATCTCTAGAAATGCTTACCGGTTCAAATTTGAGTTTTGTCAGCAAGCTATGTTCTCTGAGGGCATGATTTTCCTAAGTAGACAAGTACAGTTAGTGAGAGATATATTGGCCCTTTAGTCTAAACAATTTGTGAGTTTTATATGCCCTGGATTTCCACTCAGGCCTTTCATGTCAGTATAAGCAAACTGAATAGCCACATGTTCCTAGGCTCAAAGTGGGATTTTGGGTGCAAAGGTGCAGCTCTTTCCTTTAGGTTTCTTATTGGGTCCCTCCTTCACGAACCATCAAACATGTCAGATTCTCTCATGGAAATAAACTTGCAGCTCCAATCAGCAATCAGCTGGGATGTCCCAGCAGAGGGAAAGCTCTCTTCCCTGTGCTTGGCCTTTACTATAAGCATTGACAATGCATATACCTGAGGTAGGTGAGGCGTCTTCACAGTTCCTCTTACACTTGCAAGTGTTTTTCTAGCCATGAAGATTGCGGAAGTCCATCTCTAATCATGAATAATCATACTTGTGATCTTCATTTCACAAATCTATTGTTTCTTCATCAGTAAAACAAAAGCTACAGCAAGCATACATAGCTCTTCCAGGACCTAAAGTTGCTTAGATATCCATCAAAGGCAACATCATATGCTAGGTGTGCATGGCAAAGGCACTGTCCCCTTTGCTTCAGAAGGAATATCTGTAAGTGCTTCAATTACAGATTCAAAATCCCAATGAATATTCTTAAAATATACCACTTCTTCAAAATTAAACGTTAAGATGTAGTTTGTGAAGAATTTGAAAAGCAGGCATTTGAAATTTGTCTGCTTTGCCTTATATCAAAATCTCTACAGAGATCCCTTCATCATCACCATTTCTTCATAAATCAGAAACAGTGCTTCAGTTGTTTTCAGTTCCTTGCAGTTTCTTATTTTAACTTTAGATTGTGTGGATGTCCCACACCAGTCTAGACTCTTGTCACCCAAATATTTCATAAAATGCATTCCACCTCTAGCTTCTGCTGCTACTGGTCAGTCTGAATTTGTTTAGTCATAGTGGTAATCTTTGGGAAAGGGATGTGTATTTAATGTCCCAGTTAACTTCAGGAAAGCAGACAGATGGGAAGGAAGAGACAGTCATTAGTCAAGACACCGGACTGGCATTTGGGAAAGGATAATGCTGCCAACTGCCTGCAAGATTAGTTAAAAGTAGGGATCTGAAAATCAGCCAAAGCTGAGATCACTGGAGCTCTCCAAATTCCACCTCAATACTGCTTCCAGCTTGAGTCTGTTTCAGGTTGTGAGCTTTGTTTCTTTTCTTTTTGAAAAAATCTGTGCATATTTTCATGTGCATATTTAAGTGTATGCATTATTGTGCACATCTTTGAAATGTATGCATTTGACTTTCAACTGATTTAAGCATATTTGTATGCATTTTCCAGAAGTACACATCTTTTCATAAGCACTTTTCCAAAATAGGCATGCTGTCATACACAATTTCTTCAGTCTTCAAATCATATCACAAGCTCAGAAACATATGGACTTTGACCACACGTTGTGTTTGTGTTCAGTCAGAAGGTCTGGACTGAGTACATGCTGATCAAAAATGAGCTGAAATGAATTTATCATCCCTAGCTGGAAGACAAAATGCATGTGAGGCCTGTAGTTCTTAAGATAAACATGTTTATGCAGAAGGCACATGTGGCTGTTGATATTTATTTATTTAATATGTTTTCTGAGATATGCCCTCGCAAAGCAGCTTAAAAACAATATCTCTTGAAAATATATGAAACCATGAAGCTGTGCCAGCTGACTGAATCCTGAGTCAGACTCGTGGTTCTGTTTGGCTAAGTATGCCTAACTCTGACTGGCAGCAATGCTCCAAAACTCCAGGGAACATCCGTTCCCTGTTGTACTATTTAAGATGATTACATTGCAGGTGCCACACAATCTTTGACATGCAAAGCAGGTGCTGTACTAGGGCTCGCCAGGACACATTTTTCACTCCCTACAGTGTCTCAGGGACCCATCTACATGATCACTTAGCAGTGTTCTGAGCACCATTCTTAACAACTGGCCCCCAGCTGCTTTGAAAGCCTCTTGAGTGCAGTGGCTTAGCTTTGTTGACCATTTCCTTAGAAATGAAAAAAGGTAGACAGACTGCCTGGCCACATCATCTGGTACCATGTACTGCAACCACCCCAAAATGTTGCTGCAGCTTTCACAGAAGCCCTATGGGAGTCTTAGACGTTCTTGCACTTCCACTGCAGGATTAAAGTCCAGTGAAAGGTTGCTCTCACACCTCTATGCTTTACCTTTGAGAAAACATTTGCATTAAGACTGCAATCCTAACTATACATACCAAAGAATAAACCCAATTTAAAGAAAGTATATGTTCATACACTGCAACTTAATTTTGCCTCATCTTGTGCTCCACTGCAAAACCTTGAATCTGGCATCACCGATCTTACCTCTGGCAATAGGAAATTTCTATCAGATTATGCTTTTTAAAAGAATAGTTGTAACATGCTTGTGTAAGAAATGTCTTTAAACATCTCAAGACAAAGATTAGTCATTGCAGTCTGTCAGAAGTTGACATTTTGTATATTTTCTACATGGGATTTTCTGTGCATATATTTCACTGCCTATAGGTATACATGTATATGAATACATAAATGGCTTGAGAGGGAACAAGATAGATTTTTGGCTTCATTTGCTTTGTTTACATTTCATCATGGAAGTTGTCCAGAAGAGGAAGGGAAAATGGACGAATCTGATGAAGACCGAAGAGTAGCTGAGGCCAGAGCAGCCAAAATTCAAAAATGTCAAGGTATGGTATATGCCCCAACACTCTTGCAAGAATAGCCCTGGCGAAGAGGTAGAGTGTGGGGATTGAATGGAGCATTGCATGCTCCTCACAGTGAGCCGCTCCAGGAGCAAGACTCCTGTTAAGGAAAGGCACCGCATTTGTGCGAGTCTCATGTGCTGATTAGCAGCAGACTGTGCTGCAAGAACTTGCAAGAACAGAGGAGATGCACTGCTCCCCAGGGGCGTTGCAGCTGCTTATTGGTGGCTTCCTAGTAGGAAAAAAATCAAGAACCTCTGCCATGCCTCTGCTTGGTTCTGGAAAACAGGTGTAATTGTTCTGAAGGGGGACAGAATTGGGAAATCATTCAGGAAAAAGATGTTAAGGCCCAGTGCCACTGCACTGATAACACTCAACGTAATGCAGTCAGTCAGTCTCAGAGTCTCTCTCTCTCTCTCTCTCTCTCATGTGTGTGTGTGTGTGTAATTAGATTCAATCAGAGACTTGCAGCACGATTCGATTTTCATTCATTCATCAGCGGTATTCACAGGACAGCTGTAAGGGAGTTGTCAGGGTGACTTCAAAGAAGGTCCTCCACCTACTTCTTCACAGGACCATTCTAAACTTATTATTATTATTATTATTATTATTATTATTATTATTATTATTATTATTTACAGGCATTTATATCCTGTCCTATCGCCAAGTGCTCAGGATGACTTACAAAATATAAAAGTACAATATAAAATATAAAAGTACAATATGTATCCTCAATTATTAAAACAATATAAAACACATCACAAACTTAAGAAAAAGGAGGAAAAAATAGAAAGTACAACTGTTAAGGGAAAAATCCTAAAACATCTTAAAACCGTTGGTTATTAAAATAATGGTTGAATAAAAAGGTCTTATTCAAGGCTATAAACTAGCCTTCTCCATCCTTGTGCCTTTCAGACACATTTGGACTGCAACACCCAGAATTTCCAGTTAATGGCCCTGCTGAATGGGAATTCTGGGAGTTGTGGTCCAAGAGCCTTTGAAAGTCACCAGGTTGAGGAGGGCTGTTCTACACCACCTGTAGCCACATGGGAACCATTTCCTCGTGGTGGAATACTAGGTGACTGTGATACATAGGTGAATGCTTCAACTATATGGGATTATATCACACAGAAATGGCTCCCACCTGTTTGTGGGTAAATGTAAGAAAGCTCCATCCTGTACAAGAGTCATGTCTCTTCTTAGCATACTGTCAGCACCATATAAATGTTAAACAGCAATATTCTAATTACAACTAAGTTTTAGCTTTCATTTGGAATATTTAGTTAAGCCAGTGTTTATGTGCACATAAATGAACACAGACAGAAATCAAATTTGTTTTGCTTTCAGCCTGCTAAGCTGAAAATATTGATAGCAATAATGATTAATTGTACACATTGTTATAATTATTATCATTAACAGAATGCATGGTTTTGTACTATGACAGCAATCTTGAGTAACCAGGACCAGCAAATCTGTAATTTCTTGGAAGAAAAGCTTGGTATCTATGCAAAGCTTGGAGATATGAGTGGGTTTGAAGATGTTCATGTGGAACCACACCTGCTTATAAAACCAGACTCTGGAGAAATTCCTCAAGTCTCTTCACTCCTGGCTGCTGCGCTCAAGGAAGGTAAGGCTGCTACTCTGTGCACTTGCCACTCTGCCTAAGGGTACGCCATCTCCTGCTGTCACACGTCTTAATGCCGGGCCTGTTTCTGGTCCCTCCTCAGTGTCCCAGTGCTACTGTCTGTCTGTTCCTGCATATAAGCTCTGAGTATTTTCCAGTGGGGAACTCTAAATTGCAGGCACTTGTCACCACATTCTCTATAGCCGTGCACCAAAAAAGTCCAAGAATGTAGGCAGCTGCGTCTCTCCCACCCCCACCTTCCTGTGTGTTACGGATGTATCTTCTAAGCCTTATGGAAACCCAATGAGTTTTAGTTATGTATTCAAGCCCAAGCCACACCAGAACACTTTTCATTGCAGCAAGGATAGCTCACACCTGTATAATATTACTGGGCAAATCCATTTCTTTCCAGCTTCTGTGAAGCTTGCAGCTGAACTCAGAGGCATGAGGGAAGTCTTCTGGCCAGGAGAAATGTCATCATCCCTGCTAACCAAAAAGCCTTGGTGCTTCAGACCTGTGAGCCCTTGTCCCACTACACTGCTGTTTTCCAAAGATTGTGGACAGTTCTCTGGGGCAAGTAGTTACACAAGACTGAAAACAAGCCATCCCCATCAGTTTCTCCTGCCCAAAATAGACTGGAGTACAATGGGGAGTTGTTATGAAAATAAGGCAGTGCACAGCTGGCATATGCAGGAAAAGAACCCACCGTAGCTTCTTTTCCTTGCCAACTGTGTAAGCCCAGGTTATGTGTCTGTTCTGCTGCTGGATGGACAAAAATGACGTAATTCAAAATGGTGACATAGTCACTTCTAGCTTAGTTGCTTTACTTGGAGAAGGAGGAGTGCTTCATTCCTAGATGTATCATAGTTGGTTTAAGGAAACAGTTGAATTCACTGGAATTAGAAGCACGCCCTAAATCACTCACTAAAGGCCCAAGCTGTCTTTCTGCAGCGGAAAGCCTCCACATGGCAGTAACGTTATCGCAGACGCACGGCACAAGCCTCTCAGCAGAAGAGAGTACTGGGAAATCTTGCCTGACAAATATTAGTGAAGCTGAAGTCTGTGAACCTGCCACTGAATGTAAGTAAGAGATAATACCTTTGATTGTTGCAATGCAGTGTTTTATTGCCATGCTTCTTCATTTCATAGTTTTTCAAAATATAAAGCAAAATATGGTAAATGAAGACAAATGTCTCCTGTAAGATAATTTCTCAGAGTTGGCTCATCCATTGCATGTGTTATCCATGTAAATAGTTCTGCTTAGCCCTTAGGTACATGCTGCTATGGATCAATATAGTGTCTGAAACATGGGTGGTAGATGAACCGTGCCTGTGGTTGCAACAGCAAAGAGAGTTTTTCTGCTTCCTGTAATAGTGAAGCAAACATTACAGGAATTTACCAGCTGTCGGGATGGTCATGATTGTGTGCAGCCAGACAAAATAGTTACTTTGTTAGCTGAGCTGTAGTACTCCCACATATGATAAAATAAGGTAGTTGACTTTGTGTATTAGTAGCTAGGCTTCACATTGCTACTACTTTGTCTGTGGCATCAAAAATATGTATTTGTACTCATAAAGTGAGAGCCTATTAAAAACAGGTAGAGCAAAGCTGTAGTGATGTGTCTTGCCTTTAACAGTACTATGACATCATTTTGACAGTGCAGGAGCAACAATGGAAAAAGCACTGAGAGAGGAGGGGGGACTTTGGAGACAGATAAAATGAGATTCAGCAAGCTCAAGAATACCTCTGATCATAGTAGAGTTGTGCCATGCAGAGGATTTCTGGACCTTTAGAAAAGCTGTGTTGACAGTGGCAACTGCTGTGCAGAGTCACAGCTCTGCTGAAAAGAAGTTGTACAACCCATGTGTGTGTGTCTGTGTGTGTTTGTGTTGCAGAAACAGTCACACATTCCCATTGAATCGCCTACATTTTGTTAAGTTGCAGCATGGATCTGAAATGGATGGAATTGGCATTGTTACCGCTCGATGTACATGAGATCATCAACCCTGTGAAGGTGCAAAACATTTTTAAGGAAACAAAAGCAAACTGACACTTGCTGGTTGCATAAGCATTCATCCCCCTTCCAGTGACATGCCTAAATAAAATTCTGGTGCAATCTACTGCCTGCAGAAGTTGCATATAGTAATGTAAGTAGTTTAATAGAATCCACCTGTGCCACATGATCTCAGGTTAAGTATGCCTGCCTCTGTTTCTCCAGAGTGTAGATGGAGAACTAGATATAACAAACAGCATTATAAAGACTAAGAAGCTAACTCCAGGATAAAATTGTGCAGAACCACCATTCAGAGTTGGCTTATTCAAAAAAAAAAAAAATCATCCTGCTAGAGCTCCACCAAATTCATCATTACAAAATAGAAGGATATGACTCAACCACAGCTCTGCTTAGAGAAGGCTGTCCACCAAACCTGAGTGACTAGATAAGGGAGGCATTAGTGAGAGAAGCAACCAAGAGGCTAATAGGCTGTAAGAGCTGGAGAAAGCACAGCCGAAATGGGATAATTATCAAATAGATGCTTCACAAACGTGCTTCATGGAAGATTAGCCATTGTTGAAACAAACCCTTTTCAAAGGTCATTTGGAGTTTGCAAAAGGACCTGTAAGAAACACAGCAAACATGTGAAAAAGGTTCTCTGGTCTAATGAGACCAAAATTGAACTTTTTGGCCTACCTACGAAAGGCTCCATGTGGAGAATAGTGTCTCACAATGAAGCATGTGCTGGTAGTATTGTTTTGTAGGGAAGTTTTTCCTTAGCAGGGACTGGGAAACTGGTCAGGATTTTTTTTTTTTTGCAGTACTTTTTTATTAAATTTTAAAACAGTATTAAAAACATCAGTCATCACAAACATCGGAACTACTGAGTCAGCCCCTTACTACATATTTTTTAACATTCTGTAATCATATTCAGATCCATTTATGGAATCTTAAAAAACATTTTTAGATCTAAACCTAGTCCCGTTTCTCCAGCCAATAAAAAAAAAGGTTCCAAATCTGATAGAAGTCACTATCTTCTTTCTCCTTCTGTGGTAAGATCAGTCCATCCATTTCTTACAGAGTCCCATTTTCCTTGACCAATATTAAAGACTCTCCAAATTTGATAAAAGTCATTATCTTCTTTCTTCTTCAATCTAACCAACTCTACACAATTCCAGATCTTTTCATTTTTCTAATATTAAACAGATAAACTCCTCATTATAATAGTTACAAATACGATCAAATACATTTTTTGCTTACTAGTATTCCAGTCTAATATCCACTAAAAAGGAAAGTGAAAGAGAAGAATAGTTCCAAGCTTAAAAAAGAACTAAAGACTTTTAACCCAATTTATGTTCACATGTCTAACATCCATTTAGCATCTTTAAGGACATCTTATCTAATCTTTTTAACGACAACAATTATCTATGATATCTTTTAAACAAATTTTCTTTAAGCTAATTTATTAAAGTTTCATCTAGCTTACACTTCACTTAATCACATACAATTAACTCCTTATAAGAGTCCAGCTCCTTACAATCTTTGATATATCTCACTTGTAAAAAGAAATCTATTTAGTACAGCTCCTCCTACTCCCATAATAGTCATTTTCTAGTATAGCAATTCAAAGACAAATGAGTCATACAACTTAGCTTTTGGTCATTCATTTTTAAGATAAAAAAAGAGAAAAAAAGAAAAAGAAAAGAATCTCTCATTTTCCCTTATATCACCCACAAAGGAGAGAAAAAAAAAACGGGGGGGGGGGGGACTCCATTCCTATTCTCCTTCTTAGTTCAGTTTAAATCTTATAATCTCTTCATCATTCAACACATGTAAATGAAGAAAAGCTTCCACAGTTAAAATCATATACCTTAGCCTTTCCATACCACAATAAACATGCCAACTCATTTATACCATTCCTTTTTAAGATTTCTTTTTTACACCTCTTCCAAACTGCTTTTGTTTTAATAGGGTTTGTTGAAAATCAATATTTTTAAACTTTACATCTCTAGCCCATCTTTCTCCCCTTGGTGTTATTTGTTGAAAATCAACCCACTTCAAAGTCTGTATTTCAATCTTCACTATTTCTTGCTTTATCTTCAGTGATTGTAGCATTTGTTGTAGGTCAATATTTATTCCCAATTGCTGTTTTTTGCTGCAAATCAACCTTCACTGTTTCTTCTTCCTCAGAATCAATTTTAGTTAATTCGGGATCCATCCATCCTTCCAAAAAAAAATTCCTTCCTTTAGTGGCCAAATTTGTTTCTTTTTATCCACAGTTTCACATTTTTCATATACTTGTTGCATTTCTTGTATATTTTGTTCAGTTTTGGATTCTATATCAATCACCATCTCCTTAAAAGAAGCATCAAGCTTATCAAAGTGCTTTTTTGTACTATTGAGAAGATTTCCTGTTGTCTCAACATCACCTTTTGGGATATTTGTAAAATTGTTAAAGATTCTTGTGTTTCCAAAAAAAATCTCTTCAGCTCTACCATAGTTGCAATAATTCCAATAGCCACAAAGTGGCAGCCAAGATCAGTTCCACTTTTCTTTTCTTTAGATCACTAGCAGTCAGAAGGTTGGCAAGTTGCCAAATATTTTGGCAGAGGTCCCAGAAACACAGGAGAGGAAATGGAGATTCTCATATCCTTCCTCTTTTCTCCCTTCCCCCCCCCCCTTTTTAATGCCAATTGACAACAGATACAGTTTTTCCACAAGTAGTATTGCAAAAGGAAAATAGGAATGCTCACCCAAACAGTTGTCACATTAAAGAAGAAAGCATCCGACAATGTGAAAAATATCCTGGCCAGTGTCCCGTTGATCTTGGCAGAAGTCCAAACAGATATCCAAAATGATCGGTCAAAGCTTTGAACTCCTATCACGTAATTGCACCTTAAAAATTTAAACTAATTTTATACCCTTAGGTTAGAGGAAAAAGTCTTTTTCTTCAGCTTCAACTTGGACAAAAGCCTCAGCACTCTCTCATCTCAGTCGCCGCCTAAACATCTGGAGGGTTTTTCTTTTCTTAATGCCAAATTATAAACAAATGCAGCTTTTCCATGGGTAATATTGCGAAAGAAGTAAAAAATATTTACTCAGCAGTTCCAATGCTTATCTAGCTAATAAAAATCCTAAGCTAATCTTCTAAGATGTCGAGAACCTGAAGGGGCTGAAACCACCCCCTGTGTTACTCGGTTGAGAAGTACCTGAATTGCTCTCAGCAGATATGAGATTGCCATCTCACATCAAGCCAAAAGTGCGCCCAGGCAATCGGTCTTCACCCTGACAGGGCTTAGATGAGTCTCCCACAACTTGCTGCCGAGTAATACCAACGTGATAAACGAACTCCGTTAATCACATCCGTCTCGTTCCGATGCCATCTTGGAATCGTCAGGATTGAGGACAAGCTGAATGAAGCTACATGCTGGGAAGTTCTAGAAAAAACCCTCTTGCTTTCTGTAAGAGGCCTGGGACAGATGGAGCTTCACCTTCCAAAAGGACGGTGATCCAGAACACACAGCCCAAGTAATGTTAGGGTAGTTTAAAAACACATGTGTCTTAGACATTAAAACAAGTCTTAGAATGGCCCAGCCCAGACCTCGATCCAGTTGCGTATCAGTGCCAAGACTTGAAAGCTGTTGTCCACCAATGCTCCCCCTCGAACCTGACAGAGCTGAAGCAGGAAGAATGAGCAAAAATTCCAGGATCCAAAATGCAAACCCAAGAGAGACTTAATCAAGAAGATCCACTGCTGTCATTGTTGCCAAAGGCGCTTCTCCCAAGCATTTATCTTACTTGGAGTGTGTGCATGTGTGAATGCTTATACAACAAACAAATGGCAGACTGTTTTTGTTTACTTAATTTTTGTGCCACAATAACAGTATTTTACTTCTTCACAGTGTTGAGTATCTTGTGCTCATGAAATGGTAACATTAACAATTAAAGCTTTTTCACTTCCAAATTTTGGGAGTCAGAGGAGGGCATATACTTCTGCAAGGCATTGTATCATTTCTAAATGATATCAACAAATACAAACACAAATATAACAACTGGAGAAGAACGTGGAAAAGGAAGTAAAGAAAGGGATATATAATGGGATAAAGATGGGACCAGGAGAAGACGGAGTGGTAGCAAGGCAAGAGAATAAGCTAGGAGTAATTTTTGTTGCATCCGGAATGATTAAGTGAGATGTGCAGGTAGCTTTGGAAATCTGACTCATATCCTTCCCTGATGGCTTGATTCTCTAGTTCCAGAACAACAGGTCCCGCATGAGCCTTGTGAGTCCGATGTTCATGATGCAAACAGCTTAGCAGAATCTGACGTGCCAGACCAGGTACTGAACTTGATACACTTACTTTGGCATTATTCATGCCCCACATTTATGTAGAATAAGGCCCTGAACTTGGCATGCCAGTGTCCATTCCTTTTCCCATGCCAACTATGGCTCTCTGGCTCTACTTCCATCTTTCCAGCTTCAGTGTTCCTCCTTTTCTTATTACTTTCCTGGTTATTTCTATAATCTGTGCACTTTTAAAAATAAATCAACACATGTGCCACACTGCAAACTGCTGATTGTAAGATTGTCCAGAAGGTGGCAATCGAGTTCTACAAAAGTTCTAACAAAGATGTATGTTTGTAGGAAGGAGGCTCATGTTTTGCCACTTCTTTGCCATCTGAGGTTAGTTGGTTCCACTATGAAACACGTTAGGATTAGAGTTGGCATATTTTGTAATCTTAAAAATAAATTCTGTCCTTTCCTTGCTAGGTTGTACAGACTATCCAGAATTTAACCCGCCTCCTATACAGCATACAGGTAATACCTGCTATGGCACTTTTATTGGGTTTTGTAATTGAGTGCCCAAAGTATAACATACAGATGTTTCAGATTTGCAGTGCAAAATTAACCATTGTGTAGCAATCTGTCTATGTATAAAATGAAAACCTCCTCTGGGTTTTGTGCGATTCCTTGAAATGATAGGTCAGATCTTATCCTTGAAGTACAGGGACCAGGAAGGTGAGATGCATATCTGTGCATTGCTCTCCCCTCCCAGTGCTTTCCAGCACACCAGGAAAAGGACAAGCTAGTACCTGAGCAGTCAACCTGAGCTAGTACCTGAGCTAGTACCTGAGCAGTCAACACCTGGGACATCCCTGGAAGTTCTGCTTGCAGGAGCTATGCTACTTTCCCCCTGCCCCAAGTCTGGTGTTGCTGTTGTATGTCACATCTAGAAACACCATAATACAATTAAAGCAGCCCTAGGGACTGCAGGTGGTGCAGTGGTTTAAACTGCTGTGCTGCTGTGCTGGTTGATCGAAAGGTCGCCGGTTCGAATCTGCCCAACAGGGTGAGTTCCTGTTGCTCTGTCCCAGCTCCTGCCAGCCTTGCAGTTCGAAAGCATGCAAATGCAAGTAGATGAAAAGGTACCACTTCGGTGGGCAGGTAACAGCATTCCTTGCACTTCAGTGTTTAGTCATGCCAGCCACATGACCATGGAGACTGTCTGTGGACAAACGCTGGCTCCCTTGGCTAGGAAACGGAGATGAGCACCACCCCCTAGAGTCAGGCATGACTGGACTTTAATGTCAAGCGGAAAGCTTTACCTTTACCTTTTTTATGGAATATAATATGGAAAACCTTTATGGGAAAGATTATGTCACATACTTGAAGTGATCTGAGTTGCTTCCAATTTGTGTCTCGATTTAAAGTGCTGATACTGGATAAGAGGTTGATGGTCCATGTTGAGGCAGCTTGAAACAGAGAGAGTTGGCCAAAAATTCTTTTGCTGTTTATATAATGCATTTTATTACATTGTACAAGGAATATTGCCCTTGCAAAAAGAAAATGTAAACATGTAAATATATAAAACAAGAAAGCATGATTAATGCTACAAAATACAATTCAAAGTTAAAAATCAGCAGTGGTTAGAACTTCCAGCACATCAAATGAATCATGCATAGACTGGTATAAAAATGTTTTCACAGTCCTTTTAAAAGCTACCAAGAAAGGATCCCTAAGGAAAGTGTTCCAAAGATGTGGCACCACCACAGTGAAGGCCCTGTTACTGCTGTCTATCAAAGGAATAGCTCTGATTCTGATTTTGGAACTTAGAAACATAGAAACAGATCAAGTCAGAAGGGGTCTCCCAGGCCATCTAGTCTGACCCCTGGCTCCAGCCGGCTCCGCTCATGACATGCCTACTGTGTGCATGTCCAGCCTTCCTTGAACACCCTCACTGATGAGGCATCAGTTACCTCCTGTGGAAGCCCTAGTGGTCCTTGGGCAGGTGCATAGGGGTGTAGGCATTCCTTCAGATAATTGTCCCCATATCTATGGGTCTCAGAATAGATGTATGTTATAAAATGTGGTAGAAGTGGTTCTGAGATGATTATTACAGTGTAACATGTTTTGTGGGAGGGTGGGTGGGAGTGAAGGAAGAGAATGTATATTCAAACCATCTGCATCACACTTCAGAATAAGCGTTGATCTTCACTTTTACATGAGTCAGGGTCTGCAAAGCAGTTTTATCTATTGAGGCAGAAGCTGTGAAGTAAGCCAGAGGGCTGCTAATGCAGAATATTGACTTGGTATGTTTACTTGACAGTTAAATAATTATGAGCTTGCACGAGGAATAGGCTTTAACAAAAAAGGAAAAGCTGTTAAGCTCTAATTGTGTAAATTGTGTTGCTTTGGTTTCTACCAAATGAACCTTGAGGCTGATGGACCGTGTTTTGTTTCCAATGAAAAGGCAGCCTTAACCATCCAGGACACTCACATTGAGATCCATAAGCTGCTTCTGCAGGAGCATGAAAGATCCAGCAGGGCCCACGGTTCTCGTGGCACCTCTCTTCCAGAACAAGAAAAGCACCGGAACTTCAAATCCAAGGAGGAACTCGTGAACATCCACAAACTCCAGCAGCAGTTTCAGCAGGAGCAGCAGCGCTGGCACCGTGAATGCGAGCAGCGGCAACAGGAGTGTGAGGGGAGAGAGAGCCGCTTGCTGGAGAAGGAGAAAGAGTGCTTGAGCCAGGAAAAGTTGCTCTGCAAAAACCGAAGGGAGCTGGATCTGCAGCTGCAGGACTACCAGCAAAACCTGGAAAGACTCAGGGAGAGCCAGAGGCTGGTGCAAAAGGAGCGGGAAATGGTCAAGCTGCAACAGCAGATCCTGCACCACTGGAAGCACAGCCGCCAAAGCAGTCTTCCTGTGGTGATCTCGTCAGGGAACAACGAGGTATGCTCTTAATTCCTTTGCTTACATTACCTGAGTGAGCCTCCCTGTAACCCTCCTGAGGGAGGCCCGTGTGATTCTCCATAGACTACAGATGGGGAGGAAGCAGAGAGAGAGATGGCATGGTGTGTCAAAGGCCCAGTCTAGGTGGAGGGAAGAGATGAACCAGGCAGGGACTCTCCATCTCACAATGCTGCTCTGCTTTTGCTCGCACAGCAAAAAGGTGATGGAAATGGGGAGGGGGGTGGGTGTTGGCAGCCTGACAATTGGTTGAGGGGCCTGACTGAAGATAAGCCATTTTACAGCCTTAGTACTTCTGTTGCAGCTACTGGTGGTCTCACCAGCACAGGCACTGGCATCAGATGGATGAGAAAGGGTGATCAGGAGTGGCTGAGGACTGACAATTAGGAGAAGGGAGGAGGATGGGTTGAGTGGCTGCTGGCAGTGGAGGAGTGGGAAAGGGAAGAGGAGGTGCTATAGCTCGGACCCTAATCACATGTTATAGAAAGGTACAGGGGTGGCTTCTCATATGGACATTCTTCTTGGGTCTGGCATGTAATTTGTAGTTGAAAGCAAAACATAATGATGGGCACTTTCCTAGCCCATGGAAATGGCAGCTAAAAAGTGAAAGGGTGAAGAAATGGAACATTCATGTGATGAAATCACTCTATTTCAACTACATGTAGCACCTGTATCACATCTATAAGGGGCATGTGAGTCAGTGATACCTGCATATCTCCTGTAAAGGGTCATCTGGTCAGTATGCCAGAAATTCTAGGTCCCATCTATGGCATCTTCAATGGAAGGACTTTGCGTAGCAGACTTTGAAGAACTGCTTGCTGAGACACTGTGGACTCTCAACCATTAGGTTCCTTATATTTTATAGTTTAGTTATTGTATAGTCTATTAACTAGGAACACAGGAGAAGTAACATAACATAGGCAGGCACAGAAAAAACAAAGGAAAATCTATGATCTGACTGAAAAGGGCTATAAAGGAAAACAAGGAAGTGGGAAGTAGGATCATTCCTAAATTGAATAAGCCAGGAAGGTGAATTTGGCAGAGCTGGGGTTCTAATTATTTAGCAGAATGTTTCTTCCCTTTTAAGCAACAAACAAAGCCTAGAAAAAATGAGAATTGTGCACTCCAGTACTGGGTGGTATGGAAGAAACACAACACACATTTTTTAAAAGGAAAAAATAATTATGTAAGCAGAAAATATTCCAAAATGAAACTATCACACACACACAAGTTACCTCAGAAGCATTCATGCAGCAGAGCAGAAAACAGTTGAAGTTGGAAAATAAATAAATAAAATGTAATAAAGCTTTGTAAAGAAAAAAGAAAAGTTGGATCTTAATGGGAGGCCAGTTGAGTGGATCTTTCTTATCCATCAAATATTTTACTTGGATCTGATGTTTTTAAAAGTGAAAATGACAACCTTAATTAAATAATAGAGGGGGATAAAATTTGGGACTGGAGTACATTGGAAGGGGGCTGATATTTGCTTCCTGCATCCTGGTGAATATCACTGTCCCCGCCCTGCAGGTGAACTTTGGCAGAGGAGACCTCCTTCAGAGAGTGGGGAGTTTTCTTGGGATTGAGGCATGGGACAGAGGGGAGGGAAATGCCATCCTCTCTCTCTGATAAGCAGCAGTGATAATGGGTCTCTCTCTCCATCGCAACAGGTTTTCCTTTTAGGAAGACAGAAACTGTTCAGGACGAAGAGTGGATTGCTTTCTGCAAAATGCAGAAAAGAAGCCTTTCTCTAGCACTGGAGATCATTGATCAGGGACCAGAGCAGAATTTCCCTCTGAACAGAGACAAATTTTATCTCTTCAGTGCTGCCCCTTTCTCCTTGCACTGAGAGGCTTGGCATGGGTGCCCCACACCTTTCTATGCACAGAGAAAGGGGTCCGTCCAATTATGTCAGGGGTGGGGCTTGTGGAAAGAAATCTGGTCCCTGGCACCTTCTTGCCTCAGGCACTAGAGCAGCTCCACACTCCTGGCCTAGAGGGACCATTCACACATTGGGAACCAGTGGTAACAATGCACAAGAGAAGAAACTTTAACGCAGGTATGGAATTGAGTTGCACATTGCTTTTTCTGTTGCATTGCACTAACTTTGTTACATTGCTCTTGAGTCTCTGCCTGGCAGTCGTGCTTAGATATGGGAAAGGGATTTATGATGACAGGAAATGCTAACACTTTGAGCCACTTAGATCTTCTTTTCTTCTGCTTGTGTGCAGATCATGGGATGTAATAAATTGGACAGTTTTTGTGGTGAGAATTCAGTCTTCATAAATGAAGCCATGGTACAGATGTCATTAAACCGCCTAAACAGATCAAATTCAGCTCTAGTTTACCAGGACAGTGTGCACGGCGCCAGTCTGCCAAATACAGATTTATCACGGACTACTGAAAATCTGGCCAATCTCAACATGGACATTTCTTGTCAGCAAGTAACCTCCACTGGTAACCTCTCAAAATCCGCTGGACTCTGCCACTCTACTCCCTCTTCCAGCACAAGCCACACAGATGCTTTTAACAACCGTAAGTGCTAATTTAGTTAGGTACAACTAGTAAGCAACGTAGATGAGTAGTAAAGTCGGGTGGGTATTGTGATCCAGTACACATTTAAGAATACCAAGACTTCGCACCACCAATTTAAGTAAATTTCGAGCTCTTATGGCTGTTGTGATCAACTGGAATACAGGACTCCTTACACCCCAAGTGAAAAATATGCCAAGGATCAGTTGAAGGACCTTGAGGGATGATGCTTGGCCCTCAGGTCCAGAGGGAAAAGCAGTAATTGGACGTGCTCTGCTAGGAGACTGCTTCGAAGGTTCAGGGCCATAGGGCAGCCAAGTCCTTTGCAATAGCTGTCTGTGGCAAAACTAGGAGCAGAACCCCTACCCTGAACAGAACCAAAGGTGTCTAAAGCGGTAAAGCCCTGACTTCCGGGAACTGCCTTCTTCTCAACTGAACACAGCAGGTGCTCCATCTGAATATTGCAGGTACATGCCCCCTGTGTGCAGCAAGGATTTTCCACGACAAAAGAGCTCTGGAAGCCATAGTTGTCCTGAACTGGGGACACTGTCTAGATATTGTGAATTCCCACCACCCGCAGCCAGCACGAATAGTTATCAGGGATGATAGAACTTGTAATCTAAAATGTTTGTAGGACACAAGGTTGGAGAAGGCGGCCTCATATTATAGCCACAAAATTTGCTTAAAGGTATTTATCTGCAGGACAATAGAAACGAAAGATGGAGGTATAGCACGTAAGACCAAAGTCCTGTCCAAAATGCATCCAGACCAACCACGTCCAACTTGGTGTCCTCCAGATGTGTTGTTCTAGAACATGGTCCAACAAATCTGGAGGGCATCAGACTGGGGACGGCTGGCTTAGAAAAATGGAACCCTGCATATCAAATTGAGCTAGCTGGTGTTTTTTCTTGTTATTGTGTTAGACTACCAAAGTTTGGGAAGGTGTTTAAGATCCTCATTCATTTTCTAATGCCTGCTAAGGAATACAGGACAAAATAACAGCTGCTTTTTAAAAAACATGTAAGGTTGAAACAGTATTTGGTGACTTCTTTTTTCTTGAACTCTTCTAGTCATTTTGGACTTTAATGATCTGATTGAAATCGGGTAGAATTGTAATTACAACTTGAAATGGATTTCAGACAGAGGCACTGGATAAGTTCTTTATTTCTGGGAAGTGGTTGTGCTTGTGCAATCAGAGCACAGCTGTGGTGATCTTCTTGAACAAAGTGAAATCATTTCGTGATTGAAACAGGGCCTTCAGGATACTTCCTGGGATTTGGCCTAAATTGCAAAATTGATTCATAAAATGTTCAGACACAAAAAAAGAGAGTTGCGCTTAAAGGTAATGCAAATCAATTTCTTGGAGAAATTAAACTCTGAACTTAGAATTATGCTATTTAATACCTTCCAGGTGTTCTAAAAAATTAATGATGTCACTTTGTGCATTCTTAATAATCATGCAGTTTCTGCACAGGTTGCAATCCAGAGATACCTGTAGAAAAATGCTTGCATGCAGGAGGGACCTTTTCGCCTCCTTTCCCAATCAGTAACCACTTTCCCACACTACGTGGTGGGGGCCTTTCAAATTCCCATGAAGTTTATGCAGGTGAGGGCTCCTTCTAGGGGAATAAAAGGGGAAAGCCCCACTATGTAGACTTGGAGTGCTTTGATGGATTGTGACCATGGGGTATTTAACTGAGATTTTAAAGGAAAGTAAATTAGTTGTTGACTTCATAGCAAATTGTTGTTTTTGTTACAAAAGCTTTACCAAAGGCCTTGGAGCAAGTTCCCACAAATGCAAAGCTGAATGCCAGATATTACATGCTTTGTAATAAAGGTGTGTCACTTAAGAGGAAAAGGAAAATGATTGAAATGTAATTGCATTCATGCTAGGCTAATCATTGTATTTTTGTGTGTGGATAAATTAACAACCAGTTGAGATAATTAGAAGCAGGAAGGAAATAAAAGCTTACATCATGTCTCCTGAAAATAGAATAACTTCTGCTCAGTTGTCATTTCAGGCGAAACACTCCATGTGGGTAACAAGATATTTAGTCAAGATTTGCATTGAGAATGAATCTCAAGCACAGTTAAACAATGTGGAAATTCATATGTCTAAATTTCCCAATGAGCAGCATTCCAGCATGTATCATTACATGGCATTGTGCTGTTCAGATGCTCACTGCCAGTGTTTGAATTGGAGACTGAAGAGGATAATCAGTTTGGGTGCTCACAGTGCAGAAGCCAATGGGGCACTTATCCTTTTGGTCCTGCCAATTCCATTGCACAGGCAGAAGCAACCACTTATGCAAAGGAGATTTAGCCGTTAGGAAGAGAAGCCCTGGTAAGTGTGGAAACATTTGTTTCTGGAATGAAGCAAGGGAGCAGAGCTTCGTTGTGTGAACTTTGCTGACCTGTATCCTTCCAGAAATAAGCGCTTCTGCTCATTTCCGATTGTTCAGAAGGGCAAAATTGCCGCTGGACAAGTGATGGGTTCCTTGCTCAGCAAAATAGGCAGGGCATTAAAAGGTCAGTAAGGACATAGGCGTCCTTTTGGATCTTGTCCACAGCTTTCTGAAACAGTTCCCTGTGTACATGTGGAAATAATAATGTACTACAGACCAAACAGAATATTGCATAAAATGTGTCTTGGAAAGAAAACGCCATGTTGCAATTCCTTCTCTCCTCTGTTTCTCAGCCATGCATCTTTCTGAGGTGGAAAGCCAAAGTGTACTGACTGCTAAGTTCAAGAGGCTTGGCAGCTATTTAATGGTACAGCTCTTACGCAGTGACCAAATGTGAGTGAAATGATTAGCCAGGATTCTGGAAGGTCCTACTATTATGAACCAGTAGCATATGTGTGCGTGCTACCTAATCACTCTCACATGGCTTCTTCCACAGAGAGGATCAAACTACAGAACTTCCATCCATGATCCAGTTATCTTGACAACCAAACTAGCTTGTCTCTTCCTACACAATCCAAAGTCATAAGCCATGGTTCGGTGTTGGCTTATGACTCTGACTTGCTTGAGAAAAGGCAAACCAGAATTTCGAGTTCAGATGTTAAACCATGGATGGAGGGTCCACGGTTTATTTAAGCACTCCCACTTGGAAGAGGAGTCAAAGCAGGAATGATCAGGCTGTGTGCACCAGTATCATGAGACCTGAGCCACACCTGTATTTCTCACAAAATGCATACATTTTGCTTGGGAAACTTGAATAAACAAGGTTAGTTTTAATGGGAGTTCTGCCTTCATTTAGGTAACATTTCAAACTGGAGATCTGTTTCTGTTTAAACCTCTTTTTTAAAATGTAGAGTCTAAAATCTATACATTCTGGAGTGAACCCCAATATCTACTACATGATGTTTTGCAATTTTCTATCAACTTCTGCAGTACTTTCTTGTATCTTCCACTGCTGTTGCTCAAATGTAGACACTTTAAAGGGTCTGCATAAGGCCCGGTTCTGTGGACTAGTCTGCTACATCACACCTACTTTTCCCATTGTTTATTGTCCTAATGTTAAGGACAAATAGTACATTGTCTATTTGCAAGAGCTTGATCTTATAAAGCCTTAAAGTTTTCTTTTCTGACTCCCTAATTGTAATGGTGACTAAAGGCAAATTTATTCAGAATGCACACATGTCTGAAAAAATTGAGCAGTACTCAAATTTGCAAGTAAAATGCACTGTCTTCATGCCTGTTGTATTGCAGGAACTGAGCAGAGTGGACATTTCTCTGAATTATTTATTGGTGATGGTAAATTTGAGCCACGTTGCTGACCGCAGAATACAAAGTTTCAGGTTTAGCTGTGATGAAGCTTCACTTGCAACATTCTTAGTGGAAGTGAATCATGGGGAAACCATCTCTTGGGGAATACCATCCCCGTTTGTTTAAGGTCGATGGCAAAATGAATTAAATCATATGTCAGTGCTATACCAAAGTGAAAAAACATACATGTTATAGTCACATGCACTAGAAATCTTTTGTGAACAAAACTATTT
The DNA here is from genome assembly GCF_004798865.1 of Varanus komodoensis. Lineage (NCBI taxonomy): Eukaryota > Metazoa > Chordata > Lepidosauria > Squamata > Varanidae > Varanus > Varanus komodoensis. Next base: position 13,434,350 of record NW_025336087.1, on the reverse strand, counting down.
GTGTTGGGTTTTCATTTCTGGGCATCCTGCTTTTGATGAGAGTTTGTTCTTTCAATGAAAATCATTTGGTCACTCAGGTTAGCTACAGTGAATGAAGTCATACTTTGCATCTTCATTGTTATGGTACTTAACAGCATGTTACCTGCTTGCACCCAGCTAATATAAATAGTGGATTTCCTAGGCAGTCTTAACCTTTCCAGTTTCTTTCTTTTTTTAAGACCTAGGAAAGAAATTTAAACTAGCATCCTGTCTGTCTGGAGGCAAAGGGGCTAGATGATCATCTTGTGGTTTTTGAAATGCTTCTCTCATCTTAAGCATAGTAGCCCATTAGGTGTTTGCAAACATATGACTTATTGATGTGGTATGAACTATTGACTTTAAAAAAAGCTTACTGAGCCCAGACTGGCTCAAATGCATTTGCAAGAGCAGTTCCAATGATGTCATCATTTCAGGGGATTGTTAATTACCCATTAGGTGAAAGAGGCAAAGTTAATCCTACCTTTTTGTGTATTAATGTTTTTAATATCAGATTTTACAGAAGAGTCACATGGGCATGTATTAAATTATTCTTCTTTGGTTTTCCTTATGATGAGGATTTTAATCCATGTGCAAAAAAGTAAACATTTCATGGATCAAGCCCACCTCTTCTTTCTACAAGTCTAGGTTCTGTCAGATTTGGGTTTAATTGACTAGCATAATATAATATGCAGGTGTTTTACCATTCCCATACAAAACTAGTACCTGCTTAGATCCACAATAGTTAGATCAGAAGCAAGACAAGGGATTTCATCCTGTCATGATTTCTGAGCTATTTTTTGTCACAAGTCTTGGATACAGACCCAGGACTTTTTGCCCTGGGGCAGATAGTTTCCTCTTTGCTGGAGAACATTTTCCCTGAAGAGGCTTATCAAAGAAGAGTTGAAAATGGATCAGTTGGTAAGATCATATGGTTGACAGCATGGGTTAATTCCATGTCAGGACTTTTTGTAGTGAATGGCATACGTTGGGAATGGAGGAAATTACTACTTTCTTGCTATGACTCTCCACAACAACTCATTTCCCACTTTTCCCACTTCTCCACATCCACTGACGTCTTTTGAATTGTAATGCAATGTACCCAGGGCTCTGAATGTGTCTGAAGAAACAGAAAGCAGGCTGTTTCCCACACAGGCTTCCATTGTGCCTGAGATGGACAGTCATGTGCTTTTTGCAGTCATGGGACTGGACAGAAATAGTTACTGATCAGTCTCCATTTTTGGAGTTTGGGCAAAGGTTCTGGGATTGGTGATACAGCTAGTTAATTTTAGGCTCTAGGCTTAATAGCCTTGGGGGATCACTCTTTAAGGAACAATGTAAAGTCCTTACTGCATAGTACAGTGCTACCTTGGCTCACAAACTTAATCCATTCCAGGACTCAGGTTGTGACCCAAATTGGTCGTGAGTCAAGTTAAATTTCCCCATAAGGTTCAATGGAAATAAGGTTAATCCGTTCTGGAACTATTTTTCTTAATCAGAAAAATGTGAAGCAAAGTGACAAAGAACAACAAAGATTGCTGCCATCTCTGCTCCCCTGCCCCGAGCAGGAGCATGGCCACCTCCCCATCCCCCCAGCATGGCTGTGATCGCATCCGTTATCCCTGCACACGCCCGTCATCCCGTCGCGCTTTGGGGGGGGGGGAAGATGGGCGTGAATGCAGATGTGCTCGTGGGGGGAGAGACGGGCATGAATGCAGGTGTGCTGGGGGGGGAGATGGGCATGATCGTGCTGGGGGGGGAAGGGCTGAGATCGCGGTTGCACTCATGTAGGAAAGACAGGTGCAATCATGGGCGTGGGTGCAGGAAAGATGGGCATCTCAGCCATCTCCTGCCCCACCCCCAGGGCAGTTGTGGCTGTCTCCCCACTTGGGGGGTGGGGATGCCACCCGATTTGGTCGTGAACTGAGGCGTTCGTGAGCCGAGGTACCATTGTATCTGAAAGGCCAGCTCTAACAACACCACTGTCTATAGAAATTTGAGGGCCTGGATTTATTCTCTGTTGCTGCCATCTGTGCTAAGAAAGGGTTTAGTGGGTGCATGTAGAGAAGAGTAAACTATATGGCTCCTCCTTTGGAGGGCTCTTTTTGTGTATGCTCAGGAGCTAGAGAGCATTCCAAATGTGGTAGCCTAACCTGAAGTAGCACAATCCACAGAGGACTTTACTACATGTTTTTGCTAAGTGTTTTTAAAAGATGGCATTTGAATAGAAAGTGGTACAAAGTGTCAGCATGAAGAGTACTGGAGCTAGGAAGCGTGCTCAGTATCAGAAAACAAATACCTAGACAGCCCTAGGAAATGTTCTGCTGGGTTTTACTGGCAATGGCAATGATATAATTCATCTATTACAAAAGTGACTCTGAATCTCCTGAGAATAAGACTTTCCAGTGCTGTTTTCATAGTCTGTGAATTCCAGGTTAGCATTTCCATGATGGTGATGTGGCTGGTTTGTTCTGTTCCCTGGATGACTTTTCCTGGCCATAATGCACAGGTGCAGCTATTTGGCAACAAGGGCTGCATGTGTGGATGAGTTCATGCATACCCATACTCGTATTCACACACACACACACACACACACACACACACACAGGTACAGAGCCTTGGGGGTCCCCGGGGCTTCTCTTGCTAATGCTTATCAGTGATATCTTTGAGATACAAGGGAAGCTCCAGGCAGTGTGTCAGAGGCAAGGTCTGGTGGGCCATCAGAAATGGCTTGCTGGGCTGCACTTTTTGCATCCCCAGCTTAGGCTGAAGGTATGTAATACACAAACTGGTGTGAGATAAGCAGGCCTGCCAGGATACAGCTGTGCCAGGTCTATCCTGGTCAATGCCAGGGTAGATCTTTGACATCCACCATGGGATAAAGCTAGGCTATAAGTGAAGAACGTATTCATAAGATCCAGTCTGTGTTCTGTGTACCACAGACTGATGGCCACAATCTACTTTGCCTAGTCAAAGGCCCTAAGGGCTTCTGAAAATGGACACAATGGACTTAAGCACAGCTAGCCATAATGCAGCCTAGAGAAAGAATGCAACTTTGGAAAACAAATTAATTCTCCTTATGATTTGTGAACAAAATGTTATAATTCCTTGATTTTCTTTACTTAGTATAAGGATTCATACATTGCCAGTTGTCATGTTTAGATCTTTTTGTATGCCAGTTTGCACTTTGTTTTCATCATAAAATAGGACAGTTTCAAGAGGATTGAAATTATGATTCATCTTATGGAGAAGGCTAGAAAGAGAGTGATGGAGACAAGCTGTACCAAAGTAATTCATTATGATGTAATAAACTGAAATTATTGCTAGGAAAGATATTATGGGAGCTATCTTCTCAAATATTGCACATTTAATGAGTGTAGGGCTGCCTTCCTTTTAATACCATATGAAAGTTCTGTGCACATTTCATAATGCACTTTATAACTTGGAACCAAATATGCAGTAAATAAATAATTCATCCTAATGGCTGGGGAAAACTGTTGTGGATTATTAAATTTTAGAAAATAGCAAGTAGGCACCCACAATAAAAATCCTGATACTTAGTAACAAAGTGTACTTCGTGCATTTTTAAAGTATAGTGCCGTTATTTATGATGATATTTTAGGATGTACCCTGTTGTCTTCACTGTAAAAACCATCAAGAATTTGGGAGCAGTCCAAAACCAGTCAAAGTCCACAGCAAAACCTCCTGTTGACTTTAATGCATTTCAGTGTTTACTTGCTGAAAGTGTTACTGTTATTGTTCTTTTGGGGTAGCCACACTGACCTCAGTGCCCTCAATGGACCCAACCTTGCATTTTCAGCCCTTAGGGTCCTTCATGAGGACATTTTATCAGAGTGTATTAGTATTTCTTCAGAGGAACAACAAAAGCTGATGATCACCTGCCAGAAGTGGCACTATTGAGGGACCAATGGGGCATTGCTGAATTGTGTGTTTGATTCCATTGGTTTTTATCTTTAAGAACTATGTCTATGCTTACTGGGAAGTACATACAGCAGGACTTGATCCTCAGCAGTCATGGACAGGGTTGCATTTTCAGAGGGTTGGTCAGACTGTTTCTGCAACATGTATATGTATATTCTAAATCTGCCTGTGGTTGGGATAGTCATTGGTTGTGAACCTCCCTGGGACATTTGGCTGTTCACTGCTGGAGAAAGCATGAGATACTGGAGTCGTCTGGTTCTGGTGTGATCCAGCCAGGCAATTCCTTTGTTCACACAAATGGTGATTAAATCCTTTTAATAATATAACTAATGACCAGACTTGGAACTCATGAACAACTAAGAAATACTAAGCAGTTTTGTTTTTCAACAAAAGCACATCAGTTGTTCAAACTGGTGGACTGTGAACGCTGTGTATGATGCCATGTAATAATATGGAAGAAACTCTGTTTCAGGGTCTATGTGTTACTGTAACAGTGAATTCAATTTTCTCCCCTTTGAGAAATGGGAACAAAGCCTTTCCAGCTGCCCTGTTTCCAGATAAGGGCAACCCTATAGCGAGAGGGAAACATGTGAGGGCGGAGTGAGCTGCTTCACTGGTTGGTGAGCCAAGCACAGTCCTCCTGGTTATGGATCAGGTGCTTAAGTGCTTGCTGGAAGCAGGGTTCCCTTCACCTTCCTTTCAATCAACAGACAGTTCTTTGGCAAAAGGGACATTATTTCCAATATATGGCCAGAAAACTAATAGTCGCCAGAGGAAGAGCTTCTGAGCATGCACAGAGCAGTTCATTGAACCCAAGCTAGAAATGATTTTTGAGAACCCTCCTTTTTGGTAACCCTGGGCACCATTCCCCTCTGCAGAAGGGCTAGCCTCCCAGACCTCTGCGGGCCCTCGAGTTGGCTAACTTTTCTCCCCCAACACCACACCATAGAGTCAGGGATTGGACCACACCCCTCTTGCTCTTCTCCCAAGTCCCCTCATGCAACTTCCAAACCTGTCAGTGCACGGGTTCTCCCTGAACACCTAGAGTTGGTGGTCCTGAGATAAGCTCTCCCTTCTCCACCATGCATGGCCTCATCTCCCAGGCCTCAACAGCCCTCATCCAGAGTCAATGCCACCCTGGCCCTGGGAAGCATGCCAAGAATAGCTGCCTCTTTCATTCTCAAAAGTTCACTACCTTCTTTCTTCTTTAATACACAGAAAAGCTAATGCAGGAGATAAAATCATCAGCAGGGTATCCCATGGCATGGAAAATAATTTTTGCCCCTGCTGATAAATGTCTAAAGATACATTTTAAAGTCCTATAGGTTCTCCTTTTTGGTTATTCCTTATTGGAGCCCAGCTGTGTTTAATGAGCTGGAAAAGAAGCAAGCCAATAAAACATGTGTTCATTGTTAGAAGAATGTCGATTGGACCATGTGCATGTGTGAGTTACACAGCCAAAACTTCAAAGCTTAATAGAAAGGCAGCATAATGGAGAGCTCATACTTAATGAATTTGAGGGAGCAAGCCGGCAGGCAATAATCCATATTAAGGTGAGGCGGAGGTGAGCAGCATCACTGCATAACTGCTTTTCACAGAAAATCTGTGTTTAAATGGTTCTTGCTGGTGTCCATTGGGTGGATGGAACACACATATTCCTAAAACCTGTTTCCAGATTCCCTGTAGAGTCATTTATAAACTCCACAATGAGGAAGGGCTGGCTCGAGCCAGTATTTTTCAAACTTAAAAACCTCCAGTCCATTTCTTTTAACAATTGTGGTGGGATTTAGCTGTAGGTTCCTTCTACCAACTCTTCAAATGTTAGCAGTATCAAAAGCCAGAGAAAACATGGCTTGTACAGTGAGGCTCTTCCAGTGTTAGAGACTTCCACAATCTGAGTAGTTTGTGGATTTTTAAAATATGTCCTACTAAAAGAAATGGGAACATTTGAACCCTGATTGGTGTCCAGTCTCAAATATTCATTAACCACTTAGTCACTTCACAAACCAGTCTACAGCAGTGATCAGCCATTTGAAAATGCCTATATTTTCCAGCTCTTCTTTGGAGAGCATGTTATTTTTCCAGCACTGAGCAGACATCTCCTGTCTGTCCCATCACAAAAAGGCTTTCTCAGCAGCTGAAACATTCTTATTTGATATTGTTTAAATTTTCCATAAATTCTTCTAAATGCATCCAAACAACATAGGAGGAGAGCTAATGGGCACGATCCTGCTTTCATTCACGTTGTCATTGCACATGCATGTAACATATTTGTAGCATTACCATAATGTGTACTGTGGTCCTTAGTTGTATAATAGATGTTAACCTGACCCAGTATGACCAGCAGAGGGGAAAAAGCATGAGTGCATTTGCATGAGATAAAAATGCATCCTGAGTAGCCATGGTGGGTTGCCATGTAGTGAAAACCCAGACAGCTCAGCATGGCTTATTTAAGGCAAGAAGCCACCTTGACAACCATGGCTTATTCTAGGCTTGTTGGATCCCAACATGGGAGTTCCGTCCCATTCGGGTTGCAGGAAGTTACAGGCGAGCCGCTTGGCAAAAGTGGCAAACCTCTTGCTGCTCTTAGCAAGCTTGCCAGTGCCCCTGCCCGCGGCAAGCACTCTACCAAGGCCCAAGCAGCACTTTGGACTGGCTGTCCCTGCTCACTCTGACCCTGACCTCTTTTCAGTCACTGTTTCCATCTCCTCTTTCCTCTCAGAGCCTTTTCATGAAGTCTGCCAGTGACAGCCCCTCAATAGTGTCTAACTGGTACTTTGGAGCAGCTGTCATTGGTTTGCCAACATTTTTTTAGGTACCATCACTAGACAAAAGTTTTGCAGTTTTAATTTTTAACATTGCTTGGGCATTCTTTTGGAGGTGCACAACTGCACACCTCCAACTAGTTGAAATGCAGAGGCTTGGCTGGTCAAAAGTTCTGGTACATGTTTCCTGTCAAAGTGCAGAAGGCAATCCATGGCCGTTGACAAAGCCAGGCTGTGACTAGGTTATTTCATCCCTTTGCTTTTTGCTAGACAGCTGTCAGGTGATCCTTGCTCATTAAGTGTGCAGGGGTGGGGGGAGTAAGTAGATCTCCTTCTTAGCAGTGTGCATTTACGTTTTTAAAAATATTGCCCTAATTGTTCTAAGTGGCATACACCTTTTCCAAATGTTCTCCAGTGTTTAGGTACTCCAGACAGGTAAGAGCTACCCATTGTTTCATGAAGATGTGCTTTTGCCAGCTGTCCGAAGAGATACATAAGAACAAGAGAAATGCCATGGTGGACCAGACCAAAGTTCCATCTAGTCCAGCAGTCAGTACACATGGTTGCAAACCAGCTGACCACGGGATAATTCAGACAGGAGGTGCGAGGTCTCAGCCTGCCCAAGCTCCTTAGCAACTGGTCTATGCAGACATATACCTTTGGTAAAAGAGGTAGCACTCAACCAGAAAGACTAGTAGCCAATTAAAGATTTTTGTTTAAGCAGAGTTGTTTTGACAAAATTTCATGGCTGCATATGAAATCTGACAAAACCTGTGCTTAAACAAAAATCCTTTCTTTTCACAGTTGTCAAAATGTTTACAAAATATGTGTGTGAGCGGGGTGTAGATCTTACTTTTTTGAGTACCCAGATGCATGGGGAAGTGTAGAAACGGTACAAGATACTGAGAACTTGTGACTCCATAACAAGTAGATGTCATGCAAAGATAATACTATTATATTGGAGAAAAATTAGGCTAGAACTCTTTATCTTTGACCTCTGATTTTTTCTTTGAAGAGCATTTAGTCCTGTGGTTTTCTCACCTTTCACCTGAAGTGGTACAGGCCTAACAGAGATCCAGCAAGTGCTAGATCCAGTTAAGAGAAGACGCACGTCCTTGCCTCCAATGTTCAGACGGACCCAAACGCATGATTCCAGTCAGGATCTCCAAGTGACCTCATCCCTGCTCATGTATTTGCCTAACTGAGGGAGGGTTCAAAGTGAGTGGCACGATGGGACTCTGCACACTGCCCTCAGGACATCGTCAGGTATACTGACCCTGGTCCCCTCAGCTCAGACCTTGTCCTGCTGAATCACATTCGCTTGATTGTGAGTTCGACCCCCCAGTGTGATTGGGAACCCCAATAAAGCAGGTCCTGCAAGGGTGCCAGGAATTCTACTTGCACTGCAAGGTCTGAGCTGCAGGGCAGGGCCAGAGTTCCAGTGACGTAGGGAGTGGGACCGGTGCGGACAGCCCTGACTCTCTGCCCACTTCTCGTGCATTCTGTCGAACTTCTGAGCAGGGGCCTTCATGTAGCCAATCAAAGGAAAGAATGAGTTCTACACTTAAACAACTGTGCTACATATACTTAGAAAATTTGACTGTTCCAAGGTTCCCAGTGACAGATGCAGGCATTTGCAGATATACACGTACAGTTGTATGAATGTAGAGCCCATTCTCACCTTTGGCTGAACATAGGATGGTTGGTCAGGGCCAGTGGGCATGATCCTCTTCTCTCTCCATGTATTTTGTCACCTGGATTTTGGAGGAATGCACAGAACTTAGACATCTGTCATTACTGGAAGACCTTCATGCTTGGGAAGGCATCCTTTCTTGAAGATGCATGGCTGCTGTCTCCTCTTGACTGATTACGATTAAGAAGTAGCCAAGAGGCTTGTATTTGACTCATCATGGCACTGATCCAGTGAATTGTGGGATTTCTGCTCTCTTCTCTGGACAGATTATATCCCCCCACCCCCGACTACGGTATTGAAAGATGTTATGTAAATGCACTCAGGTTTCACTTTCAGTTTCTGATAAGGTGTTCGTGTGCAAGCAGGAGATCAGATTGCCATTACTTGCAAGAAGGGATGAATAAATCTGTCAGAATTTCCCCCTCCCACATTGAAATTATTATTTAAAATTCTTGCATCTCATTTGATTAAATTTGAAGGTGTGGTAAATTCTTTAAAAAATGAGCCAAACAGTTCTCACCACCTGCACTGAAAAATTCAATAGATGCAGGTATTCTAAGCATGAAGGGAAACATGTTGTTATGTAGTGGTTAAAGATGAGGAACATCCTGTAAAAGAGAGATGGCAGTCATAATTCAGTCCCACAAACATGGTGGAAGGCAGAGGGAATCAAACCCAGACGTTTAAAAGCTAAGCTCTCAGGGCCCTCTGCCTAGGTAGACAGACCTGTCAGTTTCATTTCTCCCATAGCCATTAAAAACAAGTTCTTTTATTCCATTTGTGAAGAAAACTCCAAAATGAATATGTCTTTTAAATACAAAACAAAAAAAAAAAGTTACTTTCACCCATCTCCTGCTGGAGGTAATACTCAGTTTTTACTGAACAATAAAAAATTTCCAATTTTGTGTAGTTCTTCCTATTGAGCTGTAAGGGGTGCTGTTCAGCTAGTAGGAATTCCAGCAATTTTTGTAACAACTGTTCCACACAGGAGGAAGAAAGAAAGCTAAAATCTAAAAGTAAATTGGGAAAGATGTATAACCCCCAGACATTCTACAATTTGGGATGGAATTAAGAAAGCAGAGACATGTGCAACCTCCACCACAGGCACATGTGCAAGCCATCCTGTTTCTAGAATTTGTAGCATTTGTGTATTATTCTTGCTTTAAAGTGCAGCAGCAGCCTCGATGCAGCACAGTCTCTAAATGCTGTGCTCGTATCCTCCAGTGCACCTTTCAGAACGAAGTTGGCTAGTGCCAATGCACCATCTAGGAAGTGTGTCCCAGCACCTTGTGTGATATCATAACAGATGCCAGGAGCTGCCTTCACATTGTGCCATTAAATGATATTTTGCTGCTAGAGACAAATCCCACCAAATCCTACCTCCCCACAGCCAACACAGCATTCAGACATTCATTTCTGCCTTCACCCAACTCCTGTCTAATCCTGTGCTCAAGAGTAAGCCCCTTTGAACTTAGTGATGCTTATTTTTGAGTAGACATACAGAAAATTGCTCTGCTCGTCCCTCTGTTTCTCTCTCTTTGGTGCACGTATTTTATCAGACCCATCATGTCTTCCTGAAGAAGGGGAGAACCCCTTAAAAGATGGGGTTGAGAAGGGATGGAGAGCAGGGGGATTAGAAGTGAGAGGAAAGATGACAATGGGGAAAGGATCAACAGAGATGTGAGGGGAAGGCTGGCTGAAGGAGGGAAGGAAAAATGAAGAAAGGTAAGGAATAAACAAGTAAAATGGCAGACAGTAATGGAAAGAGAGCAGCTGAGGATCTGCCCCTGCTGAAAATGTGGAAAAAGCAACCGTGGGAAAGGAAGGCGCACACAGTGTAGGGTCTCTACTGTACCCCGCATGGTGTGCATAGAAAGAGAGCACAGTGCTGGCACGGGAGCAGCCTGCCTTGCCTTTGCCTTTGCCTTGCCTGCCTGCCGTACCATCTTGCACAGCCCACATCAGGAGCTGCGTTCCCAGCTTGGAAGGAAGAAGCCTGCCCAGGGAAAGGGACAGCAGCTGCCCCCACAATGTGCCCCCGGGCAAACTGGCGCACTCTGCCAAATGGAGAGGACAGCCCTGGCATCACTGGCGGATGCGTGTGGCCCAAGAGACACGGCCCAGGGATCCCTTGCAGTGTCCGGGGGCACTTTTCTCCCTGTTCATCCCGCAGTGCTTGAGAATAAGTATGTCTTGCACTAGCAGTGTCTGGAAAGCTTGTGCGTGTTGCAACAACTGCCTTGCACGTCTTGATTGATCTCTCTGCCCCTCAAGGAGCCCAAGACCAGAGCCCTGCTGGTCGCTCCTCTCCCAGTACCATTTGATCCTAACAACTACCCTCTTCAGACCGAGAAGTAGTGCCTCGCTCTGGGCAACCCAGGTGTTCCAAGGCTGAGTGGGGATTTCAGCCAGACTCTGCCCAGTCCTACCAGTTCAGTTCCCTGCCAATGCACCACGCAGACTTGCTTGGCAATTGCATTTCCAGTGAATCTGCAAACAGCAAAACAGAATGGGAAGGCATCTTCCTCTTTGAATTGACCTTTTTGAAAGAAAATTCCTTTGAATCACCCCTTTTTCTGTACAAATATCTCAACATGCCTAGTGTTCAACTATCCTCAATCTGGGAGTACCCCAAGTTATCTGAATCTTAAAAATTAATAAAGATCATTTTAGGACAATATTCTGACACCTTTTTTTATAAACATTCAGGATGTGAGCATCAGTAATGTGTCCCTGCAGTGGGACGGAAACAACGGCATGGCAGGGGTTTTGGATGACCTTCATAGCCCTTTCTAAAATATGGAACAGCAACAACAGTTTCCCATTTCGTCGAGCTCTTCCTGTCAGCCTCTTGGGTGTGCTGTTGAGTTAGATCAGATAGGACAAGTTTCAGTGCTGTAACAAAACAATTGACAAGTTATGGTACAGTAAGAAAAATCAAGTCAACTTTAAAAGTAACTTTGTGAACACACACACACGATTTGTCACTTGTTAGATGAGCAGATACATGAATAGTTGCTATGAAGGTACCATAGACTTTTGTAACTTTAATGGGAAAAAAGTCCCGTTTATTTCCAGGTATGCTTCCCTAACAGTTATGTTTAGCACTGCTGTCCTAACCTAGCAAGTGTATAAACTGCCTACACCCGAGTGCAGATTTCTTATCCTTGCAAAGGTCTTGCCAGAATAACTGCTTTGGTTGTAACATGCTACCTGCCAGGTACGTCAGCATCTGTCCCTTGCTATGCTGCTTCCAAGAAGCATGGGGGCAACTGGCCTTCCCATTCCACTTTTGGATGTGACGGTTTCACTTTCAGACCATGTTGTGCTTTTGTGAACCAGGTGGTAGGCTTGTATTTATGAGTAATTTATTACTCAAATTGGCATGCCGTTTTCTAAAAAGATATCAAAGCAGTGGATGTAAAATACAATGGCATCAAAAGAAGAGTCAACAGCCCAGTGCAAAAATAATCCACAGTACAACTGCACTATGGCCTGCAAACCATAGCTGGCCAGGTCACACTTCAGGGAAAGTCTGTGTGAAGAAGACCTAAAAGTCAGATTTGGAGAGGGTGGTGGTGGTGGTGGTGGTGGTGGTGGAGGAGGAGGAGGAGGAGGAGGAGGAGGAGGCATTCTCTAATGTCAGTTGCTAAAAGCAACACTAAATGCTCACTTGCTCTTTAAAATGGCCATCAAGGGTTCCTTTGTTCATACTAGTGCCTTTCTGGTGCTTTTTCAAATCAGATATATAACTTGCAGCGGTCAAAGTGCACTGACTTGTGCACTGCCCCTGAGCTTACTGCCTGCAGGTAGCCTCTTTCCTCCCTAAGAGATTCTTAGGCAGGTAATTTTCCTCTGCTGCTGCTACTGATGAACTTGATAAGGCTTGCTGGAACACATGTGTATACATACTTATGCATGTGTGTGTACCTGTGTGTACATGCAGCTTCATTCCTTGGCATCCCCATTTTTGTAAAAAGGAAGAAAGAGAAAGACCTCTGCCAGGAGAGCCAAACAGTTCTGGGCTAGATAGACATTGTCTGGTCTGGTATAAAGCAGCTCCCAGTGTGCCCTGCATGACTGCAGTTATAGGATCAACCCATCCCACTCCAGTTAAGTGGTATCAGGTGGTAGGACTGAAAAAGATTTTTGCCTGAGGCAAAACAGGCACTTGTAGACTTTGGCTGCATGAACCATTGGTCTGACTTGCTATAAAGTGGTTGCTGACACCCTTATTTTCCAATCTGTTCCTTTAAAAACAAAAATCAAATAATTAAAATTCTAAACACTGCCAGCACCTCCCTGAGATCAGATGTTTTTCAGACTAGAGTTGCCATGGCAATCCCTGGGAAAGATACACTTCAGGCTTTACTGGATCAATTCCTTCTCATTGTGTATGCATTCTCCTGAGTTTCACGGAAGGTGTATGTGTCAGGCTGGTTAGAATTTCATTGTGCATCACTGAGGAAATGCCCCACTATGTGGAACATGGTTGTATCCAAAAAGGTTGTGAAATGTGTGCTGCAAAAAGGGCTATGCCAAACTTTTATTTCTGAATGCAGATACCTTGAATACAGAACTTCATTAAGGCCAAATTCCTAGGATAAGCATAAGCCTTCAGAGGAAAAACACCTGCACAGACTATGGTAAGGCTTCCCAAGACCTCTAGCACAGAGAACACAAGGCAGGACACATCACCTCTTCCAGCTTTTCCAAGTGCTGCTGCTACTGATGAACTGTATCAGGCTTGCTGGGGTGTCCCCAAGGGGAATTTGCAGCCAGCGCTGAGGATATAACTTTGCTAGCCAATATAAACCATCCTCCTGGGAACAGACAGTTCATTTGGAAAGATACCTTGGCAAGTTGTCAGTTAAGCCTTTGAAGCTGTTATTAAGTGCTACTAAGTGCTAATTCCGGAGTCACCATAAACTGCTGTCACACCTAGAGTTGATTCTAGTTTTGTCCTTTTAGCAATCTCAGCATCCTTTCCGCTTGGGTAGTAATGAAGGTGCCTTTCCTTGAGCCAGAGCACCGAGCCATCGTGCCGTGTTTGGCAGCAGCTCTCCAAATAAGCCTTTCCAGTCACTGTGTACCTCCCTTTGTTTCCAGTCTCACTGCTTCCTCATTTGTACTGCTGTGGCCATGCTTCTCCATAATTAGCTGGATGTAAGATTATAGCACTTCATACGGTTCCAGCAATGGCCTGAAACAGTGCTATTTTTTAAACAAACACATGCACACAAACCAGTGAGGAAATAATCAATACATCTTCTTTCCCACGTGGGCAGTTGAAACTCGGTGCTTGTGGCCATGTCATCACTGATCCTACAGCCACAAACATCATGAAACATTTAATATTAAAGTGGTACACCTACCACAGAATTCAATTTAGACCCCCCATTTAGCACATTTGAAAACAGTCCAATTTGGCTGAGACCAATTTGGCTCTGGTACAGAACCTGAGATGAGATTTGGAAATATTGAAGCCTCATGCCTCCTGTTGACTAGCATGAAAAACCCCCTAAAATTTGCATCTCCCCCCCCCCCACTTTGCTATAATGAAATGACATTAGCAGGCATAGTAGTCTCTTAGAAGGGCATTATTCCCACCAATTTCAGAAACATAGCTGCAGGGGATTTGAACTACACATAATCATATTCTGATTTTTTAAATAAATTGTTTATTTCCTGACAGAATTTGATGAAATTTCTCTTTCTAAGAGGATTGAGAGTGCAAGTTCAGATAAATAGGTACAGGAATTGTTGTGTAAAGGCAGTCTTGGCATTTTAACTTCAACCAACAAAGGACAGTTGTAGTTTCCTAATTTTGAAAAGGCCAAGTCAGTTTGAAGGCGGCTCTTCATAAATTTCAGAAGAATAGGCTGTCCCCCCACCCTCTGTGTTTACAGAGAAACTAAAACTAAATGGATATATGTATGTATGTGTATATGTATATGAGACAGATAAACACTCTCCCTTTTTAAAGTCCAACTTTTAGACAAAACTTGGGACAAGGTCCAATTTCATTCCTAGTCACTTCAGAGAGACACCTACTTTGGCTTGGAAAGCACCTGAAATGGTCTGAAAGGGCTCAATTCAGCTTGGGCTTGGGCCAAATCTGGTGCACACACCTGATTAAAACAGACAGGAGCTATATACAGGAGCTCTGAAAAGTCTCAGTAGTGTTGAGCTTGTTCATAGTAGACAGGCTGGTATTGCAAATAACTGTTTTAATCAACAAATAACTGCAAACCAGTTCTGAAAGACCTAAGAGGACAATGCAGAAATCACCAGATTACAACAGCTTGATATCACCCAGACATCATCTGGATTCTTGCTAAAAATGAGTTAACAAAGGATGGTAATACCAGAGAAAAATGCTAATGCATCAGAACCATAGATGTTGCCATGCCTTTGGATGTAGTTTATCTTTAAGAACTTATTGTTGCTGCCTGGCAATCTGCAGTGTTGTTGAGATCACTGCTACTTGTTAGGTTGTGGGAGGTTACCAATGGTTAAAGGAGGCAAAAATCTGCAATATTTTGAATGGAATCATTATTAGCTTGGTTGGCATTGACTTGGGATGTGTAGGTTGTTCTTTTCTGTTCCTGTCTCCTGCTACCCCACAAACACAAACATTGATAGGGCCAAGAACATGAGAAACCATTTCCAAACAAATTATTTTAATTTGTTCCTGAATCTTTGCTATTTAAATCAAGTGGAAAACATTCATTTCTTAAACTTGGCTTTATCATTTGTCTTCTCCCCCCACCAGTAATACTTAACAGTTCACTAATTCTGTGCTTAGACACTTTCTGTGCTCTCAAATAGCATAGCCTACTAATCCTATGATGTTAAAATGAACTCTATCATTATTACACACAAACTCTATCATTACATGGTTAACTAGTTGATTTTCTCTTCTTCTGAGAAGCAGTGGATTGTTACAATCCCTTTTTATGGAGCAAAAGTTGAAGAAGGGGTAGACTGGGCAGAATTAAAGGTTCAGGAGTTCAGTCCCATTTTGCAGAATTGCTAGTGGGAGCCCATGTTTCTCCCTGGAGACCAAGTTATAACCACAGAAAGCACTGCCATAATAAACATGCAACAAGCAGTATACCTTGATATGGGCAAGGGTAGAAGATGGCCTGAAGATGGATCTGTTCTTCTATTCCAGGTGTACACCTATACCTCTTGGTCTTCATAGTTTAACCACTAAATTCATTCTTTTTTCAGCCTTTGGTAGTGCTTTCTAAGTTAACTAGTAGTACAGATTTAAAAACAGGTTAGGTAATAGCATCATTTTCTTATAGGAAGTACTCCAAAATGATGACTATTTTAAGTTCAACCATGAATATACATGTACCTGTATGTGTGCATATACATACATATGTATGTATAGTTTTAATCAACTGCAGTCAGACATCATAGAGGGAGCATCCTGAGATTTTCAGAGTCTTGTGAGCCAAAACAACCCCAAAAGATCCAGAGTATTGTACTGAATGTCAGGATAGTACCCACAAAGAAACTCTCCATGATTTGGAGGGGTCCAAATTGCAGTTATGCCATGTATTTAGAAAAGGCAGCATTACGTGCATTTAATAGCAACATTCTCGGCTTTCTCATGTGTTGATCTTTTATATTGTTGGTGCTACTTTTGAAATGATATTCTAAGAAAATATGGGTACATTTAAACAGCACTGTCTTATTTCACAGGCCATTGCACTGAAAATGTGAACAGCAAGAAGAACTTGGCCAATGACAATTATGTTAGGAATCCAGGAGTGAACTCAGATGTATCACCAAAAAAACAAATACCTAAATATCAAGGTGAAGTGCAAATCAAACTCCAAACAAATTCTTGTGTGTGTGTGTTGGGGATGTGTGTGTGTGAAACTGCAACCCTCACTAGACAAATGCAGACAACCCACACTTGCTTGTGTGAGGACCCTCAATTTGCCTTTGAAGGTATAAAATGGCTGGCATTCTCTCTTGTATTATAGTCAGTGGCCCCTAAAATATGTTTCTTTAGAAATATGTGTCAGTGAAATATTAAAGAATGAGCATGAATTATTTCCTAGAAATTGACTGAATAAGGCCATATTATAATAGTATCCTGAAGCTCTAATCTTCCCGAAGAAACTGGTTAAAAGGAAGAGAGCTGAGCATACAGTAGAACTTCCTGGCCTGTACTAGAGATTGCAAGATGGGGGTCCAGCTTTTGCTCATCCCCTAATATTGCTTATGTCCAGAAAATTAAGGCCCCAGGGAGAAGTGTTTGAACCTAGCCTAAACCTAAACCTTCCATTTTTGTGGGTGTGTTATTCCCACCCCAGAAGGGTATGGGGACAATGCTATATTGCACAATCCCTCTGCCCCTAAGTCTGAAGGGGTATAGCCCAGGAACCATTTTTCTACAGTTTCTCCAGCAGATCAAAAAGTCTTTGTTTCCGAAACAATTGTTTTTGAAACGTCAAGAAAATAATTGAAATTGAAAACTGTTGTAACAGAAGATTCCTCAATGCTCAAGCCTTGGTTAATTATTCATTTATATGATACTTTTCAGCATATGCTTTATGAACCTAGTCCTATGTTTTCGGTCATTCTAGAATTACAGCTTTGTTCCTTGAAGTCATGCCTAGACTGCCCCAGCTTTATCTGGCTGTCCTGGCACTGAAATGGTATTCTACTGTCCACGGCTGTTCTATTGTCTGTTGCAATACACAAGATATTCTGTTGCTTTGAATATAGTATTCATGTCCTACTGTCCACAGGCAGTTTCCAATGCTGTCTACCTTCTGGTGGAGCTTACTGCTAACACAATAGAGAGTTACTGTAGATGTTCCGGAGGCACGCAGAAATGGC
Source organism: Varanus komodoensis (assembly GCF_004798865.1). Taxonomy (NCBI): domain Eukaryota; kingdom Metazoa; phylum Chordata; class Lepidosauria; order Squamata; family Varanidae; genus Varanus; species Varanus komodoensis. The sequence continues at coordinate 13,417,070 of NW_025336087.1, read as the reverse complement.
CATTTGAAAAACGGGGCACGCCAGCAGAGCTTGCAAAAGGACGCCCTGCTGAGCTGTCTTGTCCAGAAACAAGTGTTTCTGCTGGTATCTGGGCTTACTTTAGGCTGCATTGGCACACCCTTGCACTAGTATTGAGCAAAACGTATTGAGCATATAAACTTAATCTTTCAGAAACTGATGAGGAGGAGTACCTTGGAAATAAAATTTTACCGATGAGAGTCATTCCAAAAAAGAAAATTGGTTTCTGTCCCACTTTTTTCTTACAATGAACTCGAAGTGACGTGCATCACTCTCTTCCTCCTGCTCTCAATATTGTCCCCACAACAACTCTGTGAGGCAGGTTAGGGTGGGAGTCTGTGACTGGCCCAGAGTCACCCAGTCAGCTGCTTGGCTGAGTGGAGACTAGAACCCAGATTGCCTCAGTCTGTCCCACATTCTGAACCACGACACCACATTGGCTCTCTAATTATTGTCAGTATTTGTTAACTGCCCAGAGAGCCTTTGGGCTGTTGGGTAGTATAAAAATGAAATAAATAAAAAATAGTGGCAGGTCTTGCATGAATGAAGTATAGTAGCAGTACTGGATCCTGTCCCACCATTTTGTTCATTAAGGACATGATCCAGACAGTGTTAAGTACTTTCAATTCCTCTAGACTTCAGTGGAAAAGATTTGGGTTCAGTTCAATTTAGTGGTCAACTAAAAAGGGTTAATTAATAGGAAGGATTGAAGTGTGTGCTTCATTCCTCTGTTTAAACTGAAAGTGTTTAACTCTGCCTGAAATTTGCCCTAATTTTGGAAAAGCAGTACATGTACTTTGGGTTGTCTGCAGTGTTCCAGTGGAATAGATGGGACTGAATTTAGGCTATCGTTAGAACACTTTCAGACTCAGTGGTATGTGTCTGTGTAATGATTGTATGTGACACATCAGAAGGTCAGTTCCCAGGCGCACACCAAAGAAAAGGCAAAGGCTGAGGCAAAGGAGTGGTGGTACAAGTGACTGATTTTTCTTAGATTTTACAGTGCCACTCCATATGCAATGCCATTTACTTTTCAGAGTTCTCATAAACAGTTCAAAGCTGAGTGCTGAGGCTTGATTAGATTGGAACCAGAAGCAGGCTTGTGCTCTCCAGAAGTACCTGGCTAGCTGAATGGTGGTGAATTTCACTTCCATATCCCTGACAATAAGGAAATGTAGTGCGGAGACTTGAGTGCATTTACATCCTAATTTACTCATTGCAGCCACATAAAATAGTAGCGGAAGTTTGCTTTCCTGGCAAGAACATGTTCACCAGCTTAGTAAAGACAAGTGTGGGCAGGAGTAGAATTTGCAGTTCAACATCTTAATGTATGGAACTATTATTAAGGTTAGTTTGGGAGGACTCATTGCTGAGGGCTCCTGTAGAAAAGTGTTGTGTTGTGTTGTGCTTTGTTGGAGACAACATCCAAATAGTGAAGGGATGGAATCCTGTTACAGTACAGTGACTCTCTTCTTACTTATCTGGTGCTTGTCTGTGCTCTTTTATGTACCTGGTTAAGGGTGCAGCCTTATGAGATTGTTTCCTGTTAGACAGAAGCCTTCAAACTTGGAGTCTTCTGAAAGTCCTATGCCCTGTTGGGCTTTTACTGGCAGTGCAGGAGAACTGATGGAAGTGATTTTGCTTCCCCTTCGCTCCCCCAAGTCAGCCTCTCAAAACCCTCTGAACCCATCTAACTAAGGTACAATCAGCAGGTGGATATGGGAAAGCGAAAAGCTGCAGGACCTTGGGATCCTCACCTGTGCTCTCCCCTTCCTGCCTGCCAGAACATCCCTTGCTGGCCTCCTTGCTCTCCCCCAAGTTTGCTCTTGTGCCCTCAGAAGAACAGCTAGCACCGTGGCCAAGGGGGCGATCTGGCATCGACTCCTCCTCCCAAGGTCATGGCAGTGGCTACAGCCTCTGGAAGGGGAATGCAGTATATCCTATGATTTCCTGGATGCTCACTAGATTGCTTGACATTTTACTGTCCTGTCCCAGGCATTTTAATGGGTTGCATTTTTAGCATTGGAAGGATGCTATATATTAAACACTAGAAATTAAGCTTATGTTCTACTCTTTTAATTGTTGTTTGTGTTATTTGTTGATTAACTTTGTTTTTTAATTATTATGGGTGGTATATAAATGTCTTAAACAAGAAACAGCCTGTCTTAAAACACCACTGTGTGCTTGGCCACTGCATACAGGGTGCCAAATGCAGGTGGCTTTGAAAAGAAGGAAATATTTGAGGGGCCACCAGGAAAGTGACCTTGTTTGTTTGTTTGCTTGTTTTAAATATGCATTGGTAGATACTTGCAACAGCAAATACAGGTCTCTTGAGAGGGAAAGGGAGGGGAGGGGAGGTTAATTAAATGGGATCCTTCATTATTTGCCAGTGTATGTGTGGGTGACTTGTGGAGCTGCAGTTTTAACCTGTGTGTATTTTTGTGTTCTAGACATGAATGCATTGCAGAGCCAGTGCACAAGATCGCACAGTTCAAGTCATGGCAATATTCAACCACTGCACCTTTCAGATGTTTTGCTGCACAATCTGCCTTGTGATATGGGACAAGATTCCGAGCATGGCAGCAACGAAGAAAAGATTGTTTATCTCTAATCTCTCCTCCTCTACTATCGGTAGCACTTTGGGGTAATTTTTCTAATTGTTCATAGTAATTCTTTGTCCAAATTGCTTTGCAGATATATTATTTATTAAAAATACATTTCCCCATATCATACGATACAAATTAAGTTATTTTTAAAAATGTGTCTGCAAATATTTAAATTGTGATGCACATGTTACATCTGAAACCCTCTGCAAGAAACATCCCACATTGGTGGGCTCTAAAGCTAGCAATGGCACGTGTGTTTCTGCGCCTGCAGTGGGAATCCAAAGTTCTGAGAGTGAATGTGCACTTGCACACTAGCACGTTCACGTCTGCTCCCACGAGAGCCCTGCATGGGAGGTGGCAGAGGCTCCCCATTCAGCTCCCCATCCTGTTGATGGAAGCAGTTCTTACCACCCTGTGCCTGTGCCAGAGACGAGATAACCATGAGTGGACTACATTTCTGCTTCAGGCCAGAGCTTGCATGGCTAGACCTTTGTGTAACAGGAGCACTGGAGGTTTAAGAAAGCAACTTGGCATCTTCTTTGAAAAGAGTGACATCAAGCAAGAGAATAGGAGAGGAAAGGCTCTAATCTGGTTGATATTGTACCTTCTGCCAAGGTTTATTCAGCCTTTTTGTTTTTATGGACATCAGTTCGAAAATGCTCTAGATCAGAAATGGGCAACACGTAGCTCTTCAGGTGTGGCTCGACTGCAACTCCCATTGTTTCACACCATTGATAATTCCCATCACTTTTTTACAAGTTGCCCACTCTTGATCTGGACACTTCATGGTGGGCCATGACCACGGTGTGCCAACCATAGAACGAGCACCATCCTTGCCCTCCTTGGCATTCCCCCGTCAGCACCCTGTGGTGACATAATGATGGACAGATCTAGGAAAAGAAGCCTCTGCTGGTAATACAGCTAAATGGTCTTGCCTACATATGGGTAAAAACACCTGCAACATTTCTCAAGTAATGTAAGCAAAAGCTCTTCTATGTCTCCTAAGGTGATGATGCTGCACTGTCACTATAGAAGACCTTCTGCCAAATTGTAGCTGGATTAACTGTTTCCACAATGGACATTCTGATCTATAACCTTACATGGTCCTAAAGTTTTCTTTTGCAAAAATGAGGAGGTTCTGGAAATGAATTCACAACTGGATATTAGCTACCCCATTCTAGGTAGATTCAGTTATGCCACAAATTCTGTCTCATCTAGCATGTATATATATAACTTGCTCTTCAGAGTGCTCCAGGTCAGTTTTGTGGTTAATTTCATTATAACTTGTTCTTGGTTACAGCAAGTTCCCTTTCTTATCAAAGTGCTAACATTTAGTCACTTGGACATTTCTACTCAGAGGGAATTAGGAGGAGGAGAAAAATGTCACAAAATTTACCCTAAACAAACGCTGCTGCTTTTCCACATCTATGAACTCCAAATCAGTGTGTTTCTTTCAATACCAAGAGCTTTGATAAATTATATCAAATAATACATATGGATGTTTTTCCCCTGTGCATTTTCCAGTTGCCATTGTATACTTTTGGAATTTAATAAATATTCTGTATCTTTGGATATGTTTGTGTTGTGTGTTCATATGCTGTTGAGAATTCTTAGTGTTCAAAAATGGGTTATATCAGCCCACTGCTATTTCTGCTATTATAATCACAGTCTCACCGCAAGGGTTGCACTGCAGCATATTTCCGTTCTTGTTGGGCAAAGACTGGATGCGATGACCCTTGCAGTTATCTGTGCTACTGGCAACAGCCAGCCGTTGCTTGCCCCCGTTTCACTCCCACCACTGAGAACATCCTGTGGATGGTTTCTGCTGGGCCTTGTCTGTGTCAGCACAAACGAGAAAGCTGGTGGAAGTAGCAATGGTCACGCAAAAGAAATGCATGCTGTGTCCTGCAGCAAAACTAAGGAATATCAGCTGAATGGCATCAGCGAATGGTACTCACACATTGAAAGGGCTCAGTATGGGGGGCGGGTTTCTGTATTATAATTTCCGGTTAACGAAGTACAGCCTGCCCTGCAGCCCTTTCCTCTGCACTGCACCAGGGCCCTGCCAGAGCCTCTGGACTGGGAGGTTACAGGAACCCCTTTCTTACTGTACCTTCAAAGATCTCCAGGCTTTTAACATGAAGCATTCATTGTCCATTGCACTCACCCATAGTCAAGTGAAAACTGTGTGATCAGGCTATATACTGACTCTGTACTTAAGATGCATTAATAAGGAGCAGGGATGATTTAAAACATAAGCCGATGTGCTGGTCTTTAAACCAGCATGCATTTTGTAACTCTATCCATCATTTGGACATTTTTAATGTTTAGCTGAATTAAACATGAGGTTTTGGAAAACATTAGGAATTCACTAGCTCTGGATAACAGAGTTGTGCTCCTTTGTTCTTCTCCTCTCCCCTTCCAGCTAAGAACTGCTATGGTAGAATATGTCCCCAGTGCTCAGTCAAAATAGATACATCCCTTCTCTCTCAGAGGTGGTGTTGCATGCCTGATAGCATGGGGTTTAGGGCGTAGGCAAACACTGTATTTACAGAAATGTGAGGGTTTGCACCCACATCAGCCATATATTGAAGGGGGACAGCCACAGCAGAGTGGTAGAGCACCTGTTTCGCATGCAAACAGTTCCTGCTTCAATCATCAGTTTCTCCAGGTAGGAAACCAGGATCCGCTGCTTGCAGGACTGACCTTTTCCAGATATCTCTGTAGGCATTTAAGGTTTTTTTTAAAAATGACTCTGCAAGAGGGCCCATACTTGGGGCCAAGATGTAGGAATAAAACGACATATATTTTGTCAATGTTTGGAAACTTCATCTCTCTATTCCACTGAAATCCTAGAGTCACTGCCAATTTGTGTCAGCTATACTAGGCTAGATGGACTTGGTTCCTAGGTTATGTCCCACAGTGTTTGTCTTCCAGCAATACCACACCTGGCCGGATAGCCTCTCCAGAGCATTTCCCAGTCACTGGGGATCAGGTAGTGATGGAGAACAAAGGGGTAAAGGTAGCATACAGATGACATGGAAGAGGAAGCAGAAGCTGAGGGCAAGGAGGATGTTGTGGAGCAGTAGCTGATCTTCACAAAAATTCCTGGGCTCGCACTAGGGATGGGGGAGGAATTCAGGCAATTCATATTTTAATACAAACTTACCAACTTGTGCGCTTTCATTACACAAATCAAAAGTCTATTATCCTTCAAAATTCAACTTCAAATCTTGCCATGGAGTTCTCCAATCAAAAATATGTCCAAACATGTTTATATTAGGAGAAATAACATTAAAATTCTTCTTTAGGAAGACTGCTTGCAAATAAATGTGTATATTATGCATAAATAAATGTGTATATTAGACAAACACATACAAAACACACGTATTAGAAATACAATACAATGATACGAATTTTCATGGAAACATCTTTTGCTCATGTCAAAGATTCCAGTTGACCTTGAATCCCTGATGCTACCTGCTCTGAGAAGCATGCAGGCTGATTGTGCAACTAGTTTTAAGACACCCAGACCCACAAACACATGCTTAGAAATGAGTTTTATTTAAAACAGTGCAGGTTTGCTCACCACTGGCTTTTGTATTGTGCAGAATCAACAGGCTAATCTGAAGGAAAATAGATGACTTTATTTTGTTGGGACAGGTTTTTGAACAAATTTGATAATGTGGTGGACGAATGGTATTCATGTAGCCATTTAGTGAGGTGGGGAAGAGCAGAAACACGATGATAAATCCATAGCACTGAAGATTTTAAATCTCTTTGAGAGAAAAGGTGTCCTTTCATGTGTGTCAAACTGCTTTCAGGAAATAGTTTCCTGTAGATCTTTAAGTTTCCTGAGATTCAAGAAAGCAACTGCTGCTTGGATTGTTTTAAAAAATTGAAACCAGTTCCTTGCTGCAGTCACTTGACAATACAACATCCTCCTATTGCAGGAAGCTGTAGCAAACAATCGAGTATGGGGTATTATTACAATAATTACCAGGCTGATGCTGGGGTCCCTGAAGGACAAGTTAATGACCTCTTCCATCTGGAATGCTCATCTTGGAGTCCCAGATGTATTGCATTAATGGCTTTCAATTAATTCATCCATTGTAATTACCCACCTGTAAAAAGCACAATGGAGTAGCAATGGGCTGTCCTGGTTATGGCTCCTTTTACATAGCAGAAATTTAGCCCAGTGTAGAATTAGCCCTCTGGCCATATTTGCTTGTGCAAGGCTTTGAGCAATATCTCAGCAACAGGTGCAGAACCAGGGTTGTTGTATCACACCATTATTCTCCATTCACCGAACAGACCCAGCTTTCAGACACTAGCACCTGAGTAGGCAACCTGGAGATCATAGGATCATAGAATAGTAGAGTTGGAAGGGGCCATGAAGGCCATCGGGTCCAACCTCCTGCTGTTGCACATCACCAACTTACACCATCCCACTCAGATGGCTGTCCAGTTTCTTTTTGAATGTCTCTAGTGTGGGAGAGCCCACCACCTCTCTAGGCAGCTGGTTCCACTGTCATATTGTTCTGATAGCAAGGAAGCTTTTTCTGTTGTCCAGCCTGAATCTGGGTTGTTGTGACTTGAATTGATTATTCCGTGTCCTACACTCTGGTATCAGCAAGAAGAGATCTTGACCTTCCTCTTTGTGGCAGCCTTTGAGGTACTTGTAGAGGTATCTCTAGTTGTGTTGGACAACAGCTGCCATAATCCCACATTGACCATATTAAATTAGGCTTATGGGTACTGAACTTCAAAGCATCTGAAGGGCGCTAGTTGCATAAAAAAATATAATTTATGTAAGAGGCCAATACTGAGAGATCTGGAAGGGGGGAAAAGCCCATTGTAATAAGAAGGATGCTGTGAATCTTTTATCAAATTCATCTATTTTCTTACAGCAATTCTAGTCACTGGGCTATTCTTGCAGGGCCAGACCTGTCATTAAGCGATATGAGGCGGACTGGACCTACTTTTCCCAAAATACAGCATTCCAAAATCTCAGAATCTGGCTCTGAACTGGAAGAAGAGGTGGGGTGCGAATGTTCAGCTGAAATTTCAAGGCCAGAGAGCTCTGGGATAAGTCAAGTGGATGATGAGAACTAGCCCACCTCTGATTTGGAGTGAGGGGGGAGACACTGTGGAACAAGGAGGCCAGATGAGGACGGTTGTAGCTTAATTAGTCCCATTGTTCAATGTCAGGTCAAGAGTGTAAGTTAATTATGTAATGGCTGGTATTCCCATTGTCTAGCCCACAAGCAGCTTGAACCTCCCTGAGGGTGAGGATAACTATGTTTGGTGGGGAAGGGATTTAGTTTGAAATAATCTTCTAGCATGAGCAGTACTCTCTAATTAGCTGGCTCATTAACTTGCTGGACTTTTTGGTTGACTACCTTTGCATTAACCTCTTTGTATCACAATGGCAGTCCTGGCTAGCCCACTTCAACATACTAAACGACTGTCCTTAGAAGCCTCTCTTGATCTGCGTGGAAGGGGAAGAGGGAGAGGTTGTGGGGGAGCAACCAGGTCCAAACAGCAGACACCTCAGTGCCAGGTGCTGGGGGCGCAGGAGTGAGGACAGAGCCCTTCACCTTCTAAGCCATCTTGCTTTCTTCCGGTGCGGTAACGAATACTGACCCGTCCCCAGTGTTGAAGACATATTGGCTGTCATTCCAGGCACCTTGTGGAATGAGGGTTGTGTGGGCCATCTTATCCTTCACTTTGGCGATGGTCCTGTGTGCTGATGGAAACTGCCATTGTGACACAGCACCAATGTTCTTGCAAGGAAGTGCTTCTTGTGATGTAGTTCCAATATTGTAAACTAGTCAGGAAGCTGATCGGAGTGTTCAGCTCTTGGAGGGCACCACTAAAAGCATGAAGCACTGGGGCCAAAGCAAACCAAGGTGGTGACACGAAACAGGTAGCAGTAGCAGCAGTGTTCACATTATACAGAGGGCCAAGCCCCTAACCCCTTTGTGATGTTCTCCTTAGCTGTTTTTAGGAAGTTACAGAAGGAGAGGGTGGAAAATTCAGAGGATGTGAGCTGTAGGACAGCTTAAATATATTGAATAAATAACTAAGCACATTCTGGCTAAAACCATCAGGCATTTCATTAAGCCTCCACTTTTCTGCCCATGGTTCATGCACAGAGGAGTAGGACTGGAGAGGAGCAGAGATGTCTCAGATGCCTTATCACAGGTCTTCCAGCCATCACTAGGTTAGCTGCAATGGCACAGCCATACAAACGGGATATTATATGAAGCAGTTAAGAGGAGATCAGAGTTGGGATATTGTTGCAGATATGAGCACTGACCTTACATAGCATGCTGCTGCATCAGGGCCTCTCTCTGGCCCTTGTGTAAAAGACTGACAGTGCAATCTTATGCATGTTTACTTGGAAGTAATGAGGTTGACTCTCTAGTGCAGCTTGACAGGGATAAGAAATGCAAAGATCCACTCATACTGAGGACCACTGGACACCCACTGGTTGAGTCTTCGTGCGGGCTTCTTATAAGCATCTGGTTGACCGTATGGCACACAAGTTTCTGGCCTTTGGTCCAATCTAGCAGCGATCTTTGGTTTTTATTAGCAAGTTTTTGTGTATGTGTCTACTAAAAACACACTTGCTTTTCAAATAGTCTCCTTCCTGCCTGTTATTATTTCTCTCCAGTTCATAGCCTGCCTTGACCTGAAAATCATCTGGAGTGTGCTTTTGAGTCCGTACACTGTATGCCTTTTGCAGTTCCTGCTGAGAGGCAGGTAAATGCTCATAGCTATGAAAAGCTTCTGAATAGAACAGCATGCAACTGCTCTTTCAGCATGTCTCCCTACAGACAAAGAAAATTTCATTCATATGCAGCCTGCACATGAAATGAGTTCCAACAAAATAAGTAGGGTCCTAAAAGTCCAGTTACACAAGGATATTTGGAAGTTGCATTATTAAAGGTGGCTGAAATGACCAAAAATGATTTCTTGCAAACTCTGGATCTCAGTTAAATGGCATGTTATTTCCAGTTTCCTGTGTCTATAAATCCTGTTTCTGGTTCCCAAACAATTACTGAGGCAAGCAGGAAAGCAAAATAGATGGTCCCAAAGACCCCTAGCATTCTGAGAAATTGAGATCTGAATCCAAATGTTGTGACTTGGGATCATTTGGGAGTAATTCACATAATCTAAAACTTACATGAATGAGCTAGAGCAGCAACTCCCAATTTAAAATATTGGATTCTTCTTCTTCTTCATCATCACCATAATTTTAAAACAATGAGAGAGCATTGTTTTAAGTGAGAACATCTGAATGGAGAAAGTAATTGACAACAGACTGTGAACCTTTGGTAATCCAATGCTATAACCTGCCCCTGGCGCAGTGGATTGCACCTTCTGCAGGTGGAAACAGATAGAAGGGAAGACGTGATCGCAAAAGAAGATGGGAAATCAGGGCAGGAAGAACCTATAGCAGGTCTTGGTAGCGTCCATATTTGAAGTTAGGAAGGGATTTTTCCTCAGCGCGGCTTGACCAATGATACAGTTGATCTTGTTTTTCTGCTCTGCGGGACAGGGGGCGACTTGCTACCGTCGCCATCTCTGAGGCACTCTGGCCGTGTTCCTTGCCAGCTTCTCCTGCTTCTAGCCCAATGTGTCACCTAGGCTTGGGGGCAAAAGAAGTGACATGTGGCTGCTCCTGGAGACGGAGCACGATAATTTCTTGGTTCCTTGTGATCTTATGATATCATCTTTGAGGCTTTGAAGGCTGCCTATAAATTTCCCTCCCTTCTGATGTTATAACACTTTCCTGAAGGACACTTTTCAAAGAGATATATAGGCATGGTGCCCTGGGATTGCATTAGCTTGGCTGTTCAAACAGTGCTTCACAGCCAAGTCCTGAGTCCTGTGACTGCTGCCCTCAGCTGAAGGATGACTCATAAGGAGAGGGTTGATCATAGGGAAACTGGGGGCTGCAGGGACACCTATGTGATCCTATGTCTTGTCCTGGCTCTAGTGATACGGCCACTGTGAGAGCAGTGTGGTGTAGTGGTTAGAGTGTTCGACTAGGAAGAGCGGGGTTCCAGAGTGAAGCTCCGAGTGACTTTGGGCTGATCACTGACTCAGCTTAACCTATCTCCCATTGCTGTTGTGAAGATAAAATGAAGAAACAGGGGAAATCCATGGGTTACCTGGTACTCCTAGGAAAAAGGTGGTATATAATGAAGTGACGTAAGAAGACGAGTGGCAGGTTAGGTGGTTGTAGAACCAGGACCTGTCTGAAAGACCTAAATGGCTATGGCAAGCCTTAAGTCCAGGCAAATAATAGGGAATGCCGTTCTCGTTCCTGAGGCTTCTGCAGCGAGGTTCACCTGACAGAGCACAGGTGCTCTATAAATTTGTGACCCTCCAGATATTTTGGCCTACTGTGCCCATCAGCCCTAGCAAACATAGCAATACTGCAAGATGATCCCTGTAGCTTGAGGACCACAAGTTTGCTCACCCCGTTATAGAGGAACATGACATAACCTGTTAGGAAAGGCAAGGATCAGGTTCTGCTTCTCTGTGGAAGCCACACTGGGCCGTGTGAGCTGCTGAACTGTTCTTGGTCAGGAAGCAGAGCCTCGGGCGTTGGGCAAGGATAAAGAAAAGGCCTTTGCTATATGGAGCTGCAGCAAGATGCTCTGCTCCTACTTTGTGGTAGCTACTAATTAAGGCAAACGTATTGAAGGATCCATCCATGCTCAGAATCCCACTTCCTAACGTGAGTTTGATCAATTGTGTCTACTGTGCAAAATGAAACTTTTCCATTAATTTCAGGCGTGGGGAGGGAGAGTGGGGAGCGGCAGAAAACCCTCCAGTGTGGTCGTGCCAACAGCATGTGAATTGTTTAATCTTCAAAGCTAGCTTTACACTGAAAATTCCATAATCCATTCAGTAAATATTGTTTTGCATACTTCAAAAGGGGAAAAATAATTAGATTATCCCAGAGTTGAGATTAACATTGCTACCTTTGGAGTAGCAATTTTGTTTCAGTACAATAAGAGAATAACATTATTTTCAAGTTCAGGGACACGCAGTACTTGTTTAATGAAAATTATGATCAAGTATGGAGCAAAAGAGGGACATGGTTATCTCTCGTAATGCAAACAAGGGTGGGCCTCACAGGGTCTTTTCATTCTGATGTCCTCTGTCAAGCTCATCCTTTCCTTGCTGAAGTTTATTAGAGCACCGGAAAAAGATCTTGCAGGAGTTAACTTTAAGCACACAGAAGGTTTGCATTGCTTTAACTTCATTGCATTGAGTGGGTTCACCTTAACAATTTACTTCTGTCTTACCAGTTTCGAAGAGGCAATCCTCTAAGGATGTAGACCATTTCTGATTTAGATTTTTTTGGAAAGGGTTGATGCAGTGCTTGTCCTCCAGAGACACTGGAAAATCAACTTGATTTTTTTTTTTGTTCAAAATTTGAACTGGTCAGGCCTTTATGTCCCGTTGCACTTGACATCAGCCACAAGGAACTGGCCAGGACCTAAGGCAGCTTTCCCTAGCTAGATGCCTTCCAGATGTGTTAGGCTGTGATTCCTGGTGATCTTTTTCAATTTGAACTGCAGTTCTTGGTTTATTTATGAGATTTATATTCCACCTTTGTTACTTTTTAAAGAACTCAAAGCAGCTTGCATCATTCTCCTCCTGCTGCTCTTAGTCTTAGCATTCTGTCCAGCCTGTGTTCCTCAGAACCTCTGCGGGATCATCTCTCTACTGGCTCCCATTGGTCTGAGACTTGGCAGACCAAGTTCAAGTCTCTGCTTGGCCAGGCTAATCACGCTGGGTGACTTTGGGCAGTCACTGACTTGCAGCAGGGCGGTTGTGAAGACGAAATGGAGGAGGTCATATTTGTCACCTAACTTCTTTGGATGAAAGATGGGATATAAAGATAACCAGTGCTTTTTTTGTAAGAAAAAAGGTGCCGGAACTCATGAAATTATTTACCTTTTGCATGTAGTCAGTCACTGTACACACCCACACACATCAATAGTGTAACGAAACAGAATGGTTGCCACCCACAGTAAGCACTCAGCGCACGACCACACAACCTATCACAAGCCAGGCAGCGCCACAAGCCAGGCAGCGCCATCACAACCAGCGCGGACGAAGCACACATGCATCGGATTCGACACACGAGCAGCCCGCATGCACCGTTTTAATGATTTTGCCGCCAACCTGCTACGCTGGACAGGGCGATTCAAATCCACGTGGACCAAGCATCAAATTTTCAAAAGTTACTTTTAAAATTTGGAAAATCTGTCAAAAAAAGGTGCCGGAACTCCGTTCCGGTGCGTTCTATGACAAAAAAAGCACTGAATATAACAGATGAACAATAATATTAATAACAACTTTTTTGAGAGCCACTGTGTTGCAGTGGTTAAGAGGGTGGAACTGGGACTCAGGAGATGTCCCCAGGACGTCCTAGTCCCCACTCAGCCATGGAGACGACTGGGTGACTTGGGGCCACTCAAGGACTCTCAGGCCAACCTGCCTGACAGGGTTCTTGTTGTGGGAGGATAGTTATGCAAGCTGCCTTGAGTTCCTTGAAAGGAAAAAAGATGGGATGTAACTATAATCAATCAACTTCCATTACCTACCGGAAGCAACAACAATCTAAGTGCTTTTCAATCATTTTGCTTCTTGCATAAACCAGCCCCACCTTCATGCAGCTGGGATATGTCTCTGAGAGAGGATGCATTTATTTCATTGTTCTGCAAGGCCAAGTAACCAAGGTGGCGAGGATCCACACAAGTCTATATCAAAACCACATCCCTCTCTGTGTGTCATTGTGTCTATGCTTTACTCACTAAGTCAGTTGCTTATAAGAAAGTCGTTACCACAACTGCACTACCAAACCAAAATTCTCATTTCTAATTAATTAAATTATGCATATTGAGTAGATTTGCATACACATTAAGTTGCCTTGTTTGCATAATGGGATTCCCCAGTCTCTGGGGGTGCGCTTATGTCTGCACTTCAGTTGATGTGTTGGGAATAGTAATTGTCCTTAATGAAGCAAGCCCACCATCAGGTGACTGGTTGCCCTTTCCAGAATCTTTCAGTAAAATTGATTTTATTTTGTTCTATTTTCTGGTGCTGAAACACGCATGCATTTAGAGTAACCTCATTTTTCCAGGCTACCAAATGCATAGACTTTAATTCAGCTTTACACCATTTTTTGCCCCTTCAAATGCCAAATCTGAAAAGTCTGCTTCAACTGATCTCAGGGTTCCCGTGCTGTCTAAAGCAAGGAGTGTTGTTGTACAAGGTGAGGCTCTCCTGCGATTAAGAGCGCTGAGAAAGGCATGAGCGTTTGAGCAAAGCTGTGCTTCATACGGCGATTCGTATGGTCCCGTGCAGTAGCTGCTTTCATTTGGGCTGCTCTTGGAAAATGGAGGGTGATATTCTGTACACATCACAAAAGGTGGGAATGTACTGTAACAGCCAAGGTGCCTTTAAAAAAGAGTGCCCACCTTTATGCTCTGAAGCATGAATGCTGTTCTGCGTGATAAGAAGGCAACAAATAAAGAAGATCCTGTGATGTGAAGGAATTGCTCTGTTGCCATCATCCATTATGGAGGGAAAACAGAAATATTTCAATAATGAGTATAATTTGAATAAATATGTCGTGTGAAGCTTTCTATTGAGCATTCTGAGTCAGCATGGTCTGTGAAACAGCGTTGCTATGGCAACTGTGTGGCAGTTCACTTAATTAAGGTCTGAACAGATGCTGTGAACTCTGGAGTGCCATTTGTGTGTCCTGCTTGTAATTAGTGTGTGTGTGCAAGAGGGTGTGTGCAAGCAAGCGAGGGATGGGACTCTTATATCATTCACCTTCAGAGACAAAGAATAGCCAATTATGGGAGATGTTCTTATACAGTTTCATTGACACACACACACGCCTTGAGACAAGAGACATGTAGCAAAACTGGGGTACCAAAGGAGGCTTCAATATCAAAAGGAAAGGGATTATGCTTTTCCTTGCAGTTTTGTGCAGGCTAACAGTAGTGGGTTGTCAGGTGTGCCGCTTTACATAGGCAAGCGGCCTCTTTGAAGGCAACCTCAAGTTGACATCATCTCCACCTTATGGCGAGCCTATAATGAATGCTCTCCAGAATACCAGAGATCTGTTCTTGACATTCCTGCTGAACTCTTGTAAACGCAAGGCTGTGATCTCATAGATGGCCATCCTCTTCTTCTGTCTTCAACTTTCTCTAGCATGATTGTCTTCTTCAGTGAGTGTTGTCTTCTCATGATGTGCCCAAAGTATGACCACTTGAGTTTTGTAATTTTTGCTTCTACAGAAAGTTTTGGCTTGATCTGATCTAGGATTCACTTGTTTCTCTTTCTGTCGGTCCAACACATTCACAAAGCTCTCCTTGAGCAGCATGTTATGACCAATTTTCTTCCTCTCAGTTTTCTTCACTGTCCAACCTTCACACTGTTACATACTGATCGGGATTCATTGGTGTAGATCTTGGCTATAAAGTATAGACTGATCTGGAATTCTTTGGTGTGTTCCAGTAGCCAATGTATATTTGCAATATGATACAGAGTGTCTCTTCCTTTTGAGAATTCAGCTTGAAAGTCAGGTATGTTTGAACATTTCCAGTCTGTTGGCCATTGTTTTGTTGACTATCCACATCTGTTGGATATTCTTATTAAGTTTTGGAGCAATTCATTCTCTGCAGCTTGGAATAGTTCTGCTGGTAACTTACCTACTCTGGGTGATTTATTCCTTCCAAGATGCTTTCAGAGCATCTTTCACTTTGCTTTCTAATATTTCAGGTTATTCCTTACAAGATTCCTCTTTGAAGGACTCTGTCACCCTTCCATCTCTTCTGTACAGTCCCTCTGTATATTCTTGCCATCTTCTCTTTATTTTCTCCGGGTCACATACTATGCCCCTCTTTTTGTCTTTCAACATTTGTAATCTAAGTCTGAATTTCCCTTTGGTTGCTTGGATCTTCTGAAAGAGTTATCTAGTTTTTTTCTCTTCTCTATTTCTTTGCACTTCTGATTGCAATAGTTCTTTTTGTCTCTACCTGTTAGTTACTGAAAAGTTGCATTCAGGACCCTGTCCTTATTTCTGTCATCTTTTGCTTCTGATTCTAATTTGTCCTTTGTGTTTGTGCATCTTCAGTCATCCATCTAAGGTTTTTCTTCTTTTTTGCTACAGAAATGGTTGTTTTGGATTTTCCCCTAATGTTTCTGGTTTCAGTCCACGTTTCTTCTGGCTCACAGTCAGTTGAGTTCAGTAGAGCAAATCTGTTCTTTATATGGACGTTAAATCCTCAAGGATGTTATTTACCTTGTTATATAACTTGTACTGTGCTTCTGCTAGTGCCTTCTCTGCAGTAGCACCCAGACTATGGGATGTGCTCCCCAGAGAGGTCCAACTGGCACCGACTCTCTACTCTTTCCAGCGCCAGGTAAAGACCTTTTTATTTAACCACCATTTAAATAATTAATATCATTAATTTTATACAGTCACATTGTCATTTTCTTCTTTCTTTTTCTTTAGTTATCAAAAATATATATTGTTGTTTGTTTTGTTGTTGAATGTTTTAATGATATTTATATTATTACATTGTTATTTATATTGCTATTTTTATCTTCTGTAAGCTGTCCTGAGGCTTGTTGCAAAGGATGGCATAGAAATGTTAATTAAATTAAATTATATCTTTTTCAGCTTTATGCTAATTTTTGATATTAAGAGTTCATGGGCATTGCCACAGCCTGCTCCTGGTTTTATTTCGTAGCAGCCACGCAGATTTTCCATCTCCTGCTTCCAACTACATTGTGTATATGATTTCTGTATTAGCCATCTGCTAATGTCCATGTGTAAAGTCATCTGATTAGTTACCTGAAGTATGTATTTATGATAAACAGATTGCTTGTTTCACAGAATACAGTGTCCTCCAGTCTCCTGCTTCATTTCCTACCCCTAAGCCAAATTCTCCGACAACACTTGATTCTGCTTCGTTTCCTACTTTTGCATTCGTCACCTATGATTATCAGCATGCCTTGTTCTGATGTATCAATTTCCTCTTGAACACCTGCATAAATGTTTTCAATTTCTTCTTCAGCACCTGTTGTTGGAGCATAGACTTGCATAATGGTCACATTGATCGGTTTTCCATGAATTCTGATTAATACAATTTGGTCAGACTTTGTATTATAGCCCCTTACTACCTGTGCTACTTCTTGCCTCAGTATTAGAGTCACTCCACTTCTGAGTTTTCCATTTCCAGACTAAAATACTGAAAACAGCCCGTTTTAGTTTGCCTACACCAAATACTACAATACTTAAGCATTCCATTTCTTGCTTTACAGTTTCCAGTTTGCCTTGATTCATACTTTTCACACTCCATGTTCCAACTCTTATGTGTGGTGCAGCATCGGACTTTAATTTCATCTCTGCACATGTCAGCCATAAGACTTCTTCTCAGCTTTGATCTAGCGCAGGGGTCTCAAACTCAACTTCCCTGGGGGCTGCTGGAAGTAGAGTCTGGGTGAGGCTGGGCCGCATCAAGTATTCCACCACCGCGGTGGTGGGGGGCCGCTCATCCCACGGCCGGCCCGGGCACCGCCGGCGCTTTGAAGGCTGCAGGGCCCCTCCCTGTGCCCCACCCGTCCCGGCAATTGGCCCGCGGGCCGCGAGTTTGGCATCCCTGATCTAGCTGCATCATTAGCCGCAGCACATACTTGTCCTTAGCTCCTCCCCAGTAGCTGGTTGAGTGCCTTTCCATTCATTTTGGATTGCTTCATCACAGGGTTTTTAAGGTAAGAAAATTAGGAAGTACTTGACTATTGCCTTCTTCTGAGTCGTACTAAGAGTTAGCTTACGCATCACCGCTGTTGTCTGTGAAAGATTGTCTGCCAGTGTTGCCTTCAATTACCTCTGTTGCCTAGTGGCTTTTCTCATCCTGAGACTTTGGTTAATTGTGCCCCATTCACCATTAGAGAAACTCAGTCTCTTCTGCTGATGTAACCATTATTCCTGAATAGGGTGGATGTATCTTAGCCTGGTGTCCAGGTTGACCATTCTGGCTCAGGTGACCCCAGTGAGAGAGTCTGGCTTCCTGGCGGCATTGCTCTCAGCTTCTCTGACACTTTCAAAGCCCCTCACCACTTTAAGGTGTGCATCCAAGAGAGGGGTTTTATTTCTAGGTACTAAGGGCACTCCATAAATATCCCCATAAATATCCATATTTATGGAGTCCTAAGGGCACTCCATAAATATCCCCAGCCCAACTCTTACTTTCTGACCCTGTGGGCATTCTTTCCAGAGCCTGTCTTATGGGATTGTTCTGAATTATTTTCCATTATCCTGCTAGATGATTTAGGCAACAAATCTAAACTCATTTATGTAGAAGTAAGCCCTGCGGAATTCGGTAGTACTTACTTCTGAGTGCAGTGCAGGAAGGACAAAAGGGGACGGGCTTCACAGAGAAAGGCAGATTGGCAAGCATTTAGTTAATCAAAGTGAACAAGAGAAGCATGGAATACAAATATGTTACTTCTATTCATTCTTGGTGAAAGTATCACACTGAAGAAAGGTTATATATATCTATTATTATTAATGTCTATCTATCATCTTATATACAAAAAAGCCACCAAGGCAGATCTCAACAAGTAAAAATAATAAAACCTTTAAGCGAGAAGAACAATAAAAAGTGAAAACATTATAAATGGAATATTTTGAATGGTTAAATTGGAAAAAACTCAACTTCACTCCCCTTTTAAAGGCTATAAGAGTGGGGGCAAACCGTAGTTCTTGAAGGAGCATGCTCCATCGTTTGGGAGCTACGCAGAAGCCAGCTCTTCTCAGGGCTGGCTGGATGAGAGATGTCGAGAACACCGGAATTCTTCAAACGTCACATCGCTGCTCATTTCTGGCCTGATTTCCATTTGCAACTGCTGTGTACTTTGCATGAGCAGGAGGTTTGCACCAATCAAGCAGTCAGCAAATGGGAGAGTTGTATGGATCTGCTGAAATTCGCATGACTTTATGCCATACACTAAAATGGGACTGATTTAGTGATTTAGTCTATGGAGGGAATTTGTGCAAATTTGGAAATGTGTGGAAATCAAACTTGGAATCAGGAATGAGATGAATGTTAGCATATCTCAGTTTTTGATTGGGCAACCTCCCTGGTGGACTGTGGGAATACTCTTGACATAACTTGACTTCAGCAAAGCTTTTGACAACACGCTGCATGATATCCTGATAAGCACTCTAAATAAAAGTGGGCTAGATGGATCCACAGTTGGTTGTATAATCAGACTCAAAGAGGATTTATCAACGGTAACTTCTCAAACTGGGGAGAGTTAATGAGTGGGATACCACAGAGTTCAGTCCTGGGCCCAGTGGTTTTCAACATTTACTAATTATTTGAATGAAGAAGTGAAAAGAATGCTTCTCAAATTTACAGAGGACACAAAATTGGGTAGGAAAGCTAAAGTTCTGGAAGACACAAACAAAATTCAAGGTGATCTTGATAGGTCAGTTTGCTGAACTGAAAACAACAAATTGAAATTTAATCGGGACAAATACCAAGTTCTGCACCTAGGAAAAAGAAACCAAATTCATAGTTATAAGGCAGTAAAATGGGGGTGGGGGCTTGAAATTGTTGTAGTCCACAAGCTAAATATGAGTCAACAGTGCAATATGGCCACCAAGGAAGGAAGGAAGGAAGGAAGGAAGGAAGGAAGGAAGGAAGGAAGGAAGGAAGGAAGGAGAGAGAGAGAGAGAGAGAGAGAGAGAGAGAGAGAGAGAGAGAGAGAGAGAGAGAGAGAGAAAGGGTAAATACTATTTTTTTTCTGCATTCATTGAGTATCACTTCCAGTTCCTCTCTGCTCAGCACTGGTTGGGCCTCATCTTGAGTGTTGTGTCCAATTCTGGGTACCACAGTTTAAGAAAGATGCAGAAAAACTGGAAAAACTTCAGAGGAGGGCAACAGGGGACTGGAAACAAAGCCCTTTGAGGAGCAACTGAACGATTTGGGAATGTTTAGCCTTGAGAAGAGAAGGCTGAGGGAAGATGTGATAGTATTCTCCAAGTATTGAGCAGATGTCACTCAGAAGAGGGCCAGGCTCTTTTCTCAGTCATCCCAGAGAGCAGGATACTGAATAAAGGGCTCAAGTTATAGGAAACCAGATTCCAGCAATCTCCCTCAAACTTCCCCTCTCTCTCCCCTCCCACTCTTTCCCAGGAGCAAAGACCCCTGTGTTTACCATAGCAGAAAGACCTAGAGTGATCTATACGGAGCAGCACTGACATAGACAAGATTAGAAGGTCAGGACAACGATTTCCACAATTGAGCTTCACAGTAAGTCTGTTATTCATTAAGCAGACAATTGGATTTCTTGGTTTTCCCTGGCCCCTCCCTCCCCTTGGGCAATGTGCGGCTGATCTGAAAGTGGACAAAAACATACAGAATTAGAAAGAACTGCAAAATATTCCATCAAAGTCAAGTCACATGTTGATCCCAAGCCAAAGCTCTGTAGCTTTGAAGTGGTGGCCAGTGTGTCTCACAAGAAAATGCTGGAAAAAATTAAAAAGTTCAACTGCCACTCATTTCATTGCCATGAATGAATGTGGAAGTACCTGATTTCTTCAAGCAGAAAGCTGAACTCCTGGATTGTTTTGGAAGTTCTAATCCTTATGGAAAGGCAGAAGAAATGACAGATTGATTTTCATAGGATTACAAACACAGGCACACTTATGCCCACTGATAGCATTGAGTTTAAAGCTGCTAATTGTGTGCTGGATTGTGGCCTTAAGCACTCTGGAGATCTCGGCTAGCTTTGGCAGGAAAGGACAGATTAGGTAGAGATGGGGATGGGGGGAATCAGATACGCTTGTGAGCTGATGCAGGAAAAACACGGGGGCAAAGAAAGCATCTTGTCTGGCTCCAGGCTCCTACATTAGAATTGGCCAGCCAGGGATGTCTTTTTTTGGGCTAATCCATTCCATTCCCTTCCCCTTTGGTCTTCCAGGATCCATCCCGGTGTGCTCAGTCCACATGGAGCATCTGGGGTTCACCTTCCTATCAATTTTTTCATTAGTGATTTTTTAACTGCCTGTGGCTGTTGAGCTTCTCTCGAACATGCTTATGTCTCCCGCTTGTGAGACGATAATGACATTCTGAACTGCTACTCTGAAAAGGAGTTTGCTATTAGTACAGGATGATGCTCTCTGTGTTAATTCTCGTCTTCTTTCTGTAGAACGATCCAGTCGCACCATCCTCATAGTGAAATTTAATCGCAAGCATTCGTTGCCCACCTAATAAGCAAGGTGTTGAAAAAAATATTTATGAAATGGAATTATCTGCAGCTTAGAAATCTGTCTGCATGCTCGGCCGGGTTGTGCGGTGAAAGGCGATCTGTTTTCGTTCAGCTGGTGAGAAATTACAGTTGAACGATTCAGGGAAGGCGAGAGCCTGCCTCCCTCTCCCGTCTTGGGAGCCTGAGCGCTTCCCCTCTCCCCGTGCTGCCTGCTCGGCCTGCTTACATTTTCCACCCCTCTCTTCATATCCAGGGATTACTGCAGCTCTTCTCATGAGGCAGCTTCCTTGGGGTTATGGAATAATTAGAAAGGATTAGGGTCTGCATTTTGAACAAGGCTAATTTTTTTTCTGTTTTCTTTGAGCTAATGAGAATTTTTCTTGTTTTGCTTTGATTTGAATAACTATTCTCCTCTAAGGCTTCACCTCAGTGTACCAAGAAAGAAATGCACAATCTGTCATGACAACAAAACCGGAAAATGCAAACAAAGGTTTTATATATATTACACATATATATGTCTATGTCTGAATGCTTTGGTTGAAACTTACTCAAAAACTGTAAAATCTAATGTTTTAAGTGGGGTATTTTGACTACAGGATCGTAAGCTGAGAAATGCTTCCCACACCGTTGTTCATCACTTGGCTGCCGTGGAATGACGGCGGCCTGCATGAGCGGCACCTCAGCTCAACCCACGCCTCACAGACAGACCCCCTTTCAAGGGGCTGCACAGCCAGCTGCAAGTAATGAAAGAACAGATGTGTGTGGAGCGGCCTTCCCTCAAAAGACGTGTGCCATGGAGCGCCTGGCAATGAGGGTGGACCACCCTCTCCTCTGGGGGAGCAGCACTTGTGCTACTCGCTGACAACCTTTGTCCGCCTGCTGTAAGACTGCAGCTTGGGGCTGAAGGGATTCAGGACCACGGGGTTTCTTTCTGTGGCATTTTGGAGGACTAGGGATGTGGCACTTAAAATCTGAAGGAGGAACCCATGAACGAAGTCCTTTCCCAGGTGCAGATGGGTGGACACCAAGCTCTGACTATGCCTACAACTACAATTCCACTTGCACAGTGGTTCACACAGGTGTTAGGTTGATAAATGACCCATTTGTGTTTGACCAACCACTTCCACAAAGGGCTGTTAGCACAGCAGCTGCTTCCACTAAGGTAAGGTGGACAGGGGCCATAATATTTTCATTTAGTGGTTTTGCTTGCATTTATTATGACAACCCCACTTTTAAAACAAAGCAAAAGCCTAAACACAAGCAAGCTGGTAAAAAAAAGGGCAGAGACAACTCTTTTAGAAGGTTTATCCCCAGATGTAGGTATTTGCTAGCAAGAGGAAAATTATCCCACTGGTACAAATGTTATCTACAGTCCTCAAAATTCAAAATGTTTATGTATGAATGTCCTATTTTTCTTCTCTTAGAAACCACAGCAAAAGAGAAAGCAGGTAGGAAGCTGGTGAACAAATGAATATTGACAAGGGCTTAATAGGCAATTCCAAATTTAGCTGGCATTCTAAAGACAAAGAAATGCATATGTACTCAAGGCAGTGTTGGTTATTACCATACTGAAAGGTAATGAGCTCTCTGAAAGAATGACAGCAACAGATAAGAGTTCCAGGAAAATTAAAATAACAAATGCCTCCATCCTCTGTCTAAGAAGTGCAAGGCTAGGGTGGCTGATCTGCCATTGCTTTGCCTTTCCCTATCTTCATGTCTCATTAATGGTGACAGTTTGTTCCAGGATTGTTAAAATATAGAGCAAAGGGTGGGAAGGCATTTCTCGCATCTGTCACTTCTAAGGAAGAGCACTCGGTTCAGTTCATTTGGCATTTTAAATGTTACCAGTTTTTCAGATATTTCTGCTCTCAGGAAGTAGGAGGCCTTTCCTGCTGAGAGCTCTCCCTGCCATGAACACTAAGAAAAGGAATGCACATTATTTTTGATTCTGCTGAGAGGAAAGTTGCAGAAGCTTGGTCATATCCCCTGGGCAAGTGGATCATAAAATGGAGGACACCAGCTTGGCTGACATGGAACTTACCAGTTAGTTAGTTAGTTATGAGCATGTTGGGTGATATGCATTTGGCGTAAAGAACTTTCCCTTTCCTTTTTTGTGCTTGCTCAATGTTATTCATGGCTGAGCCAAAGACTATGGGAGTCCTGGAGCATAGCTTGGCTTTTCACCCCCTTTAGACACCTTGTGAATTACCAAGAGAGAGGAAATGCATCACCAAAAAAGAGGACAGGTATTTGCACAGTGTTTGCATATGTTTATTTATATACATAGAGGCACATGTAGAAATCATTACTATGATTTAAATATACATATACTGCATCTCACCACACTTGAAGGCAAGTTGGTAACTGGGTGACCAGCTGACCAGGCACAGAGTTGATGGGCAATAGGTCTTTTTTGGTTCTTCATCTTTAAACTGGAATTAGGTAAGAAGGTCCTTCAAACAGAAATGCCTTCAAACTGATGATGGTCCTTTGGTAGCCCTTCCAAAAGAAGGTTGTCCTCTATAAAAGAGGGTCCCAAAGATACATGCCTCTTCCCTTTGGATCCATGGTCCCCATCTCCACCCCAGTTTCTCCTCCCTGTCCCTCCCTCGTTCTTCTCACACACAGTAACATTGCCTCCCTCCACGGCCCATCAAACCATCCTTTTCCATCCTGGCAGTTTTCACCTTCAGTGCTTTCCCTCACATATCTGCTCTGTGTCCCCTGATGGTCCATGTTGCCACCCTGCCTCCTGAAGATGCTTAAGGAGAGCCTCCAGTGTCCACCTAGCCATTCTAGCATAAGTGCAAGCCTAAATAAAATGTTGTGTGGATCTACTCAATCCGTATGCTCAACCTGGCAGCCAATTTACCTGGATAAACAGGCTGTCAGGCTGCTGACGTGCCTCACAACTCAGGACAGGCAAGTCTCTCTTTTCCCATTGCCTGGACACACCTCACTGCACCTCTCCACAAAGCTCTCTGTTTGTACGTGTGTACAGTTATGCTTCTTTCTACACAAAGACTAATTTTGGGGGTGTGGGAAACAGCTAGTCCATGTAGGTCTGGCCAGAACAGCATACTGCTCTTTCAAAAACACCCACAAGAGTTTTGTAAGGGCCAGTCTAACTTGGTTGCAGGTGATGAAGACAGAAAGGAAGGGAATGCAGACTTCTGCCATTGCAAGAGGAAGGGGTCTCAACATCTTTTGGCTCTCGGGTGGATTTTTGTCATTGCCAGTTTCCAATTACCCTCCAGAATCCCATCTGGTAGAAATGGAACAATAAATTTGTATACAGCCTTATCATTTTCCTCATTCAGCCACTTCCAGGATCTGTCTCAGCAGAGCAGAACCAGGGGAATATATTTCAGACTGTGTGCTGGAAAAAGAAAAGAAAAGAATTAATGACAATTGTTTCTGTTTGGCCAAGACTCAGCTTTGTTGCCTTTGAACTGTGCCTGAAAACCAATACCTTTCTTCTTTATTTTCCCCTTAGGACTGTCATTTGGTCTGCTTTCAGGTGCTTAAATGAGAAACAAGCCTCTGTCGGTGGAGTTTAAGGGTCATGATTAAGTGGCTGGTTGACTGGCTGCTCGGTGCCTATTGGGGAAACAAAGGACTAATGGCTGCATGGTGTGCTGCGGCCACTCCGGGGTGCAGCTGCGCAAAATCCTGTGAACCTGGTCCAAGGAGAAAGAAAGGGAGGAGGAAGAGAAGGTCCTTTCCCACTCGGCTTTGTTCTCATTGCATAATGCATCAGGATTACACTACTGAATGCAGCACTGCTTTAAGCACTCTGTGCTAAAGCTGATATTTAAGATGTTGGTCGGGAAAGGAGAAGAAGGGAGGCTCATCTGCTGTATTTTGTTGGAATAGTCACTTCCATAAATGATCCTATCCACGGATGTTCATGGATGTGGAACATGTGAACCATTGCCATTTTTTTAAATTAAAGCCTTTTCATAAATACAGTTTCCTAAGACAGAGCTTGGGCAGCTCATCCAGTGAGGCTGCCCTTAACCTTCTGATCCCAGAGGGTTACCAGCATCCTGTGGCGAGTCAAAGGAGAGCTTTTCTCGCCCTCTGCAAACACTTAGATGGTCCCCTTCCGTAGTCTACATGTTGTGCCTCAAAGGATGGGGTAAGGAGACCGACGTGTCACCAGGATGCTCTGTATCTGACAAAGCCTCCCCTCCCCTCCCCTCCCCTCCGCTTCTTCAGCAGCCCCTCTCCAAAGTCACGTTTATGTCCTTGGCGTCACAGCCAGCACAGTTCTTTCCATGCCAGCTGCAAGGGTTCATGGAGGGTGCTCTAAACTGAGTTTCCAGCTTCAATGTCAGAGCAGGATTTCAAGGTTGGAGCCAGAATTCCAAAAATCCCAGTGCTGTCTAGACAGGGACAATTCTTCAACTTAACACATATATAATATACTGTTGCTAAATCCCCTGGTTCAAGAGTAACTGATTCCAGTAACTGATAAATGGTGTCCAACTTCTGAGGAAAGTCTGGATGGAGCTCATTTTTTCCTGCCATGGCAGCTTATAACTTGTAAGTGTATTCATGACAGTCCAAATCTTTTTCCCTTGCTTCAGTAATGGTATTCATGTAGATCACCAAGCTTGCTAAGACGATCCTTGCCACTATTAGCCTTACACCACTATCACCTCTAATCTCTAGAGACTTGCTCTTTACTATCTCCCAGGAGTATAGTTGTTGGGGTTAACTGCAACTCAAGCCTATAATTTCTCTGGGTCTGTGCATTATCTTCTTCAATATTCCTTAATGGGGTTATAATGTCGTCGTATTTAAGCCAATGTGCTTCTACCATTACATTGGCAGCACTACTGGTTAATCACTGGGAATGCTTTGAAGGTCCTGGCTGGTGCTTCATACCTTAAGCATATTATTTTATGCAAGTTTTCTCTAGAAGTAACATCTAGGGTGTTCCTACAAATCCTTTACCTGGTGTAATTAATTTGCTCTTCCAAAAGAATTGTTTTAAACTCTCTTTCCTATTTTTGTATAGTTACCTCTGCACTGTTCTCTCTCCCCCCCCCCCGCCCCGCCTTTGGACAATAATCCTTTCTATAAGCTTGACCTCAGTGACTTCTCAAAAGAAGTATGAAGTCGAGCCATGTTTATTCCCCTAGTTGCTTCCTGAATGTAACTTCTAATTTGCAGGTCCTGAAAACAGGGAAGGAACAGATTAACATTTGTATCTGCCAGTTCAGCAGATGAAAAATCACTCCCTGGAAAATACAATCTTTGATCTCTTCCAATCCACTCATGTATTAAATGAAACATCCCCCAGTTCTGTTGCTGTCTTTAACTCCAAACGTTTGGGGCAAAGGGTGGGTGTAGAATACCTGGTGCCAAACAATGGCTGGGTTCACACCACACAATAAGCAACCCTGCATGGTTAGCATGGATGACAGTGAAAAGAGAGAGATGCAAAACTAGGCAATTAAAAAAATGCCGCCTTGACACAAAAGATTGCAAACAGCAACTCATTAAGACAAAATTATAATAAACACAAGATAAACATTTCAAGTACTGTGGGGGGGGGGGAAGCATCAACACAACTTAAGCTGCACATAAATCAAGGCATCATGAGTTTAAAAAGTTTTAACATATTATTTGTCAAACCAAAACAGAGCAAAGTAAAACAAATACCCCCCCAGCCCAAACAATAAACTAAAAAACAAAACATCAGATAAACCAAGCAGGCTTTGCCCAATGCGAAGCGGCAGCAGCAGGCACAAGGAAGGAGAAAGCTCCTAATATGGGGTACAACCACAAAAGAGGCCTTCTCATGGTAGTCACCTGCCTGGAAAAGATGGAAAAGATGGCTGCATCTACTTTGCATGGGGCATTTCTGTATTTATGGGATTGACAGAGGACAGTCCTCTATTTGAAACTGCCCTCTAAGTGAAGGCCAATCCAGTTCAAGTCCAGTTCAAAGATGAAGGACCAAAAGTTGGGAGAGATGCAGGAGCCTTAAAGTTGCCCATGAACTCTCAGCAAGCACCTGGAGAACTGCTCTTTGAGAGGACACACAGATCACCTCACCACAGTGTTTTCCACTCTGTCCATGTGTGTTGCATTTGTATTAACAGTATAGTAAAACTGGGTTTCAGGCCTGGTTTTGGGATGGGGACAGCTTTGGTTGCCCTGTGGGATGACCCTTGCCAGAGAGAGACAGGGGAGCATGACCCCGTTGATTCTCCTGGACCTTTCAGTAGCTTTTGACACCATCAATCATGGTGTCTTTCTGGATCGGCTGGCTAGGTTTGGGACTGGTGGCATTGCTTTGCAGTGGTTCTGCTCCTACCTTGCTAACTGGGTCCAGAAGCTGGGGCTGGGGTACGTTGCTCCATGCCATGGGGTTCCACAGGGCTCTATACTGTCTCCTATGCTCTTCAACATCTACATGAAACTGCTGGGAGAGGTCATCTGGAGGTTTGGGCTGATATCTCAGTAATATGCCGCTGATACCCAGCTCTACCTTTCTTTTACATCAAATCCAGTCAGGAAGTGTCTGTCCTGAACCAGTGCCTGGACCTGAAAATGGACTGGATGAGGGTCAATGAACTGAAAATTAATGCAGACAAGGCAGAAGTGCTGTTGGTAGGCAGTCAGCCAGATGGGTTGAATGGCCAATACCCTGTCCCGGACAGGGTTGCGTTCCCCTTCAGGACAGTGTCCACAGCTTGGGGCTGTTCCTGGATCCAAAACTCTTCCTTGAGTCCCAAGTGGACTCGGTGGGCAGGAGCACCTTCCTTCAGCTGCGATTAATTTATCAACTGTGGCCATATCTTGATAGATAGAGCAGACTAGTCAGTTTGCAGACTGATTTGTACTGGGTGGATATCATGTAGAGATGTGTTACTGGGTGCCAGGCAAAACTTCTTAAAGGAAAAGTGTATTTTACCTATGGCCTTGTCCCATCCCAAGGACCAAAAATTGCACCTAATCTAAATAGTCAAGGTTTATTTTACTAACGTTCATACCAGAGACGTATTTATTTCATCTACCAACTGCAGGGTGGTCAGGTGTCCTCTTTTACAGCTCTCTATTTGAAGGGCTGTCCTAAGACCCTCCCTGGCTTACAGGAGTTCTCTGTTGGAGAGGTTTTCATGTTGAATTCTCACTTGAATTTCAGTTACCCATCAGCAGTTCAGTCCTGGACACCAAGCTGAACTGGCAGGCACACACTTCCCTGCTCAACAGTATGGTGAGATGTAGTGTCTTTCTCTTTATATGAAAGTATTTGCTAAATTTTCATCTCTACATATGAGTTAATGTATGCAAATTGCTATCATGTTTATTTTCTCTTTTGGTAAGACATTTCTTCTTTGAGGGGATTCTTAAGTGGCCACCCTACAAACATGTCCACTTTTTATCCTCTGTAGCTTTAGGAAAAAGTATGCTGTATATTCTTCATTCATCAGACAGTGTCTGTCTGTATCTTTTTTCCCATTGTGTTGATCCAAAGCTCACGTGCAATACTATATATGGGAAATTCTTAGACATCAAGGATTCTTCTTGGACCTGGATGACAGGGATTTATGACTCTCAGAGGAGGAACTCCATTTGCAACCTAGCAAACAGTTTCCAAAGGTGTTCATGGAGCTATTTTTTGCCAAGTATAAATAAAAGCCATATGTTCTGCGCAGCTTTAGACAATATCCATATCTTGCTGTAATTTTGTGTGCTTGCACCTATCTTGCTCCTCTTTAGTCATTTTCCAGCTGTGATTCCTACTTAGAAAACAGATGCAGTTATGCTTCCTCCTCTGAGTTTCTGTCTGATATAAGCATATATGTTAAAAATGCAAATCCACTTAAAATTTAGAAAGAATTTTCTAAAAAATTGCCATTTGTCAATTTTAATGCTCATTTTAACGCTAATAAAGGAGGCAATAACTACATGGTATTAAGTAAGGTGACCTGAACAATAATATTTAAATGGAGCAAATATGAAAATTCATTCAAGAGTGGAGTATGCAAACTGATTGTTCTACAAAATCAAGATCAATGACCTGGTGAGCATGTTTGTTAACTTTTGAAGATATTAATTGGTTTCCTATTTTACAGCCCAGTTACTTTAGTAGAAGACTAGCAAAATCTTGCATTTTCTAGATCTGTAGCAGTTGTTTTAAGAATTACATTTGGATTTTGCATATCCCACATTTTTAAGGGTCTGGGTTTTGAGTCTGTTGCAACCAGCCATGAATCTTTCCCATAAAAGGTTTACAGCCTTCATTCAAGTCTCTTTGCACTTGACACTGCACCTTGCAAGTGCATGGTGAAATAAAAGAGAGGAAAAATTGTGCATGCCACCCTGAACCCTCCAAAGAAAGCATGGACTATAAGCATCCTTGCAGTTTTGTAGCATGAATTGCAATGCCCTCTTTTCCCAGCTGCAGGGGGTTATGCTAAGGTAAGCCCTCCCATTCAACAAAGCGAGGCAACCAAGGGAGGGAGATCCCAGGGGGCAGGCAATGCCTGTGAGTTGAGAATTGTGTGTCTATTTCCTGTAATCTGTCTTGTCACATTGTAGAGGATGCTGTTCTATCATCAGTGCTGGAGTAAAATATATCTGCTAATTCAGGTGGCTTCTGCATATGGAAAGAAGGGGATGGACCATCTTGTCATTTCCTCAGGTACAAAATTGTGTTGGACTGGCAATACTACAAAAAGCCATTGCTCTATCTTTAAGGGATCCTCCATAAATAGTTGTGTGTGTCATGATTCCCAGCCCTCCTGCCTTCCAGTGTTCAGCAGAGAATTCTGGCTAAGGTACTGCACAGGCCATTTCTGCAGTAGCAGTGTAAGAACAGTGAGTGTCTTTTTCAGGGGCCCCCTCCCTGGAGGTCACAACCCTGCTATTATACTCTGGCTCAACCCCTTGAAGAACCTTCATCTCCCCAACCTTGCAGAAGTCTCAGGCTGGAGGAGAGAGCAGTTCAGGAGCAGTGAAACTGCCCACCTACATATGGCTTCAGTTGGCTTTAGCTTCCTGCTGAGACCACATCTTCCTATTGTTCTCCAGGGAGAGAGTTTAAGCCAGAAGGACCAGTTGGAGCTATTCAAGGTTCTACTTTCTTCTGCTCTGCAAGCCAGAAGGAACCACAGTAAGTGTTTTCTGTAAAAATACATATTGGAGCTGACTTGTTTTAGCCATCATCAGGCTACACTTGAGGTCTAAGAAAAGAATTAAGCATCATTACATCAAGTAACAATGGATATAAAAGACTAAGCAAATAAATAAAGTTGCTACTTGCAAACTCATAACTTTTCTTATATGCAAAAACAAATAATATAGCTCAGTGCATGAGTGAAAATAAGCATATCAACTCTTACTCCTACTGAAGACTTAGGCAAAGGTGACTTTTTAGCTGCAGTCTGGTACAAACTTTCCTAGGAATATGTTCAATTGAACTTCATGGGATTTACATATGAGTAGACATGAATAGAATTACAGTATCAATTGCACATTAATTTATTAAACTCAATGGAATTATGAGGTCTGCTAGTCTCAAATATGCAGGACCAGATCTTAAAGTTATATATAGTAGTGTAGAAACAGTAAGTTTGCAGACTGTAGCATATGCATGACAGCAGACAATCCAGTTCAAGATGTGGAATTGTTGTTCTTCTTAGGGGCAGACTAGATGTGACACTGGAGCAGTCTGTGTGACTGCATAAGGCAAGCAAGGCTTGCTTCAGCTGTTGGCACATGCTGGTGCAGGCCAGGCCCATTCGCCTCCTCACGGCCTGGGCACATCTTGTGCTGTTCAGACTTGGGTGCCAGGGCTTACAAGAACCTCCACATTCTCTTGCAAGCCAGTCATGCTTGCTGGGTTCAGATGGTGCAAGAAGTTGCCTCACTTGGGCAGGATATACATATAATAATAAAAATGTACCAGTAGTTATTACTGCGGAGGTAACAATTGACGAGTCCCATAAAAATGGATGAGTCTGGACAAGAAAGTAACATATAATAAACTAGTCTGTTATATCCTACTTAGTGGGAACTAGGCTGGCACCAATCACATGCTTAAAATCATTATACATTATTTTCAATTCAGTTTTCCAATACTTGACAAGCGGAGGATCATTAAAACAGGGGAACAATAAAGCTGGCCGTGTTTTATGTGCTGATCATATTTCACACTTCAAGCTGACTATACCTATGTCTTTACTGAAAGACCATACAACATGTGCTTTGCCTGTAGCTTCACTTACTGCCTCCCTGGAACACCGAATGTCCCTTATATGTAAAATATACAAAATATACTCTGAGTGGGCTAGAAAGAAGATGCATGGTTTATCAGTGTGAAGACATCTTGCGTTTACCAAAAGAAATATGTAACATTCGTGTTATTCTGTTATGCAAAATATCTCCTGCTAATTCCTCTCAACTTTTACACTGGGCCTGTTTCACAGACTCAGTGGAGCCAAACAGGTTTGCACAGAATGTATGCTCAGTAGGGAACTGATGCCAGTCGTGGCTCCCTCCCAACAAGGGCTGTACAAAATGCACGTTTGCAAACACATCCTGCTTGTGTTCACCTTTTCTGCCTTTAGATACTTACAGCATCTTCAGTGCACATCTAGAAGTGCTGTGTGAAAAAGGTCTCTGCTCCATTGGACCTGCCCTGCCCTGGGAGCTCCTCAGGCCCCACCAGGGCAGCAGGGTAGGTGTGCTTCAGTGGCCCGAGAGCAACTACAGGGCCTGCCCATAAAGCTGCAGTTGTAGGTGGACTGGTGGTCTACTGCACAGAAGACAGTTTTCTACCTGAAGTGTAGTCCAAATGCAGTCTTCTGCTCTCCACTGTTTGGAGGGCTGCCAGTCCAAGTCCAGCCTAAGATAAAGAGCCCTGAGAAGGGAGAGGCAGGGGCATAGCTAGCACTTGGGCAGCAGGTTGCAAAGGCAGATGGGTCACCTGGTCACAGCCTTCCCCACAATGGTCAGATGCTCTGTATTTCTGTTTAACTTACAATAATTATCTCAAATATATATATGCATGTACATGTACAAATATCATGCAAATGTGGCTTCTGTTCCCCTCTTTAGGAATACATTTCCTCCTTTTGGCAATGTGTAAGGGGCTACCCTACAACTGTGCTATTGGAGTTTCCTCCTCCTTTCCCCCTTCCTCTCAAAGGTCCCAGTTGCTCCTCATGTCTGGAAGAAATAAAGAGGAAGGGAAGGAGCCAGGACCTACCTGCCAATATGGGTGAGTTTCTCTCTGCTAGTGTATGAGGATTCACCAGAAGGCCCATGCCAGAAGCCCCTGGAATAGGGCAATGTGTCCTATTTTACAAAGAGCAGTCCTTTATTTGGAGGCGGCTCCTAGTGGAGGGTCTGTTCAGTCCAAAGCTGTGAAACGGAGGTTTATAAATCCCTAAACAGCACGGGGCTAGGAGCACACTATCTGAGAGGATGCCTGGTCACTAAGGTTATAAGGTGAGGTGCTCCAGAGGGTGTCAGTCGGAGCTGCAGTGTGTCTGGAGTCCAGGTACAGCACAGTCTTTGGGGCATTGACTCCCTCTCTGCGCAGCTGCTTCATCACTGGTGCATGCTGAAGACCTTTTTATTTAAACAAACCTTCTCAGATCAACTAGCCACAGCTTTACCAGCATAATTTTAATTTTAAATTTATTTATTAATTCATTTATTTAATATGCTGCCCAATAGTTGAAGCTCTCTGGGCAGTGAGCAACAGTTAATCAATATTTTAAAGGTTTTAATTCTATATTTATATTATTGCTATTTCCCCCTCTTGTTGTTCACTGCTTCAATAGTTTATTGAAGTGGAGCAGTATATAAAGTATGCAGTCAAATGAATAAACATACAATAAAAACAAGAACTGTGTGCAGGTTCCTGGTTTCTATTACAGCTAAGGCATCAGTAGAATATTGAACTAATACAGAGACCTTCAGTGCCATAGCCCAAAATCTGATGAGATTGTGGAATGGATGGACCCCTGTGGTGAACTGTGCAGAACAGACGACCAGGAGATAGCAGTTCAATAAGGTTTGGAAAGTAGTGTGCTTGATGATTTAGCACTTCCCTAACACAATAATTCCAGACAAAGGGCATTATTGGCAATAGCTAATTACATGTGAGTTATCTGGTCGCTTCTACAAAGCAGGCAGTATGTTTTTTGGTCCTGCTGTGATAGAAAATATTAATGCATTGCTCTCAAAGCTATCTTCTGTATATTAACACACTTTTTTTTTCCAGAAGTGGCCACCTAAATTGCATACATAAATCTTGCAGATGGACCCATGAAAGTGCACTGTAATGAGAACCCAATTATCTGCCCTTGCTCAAGTGCCTGTGCATGCAAATACATATTGGAGATTTCTTCGGGCTATTGGACAAGTCATCGTTGCAAATAAGTACCGGAGTCAATGAGGAGTAGATGAGAATCAGCACTTAAGGGCCCAAGCCCTGGAACTATTGCTTGTGTTCCCTCCTGTGAGAACATGCAAGGGGGTGATATGCCCCGGCTGCACCCCCGCCCCCCCCCCCACACACACCATTACGGTGATCAACATTGGGTACCACATGACAGCACATCTGAGAATGATTTTAACCCAGTTCAGAGACCATGATGAGCAGCTGGAGGGGCAGGAGGACTACCAATCCCCCTCTCCCCACAACTGAGCTTCATGTTCACTTGCAGTAATCCCCACCATACAGTTGTAGGCTCCACAGTAAAATAGATGTAAAAACAGAAGCCACACTAAAAGACAAACAGACATCACGATAAAACAATATCCCTAAAGAAACTCACTGACTCTAATTCTTAGTATACCACAGATCAACTTATGGGACCATGAGGGTAAAACAGTGTAAGGCAGTCTTCACAACCATCCCCGGATGTTTTGGCCTTCAGCTTCCATAGACTCGGGTTGGCATGGGCACTGCTGAGGCATGCTGGGAGTTATAGTCCAGGAGAAACTTGGTATCTGAAGAAAGACTGGGTATATTAATCAAATAACATATAGTGCGTGTATGTATATAAGAGAGTGAAGCAACTGAGACAGACTGGCAAAGAGAAATTGTAGCTATACTAGTAAAAAAAAAAAAAGTACAAAATAAAAATGGGGCATCTCGTACTTGATCGGAATTTGATTGGAAGTTTGAAGAGCTTCCATGCAGGAAACAATCGGATTTATTTATTTATTGAAACATTTTTATGCCGCCCCATTCGCCAAAGCCTCGGGGCGGCTTACAACAATATGGAATGGAATTAATGCCATATACATTTAATAGGGTTCCAATTGTGTAGCGTGACTTGTGCACATACAGACTCTCTGTTGATGTTAAGCAGAGCAGGCATGAATCATGAGGAAGGTCAGTGCATGCAATCCCAATTTCCTTCTTTGCTTTTTCTACATTTCACCAATTTTTAATATAAAATTTTGAAAACGACAACTTCCCAACCCCCACAAAGATAAATTATTTTATCTTTTGCATGGATTAGTAAAATGTCTCTACTGTGGGGTGCTTATTTTTAAGAAAAACGTGTTTTAAAACTAGAATGCTCATATGTATGAATGACCAGAAACTCATCTGAGTTTCATGTCGTTCCATATTTCCCTCCCAGTGTTGCACTTCCACTGCTCTCCCATCCCCCCACCACCACTTTTTTAGATTAGTAACTATGGAAACAAGAATGTCACAGTAAAGGACAGAACTTGACAATGTATATCATACAATAAGTTTGGAAATATTTCCCAGATCACTGAAAGTAAAAACATGTGACAGGGTAGATCAGGAACCCTTTAAAACAATTTACGGGGACTCTAACTTATGTACTTACTTCTTTAGATAGCTACATATCCCCATTGCATATGGAGGTTCCAGTCAAGATAAGGTGATTCCATCTCACCTGGGCTAGAAGTGGTAAAGAGACTCTCTGCGAACCCAAATAGACAATCCTGGGTGACAGACTGGGGTTGGAAAACTTTTAATAGTCAGAGTCCACATTAACTCAGTCAAAATCTGCTGGGGTCCATATTTCAGCAGTGGATGTGG
The DNA here is from genome assembly GCF_004798865.1 of Varanus komodoensis. Lineage (NCBI taxonomy): Eukaryota > Metazoa > Chordata > Lepidosauria > Squamata > Varanidae > Varanus > Varanus komodoensis. Next base: position 13,382,054 of record NW_025336087.1, on the reverse strand, counting down.
CCAGTGGCAAAATACAGATGTTACAAAGTTATAAAAATGCCTCCTGCACTTGCTCATTACCCAGTGGGTGGTGGGGAGGCATTTGGCATTCAAGTATTCCCTTTCCTCACCCTGTACCAGTTTTCCTTCATCAGCTTTGCAACTGGGTATAGCATGGCATGGGGCAGTAGGCCAGTATGGGGATGTTTTGGGGGCCCAGAAAGAGGAGTGGCTTGGAGGTCTAGACTGAGTGGCCCAGAGTGTTGCCTTTGGCCGGCAGGAAAGAACTAGAATAGTCTGACTTGAATAGCTGGCGATTCAGTTGGATATGCCCATCCTTACTGCCACTTGCCTGTTTCCTTAGCCAACCAGTTTTTAAAATTACGTTATAAATGGTGAACACAAGAAAGCACAAAAACAGATTAATTTTGCGGTGGTCAGGCTGAATTTTCAATGAATATGCTAAATAATTCTGTGGCTCATGATTTGCATTGCAATTTCAGGCCTGCTGTTTCTTCTCATATGATGGAAAAAGCAAACTGCTTAGTCTGAAAGTTCTATGTGAACTATATTGATTCATCACTGACTCTGTTGCTCCTTGCATTTCACCAGCTCTGAACAACATTAATCTTCAAGAACAGCAACAGCAAATTGATAAAGAAGCATATTAATCTCGTTGAGGCATTAAAAGCCTTCTTGCTCATTGACTGGGGAAGCTCCCTCCTGGAACGCCTCTAAGCCTGGGCTTTGACGCATGAGGTTCTGCAGGGATTTTTCTCTGCATTTCAGTTCTCAGTCCTCATCTCTCAGCAGCACTCTCATCAAATTATCACAGCTCTGGGGTACAGGAAAAATGAGAGCAATTCGTCACTGTAATTAAATGTTTCATATTTTATAAGAAAATGCAGGGTGTGGGTTTCAGCTTTACATCTCTGAGTATTTGTAGCTGTACAGCTGTCATACATTATCAAATCATTTCAGACAGCAGGTCCTCCTTACGGGATCTTCCCTGTTTCCAAATCTCCTTCTACTCCACAGGTTAGTTCTTTGCCAGGACAATCTGTGTTCCGCTGGATGGCTACAACAATGAAACACAAGGATCATGTTGTAAAAAACCCTTTCTTGTTCCCCATACAAACCTCAGCAAGAAGGAGATGCTGCAGGGTCTCCAGTGGGATAGGGACTTGGCAGCATGTGCATTCATTCCTGGTAGAATTTTGAAGATAACTGAAAGGGAATTCTATCTCCCCTTCCCAGTCCTGCAATCAGTCAGCTGTGAGAGGAACAATTGAATGGGCTCAAAGCAGCCCTGGGGGGGGGGGGGGGGTTGCTTTAGCTCAAAGTTCTTATTTGTATGAAATGGGCTGCTGAACGTTGGAGCATTGCAGGAGGGACTGGTCCCTCCTTTGTGTCTGAGTTTCTATCCTGGCTATAGCCTTTCCACCACAATGCCTATAGTTTGCTGTGGACTTTTTTTTTTAAAGGTATTGTTTGGAGAGGAGCAGAGCCGATGTGCTTGATGCTAGTTAGTGAAGGTAAGGCTACCAGTGGAAGAAGGAAACATGGTGAGGATAGTAACAAGCTTCATTAGTGGAAGATTTGCTATAATTATGGCCTTCCCTTTCCTTTGTTTTCCATCCAGCACTCAATTTATGGGGGAACCCAGCTGGCTTCCCACTGATCCTTAATATGTTCCTCTCTAATGATTAGTCAGACCATTTGTGGGCACTGGGGAGCTGGAGAAAGGGGGGGGGGATGAAAGGGAAGGTGGGTGCTGGAGCGTCTCCCTGCCGCTTTTCCTGGACCTTGAGAAAGGGCAGTTGGAGAGGAAAGGCAGCAGTAGGGCTTGCATGCCAGGGCTGCTCAATGGGCCCCTGCTGCAGTGTGGGCCTTGGGAGGTGCCCAGGGATGCCAGGGCCCATTTCCAGCACTGCCCCGAGACTTCAACAGGCCTTGGCAGTGCACAGGGTGAGCTAAGCATGTCTCTTGAAATGCCTGGAATCCTTCGCAACAGGGGGATTCAGTGGCAAATATGCACAACTTTTAGAAGTGGTAAGTCTTTGTGGAAAGACTCATGACAGAACGGTTAACACAGAAACATAAGGAGGGGGATCTTCCTAAAGCAGGGATGGGAAACCTGGAGCACTCAGATGCTGCTGGATTCCAGTGCAACAGCCCCAACTCAGGAATTGTAGGCCAGCTGGCTAGGGTGGCCATGTGTCCTCCTTTACAGAAGGCAGCCCTCTGTTTGAAGGACTGGCCCGTTCAAACCCGGTCTAAAGAAAATGAAGCCTAAGAACGGTTGCCTATCAAGCATGGGCACCTGCCAGCAGATGGAGCAGGCATGCAGGTCCCCTGTGGCAGGCTTCCCCACTGGGGGAGGGATGTTCTCTATCTCTATTTAAATGATGATAATCCTTTTTTATTCTGTATCAGCCAGAACTTCCTGACTCTTGCAGCAATATGACAGTGGAACTAATTACCAAGCAAGGTCGTGGGCTCTCCCACACCAAAAGCATCCAAGATGCAGCTGAACAGCCACCTGAAAGGGATGGTTGAACTTGGAACCCTACAATAGCAGGAGCTGGATCCTGGTCTTCCTGGTCCCTTCCAACTCTCCTATGCTATGATTCGCATAAGAGAACAGCACGCAAATCATGGTTTGTTTTTGTACATTTTTTAAACAATGCCTTCCTTCTCTTTTAGTGCCCACCCACACTACCTCAGGAAGCCCGCATGTCCCTCTTCTACCACTGCCCAAAAAGCTTTGCCCTCAACAATTAATGACTGCCATAATGACTGCTTTCCCATTATGCGCTTCTTTCTAAAGAGAAGAAAGAAGCGCTGGAGGCAGAAATATTGGCTCTCTATGCAGTTGTCGTCTCCTCAGCTTTGCTTGGCCTGCTCGTTGGATCCTCAGCATCTGTCAACTTTTTCTGGAAATGAACGGTGTTAAGCCAGGAAGGCTGTTTCTGTCCCTCCTTGCCTTTCCCTTCAACATCCCTTTTGATTTCCAGACTCATTTTTTTCTTTTTTCCTTGGGGCAAGAAATAAAAAATGGGAAACAGAAGAGCCACATGAAACATTTATTGAAACCCTGATCTCCAGAGGTGGCAGGCGGTGGGGAGGGAAGGAAACTCTACACATACAATATAATAAGATGTAGCACAGCGAATTATTCAAGGGGGGAATTGCGGTCATTAAAAAACAAAGAAGAACATTCAATCTAGTACGGCTGAAACAAAAGACTCATGTGCTATACTTATACAAGCACACAAGGAGAAATGGAAGGAAATGAACAATAGAAGGATGTATTTTTTAAAAGTCTCAACACAATAATGCCTGCAACTGCAATATCAGGCTCTGTTGCCTAGGAACCACATCCCAGGCACTGGTGGAATAGACTCTGGGTATTATACTGCGAAACCTGAACACATTGAGATTATAGCCTGGTTATAGTTTTGCTGTGTATAATAGCAGCATCTCACATGTTTTTCTCTGTTTCCATTGTTATCAAAACTGCATGGTGTAAAGTCCACTTCTTTACAGTGCCCCTTAACAACATGCTTTGCATTCTGGAAAGCCTGGAAGTAGGTTTGCTTTATGCATTTTGTGCAGCTCCTAGTAATCTGATAATAAATAAATAACACAATTGAGATATAGCTCTTTTAAAAACTGACAGACTTCTTTTTGTTTTATCCTGGTAGCATTTCACCCTTTTTTCTGCAGAGCTCAGAAGTTCTGGGGCAGGAAGGGAAGGCATGGGCTCTCTCATTCCAGAATTTTCACATACACACAGACACAGACATGCACACAATTAGCCCTCCCTCTCTTGCATACCCATATACCATTCACACTCACACACATGCTGTGCACAGACACGCAGCTCACCCACATTCCATTCACACACACACCATTTTCAAAGACACACACTTAGGGACGTAAATCATGGAACTGGTCCATCTAGTCCAGTATTGTCAACACTGGCTGGCAGCTATAGCTCTCCAGGGTTCCAGGCAGGAATTCTTTCCAGCCCCACCAGAAGAAGCCGGGGATTGAACTTGGAACCCTTCTGCATGCCAAGCATGTACACTACCAGGGTCCCTCCCCATATGACCCCTCCTCAGCTGATCCATGCAGTTCAGGTGAGAAAATTTAAGCTTCTCCACCTGCACGCTCCCATGGGGATTGCAAGCTGCCCTCACTGCATCTCAGCTCAGCTGTGGAAAGCTGCCCCTGTGACACCCTTTCCATTTCAGGGCAGTATCAAAAATGACAGAAAGCTTACCTGCTTGGTGTAGAGCATGAGGTTATTCAGACTCTCTGTGCACAGGCTGATAGCATTTTAGAAAGCAGCACATAGGGGCCATTGGTTATGGGTGCCAAGGGAAAGACTCAGTGGGAAATCAGAACCAGCTATGAGTGCGAGGCAGGGCACTGCCTTCTGGTGCTCTGCTTCACAGCCCACATGAGGAGCATGGAGGAATGGTCTGAGCATGCACACCCAGTGTACATGCTCAGAACATTCGCAGTAGTTAGCAGAGAATGGAGAAAGCAAGAAATCGGAGCTGTACTTAGTTACAAGATGTCTTTGCTAGACAGAGGCCCAGCCAGCTTTGAGGGGCTCAAGAAAATTGTTTTCCCAGCCCCCTCCTCACTGCCAATTTCTGCCAGCCTCCTGTCACTACTGCCGCAGCCACTCAGTCTCCTTGCCCTTCCTTTCCTCTCACCTGGAAAAAATCATATGTATTACTGTGGTGGCAGCAGTGGCAACAATCATAGCAGCATCTCCTTCTCTGAGTGGAGAGGTTCCCAACATGGGTTCCCATACCCCCAGGGGGTGTGAGATGGCATTTCAGGGGATGCAAGAAAGAGGCAGGTGGCATCACAATTTTCCAAAATTGGCAAATTCCAATGTTTTCACCAAAAATATCTCAATAATAAAATTATTATTATTTTGTTTGCATTTGGATTCAGTTCTCTTTGGTCAATCAAGTCAAAATCTAGGAATCACCTGAATCCACAGGCAGACCTGAGGATCACAATCCGCAAGAAAGTTCCACATTTTGACAAAATTGTGACTGAGAAGCAGGAACAAAGGAGTCACTGAATTTTATGTTCACAATTGGGATTGATTTTACTATTTACATTTCCCCCCTAATTGTTCAATTTATATTAGAATTTTATGCACTGAATTAAAAGCTTTTTTTAGTTCTGTTTGTTCACCTGCAGTACTATATGGGGTTCAATTTGTGGTTCAAAAATTAGAAATTGTACTCCTTCATCTTCAAATGTATTATTACTATTTTAGGGGATACCACCATAAATCAAACATTTCCTAAGGCTGCAGAGCATAGCAAAGGCTGTAAACCACTGTCCTAGCTAGTTTGACACGCCATTTAAAAGACTTGCTTTTAGCTTACATTTTAGCAGCAGCAATGTACCAATCAGACACTGCCCATGGGGGGCCATGGGAAGCGAGGACACCGTGTGGTGAGGGGTACCCTGTGTGTTTCCCTGCACCCTCATCAGCTGTGTCCATCAAAGGAGAGCATCTGGTTGGTCTCAACTGTGCTACTGAACATGTCCATTTCTTTTCTTTTACTTGACTTACAAAGTGGTGGGGGCAGGGCATGCCGCCACTGCCGCCCCTACCTCCTCCTCCTCCTCTTCCTCTTCCTTTCCTTCTTGGTTGCTGGCTAGGCTAGGAGCAAGGTAGTGGGAGGGATTTCAGGAGCTGTTTGGAAGTAGCTAGCTGTGCCTTTGCTACTTGGTCTGGAAGGGATGCAGCCTGGGCAAGGGCCGGCCAGGGTCAGGGAGTCTTGGCTTGTACTCTCACGCCATCCAGCTGCCTCTGGAACCAGCATGACAGATGCGCCTTTCCCTCCTTTTATTCTCACAACAGCTCTGTGAAGTAGGTTAGGTGGAGAGGTAATCACTGGCATAAAATCACACAGTGAACTGCATTTGAGCCCAGATTTTTTCTGTTCCAAATTAGCCTAATACTTAGTTCACAAGACAAGGAATGCTTTTGCTCTGAATTTAGTAGCTGCTTAGGTGATTTGGGACAATGTCTATCTCGCCTTTGTTTTAACCTGTGAGCTTGTACACAGACTTTTCCATGTTTCCTTCCTGGTTAATGCACTTAATAGAAAATTAATTACTTCATTTTACCTCTGGGTGGCTGCAGATCTGCAGCTCTTATCTCAGCAGCAGATTAATTAGCAGAAGTGCAAATACTGTGAAGCACTCGGCATAGAGCAACTGCAAGTTATGGGAGAAAAGATGTTTAAGGAAGAAAGCCATGGCATTCTTGCCACCACAAAGAAACGGGCAATTTCTGTCCCACTTGAAGTCTGCAAGGATGTTGAAAGAACTGTGAGTCCTCCTGGAAAGTAGTTTCTTCTAGGATCTTCACCATCATGCTCCTGTCCTTTTGCCTCCAAATTTTGGAGCTAGCCATAGTAAAACATTAAGGCAAGCACAGACATGACACCCCGTCATAAGTGGCAAGCCATGGTGGGTTGTTGTATATACCCAGTCTGGTTCCTGCAGGGGGGCCTATAGGCAACAAGCCAACCCAACATCCCATCTTTTGTTTTGGACCTACAAGGGGCTACTGTGTTATTCAAATTCCACCTAACCCCCCCCCCCCCAGGGTTGTAGTAATGGAGAGGAATAGAGCCTTGTAAGCCACCTTGGTTTGCTTGCAAGAGGCAAAAGAAAGTTGTGATATGAACGCAGTGAGCTGTTGTGCCATGAGTCTAGATGTCAGAGGCTGTGGAATATCCCGAACAGCTGCAGCTCCATGCACGGCTGCTTTATGTGACAAGCCACAGAACTGCAGATTGGAGCACCTTCCTGGGCAGTTCTGGACTGGTCTTGCACACAGTTTGGCCAATGGGTCCCCTAGACAGGAAGAACTAAGCAAGACATTAACCCAGGCTGAGCAGGGTGGACTTCAACTCTTGCTCCTTGCTTTGGTGCCTTTGGTCTCTGACTCCCTGAAACAAACCCTGGTTCTGGGTACACACACACACACACACACCCAATGCCTGCAGCTCCACCAGCCATGTCACCATGTTGTTCTGTCCCTGTAGCAGAGAGGTTTATGGCCCATTCACTGGAAACAGGAATTGATTGGACAATTGTTCTTTGTAAGGTATCTGGTGGCATTGGCTGGAAGTTTGGGCCTCCATGTGTTCTCCTGGCCTGGGCCTTTGTAGGCCAGGAACACTTCATTGACAGGGAACCCCTAATTCTCCAGATCTCAGAACACCCACAAGGTTTTGTGCCTCAAGTCTGAGCATCAACATGTGTGGGCAGCATAAACTGATACCCCTCTAGGCTGCATTGAGGGAGCTCCTTCTCCAATGGAAGCAAACTAGAGGCTGCGTGGACAGAGTCTCAAGGCCTCAAGCCAGGCTGTCTCTACCAATATTCATCTGCACATGCTATTTCAAGATAAAATCATGTTTCTCCTCACAGGAGAATACAAAGGCTCCATCCTGACTACAGCAGGAATAAAAATAGCCAGGCTAGCATTTGCATTCTGAAGCTAGAAATCTTTAGACAGAGCAGAAAAACAGCATCTTGATAGCAGATTTCTTACCAAGAATCTATTAGGCCAGACGTGAAATGAAAGGGAATCAGTTTATCTGATCTCCCCAGAAAAAGCAGCTAAGCACAAAGAAGCTTGGACATAAATGCCTGAGCCCAGACTTGAAGGCCACTTTCCACGGAAGGGTGTGGAGAGTACTGGCTGGAGATAAGGCCAGGATAAAACACAGAGACCAGACTAGAGTTTAACCTCCTAGTTTTAAAGTTGGGCCTTATCACTTGGGGAAGTAAATTGAAGTATTTTGAACTCACTGGATAGATAAAAGATAGCAAATCTCTGTGTGTGTGTGTGCGCATGCGTACGCGCGTGTACATGTGTGCATGTGCTCATGTGCACAGGTGTGCAGCTTTCCCTTGAAAGTGTTCAGATACCTTGCATGGCTGCCAAGGCATCAGTGGAGGAGACAAATTACGTTACTGGAGGGATGGGCCAGAATCCATAGGATGGTCACTTTCCCTTTTCTAAGGGAAAGGCAGTGCTGTATAAGAGTTATCAATAAGCAAGTCTTACAGGGGCCCTGACCACTGCACACATGTGTGTTTTTGTGTTGCTTGGTAGATTGGTGCATAAAGAATCCAGGTCCCAGTTACTTGTTTGTTTTTGTGATGCATTTTCTATGCTGTGTTAATAGGCCGATTAAAGATGGGCAGAACTGTCAGTTTCAATTTTTTACAGTTTCTCATTTCCCTCTCTTACTTTTGGTTCATCTTGAAAATGGAGAATTTCTGTTGTCCTAACACTGATTTATCTTGAACACTGAGACTTTTTTAAAGTTGACAAGAAACTTTATCAAGAATTTTAGTGCACATTTCTTCAATAGATGCATTTTTCTTCAAATAGATGCTTTACAAGCTGTTTTCTTAATATAAGACACGTTTCAAGATGATTTTCTCTTTTTGTTTGCTTTGTTATTGGATAAGTCCTTTGCAAAATTTAGGAAAGTGTGCATTTTGAAGTACAACTGAGTTTCAGTGGTTCATCATGGTTCACAAATGCAAAAGTAGGCAAGTTTGCATTAAAATATGACTGCAAGGAATTTCTTTCCCATTCCTCAGGCTAATAGGTATAGCCTTGCCTGTATTTGATACAAGTGAGACATAGGGTAGTATACTTGATACATGAAGTAATGGATGCACCATTTGAAATTCATCACTGCAAAACCATTTTGATTCGATAATAATCTGATCATATCCAAATGTTTCATAGAATTTTTTACTTAAAATCTGAATATATTTCAAAGTCATCACTAAGTAACTGAGTGCTGTGGTGTGGCTTTTCAAGCATGAAACAGAATTACAGTGTCAGACTGCTATAAATCCCCTTTCCTTGGCCTGTGAGATTTCTCCAGGCATGGTCCACATGTGCTCAAAACTTGACTTCAAATCCTTAGGACTAGAAAATTAAAGCTGAGCAGCTGAGGATGCTAAATTCCTCCCTTAAACCTTATCTTTCACCCGTGCAGAGTAACCACACAATTTTCTTGTTCAAGAATGCATGCAACACTTTGGCACTGTAAGTTATTCCTGCATCAGTTTTTATTTAAAAAAATCTGTACAAATATTCATCCTTGTTCTCATTTATTATTATGTATTTTCATAAATTATTATTATTATTATGCATGTGTATTTAATATTTAACACATTTTCACAATCGCCTTTTCCTATTATGATAATTTTTGTAAGCAATTTCACTTAATATGATAACGCTTGTACCTTGTTTCACAAATATGCACATTTTTCTGCACTCTATCCTAATAAACACATATTTTACTTGAGGAACTGCATCCCAAAATTTAAGGAAGTTCTAAATAGCATTACATTATTATTCCTTTAAATTTATATCCCACTTTCTTACTCTTGCAAGGAACCCGAGATAGCTTACATGATCTCCATCTCCATTTTTGCCTCACAACAAACAATCCTGTGAAGTAGATTAGATTGAGAGTCTATAAATAGCTTCATGGAGAGTTCCCAGGTTTCCTGAGTCCCACTCTAGCCGCTACGCCACACTGGCTCTCAGTACTGAAGTGCAGCTGTGATTTGAATTTCGCAAAGAATCGGGTAATGCAAATGTTTAGGTTTCTTATCTAAACATTCAAATATCTTCCACAGTTCTAAGAGCAGAGCTATTGGGCTATACTCCAAAGTCAGAGAATGTACTTCACTTTACTCATGGTGTTTCAGCCTTCTTCACTTTCCACCTGATTTCTGCTTCTGTGTCTGGTTTTATCTCACTTTTGCTTCAGTTTCTCCATCAGTTCTTTAAATTAAAGAATTCCATTCTATGGCTATTTGCAAGCTGTACTGGACTGTCTTGATTTAAGTAGGATGCAGCAAAGACTTAACCCCAGTGGCCAAAGTCTGGTAGTGGTGCCTGTACCCCATATTTAACATAGAAGTTTGAATTCAAGGCCCCCTGTGGACCTTGGAATATTCCCTGCTCTTCCATTGCATTCCCCAACAAAAATCAAGACTTTAAATATTTTCTGATAATTTGTTGCATCTCCTACCTTACCTGCCTGCTAGAATGATGTAAGTTCATCTCTGAATGATCAGTAGGATTTCTTTCTGTGTTGCAAAAATTATTTCACAACATGACAGTTATTACTCCTGGGAGACAGTATGTTGTAGAAAACATACTCTCTATTTCAATTAACTAAAAGCAAGCTCTAACTAAATGCTGAAACAGAGCAAGAAAATGACTTCATTCTGAAAACAAACTCTTCAGTGCGGGAGGTGGGGGCAGAAAAACAGACACACAATTATACCGCGGTCCTTGAAATCAACAAGAATAATAGTTGCAATCTGTCAGATGTAGTACTTACATGTGAATAGACTTCAGGAACTGAACAATGGTCCATTATCATCATATTCTGAAATACGTGTTTGATCTAGAATATACTAAAGAATCAGCAATATTCTGCTGTCACTCATTTGGAATTTTTGTTATAGAGGAATATAATAGAGAAAAAACCTATTAAGTAGAATGTCATTGTAAAAATACACATAATGAAGGAACATGGAGGAAATGGGAGAAGAGGCCTTAAGTATCTCATTACTGAATAGATGAAATATTTTGACACCCATTCAGCAAATAGATAAGCTTTGGTGTTTGGCTTCTACAATTTTCACATGTTATTGCACCTTAAAAAAATCTAATCAGACTGCTGTTACAATGTCATAACTCTCACTCATGCAGATATCTAAAACCTCTTTTAAAGGTGCAGACTTTTAAACAGAATTGTCAGGGAAGGAAAGATGGGAAAAACAAGGAAAAATACTAGGGAAACCTGGAAAGTACATATTTTGTTAATTCCATCTATGCAAGTATAAAATAAAGCAACATCTAGGTGTGCACTGTCCACATCACTAAGTTTTAGTTCCTGGTTGCTGGTGTTATGCTTTCATTTAAGCTATTACTGCAATGTGAATAATTGCAAATAGAGGACACTGTATCTGTGGCATTCATAAACTGCATAACATGCAAATCATTTGAGAATACTGCCTGTTGCGAAAGCTAGAGAATACGAAGTCAGAATTTGCAAAGACTACAACTAAAAGAACTGAAATCATTGGAAATTTTGCCGTTGACCTACTTGGAGTGTGGATTGGACAGGAATGTGCTGGATGTTAAATTGATGCCATAATTTAAACCAGGAAGAAATACACCCACTTTGCAGATCCTGGATTCAGATCAGAACAATATCAAGGTCAATAGCATCCTGGGTTTTTTTTCCATTTCTGTCAGATGCACTGGTTGGAGAGATGACAGATTCATCTAGTAAAACTGGCAGACACCTGCAATTCTCTATATAGAGAGAAGCGGAACATTCAGTGTAGTGCAGTTACCAGAAAGCACAGCCTAGATGTGAGCAGAATGTTGATAGCAATGCAGTAGAACAATGGAGCTGCTGTATTAATTCAAAATAACAGATGCACAGAAGCAAAGCTGTATTTTGCTCAGCCGTGAACGGCAACTCTGAGATGGAAGGAAGTGTGTACGTAAAACACCCTTGTAATCTATTCAGCATTCCATCAGTCACATTCTATTAAGTTCTTACACCTGATTGAATTATAGTGTTTGCCAAAACAGGTAAGTAGTGTCAGAGAGTCGTGGACTTCACAGGAAAATAGAATTGTTCTTCCAGGTGGGATTAGCAGCTTCAACAGTCAGCACTGACTTTGAAGTTCCTTGAAGAGGTCAGTCATAGAAAACCTACTGTCTGCTCATACCAGTGGAATTTTTGATGAAATGGAATCTCCATGCAAAGGATGAGGATGTGGGCTGTTGCTTCTGCTGCTGCCAGGGAAAGACTTTCCAAGCATGTGAGAAAAATGCTTTCTAGCATATTGTGAAAGCCGAATCCTGCATGTGCTGGACAGGTGTGCATAACTAGCTATCTGCAGGCTTTCTTAGTCACAGGCTTTTCAGATGACCAGCTAGGCATGGTGTTTGAGCATGTGAAGAGGACTTTGGCTACCAGGCTTTAACTGCTGGGCTCTCAGAATATTTCCAGTTACTCATAGAGAATCCCTTTCAGTGACATAAGATGAGAAAAGAATTTGGGGGGGGGGAATCCAGTTACTAAGCAACCCAATCATTCAACTTCTGCTCTAGTTAAGAAAGGCTGGGAGATACACAAAAATCTTTCTGCAACTGTGGCTTTTCTGTCTCAAGGGAGCCATTATCAAGTGATTTGACCAAACTGTAACTGCAAAAGTATAATGGCAGGAAAACGCTTTCTTTAATCTCTCTAGACCTAAGAATTCTCTTCTAAATAACGCATGTTAAAAACACTTTACCTAACAAGAAAGCCAAAAGCAATATGCAAGATTATTATGGAGAGTGCTACTTGGCAAATTGCAAGTGCTGATAATAACAGTTAGAGCTTTCCTTTGCTTCATTGCCTCTTTCCCTAATGTCAAACGTTGCTGTTATGGGCCAAATGATTTCCGGTATGTGGTGCCTGTATGAATGAAAGACCTCAGAATGTCCTATCCCGGACAGCTTGCTCAGCTTCAGGGCTGTGGTTTCCTTCATGGAGTCAATCCATCTTGTATTTGGTCTTCCTTTTCTTCTTCTGCCTTCGACTTTCCCGAGCATTATTGTCCTCTCCAGTGACTTTTGCATTCTCGTGATGTGTCTGAAGTATGACCACCTCAGTTTTCTCATTTTTGCTTCTAGGGAAAGCTCCGGCTTGAATTGATCTGGGACCCACAGTCCAGAGCATTCACAAAGCTCTCCTCTACCACCATTTTGAATGCATCAGTTTTCTTCCTGTCAGCTTTCTTCACTGTCCAGTTTTCACACCTGTATGTAGTGATTGGATGCACGATAGTGTGGATGATCTTGGTCTCCAGTCAAACATCCTTCCACTTGATTATCTTTTCAAAGTCCTTCATTTCTGCCTTTGCAAGTCTCAGCCTTCTTTGAATTTCTTGGCTGCAGCCTCCTTTTGAATTGATGACCACGCTGGGGTATGTAAAATCTTTCACAATTTCAGTTTCTTCATTGTTAACAGTAAAGTTCTGTAACACTGTAATGCCAACTAGGATGTCATATTTTTACATCGCAGGATAGCTATTCAAGAAAAGGTTTTGCTGTGGGGTGGTCTCCATGGCATCTGTTAGGATCTCACAAATTACCCACTGAATTCTTCTTTGATCCAATTCATGGATCATTTTAGGTTTAAAGCATTACATTATATAACCAGTTCTCTAAGATTATTTTAGATACACTGAATCAATATTAGCTCAGCCAGATAAAGAGAACTAAAGCAGATTAGATTGCAATGTATGGGGCCTAAAATGGATTTGGATTTTTGAAGATGAATAACAAATCTGTAAGCATGAAAGCCCAAGAGACAACAATCTCTTCACAGCCCTAATACGTGGCCCATTGATCAAAGTGGTGTGGTTTGAAAGGGTCTCCTGAAAACATTCTTATTTTCTGGCATCTAATCTTTCACAATTCAAGTTACAAACAATCCTTTCTTTTGCCATCTAGGATATTTACCGACTACTGAGCAAGAGACCTAACTTAGGTCACGATGGGACAACGGAATTACTGATTAGACATGTCACCTTCTTGTCTTCTTGTTCATGAGAAATGTGGATTCAAAAAGGAGCACCAGGAATTTCTATTTGTCCAGTATCAGTCTGTTGAATCATACACTCTCTTTGGTGAGCTTTTGGACTTTACTTGGTTAGTTTACCAAGGTGTTTTATGTGTGAAACAGAAGCTGGCAATTTTGAAGATGAGCAAGATAGAGAGAGAACGCACACACTGTGGGTTGGCTGCAGTACCTTTGGGGGTGGGGGTCTTACTCTGGGGATATGAGGGTAGAATTTGCAGGAGGACTGCCTTTTTCCATCTCATAAGATATTTTTTCAGTTTATAAGTAAGGCACATATTACAAAGACTTTGTAAGTTCCTTTACCTGAGGGAAACTAAACCTGGAAGTTCTCAAGGGCTGGAGTATTGGGGAGGGGGCACACAAAACAGTCTGCTTTCAAAGGCTTTGAGTGCTCAGCATTTTCTTAACACGGCATGAAAGCAGCACGACCATTCTAGGCTTCCTGTCAATCTTAAAACATCAAAGGCAGCCTGTCCTGCTTTAATTGGCAGGTAAAACCTAAGGCAGGTGACAACACAGTCTCCTTTGAAGATAAAGCAGAAAAGCACATCTTCCAAGATCTGTGTGAACTCAGAATGGGAACTGTGCCAGCCGGGGTGTGCACAGGGTGCTGACAACGGAACCTGAAGTGCATCCTGAGCTCCCGGCTCCTCAACAGAAGATAAAGATTTCAATCACCAGACCTAGGGATCCTAAATCCCTGTAAGCCACCCAGAGAACCTTTGGGTTATGGGGCACCATAGAAATGGAATTAAATAAATAAATCCACCACATAATGAGAAGAGCAGGAAGGAGAGTGCTAAGTGTGCCGAGACCCTGGCATCATCCGCATTGCCCACCCTGAGTTAGAGGGTAACCCTTTGCAGCAAAGGGGCTGGCTCCTCACTTCCAAAGCTGTTCAGAACTCTGATTTTTCAGGACTGAATGAATCATGACAAAAGTGTACATCTCTTTTACTATGCCTGCTTTTTCTTGGTAGCATTTCATGAGGGAGTGCATATTATTATTATTTTCACATTGCATTTACAGCCCTCTTTTTTACTCTTGCAAGGAACCCAGGGTGATTTGCAAGGTTCTCCTGCTCTCCATTTTACCCTCAACCTTGTGGGGTAGGTTAGGTATTGACTGGCCCAATGCCACCCAGTGGGATTCATGGCCAAGTGGGCCTCGAACCCATAGTGGGATTTCTGTAGTAGGCAGGGTGATGGGAAGCTCCTGAGATCATCCATCCACTCACTAGAATTAAGCAGGTTGATGGAGCAGCGTGCCTGATATGATCTGGCACTTCATAACTGATTCCCAGGTGCAACAGGAACAGGTCAGCTCCTGTTCAGGTGGCCAGGCATCCTGCTTTGCCAAGGACAATCTTCTAATTTTGGAGAGCTGGCAAAAGACAGACCTCTGTGTGAAGGTATCCTCTATTAGATAGGCTATCTGGTTTATCTGGGACTGCAGGTGGTGCAGTGGTTTAAACCACTGTGCTTCTGGGCTGGTTGATCGAAAGGTCGCCGGTTCGAATCTGCACAATGGAGTGAGTTCCCGCTGCTCTGTCCCAGCTCCTGCCAACCTTGCAGTTCTAAAGCTTGAAAATGCAAGTAGATAAAAAGGTACTACTTCGGTGGGCAGGTTCCCATTGCTCCATCCCAGCTCCTGCCAACCTTGCAGTTTGAAAGCATGCAAATGCAAGTAGATAAAAAGGTACCACTTCGGTGGGCAGGTAACAGCATTCCGTGCACTTCAGTGTTTAGTCATGCCGGCCACATGACCATGGAGACTGTCTGCAGACAAACGCTGGCTCCCTCGGCTAGGAAATGGAGATGAGCACCGCCCCATAGAGTCAGACATGACTGGACTTAATGTCAAGGAAAACCTTTACCTTTACCTTTTTATCTGGTTGAAAGTCAAAGAATTCTAAGCAGAGGGATCAGTGGCTTGGAGGTTGTTGACATTCATTCATTTCATTCACTAAATTTCTATACTGCTCGTTAGCCAAAACTCTCGGGCACTTTAGAAAAGATTAAATATGATATACACTATGAAAAATAATATATAAAAGATCAGCAATGCAATATAAAACACAGGTCCAATTAAAATATTACCATAAACCTGGGAGTTGAGCATCTTTGGTTTTATTTTGCTGTTGTTAAAAGTCAGAAGAAGATGACAAAGAAGTCCCACTCAGCTGTTAGCAGCGTTGGAAAGCCTCACAGGGTGAAGTCCTGCTTAAATCACCCAAGGGGCCTTTCAGAACATGCAAGCAGCCAGGGATGCTGCAAGGACGGAACAGCAGAAAAATGAACCAGTACAGCCACTTCCAGAGTAAGGTGGGAAATGAACCCTTTTCCCAAAATTCTCAACTGTCCTACAGAAAACTGACTGCCTTTTTTGCTTGGGAATGAAGAGGATAAGGAAAGGCAGGTGGAGTATTGGCACAGCATGAGATATGGAATCTCACCCCCATTGTTGTGCACATTTCTCCCAAATTCTCCAAATGTCTCCATTTGTTGAATCAACATTGCCTAACATATTGTGCAAGCAATTGTTTTCTAAATATGATTCTTTCCCAAACATTCTTAGTGCAACTATATGCATTTCATACATTTTTATTAAAAAGTAGAGAACTCCATTACCAAACTTAGAGAAATGCAATTTTCAGAGGTTAACTGAGTTTTGGTTTGGATATAAGTTTAAAAGGATGGCTAAATTTGAATTAGCATGAGAACTGAATCACCTTCTCCCCTATTGCTACATAATATACATAAGTAGAAGTGGTGCTTGTTGTTACCCCCATAAGCAGGAGACAGACAAAATACCTGCTACTACAGTATGTGCACTTGCACTGGGGTCCATGGGCACACAGACCTATCTGGACAGTAGAAAGCATGCTTGGCCTGACATGATGGTGGAGAATCCATACTCAGTTATCCTTTTCATTGCTACAGGGAATTTGAGAACCAACCCTTAATCAAGAGAGCATCTTCCATTTTGCAAATAATCTAAAAACCCAGAGGGTAGAGTATATAGCTTTCCGAAGCATTCCAATTTAACCTGATGTCTTCAGAAGAATTATCCACGGAAAGAAGGTCATTAATATCACTGATACAAGGTAGCTGTGAGTTCAAAAGACTTAATAATCAATAAGAGAAAAAGTAAGTCTTTGAACCTTGTCCTTGATATTTATTGCCCATTTCATCTTTGTTCTGGAAAGTTCACCAGAAGTTCTTTGGCCCTGCCTAGGCATTCAGTTTCAGTTTCCCTTGGCAGTCTAGACTGTTATGACTAGCACAGAAGTTTTCAATCATGACCACACACCTTAATCATGGCTAATCCTCCAAAGTAGACTTGTTTCGGTAACTAGAAGAGCTTATCTTGAAAGGGGAGATGGGAACAGGTGGGGTGGGAAAAGAAAGAATGAACAAGGTATCCAAATGCTGCAGTTTAGACAGTGGTACTTTGAAAACCAAGGATCGATATCCTTAAATGCTTGCATCATTTACCAAAAATAGAACCTGAGATCAATAATGTCAATGCATTTCATTACCACATTATTACCACATATTTAATCTAGAATAAATTTATCAACAAACTTATTTTTATACGTTGCACAAATCTGGATAATGCCTTTTCTGCTGCAAAGTCCCCCCACCCCGGGGAAAATTTACATTGGAGAAGGAGAGGAAGGAAGAAATGTTTAACCCTTCTTTTGCCAGTTACGCCCCACTTAAAAATACCCCTCAGATGCTTTTATTTCCCTCCAGTTTTTACTCTGTGGTTTGGAACTCCATCGACTAGAAAGCAAGTTTGGGGAAGTTTTGGGGGGAAAGCATCTGGCAGGGAAAAGAGAGTGAACTCATGGAAAATTGTAGCATGCATGGGAAAGATATTTCATTGACAGGTGCAAGTTTAAACCAGTCAATTATTCACAGGGCCAAATGTTAATCAGTGAAGGTGAGAGTTTAGGAAGTTTTTGAGGCTGCTATAGTACTAGGGAAGGAACCTGAAAAAAGAAGATGGCTTTTCCTTCCAAGAATCCTTTTGCTTATTAAATTATTATTTCACACTTCCTTCATAGTTGCAAAAGGCACATGTCATGAAGTGTTTTGGTGTTTTAATAGATTAACCAGTTTGGATTTTGTTTGTTTGTTTTACAGTTATGTGTTTTCTAAGTGCCTTGCAGCATGACCATGGGGCTTTCATACACAGAGTATGCAAAATGGTTCTAAGTTATTTTGTGGCACAGTCCTGTGGGTTGCACCCTTGTTGTACGGAAGCCACCAAACTCAGAGGCTTCCATATTTCCAGGGCCTTGCCAGGGTCCTGCTGACAGGCAGGAGGAGAGGTGGAGGCTGGGGCTGGAGAGGCCATAGTATTCCTCATATCCTGGCCTCTTCTCCCTTTCCACACCCCATTGGAACAGCCCGTTTCTGACCTTCCTGCAGCCTCAGGAAGCAGCTGGGGAGGTTCTGTCCACTGCAGTGGAGTTGGGTGGGACTGGATTCCAGAGCTCCCTTTTAAGGTTGTAGTATTGCCTACAGCCTTGGAGGGGGAACTCTAAGGAACCTGATGGTCCCTGGTGGTCAGTCCCATGGAACCCCAGAGGCCTTGCTTCAGTGCACACAGGTGCAACTTATCTGCATGCTTTAAAGGCCAAATGACCCCATTTCAGAAACTAGGCATAGTGGAAAATTCCATTGGTTTGCATTCAAAAGCAAAGCACTCAAATATATTAATTAATGTATTCAGTCATACATTTATATTCTGCCTTTTTTCTATTTACATGAAACAGAAGGCAGCTTACCTCTTCCTCTCCTTTTTATAATAACAGAAGTCCTGTGAGGTAGGTAAGGTTGACAGTCCATGAATGGCCCAAACTCACCCACTGAGCAGCATCTACAGCTTTTCTCAAGTTGCAAATGTGCCCACAGACCCAGAACAGCTATAAAACCCTGGTGTAGCTGCGATACTGGTTACCTGAAGACATTGGTGTGGATGCTGCCCTTTCTTCCATGAACAGAACAGAGTTCAGGTTCATGGAATTGTGCTTTCCTGCTTCCCCCTTTCCTCTACAGCCTCCACGCCTGCTCATGGCATTAGGGAGCCCTAGGACAGATGGAATTTTCCACAGAAGGCTACAGATGGAGTAGGGAATTGGTGGAGTCCAGGAGCCCCACTGCTCAGTGACTTGACAGGAGGAGTGACTTTTTACAGGTATTGCATGACTCAATCGAAATTAAAGTTAAAGGGAACTGCAGATTTAGGATGCAGGCCCTGCCATGAAAATGAAACGAAATTTTATTTGTTTTTCTTCATTTTTTTAAAAACAAAAGTCAGGTATATGGAGGTGAGTTTTGGTGGATAAAGGTGTTCTTTTATTATATTTTCTTTTCCCAACCAACTTTATTAAAGATATTCTAGTAACAGGTGTAGCAAGAATTATATTAGATATGCAGAAAGATATACTTGGCAGAAAAAAGTCCTAGCAGTGCTGATAGCGACTGGAATTGCTCTGGTTTGAAAATGATGAATGGGAGGCAAAGCAGGATGGAAACTTACTTAACATTTGTTAAGATTCAAAATTTTTAAAGAAAAACAATCAACATTTATATTGTGTTCAAATCAATCATCTGGGCTATGCCTTCCTTCATAGCTTTGTGACATTTTGCATTAGCTCTGAAGCATTATCAATTCAATGATTGCCTCTCTACAGCAAATACAGACATATTTCTCCAGCAGTGTAAAGCAATAACTTTCTATCCAGTTAAAGGACTTGTTGACCTATACTATTGTATTGGCTGACAACTGTCATGCATGTTTTATTTAAATTAAGGCAAATGATTGCTGACTCAATTGTCTTGGTGAGAATAATAGCAGCAGATGGATGCAACAAATTCTGACTGTCTTGCTTTCAAAGGTTTAAATTCATTTTATTGCTTTGGCTGTAAGCCATACAAAGATAACAATAAACACATGCCAAATAAAAGCAATAAAACGAAAGCGTTCTAAATGCAAGAATCATTCAAATTAAACTGCATAATATTTATGCTTGTGTATGCACATAAAACAAATCCACTCAAACTGACAACAGTCTTATTTCATGAGTTTCAAAATGCAATTGATTCTGTTTTGCTATCGCCACAGCAAAAGCTGCCTCATCTGTTCAGTTCCTGTTATCATTAGCAGGCAGGCTATTTGTTCTTGCCCCCAGCCAAATTTTACCAATGCCCCCAATCTTTATTGAAAGAGTTGGAAAACCATTTTAAGTAAAGGAACAATTAAATAAATAGCGTGGATCAGCCAGTCCTTCCATTCTGCATTTATACAGCCTTCAAAGGATATCAGACAGTCCAGTCATTTATGTCTACTTGGAAGGAAGCCCCATTGCCTTCATCAGACTGACTTCCAGAGAAGTATGTATAGGATTGTGGCACTTCTCCTTCTTCATAGCCTCTCAGTCATGGCAACTGCACCTGGGAGAAAGTTCCAGGGCTTTTCTCTGAGTCAACCTTTGAGTTTGAACAGTAAGGGTGCTTTCCAATGAAATGTTTCTAACAGTACCAGGCAAAAGTCATTGTGCATCTACTCCATCTTTTCATCCTTAATGGAATTATTCAGATGTAGGAGCTGGGGGACAGAAGAAGCAATGGAAAAACATACTAGGATTCCTCATTTGGAAGCTTTCTCTGTCAAAGCATTCTCAGGAGAAAGCCATAGCAGTAATGCAAACATGTTTGTCAAAGATAGTTGTCACAGAGCATTCGGAAGGTATGGGTTAAACAATAAAATGTATATGAATGTGCGAGTGTGACCATTTTTATAGCCAAATCCCCAGCGTTCCTTCCTTCCTTCTGCACAAATAGTACTTGTTGACCTAACAAGTCTCTCCCTGGTAGGTGAGACTTTTGGCTAAAGGAGTAGTATGAAGTCTCCAGTTTCCAGCCCTTGGCTAGATGTAGCTGTTGAGGGCCCTCAGTGTTCTGGATGTTCTTCTGCCAGGAACCCTTTTGATATGACTCAACTATTGCTTCCTTAAATGTTTTGTTCATTTCTTAAAAGTTTTATTCATTTATTAATGTTATATTCCCTGTATTCATTTTAATATATCATTTTAAAGTTAAGCTAATGTGTTATTCAGAATACTACTGAACCCATGCATCTCATTCTCATGGTGTGGTGCTCAGCCAAGAAACTGAATTTCTCAACTCTTTAGTGTGTGAGAAGGCAAGGACTGGGAGCTGGCAGAATGAGGATTTGGTATCTCAGGCAAATCTATGTGCCCAAGACACTTTCGAGTTCTACTCCTCTGCTGATTCAGGAAGTGGTAGCAACCACTAATTTATTGGGATATCCTAGGGTAAGTTAAACCTCATGACAAAGGAGAATCTCAGACTTATTTGAATTGGAGTATATTCTAATTCTCTGAGGTTCTGGTCAGCTTTAAGGGGTGTGGTAAGGAAACCAGCTATGTCACAGGCAAGCGCATATTTAGGGAAGACAGCAAATGCCACTGGTCTAGTCTTCTATCTATACATCTACATGTTGTATGAATCTATTTCAAATTTAGAACACCAGGGGAGCCATGTTTTCCAGGCACGAATCTTTTCTTTTCTTTTTTTCAAGATCTTTGAACTAGTCAGATTGAACATTTAAATTGACATTTCCTGGGTTTTGACTTAAGGCTCTTCCTGGGGATTCCCAGGAAAATCCCCCCCCCCCCCGCTGTCTCTCTTTCCTGAATGGCTTGAACCCAAACAAAGTCTTTCTTCTCAACTGAATTTGACATGCTGAATTATTAAGACAGATGGTTAGAATAAGATTTCCTCCTCCATTCAATCATTTTCTGACCTCTTTGGGGGCATGGACTTTGATAATGGATGAAGCCTTCACCATTAATAAGGATTCCCCTTGTTATTTTCTAAAGAGTCATTCATTAGAAAATAACCACAAGTCATGTGCCCATAAAAGTACTCTTGAACTCAGCTCAGGGGATGACCAGGCATCCTTGTTACTGCCTGAGGGTGAACTACGCATTGAATTCTAAGTGTCAGAATTGGACACAAAGCCTTTGACCTATAATTGTACCCAAAGGTTCTCAGCCAGCACACTTACAATCAAGAAGGCAACCCTTGCTATGAACTAGCAGATTCATTCTGGGACAAAGAGGGTGGCTTCTGATTCTACTTTTCACATGTAATGGAGAACTCACAAAGGTCAGCACAGGAACTGTTTGTGAGTAAACATCTCAGTATGGCCAAAGTGCTTACATTCAATGAGATTATTAATCATAGGAGCCTGCTTTAATGTTTTAATGGCAAGGGACAGTCTGTCCTGGCAGTCAGTTTGCCAAACGTTAGTGTGTGCAGAGTTGTGCTGCTGCAATGTTTGTGTAGTGCCACCGCGTTTGTGGATAGATAGCTATATCCCCCTTCTGCAGTTGGTATTATTTGGTACAGTCTCTTTATTTATCTCTGCCCTAATCCAGGCTCCTCCACACTGTTAGAGGATCTGGAAAAGCAGGAACCACATACTGCATGTAGACATGTAACTTCACTGAGAGGGCAAAGACGAGAGGCCAGATCTTAGTGTTGTACTATGCCTTGCCAATCTACAAGCTTTATACTCTGTGCCAACCACAATGGCATCTATATATGATCATGCATTTATGCAAATCTGTGGTGCAAGCACATCTGGAATACTGTATAAAGTTCTGGTCACTGTATTAAAAAAAAGAGGATGCTGTAATGCTGGAAAATGAGCAGAAAGGAGCAACAAAAATGATCAAGGAGCTGCAGCGGCTCATGTATGAGGAAGGATTAGATGGTTTAGCCTAGGAAAAAGATGGATGAGGTGGGACCTGGTACTGATATATTCATTTATGCATGGTGTGAAGAAAGTTAGATCTCAGAGGACAACCTGGCATTGCCCAGGGAAGTTGAATAGTAGGAGATCAGAATAGCTCTTCCTATAGTACAGAGATAAACTCTGGAATTTGCAAGATATAGTGATGTGCACTAGCTTGGATGACTTTAGAGGGGGATTAGATATATCCAGTGATGATAAGTCTAGCAAAGCCTGTAAGTTATGCTGGCTGTACATAAGCTCCAGTAGCAGAGACTTTATGCCTCTATATACCAGCTGTTGAGGTCACAAGCAGGAGTGTGTGGTTGGCCTCATGTCCTTCTTGTGAGCTTCCCGTGGACATCCAATTGGTCACTGTGCAAACAGAACACTGGACTTGGGGCACAGCAGTTCCTGTGCGGGCGGCTGTGGGACTTTTCCTATCTGAACTTGCCATTGTGCCCTAAATCAGTTTTTGGTTTGGTCAGCACCTGTCCTCTTATGTTCATTCTCTGCCTCTGAGGTTTGAGGGTGCCCAGGTGCTCTACCTAGATCATTAAATACCTGGTTCAAATTGTGGCAACCCTGGAATCAAAAATCTTAGTTTATAACAGTAGACTTTATTTCTGTTTCTTTATTTACACAAAATGCAGATAACAGACAACAAAAGTAATGAGTCAAATAACTTTAAAATATACGAGGTAATTTTATGGCCCTCCTTTTTGATGATTGTATCTTTTGTTAAAAGCTACAATATTTTTACATACATTTTGCCACCATTCTCTGCCCTGGTTGCTCTCCTTTGCCACTTTTTGCTCTATAAATGTGCTTTGTAGGAGTCCATTCAATTTCACAGCCTGTTACTGCTGGGAGTTCTTTGCTTTGCTTTTCTTTTTTCTTTTTGCTTTTGAGCTTCCTAGACAATCACATTTTATATCCTGTGACCCACTGTGAAAGAAGACATTGCAAATACAAATCATAGTTAATTTGCTTTACGCCCTCTTAAGGTTAGCAAGATATAACAAGGATAATTTCATCACTCTTGCTTAGCCTGACAATTATGGCAGAATGACTGAAAGAGATCACACTCTAATAGGCTTTAAAGATTTCAGGCAATTGGGAGTTTGTGCTTTATTCCCAATTTTGTTAATTAAAGTTGTGCCTCAGTAGCCACAGAGGAACAGTTCAGGATTAGGGTTTATTATTGTCTAGCAGGGTCATGGATTCTTGGGCACACGTAAAGGAGCAAAGCTTTGGCATTAATGTAAATGAGCAAACTATAACATTTACAAGAGCATGATATTTAATTCTGCCATTATGTCTTTACCTTATTCCCAGCTTTAGTTAAGCTAAAGCTTAACTAAATATAGAGGATTTTTGTGGTTCCATGGTAGGACAAGGCTGGGAATGGCTGTTGTAGGAGCTTTAGATAAGCTTGTGACAATTCTCTTAGCTACCAGGAAGACCACAGATTGTGAGGAAGTCAGGACATGGGACTGTGGATTTCATCAAGGCCCACCTACCATCTTCTTCCCCACCACCCAAATTCTGATACAGGCAGCAGTGAGGAAAGCAAGCTGTATGCACCAGCTGGGGGGAACTTGGGGAAGGAGGGTGCTGTCATCCTTATATCCTGCTTACATGAACCCATGGGCAACTGTAGGCCATGTGAACAAATAGTAGACTGGGAAGATGCTTGGACTGATCCAACATGGATGGTGAAAACAGTACAGACATTTCCATATCTTTCAATCCAAAGCATTTGTGTATCTAAAGATTCCAACCATTTTGAATAACTCTGTGGTACAAACCAGTGACTGTTTTATACCCATTTAGGTGTAATGGGCAGGTTCTGTTCCAACTTTGGGGGGAGTGGGGGAGGCAGGGTTCCATAGTAAAGTACCCTCTATCAGGCCGTGTCCTTTGTTGGTGGGCTCATTGGGTTTACCTGGATGTAGTACTGGCAGCAGCCACAGTAGCAGCTGGCTTGTAGTTGCTGTTAGCTTGCCACCAAGGTCTTTGATGTAGCATTTAGCTGGTGCATTGTGGGAAATTCAAGCATCAGCTCCCATTTGCAGCCACTAGGGAGGTCTGGCAGGGCAGGAACCCACACTGCCAATACCAGAGCTGACTGAGGACAGTGTGTGGTGATCTGATAATGGCCTTCTTTCTCAAAGAGTTTGGGTGAGGAAGCAGAAGAACCTCTCATAGACCTATCTAACCCTGTTTGCAAAAATATAATTTCCAAGATCCCTTGGAAGGCAGGAATGACTCTTAAACATTGGTAGGATAGATAGTGCAGACAGCAAGAACAGGCAAACCAGGATCCTTTGTACTACAGTTCCCATAAGTTTGGGACCTACACTGTGGTCTTTTCAGTGTCTAGTTAAGACTTTCTCATTTCTACCAGACTTTTAGTTCTGTTGGTTTCTGTCATTTAAATCTGTTATTGTATTTTTAAATCTTTTCACTCCTGCTAGCTTTAATTTTATACTGTAGCTTCACACATTTAAATTGACATATTTTATCATGACATATGTGATGCTCTAAATTGTTGAGAACCACCCAAGGTGCTGTGGCCATCGTGTGCTATGGAAATGTAATAAATGTATACATTCCAGCCAGCATGGCTAATGTTCCGGCATTATGGGAGTTGGAGTCCAGAACACCTGGGCTGAGTCTAAACAAGGCACTTTTACTGGCATCGCAATGCCTGAGTCACTGGTGTATCTTGTGATACTCATGTTGCTTCTGCCATTATATCCTGGAATTTTTTGGTCTGCTTTTATTACGGCATTTCCCCACCCTCTCTATGTACCGGTGTGTGCTGAACCTGTGACACTATTCTGGGGCCAGGGGTAGGCTGGTGAGGGCTTTGGCAAAGCAGCAGCAATTCCGAGGGGATCATTCAGCTGCTTTCCTTCCTCCCTTTCCCCTGCCCCATGGCTGGTCTCTCTAACTTGTCCAGTGAAGTGGAGAGTAAATGCCATAGTGCTTCCTCCTCCCTTCCCTTCTCCTTTGAAAAAATAAAGTTTGATCATCACCTTTTGTTCCCTTTCCCCAAGGAGCGATTAGCTGAAAGGTATGTCTGCTCAGAAGTCAGTTACGTTCTCTCCAATGGCCTTAATCCAAAGTAAATCAAGGGCACTTCCTCTAGGGAAAGCTAGCATGGGAGAGGGGCTGCATGTGCTTTCAGGAATTGTTTTTGGGTGGAAAGGAAAGCGGGTGCTAATCCCACAGACTTCACCCCATGGGTGGTGGGAGGAGAAGAGGGAGAACTGCAGCCTCCCCTCCTTTCTCCCAGTTCCCTCTCTCTTCTCCTCCATGATCTCCTGTGAAGCAGCAATCACACTGCCACACAAGGGACACGTGCCCAGCTCTCCAGTGTGTCCTTGCTGCTGCGGGATTCTTTCTCACACAAGCACCTGCCCCAGTGTAAAAGCCTCAATGCTGACATTCAGCCCGCACAACAAGGGGGGGGGGGGCGGGAAAACGGCCCCGGGGGGGGGGGGGGGGGGGGAATGGACAATGGGCTTGTCCCCTCTCCCTCCCCTTGCATAATGGCCGTCCTGGGCTGGCCAGGGGGAAGGCAGAGAATAGGGTAGACCTGTGCATTGCAGAAAAGAGAAAGATCACTCACTCACTAATTGAAGAAGGCGCCGGCATGCATAAAATGTCCGTACACTGACCCATATAACTGCTGACTAGACATAGTTGTTATTATTTAAATAGACATACAGCTTCATGGTGCAGTAGATTGTAACCAGGTGCCCTGCATGCCTGTTGTTCAGTCTGTTGCCCAGGTACAGTAAAAGGGCACCTTCAAAGCTCTGCTCTCTGTGGTTATCGTTCTTTGTCCAGTAGGTCTGGACTGAACAGCCCTTCAAATGGAGGATGCCTTCAAACAGAGACCGGTCCTCTGCAGGATATGACCCCTGGCCACCCTAGAACAACTGAAGAGGGCTTCTGCCTGAGTAACATTCATTGGAGGCCTGAAAGAGAGAAAGATGCAGTCAGGGGACACTGGTCATTTTTCTGGATGGCTGCATCAACATTAAGATCCCTAGGAAGCCTTGACTCAGAAGAACTGTTTTGCATGAAGCATGCATATGCCTTAGATCATTTCTGCCTCTACACCACAAATATGGCAGTCCTCAAGCTGAATCTCTGTGTCTTTCCCAGGTGACCTTCACAGTCCTTTCCTCTCCGTGTCCCTTAAGTCTCTGAACCTGAGCGAAGAAAATAATGAAAAGCTCCACTTTTCTACAGTTCCTCTTTAACGAAAATGGAGCAGATTTGAAGCCAAGTGCCAGATGGTGCTTGCAGAGCCTGGAATTGCAGAGAGTTCCTAATTAAACCATTAAACTTGGGGATGAGAAGCAGCAGTCCCCTATTTCCAACCCCCTCTCCCCCGCTTCCTTTGACAGTCACACAGAAGACACGCCAGCAGGCTGCATAAAGACCCTTTTCAACTCGCCCTTTCATTGATCCTTCGGGAACCCAGAATGGCAAGAGGCAGTTAATTTAAAGCTAATTGAGAAATCTCTTTCCTGTCTTCACATAATAAAACTAGGTGTCAGGGACTCAGCTGGTCTTTGCACCCCTGACAGGAAGAAAGTATCTAGAATCAGCGAAGGAAAGATGCTACCTCATTTTCATGACACGCACAGAGCATCCTAACAGCCCCTGCTTGCTTTCTGGATGGCAAACTAGCCCATAAATAAGAGCTGTTGCAGGGAAACTGTAGATATAAAACCCGAAGACCGCATGAATATAGGCAAGTCATTGCAGACACAGGCCATGGCCTCCTACAAAGCTTTTCTGTGTGTATATTGTTGTGGACCAGAGAAAACAGCAGTGGTGACATAATGAGGATAGCAGATTTGGAGGAAAGAAAAAGGCTTGAGAACGTGTCCTTCCTATGACTGGATGGGGATCAGCTATATGCCTCCAGGCTTAATCAAGGAGTCACATCCAGTTCATCCCCAACCTTGAGGTCCCAGGAGACTGTTAAACTTACCATGTGGCCACCCTCCCCCTCACCCCATGCCTCTCCTTTAAGTGCAGGTGACTTGGCCCTTCCCTGGCTTTGGGGCAGCTTTTCCCCTAAAAGGCTCCGAATACTTGAAAACTACAGCCTCCCCCCACCTCCTGAGGCAACTCTATTACCAGGTTAAGGTTGGCCTCTTCTCTGAGCTATTCAGTGGCATATGGGGGGGGGGGGGGCTGCCAATTCTTTTAGCTGCTCTCATTATTTTAGGTTTAGGTTCTCTTTCAAAATCTGTATATTTATTTTTTAAATTATATTTGTTTTATGTGTTTTTAATGAATCGTTTTGAACTCCCCAGGGAACTGCAGCTTATGGGCAGTAAATTAATGAAAAAATAACAACAGTAATGATGGGATGGTATTTTTGACCTGTCTTATTTGGCTTTGGCTGTTCCACACTGGAATCCCTCCATCCCCCTGCTGAGCTTCTCCAAAACAGAATTCAGCCCTTGGGCTGAGAGAGGATCTCCACCTCCATTTTAGAGTTTATTCTCTCTTGGCTTGTGGCAAGAAAACGTAGAAGGCTGTGCCTGTACTCAGAATAAGCTCTGCAAATCAGCACACAACCTGCAGGAGTCTGAGCACTCCTCTCTCAATATAGCTGAAGGGGTGTGTGTGGAGGGGGTGTTGAATAGAATTTTAAATTCATTGAGGCAAGTAGGAATTCAAATGAAGGCTGGCAAAACTATAGAAAAGCATGTCTGAGGTCAAGGGTCATGACTACACGGCATTTTATTTTACTTATTTATTTACTTTTGCATTCAGTATATTAAAAAAAAGTCTTTGTGGAACAGTTGTTTCTATCCATGGCTGGAAGCTTTTGTCCCAGACCAATGAAACTTTTTGCAGCTGGCAGAACAATTTTAGCCCCCAACTGATTGTGGGGAGGGGTACACATTATGATAGGAAACCTAACTCCACCCCCACAGGCAGAGCGGATTGTCATGGGCAAGGAAGGGTCATGGGCAACAATATAAATCACAAAACCAAATTAAAGAAAAACCTAACAACAAACAAAGATATACCGGCCCAGTATGCCTGTGGAAAGGTCTGTGATAGGATTACCACCGGGGTGGGGGGTGGGGGGTCCACTGATGGGAAGTTGAAAGCTGTAGCATCCCAGGAGCAGGTCAGAGGTGGCCTTGAGTGAAAAGCCCCCATTTTCCTGACAGGTCCCCAGCCTTGGGCTCCCCTATTTACTACTTATCCTGTTAAACCAAAAGAACTGAGGAAAAAATAAATTCAGCCACCATAAGAAGTGCCCCTCCTGGCCCAAAAAATCTTGGAGGGTTTTGGAGCGGGTGAACCAACCCCCTCTCCCCCATCGCATAAAGTTGTTCTCCTTGTCAGGATACAGGCAATGAGGACTAGAAATGTGATCACCCAAGAATGAAGGGATTCTCGGAGATTCACGTGTTTATTTGCTTGAG
The DNA here is from genome assembly GCF_004798865.1 of Varanus komodoensis. Taxonomy (NCBI): domain Eukaryota; kingdom Metazoa; phylum Chordata; class Lepidosauria; order Squamata; family Varanidae; genus Varanus; species Varanus komodoensis. Next base: position 13,353,004 of record NW_025336087.1, on the reverse strand, counting down.
CATTTATATCTTGCCTCCTTAATATACTTAAGCTGGGATAGCTTACAAATAACAATCGCAAAACCAAATTAAAGAAAAACCCAACAACAAACAAACATGTCAGTTTTTAAATAGGGTACCATGTGCCTAGAATTAGCACAGATGTACTGCCCTGCCTATGATGCTTCTCCTGGCTTACGTACAACACAGAGTAAAAGACTGCAAAGGCAATCAGGGCCCCTCCCTTTAAAAATGAAGCCTATTTCTGAAATCAAAGTATAGTATAAAGCAAAAATCCACAGGAGGTCAAGGGCAAAGAATGCTAAGCAAGCCAGTGCTCAGCAAGGAAATCAAAGGTCACATGGCTCTGTGCGATAGAATTATCAGATCTACCATTGTCCTAGGCAAATGGGTGATACACACAGAAATTAAAAATATGCATAGATTTTTTTTAAAAAAGAATTATGTTAGTGACAATAATGTAAAAATACATTATGTTAGGGAAAATTGCTTGCAAAATGGATAGGCTAGGGAAAATGTATATTAGAAGAAATGTGCATGAAAATGTCAACAGGTTTAGGACTTTTTTTAATAATCTCAAGCTGATGTGGAAATATGGTGGAACAAACTAGGAAACGTTAAAAGCTGAAAAAATGGAAATCAACGGATTTTTAATCAATAGTGAGAGCTCTGCACATTACCCCTTCCCTCCTCAACTTGTTAGATGTAGCTTTGTTGTTTTCTTGTTGACAAAACATTTCATTTTGACTGATGCTGATCCTACATATATTTCCTGCAATGAACAAAGGAGGAATCCCTCTGATTGCGTCTAAACCCAGTTACAGCTTAATGTTCTTTTTCATTGTTGAATAGAATTCTGTGCTGTTAAAGGTCACCTTCTCTCTGCCTGAATAGGTAAGCTATTGAATAAATATAGCAACTGAGGGACTGGAATCACCAGACCTACCAGAAGCAATTGAAAGCATTGCTTTCAAGACATTTATTGATGGAGTTGTGAAAAGTACAATAAGAAGAATGATATAAATATCACTAGATGTTAACACACGTTAACAGTTACATGAAATGGCCACAATTGTTAAATATTTTTTCATTTTTTACTATCATGACATGAAGCCTGAGTCCACATGTGAAGGTTCTTGCCCTGAACCCCCTAAAAATGCTTCCCCTCTCTCAGTTTTAGTTTCCTGGTAAAACACTGGCTGGGATCCATAAACAGTTCTGGAAAGATGCTGGAAAGATAAGAGATGGTGGTCCAGTTCTGGAAACAGCAAAAGGGAGAACAAGAAGTAGTCAGAAGAGGGGAAAAGACAGAAGCAGGACAGCTGGTTGGTTCCATCATGTTACTTCTGGTTGAGGCATGTGCCTTCTGAGAGTGCATGGACTGGATGGTTGATGGGCAAGGTGCATGGGAAGGAAGGGCCCGTAAAAGCCTTAAATCCCAGTAAAATTATTTCAAGTAGCATGCGATACATAATGTCTGGAACTCTGATGCTGTCATAGGCCCTCTCATAAGATGGGTTGCATGTTGGTAAGGCCGGTCACAAAACAGTAATTTCCACTACGCAAGCTGGTGGGACTAAAATACACGTAGCTTGCCTGAGGATATAGGTACAAGGCAGATCAAAGCCACTCTTTTGAACCCAAATAAAGATGGTACTGAATGACAGCTCTTTGTTCTGCAGCATGCCAGCTTTCCAGTTTGATCTTTCATTGAAATTTTTAAAACTTTTAGGAATAAAAGCAAAATTAAAAGCGGTAGAGATAGAAATAGAAAGACTAGGGAAAAAATGGGGGATGATAGTTTTCCCCCTTTCCCCCCAATTATTTCCCCCACCAAAAAAAACAAAAACAAAAACAAAAAAAAAACAGAAAGAAGGAACAGCTCTGTATTTTGAAATATTTTCTTTTAGATTTTAAGGCAAGATTTGTATAGATTGTTACACAGCCTTTACTCCTTCCAAAATTATTTCCAAAAAACTATATAAGAACACTTTTGTAGAAAGACTAGAGATGTAAGATGCCTAGAAATAATGAAGCAATGGGGAAAATGTATTTAATCCTCTTGTAAGATTCCCAACATAGTTTTTTTTTCTTCCATTACCATTAAAGATAGCTCTGATGTATATTTTATTGACAGATAATTAAAGATGTTCATACCATGCTCAGTTTCCTCACATGTGAGTTGAGACCCATCATAATAATATATTATATCATAATATGGAAGTAAACATGCATTCCTGACATTTGGGTTTTGTTCTACATAGTTCATTGTTTCTGGGCTTGTTTCAGTCTGATGCTTTAGCAGTCAATTAAGGTAGTTTTGTTCTAAAACCTACACATGGAAAAAAACACTGTAGGTTATCCCAGTGCAGTCACCAAATACAACAGAGCACCATGTGGATTGCCCTACTTATCTTTTTATAAGCAGTAGCTTAGGTGTATAGAACTGCCACAGTTTTTTAATACCATTCTCAAATATGCCTCACCAGTAGCAATGCTGCCTCACCTATACAGCTTTTTACTTGCTGGCTCTAGAATAAACTCTCTCTACCTAAAACAAACAGTGGCCTCCTTCCTATGGTGCAGGCATGGGGTCGAAACTACCTTTGCTGACTACTTTTCAAAATGATCAAGAGTTCATTTATGGAAAAATATTTACAAATGGAATGAAATGTCACTTGCAAGTAAGAAGTTGACATATTTGCAAGTTTTGAAATTAAATATTGTTAATATTGTTCTTCATTTGAGTCTTTCCAAGCTTAAAAAAATCTCTCCAGCTTTTGCTTCTAAACAGATTTTCTAAAGCTTCATTTCACAAAAAGGAAGGGGGTCATGAATTGATTTTGTCTCAGGTCATTCATTACTGAGTTTACTTTTAAATATACTGATTTTTTTTTTGAGAAAACCAAGTTATACATAATATAACTTTAAGCATATAAAGGCCACTCTATTTTCCCTTTGTTTGTTTTATATCCTACCTTTTTTCTTTTCTTTTTTTTAAAGAACTCAAAGTGGCTTCCATCATTTTCTTCCTGTTTTCCTTTGAGTTTCATAGGAGCTATCCATTCTGTGCCATAATGGTGAATAGTTAGGGCAGTGATGGTAAACCTTTTAGAGACCAAGTGCCCAAACTGCAACCCAAAACCCACTTACTTATTGCAAAGTGCCAACACTACAATAAAACCTGAAAACAGAGCTTTTGGTTTAGAAAAAACAACTCACAGCCAGTCCAAGCAAATCTCTTTCTCTCTCATTCTCTCTCCTTGGCAGCACTCTGACCGGCCATGTGAAAGTTCGGACGAGTTGGAGCTAATGAGTTGTGGCTCGTGATGGAATTGCCTGGTGCTACTACTCCTTTCCAAGCATGTGCCTGGCCCCTGTGTGCGCGGTTATCTGATACTCAGCTGCTGGGGTGATGCTGGAGCATCCTGGCTTGTGTGCCGACAGTGGGGGCTCGGCATGCCATAGGTTTACAACCACGGACCTAACCCTACCCTGGTGCACACCCCTAAACCTAATATGGGGATAGAATACGTATCATTGAAAGGAGCAGTTTTGAAAAAGCCTTCCTTGAGTAGCTGTTTCTGCACAGCTCATTATTTATGCCGATTCTAAACACATTCCAACCATCAAAATCATGCCAGGACACCTCATTTTTCTAACCCTACCCAGGTGCACACCCCTAACTCTTTCTTGTTATAGCTGCTAGTCGCAACCCCATGAACAACATTCCTCCAGGTCTTCCTGTCCTCCACCATCCCCCGGAGTCCACTTAAGCTCACACTGACTGCTTCAGTGACTCCATCTAGCCACTTCATCCTCTGCCATCCCCTTCTTCTTTTGCCATCTATTGTTCCCAGCATTAGGCTCTTCTCCAGGGAATCCTTCCTTCTCATTAGGTGGCCGAAGTATTTGAGTTTCATCTTCAGGATGTGGTCTTCTAAAGAGCAGTCAGGGTTGATCTCCTCTAGCACTGACCGGTTTGATGGCCTTGCAGTCCAAGGGACTCGCAGGAGTCTCCTCCAGCACCACAATTCAAAGGCATCAATACTCCGGCACTCAGCCTTCCTTATGGTCCAGCTTTCACAGCCATACATTGCAACTGGGAAAACCATAGCCTTGACTATACGCACTTTTGTTGGCAGGGTGATGTCTTGGGTAAAATAATATTGAAAATAATGCGATTTTGAAAAAGCCTTCTTTGAGTAGCTTCTTCTGTACAGCTCCTCATTTCTGCCCAGTATAAACACATTCCAACTGTTATCATCATACCAGGACACCTCATTTTCCTAATTTTATCCCATTAATTATGAAACTTTTAGAGACCGATTCCCAAACTGCAATGCAAATGCCACTTATGTTTCGCAAAGTGCCAACACTGAAATAAAACCTGGAAACTGAGGTTTTAGTTTAGAAAAAACAACTCACAGCCAATCAAATATCTATCTATCCATCCATCCATCCATCCATCCATCCATCCATCCATCCATCTATCCTTGGCAGCTCGCTGACCAGCCATGTGAAAGCTCAGACAAGTGGCGGCTAAGGAGTTGTGGCTTGTGACATCATCGCCTGGCACCACTACTCCTTTCCAAGCATGTGCATGGCCCCTGTGTGTGCTTTTCTTTGATGCTCAGCTGCTGGGGTGATGCTGGGGTGACTTGGCTTGCATGCCGACAGAGAAGGCTGTGTGTGTCCGCTGTGGCACATGTGCCATAGGTTCTCCACCACCGTTTTGGGGGGATTCAATTCAGCACCATGGATAGTTCCTCTAACACTCCAAAGGAAAGCAATGGATGTGGAGCCAACATTTTCCTTGGATCCAACTCAGCATTTATGTGTTTGTTCACATAAGGTAAAATAACACAATAAAAATGTCACAGATCACTTTCAGCAGGCAGACTATGCGTTCCTACAGATTATGCACACGTGCACACAGAGGTGGAATTCATAATGAATATGTGAAGCTTTCTACTCCCCTGGATCAATTTCTCAAATATAGGATTGCAATTTTTAGTGAATACGAGCATTTCATTTTGACTACTTATTGTATATGTAAACAAAACAAATACTACAAAAACATCTTAACTGATCAGTGCCCTCCCATCTAGAGAAGGTATGCTATTCATGGCAGCCCTGACCACTCGGGAAAGGGGTAGCCTTTTATTGGATGGCTTTAGCTGAGCGGAGTGCATTGCAAATTGAACATCAACTACTTCCAGATAAAGAACTCCTACCAATGTTACTGATCCAAACCTGCTGTGCAGCTATTTTGCCCTAATGGATTTTCACTGGCAATTCAAAAGATGGGAAAGCACACAAAGGTTCTAGGTAGACCCCCCATAAAACTGATCTGGGTCCCCATCAACTCCTGTTAAGGTGGCAAGGCTACTGTAGGATAAAAGCCTCATCTGGAAGCACCCTGCATAGATAATCTTCAACTCAAGTGTGTGGGCTGAAATGAGGTCAAGGAAAACCAGTAATGACAATTTCCCCTATTAGGTTTGAAAAACACTTGAGCAACAGAGAAGAGGCCACTCACAAAGTGCCTGAGAGGTTGAGGCCCCACCTGTCAAGTGCAGGGTAAATGCAAATGAGAATGAAGTGAGGGATTGAGGCACTGTGTGTCAAATGCTGAGGGTGTGCAAGATGGGAATAGAGAGGGAGGATCAAGCTCTGAAAAACTGAAGGCACGTATCAGACGGGAGCAGAATTTTTATGCCTGCTGGCTTCCGTTGTCTAGAGGAACATGGAAGGGAGGCTGCTGCCAGCGTGGCCAGCAGAAGCGAGCCGCTGTGCGGGTGCTTGGCATCATGACAGATGGTGAACTGTGTGACCCAAGAGAGATGAAGGAGGCATGAGTAGCATGCTAGTTGTGTTTGGGTCAGTTTCATACCCAGTAGCCACCCACTGAAAAGGTATCAATTGGTGTTGAATTGGTCCTTTCTCATCACTGTTTTCTTTCTTTCTGGAGGGTGTGTGGTGCTTTGTGTTTGTGTGTGCTTGGCATGCATTTGTCCTCTTTGCTACAGTTTTATGTGCACATAAAAACCTCTCCAAATAAATTCTGGCCCTGCGGTGCTGTTGGCTTGCACTCTTGGAGCTATTTGGGTTTGGGGGACAGGTTTTGCTTGCAGGCAAGTTTACAGCAATGGTGAGACAATTTCCTTTTTGTTGAGAAGGATCCTTTAAAAATGCCTGACTGATGAATATAGAAACTCCCAGTCCTTTGCCTGCACAGGCCGTGCCGTGTAAAATTGGGACCTCCCATTGTTAATTTCATAGGAGGATTTGCAGGGATCCCCAAAACAGTATTGCAGGGTTTTGCTTCTGTTTTCTTTCTCTTTTTTAAAGAATGTAGATACTCTAATTCTCAGAATGGTGGGCAAACATTATCTTGATCCGGTATAGTCCGATTCAGCCAAATTCTTTGGCCCTGACTCTCTCCAATTTTAGTCAAATTATAGACCAAATTTATAGGACTAGTGCAGAAAGAAGGTGTGCTGGGCCCCCTTGTGAGCCCATTAAAACTGACTTCAGTATTGCACAATACTGAGTGTGAATCAGACCTAGGTAAGTGTTTGAAAAACAAATCCCCATTTTCATTTCTGTCATTAAAGGCAATGTGCTTTCTGCTGTCCCACCAAACAAGTGGCCTTCAGCTGACTTTGGCCTTCAGCAATGCTGCAGTGGAGCCATGACTCACAGGTTCCTTGCATGGGGACATTCTGATTAGTATGAGTGGCATCATTTGCTTCCCTCCAGACTTCTCTGCTCCTTCTGAGCTTAACCACAATGCTCACATCAGATGTGGGTGTCCGAGTGTGTGTGGGGGAGGAGTGAAGGCTTTTCTCAATAGCAATATATAGCTGTGAGTTATCCCTGTTGTGATGCTAAATATTTTGGAGTCGTTTGATCTTGGATGACCCATTAAGAGCCTTAACAAAAGATAAAAGTTGTTTGAAGCAGCTCTTTGACTTTGAGATAAAATATTTTCCCATGATGCTAGGAAAATAAACTCCTGAAAAGTCTTGAATTGGTGATCTTAGGACCTCTGGGTGCTTGGGATGTGTTGACCCAATCTATACAATCACCACAGCTTAAGCAAACACTGTTGCCTTGTTTAAGCCATGGTGCATTCTAGGTACCGTTTCTCTAATTATCTGTCCAGCTGCAGCTTGAAGCCTGAGCAGTGTGACTTCTTTAAGGGGAAAACAACCTCCAGACAGCCCAAGAGCAAGAGCAAGCCTTAGGCTATTTGAGGGTTATTTCTCCCTCAAACAAGCCATGCTGTTTGGGTTCTAATGCTGTTCCTAGGTGGGTAATTAGACAAATGGCACCCATGTTTAAGCTCCTGTGATTATGTAAACTGGGCTGTTGTGGCCCTTTATTCCATGCTATCCCCAGTCTCTCTAACCAAAGTTTAACATGCCAGACACCAACTGTTTTCACTGCAGAGGTCTCCAACATGGCATGCATGAAATAAAATGATAAAATATGGCTGCACAATATAAACAAATAAAATAAAGCTTACATTTCTTTTCTCCTTGGCCATAAGCCCAGGGGTACTCCTGTGGGCCCCCAGAGTGGCCTGTGTGATCAATGTGTCAATTCCCCTACCCAAGCTGAGATCAAAAGACAACACCTCTCACCGTGGACTGTATCACGTTTCTCTCTCCCACTATTGCAGCGTCTTCCAGTCTGCACATGGGCTCTAACCCGCTCTTCGTGAAAGATGTAAGTGGGCGATGTGAAGCTGCTTCAGTGAGGCAAACAGTTTTGTTCTCACAGCACAAGCAGCCCTTATCATAGAAAGACTGGGGAAGGCAGCTTCAATGATCTCTGATGCTCTTCTTAACACTCTGAAGATCACAAAGCCTTGGCATGGCTTCAGGAAAGTATCCTGGCTTTTGAACACTGGGAAAGTTCACTACACTGCCTGCTGAACCTTGATAAACAACTTCCAATCTTCCAGGAGAGCCCATGCAATGCAACAGCTCACTATGCTATGATTTTAGACTGATTCCACTGCTGCTCTTTAGTGTATCCGCACAGATATGGTTAAGCACAGCCGCCTGCAATTTTGGACTCTCCTTGGGGATGTGGCTACGGGCACCATCAAGATGAGGGCCTGTAGTACAACATGACCATCACACCATTCGCCTGCCTAGCTTTGGCCCTCCAGCCTTCCGTCTCTTTTCCCTGTCTGAATGGTTTGCCAACCCCTAGGCTTACCTGAGTGCAGGGACTTAATAAACAGCTCCAACTGAGAGAACCATTCATGCAAATGAGATCCTTACTGCAACTTTCCTGAACTGCATCTTCCTTGGCATGGTTTTAGTCCCCTACAACTTTACATGTTCACTCTGTAATAGGGAGCAAGACAGAGAAAGGGCCAATAGGTACAACAGTCCTGCCCACTTCCTACTGAACTGAAACAGAACCATGCAGGAGAGTATGAATGCTTGTATCTGTTTGTCCAAATGTACTACATGTCTGGTTATACATAATTACTCATGCATAATTGCAAAGTCACCAGGAAAGGATGTGCATTCAGTAACTGCACCCAGCTAAATCAGTGATGTCTGAGTGAGCATCACATTATGGATGGGAATGCATGTTTACACCCCATCAGGTACATTCATCAGAAGGCTACTTTTCACCACACTTACGGAATCCAGATGTGTTTGCATTAGAGTGAGATGGAAAAGTGGTATCCTTTCCGATTGTTGTGTTCTGCTTATGTTACCATATACTCTAAGCTACTTTCAAAATAAGAAATAACCAAAAGCAAAACTTCTCTGCAAAATAGAATTAGTGTAAGTCATTAAGCCATACTAACATTTGGCATGATTGAAAAAGAGATGATCTAGAATGTCCTTTAGTGCTAACTCCAGGCTTTCCGATACTTTTGTTTTAGACTTGTAGTGTTCTCATTTAATTTTCTTGTTGAAACAAGAGAGAGCCATCCTCCGGGCTTTTCCTCTCTCTCAGAGGTGTTGATTGGAGAAGACAAAGATGCATATTGTATGCTTGAATGACAGTTTATATCTTCGATGTCATTCAAACATTGCCTCTGAGATGTTATCCTAAAATTAATTATCTCCAGTGCAAAATATCCTTTATGTGTGTTTTTGTCACGGTGCCTGTCTTTTTAAATGGATATTGAGCTACTCATTGTGTGTGTTTCATTCAGATCCCTCTTAATTTGACTGGAAATGTTTTTGTTGCATGCAAGCTGCCAATCTCAGGGATAATGTGCTGCACAGAAGGTCAAGATTACCAAAGGCCAATTGATAGACTATTGCTTGTAATTGAACCAGGGATGGAACCACGAGTCATCGTTCAGAGACTGGCTTAATGGTGACAAAATGTGAAGGGTGGCCAACACGTTCCTAGTTACTGTTTCACAGTATCCACTCTCTGTAAATATTAAATCTCTACATGATACAACTCATGATGCCTGATATATGATTTGTCTAAAATGGCCTTTGAAATCTTTCGGGCTATAGAAAGTGCCTCTCTCATCCCTCTTTTCCAGAACCATCTGTGGCACAGCTTTATTCCAGGGCATTATGGGTAGCTATGCATGGCAGCTGGCAGCATGCAGAAGTGAGGAGAGAGCTATTGAGGTTTGCGTGCCCCCTGCCGCTTGAGGTGCAGCCCACCTCTGATATGTCAAAATGCTTTTCCTTCCTTCTTTTATTATTTATTTATTTAAAGCTTTTATAAACTGTCCCTATACTAGCGTCTTGGGACAGTTTACAACAAACAAGCAAAATAGAAATTAAAATAGCACAGTATGCAGTATAAAACATATTAAAACATATAAAATTAAATATTAAAGTAATGGGAAAATAAAAAGCTTTTCACCTGACGCAGAAAGAAAGAAGCACTGGTGCCAGGTGAACCTCCCTGGGGTTTCCATAATCGGGGCGCCACCACAGAGAAGGCCCTCCTCGAGGTAATCACCTTCCTAATCTCTTCAAGGAGAGCTCCCGAAGAAGGACCTCCACCTCAGATCTCAAGGCGTCTAGGGAAGGAGGGGCTCCTTCAGATATCTAGGATCCAGGCTGTTGCCTTTGTCTTACCATCTCTCACAAAATTCATAACAGCTCTCGTGGTCTCTTAATGTACAGTTTTCCAAAGGTCTTACTTACCTGGCGATTTGCACTCCCAAATATAGACCTGTGTGAGCACCTCAGTCACCTGCGGATGACTTGTTTGGTGTATCATGGCCTGCCCATTCCCATTTTCCGGCAACCTGGAAGTGCGTCTTCTCCATAATGGCACAATCCTATGGGATGTGCGCCCCACTGGTATTTGGGAGGCAACAACTGTGACATGATTTAGACATTTGTTAAAGACCATCTTTTTATTCACGCCTTGAATTATTGTGCTGCCTTGTTGGTCTTCTTCTTCATTGTTGGACATTCAGCTTTGGTTTTAAATACTGAAAGTAGTTTAACAAATGGGGTATTTTAATCTGTGTCTGTAAACCACTTAGAGACACCTTTTGATATGAGAAGCAGAATATACATCGATTAAATGAATACGCACATTATTTAAAAGACAGGGTTTCTTGGCCAGCTTACAATAATAAGATAAAATACACAATTAAAATACAAAAATATTTTAAATATTCTGTTTGTCACTTTGAGAAGCTACCAAACGCATTGGAGTCAAGGAGATGAGGCCAGGGGAAGGGGGCTTGGCCATTTGAGGGACACCGGGAGGGCCAGTTACTCACAGACCTGAAGTTCAGCATTTTTGGTTTAGAGTGTTGGACTAGACTAAGAAAGCCAGATTAGTTGGACTAAACTGGGAAAGCCCTTCTCAGCCCTGAAGCTCATCAGGTGACACTTTGGGCCAGTCACAATCTCCCACCTGAGCCCACCTCATGAAATTGCAGTGTGGATTCCAGAAGGGAAGGGCCACGCACTTTGCCTGTGGGAGAAAAGGTGGGACATACAGTAAGTGCAGTGATTGACCAGTAAATGGCCATTTGCTTTCTTACAACGTAATCAAAATGCAAGGAGGATGTCTGTGTTTTTCACCCTGTTGAAAATGTTGCTTCTTGACTGAACGTTGAAAAGGTGGGCCAGGGGTTATTGTGGGATCAAGGAAGACTTCTTGGTTCTGCAATTGTTGAATTCCTGTGGCATGTCTGCCAACCTTAGTAAATTTGCAGGTCCACTTTCATAAACAGTCGGTCCCATTGGATTTCACAGGCAGTTTTCAGAGGCATTTGCTCAGTGGATTATTCTGTAGATAATGCCTCCTTACTTCTCAGGCTAATTAAAAGGGTGATAAGTAGCTACACCGTTTGTGGGTTGCTTGGTCCTCTGATTTTCCATTACCAGCATGAAATCTTTTTGTAAAATCCTCCCAAAGACTTCTTAGAAACAAGAAGAAGCCACAGTTAACTTAAAAGAGATGTAAAAACAGATGCCTGCTTAATTATACAGTCACCAGAACAAAGGTTAATTATAAAAAGGCCCAGTTGAGCTGTAGTTCAGATTGGCCAGACGGTTCCCTGCTCGGTTTGAACATAAGCTCATTTTTCAAGTCTCGGAGCAATGCGCAGCTCAGGGCCTGAGCCACTGCAAAAGAGCCCTGCTGGCTGAGCGGGGAGAGGGGCCCTCCAAAGACGCCAAAGACCTCCTTGCTGGGGCTTTTCTGGAATCACAACAGGGACTCCACTGTTTCCTGTGCCCAGCCAGACAGGATCGTTTGGCCATAGGATTCTGCAGTTAAAGTAGTTATTCTGCTCCTAGATGTTAACATTTCCTACTCCCAGTATTAAATCCCAGGGTCATCTGATGCATTATAAGATTGGAACACACATTTTCCATGGTTTCTTCTGGAAAAAATATAAATCAATTAGTGCATCTCTGGATAATTTGCAGTAAATCAGGCAGAATATTTCACTCCTATATGTTTAACAATACTGAGGATGCTCCATTGTGAATTACCAAAAATTGGAATTTTCCAGAAAGCCCATATGCTATTTCATTTATTTATTTATTTTAAACTTTTCTATACCATCCCTTCACAGACGTCTCGGGGTGGTTTACAACAGATTAATAAAATAGAATAAAAATAGAAATACGAGTAGCGGGTGCACAGCATCCGGTGTTAATATAAAACCACCAATTAAAACAGGTTAACAATTAAAATATTGGGAGAATAAAAAGGGTTTTGCCTGATGCCAAAAGCAAAGAAGCATTGGCACCAGGCAAACCTCTCTGGGGAGCATGTTCCACAGTCGGGGCGCCACCACAGAGAAGGCCCTCCTCTGGGAAGTCACCCTCCTGATCTCTTTGAAGGACAGCTCCTGGAGGAGGGCCTCTGACCCAGATCTCAAGGGATGGAAGGGCACACAGGGGAGAAGGCGCTTCTTCAGTTATCCAGGACCCAAACGGTTTAGGGCTTTATTTTATACATTTACATGCACATTCAGAAGTTATCATAATTCCAGTATAGATCCAGTGCATCTCGCCATGGTGTGAAAGACAGCAGCAAGGTGGCTCGGTGCCTCTCTTGCTCAGCCTGCCGTCCAGGCGCTCCTGATGGGCACCTCCGAAGCCTGGCAAGACTCCAGGTCTGCTCTCCTCCATCAGCTCCTCTGTGCTGTTCTCTTTTTCCAACTGTAACAATACTTTTCATGGGTGCTGAGCTTGCTCTGTCAGCTTTGGGATATTTTGAGCTTTGAAAAAAAGGTTTTTTTAGGGCACAATCCTGTTAGAAACATTTGACAGGAAGAAAGTCTCACATTTCTCAGCATGCCCTCGCCAGCCAATACAAACTGCTTGCATTTTGGCAAGCCTCGTCGTTTCCCAGGCGTGTTGAAACTTCTTTCTTCAGTTGTCCTTTTGGCAACTGTCCCACTGCCACTTGCCACCTGGGCTTTCTGTTAGGAAGTGGGACACATTCTGCAATCTGTGGGCATGTTCCTTATCCGTTATGCATGGAGCCCCCCATGTCTATCTACCTGTGTGTATTCTCAAGTCCTCCTTGTCTTGTGATAACAAGGTCTCCTGTACATGAACCAGGTTTGGGCTGAATGCATTTACAAGCCGGATCGGAGTCGTGGTCTGAACTTGTGCATTACTGAGGCTAGGCTTGTTTGCATCTATGAAGAGATGAAATGGTTGGGGAGCCATTTGCTTCCTGAGTCTCTTTAAGCTCTTTGGAGAAAAAGCAGGGTAGAAAATAAAACAATTGAATGCCCGGTCTCTCTTTTCACTGCCACTTCGTGGATATTTCTTTTGAGGCTCCACACATCGCCCTGTCCAATACAAGAGAGCACCTCTGGCTTTAGAAACAGTGGTTCATGTTTCTCACATTCAGTCCAAGCTTCTTCCTCCCCACTGATCCCGCCACCCCCGCTCCTGCCCATCTGTTATGCACAGCTGGGATATACCCTTTTGTCACTGAAAGAGCAACCTGGAATATCATCAAAGGTGAATGAAAAAAGACGGAAAGCCTTGCCGTGTTCTCAGGTGTCTTGCAATACTGAATTTATGGCAAATCATCCAGAGCCCCAAATGTGAAACCAAGGGCTATGTGCTGTTGTGCACAGGCAGAAAGAGGCCAAGAATGTGCTTTTTTGATTGTACGCTAGGGATGCAATCCAGATCTTAAAAAGCCACTGCTCTCCATGTTATAGCCCCATTCTTTTTCTTTTATTTCTTACTGCCCAATAGCCAAAGCTCTCTGGATGGAATACAGGGAAAGATAATGCTGCTAGAGAAACGATTAAAGTAATTTCTGCCTGGCTGTATTTCTCCTTTCTGATGTGACATTTGGCAGGATGGAGGGGTGGAATTCTTACACAAGAAGAATTTGTGCCCCCTTAGATTTGAAGAATTTGTTCCCTGCCACTAAGTTGCCTGCTTTTCATTAAATGAATGGACTGCCAGGTGGAAATTTAGTACAATACTTCATTTTATTTATTTATTAAATTTGTTCATGTCAAATGGTGACTTCTTGAGAGCTGTTGTTCAGTGTTTAACGTCTATTATGATTATTTTTTACATTTATATCCTGCCTTTTCCCCTCCAAGGCTCCTCCTTCTCTCAGTCTTTCCCTCACAAGAACAGCCTTGTCCAGAGTCTGTGACTGGCCCAAAGTCACCCAGCTGGCTCCATGGCTGAGTGGGGACTAGAACCCAGATCATCTGAGTCCCAGCCCTGTGCTCTTAACACATCAGGTCTCATCTGGACTAAAAGCTGAGCCAAGCAAACCTGCTCTGGTCTACTTAAGGCACAATCCTATGCATGTTTAAATAGAAAAAAGTTCCGCAGTGTCCACCCATGCTGTGAGTTGGAGGACTTTTTTCTCTCCAAGCATGTGTAGGACTGCATCTTTAATTGTATGCACATGATTGATTGTGTTGAATCAATCTTTAGATTAAAATAAAATTTAAAATAAATTTTAGATTTAAGTTCTAAGAGTTGGGTTCAGATTGAGGCTGGATCAACTGTACTAGCAGAAGGGGAAATCTAATCCTTATGTCTGACTGCTCCCACCCCTTGAAAGCATTACAGAGAGTCGGGGGACCTTGCTGAGTGGGGGGAGGTGTGGGGTGCAGGATGCTGCTCCAGCACTTGGTGGCCTGAGCTCGCTTTTGTGAGCAAAGCCCTTCCTCTCACAGAAGAGTCTCCTGCAAGGCAGATCCTCGGGTTCTTATTCCTCCTGCGAGGCAGATCCCAAAACTGACACTAAATGTTTTTACTGTTATCTGCTTACTGAAATGGATTAAAAAGCCCCACCTTCTAAAATAAGTTGGGTCAGTCCTGCCCAGTCCCCCAAATTCCAGTCCTGGTGAGATATAGTACAGCAGAAAAGGAGGTGCCTTGGCTATTGCATTTGTATGGGATAGAGATCCCCAAGGCAGCTGGTGAACAAAAATCCTGTGAGGAAGGGAAAGCAGACACAGGAAAGGAGAGAACAGAATGAAATAATGCTGTTCATAATTATCTGAGCTAAAGAAGGCATTCCACCCTTATTTTTCTTCATTAGCATGTGTCTGAGATCATGTTACTTCAAAGGAATGATCCCATATTATTTCAAGTTGTTTTTGTAAACCACAAATTTTTTAGTGCTTCTTTGTCTTTTTCAATCCTTTGATGAAGGTTGTAATTGAAATCTGAATTATAATTTGATGCCAATCAAATGTGGATAAAGGGACAGCATATTTTTGTGTCTTGGAATTGTGGAGTTTACAGTTGAAAGAACCACATCTAATTGTGCTCTTTTTACCTTCCTTCCTCTTCTGGACTGGGAGTTTGCTACTAAATGTAACCCAGGCAGTGTTTCTAACAGAATGGCTTGGATTTCGCAAGCCACTCTAGAAGCTAGTTATAGTGGGAAGCCAGTCTCCCTCAGCTGACCTCACTAAGTTTTCACTTCAGCAGTGTATTTTTACACAGTGTTCTTTCTTAAATGCCTGTTCCTGAAGCTATACTATGCATCATAATTGCCTAAAATGAATAAGGATGGGGGCTTATGCAAAATTAAAGGAAAAGAAAAAGTCATATGTGTAAAACAGAAAATGCTTAGTATTTTTCAGCTTACAATGCATAGAATTGCTAACTAAAACAGCCAGCTGTGCAATACCATAGAACTCTATGAATTTAAATAACAGGCAGCGAAATGCCACTTCTAAACATTGTCCTGTACTTCTGGAACACTTCTATATGTCCATTGTAGGAAAAACAATGGAAAGGCTCATAATAGAGAGAGATCTAGTGATGCCATATAGGGAAGGGAGGCTGGCAGCCACACAACGCGGCTTCCGCAAAAACAGGTCCTGCCAGACAAACCTTGTGGAATTCTATGACAAGGTTTCAAGATGGCTAGTTGGAGGGGATGCAGTGGATGTGGTATTCCTGGATTTCAGCAAGGCCTTTGACAAAGTGCCCCATGATATCCTGGTGGAGAAACTGAGGAGTTTTGGGATACACCAAAGCACTGTCCGATGGATTAGGATATAATTGACTGTCTGAAAGCAGAGGGTAACCATTAGTGGGGAATCATTGGGATGGCGGCCAGTGACAAGCGGGGTCCCCCAGGGCTCTGTCCTGGGGCCGATCCTGTTTAATCTTTTCATTAATGACATGGAAGAAGGGGTGAACAGTCTGCTGATCAAATTCACAGACGATACTAAAGCAGTGGCCACAACTGAGGAGCAGGTATTCCAGATCCAAAAGGATCTGGACAGACTATGGAAATGGGCAGGAGACAACAGGATGGTGTTCAGTGTGGATAAGTGCAAGGTCTTGCACTTGGGGCATAAAAATAGGTGTCATAAGTACAGGTTAGGGGACAAGTGGCTGGAGAGCAGCACTTGTGAAAGGGACCTCAGGATGCTGGTTGAATGCAGGCTAAACATGAGTCAGCAGTGGGATGCAGTGGTCAAGAGGGCGAACACCACCCTTGGTTGCATAGTCAGAAGTGTGGCTTCTAGATTGAGAGAGGTATTACTACCACTCTATACGACTCTGGTGCACCCGCAACTGAGTATTGTGCTCAGTTTTGGGCCCCTCATTACAGGAGGGATATAGCCAGGTTAGAGTCAGTGCAGCGTAGGGCCACAAGGTTGGTGGCCGGTTTGCAGGGGATGTGGTATGAGGTGAGACTGAGGGAACTGGGTCTCTACAGCCTGGAGAAGAGGAGACTCAGAGGGGATATGTTGGCGACATACAGGTATGTGAGGGGATGTCACATGGAGATGGGTAGAGACCTGTTCTCCCCTGCAGAGAAAGGCAGGACGCGCTCCAACAGAGCCAAGCTCAGGGAACCAAGGCTCCATTTAGATGCCAGGAAGCACTTCCTGACAGTTAGGACCCCGAGGGTGTGGAATGGGCTTCCACGAGAGGTCATTGAGGCCCCATCAGTGTGGGTGTTCAAAGATAGGCTGGACATCCACATGGTGGGCATGTCATGAGCGGAGCCGGCTGGAGCCAGGGATCAGATTAGATGGCCTGGGAGACCCCTTCTGACTCTCTCTGTTTCTATGTTTCTATGTTATGTTTCTATGTCCTGCATACTTTTTTATTTCCATATCTTTTGTGGTGGTGGAATCCCCAAGAAATACTCCAGTGCCATCCTAATTGATATAATGGATGTAGCAACCTTTGTCTAGAATAAAGAAGAGCTGTGAGATGAAATCTGATTCTGAACAACAACTAAGACGCTGTGCAGATCATTGCAGAGGATGGAGAAGGAAAACAATCTTCCATCCAATCTTTTCCTAGAAAAGCAAAATTAGGAAAAGCAAAGAACCACTGTGGAATGCTTGAGTTTCTTCAGATGCTAGCTATTTCTGCCTGTCTTTCTATCATTATGTGTACCAGGAAGCAGTGTGAACTCCCTAGAAGGCACACATGGATTATATGGGCATTATATCTATACAGTTGTTCTCTTTCTAGAACTCAGGTATATAAAGGCTGTGCACAGATCTCTCTCGTTCCTCCATCCCCCCAGCCCCAATCTGTATCTCAGTGTTATAGCAGTGAGTCTGCGAACCTAAATACCTGAAACTGTGTGGGCAGACTAAGGGGACCCTAGGGGTTTACTTTGTTTTAAAAGAAAAAAAAATGATGTCAATGGATGCATTTCCCTTTGTTTAAGGCCTGCAGTACCAACATCAGCCACTAGATGGCAAATCAGCCAGTGAAAAGATCAGAATTTAACAGAACCTGAAGCCAGGAGAAAGTGTTTTGAGGGATGGTTTTCTGGCTGCCCCCCACCCTGTTGCGGAAAAGCCCTGCTCAGCGCATGTCAGGGGGATGCAAGCAGCCATGGCTTCACTCGGGCAGGGAAAGCACAATGTGTCTGACTCTTGACAGCTGTGCAATATGGTTTGACAGTTTTGCTGTATTAAGCTAAGGTCTAGTCCAACCATAAGGTCTAGTCCAGCAGGATACATTTGTCGTGCATTGCAAAATGTATCTCTAAAAATCATGTACAGGTACACCTTTAAGAGCCAATTCCAAGGTGATTGAAAAACTTCCATTGATATCAGTGAGTTGGACAGATCTTCAAGATGACTTTATGGATGGGAGATAATTTTTTCAGTTCATATTTTATTGTGAAGTGATCCAAGTTTATACTTTCAAATCGGTACATATTCACTTATCTTTCAAAATTCATATTCTCCAAATTTTGCAGTGGAGTTCTATCAACATGCATTAAAATGTGTACATTGGTGAAAATGACATTCAGGCATGCATTAATTAGGGAGAATTGCCTGCAAAAATATGTGCATTGGGCAAAAGTATGCATAAGATAGGAAGTTTTCCCAGGAGGAAAAATGGTTACACAAAAAATGCACACACATTTCCATGCAAAGCTTACAAAAGCCCAAGCACTGCAAACTGATGTGGAAATGAGCTGAAAAGAACTTGGAGAAACCAAAACTGACAGCAAAACCCATCCCTACATATACCGCTGCATTGCTTCGAGGTCAACCCCCTTGCATAGGTCAGCAACCCCTGAATTAAATGGGCCCCCCTGGGATGCTATTAGTCCTTCCCATGCATATTTCAGAAGCAAAGGGAGCATATGTGAAGTGTCTTGGCCGTGGAAATTGGGAGCTGCACGGTTTGCCTCCTGGGTTCCAGGTGATGGTGTCTCCACTTGCAAGAGGCAATAAATGGCAGGGCTGCCTTCATCAGAGATACAGCCAGGCGGAACAGATGCTACTGGCTATCTGGACTGGGTATACAGCAGCTTTGTATGCAGCCCATGTATGCAGTAGTTCCTTTCTGAGGTTGGATGAGGGAATTCTCTCTTCTCAAAGTGACCCTTGGCACAGTTATAGTCCAGGGTGTCTGTTCTCTCAGTGACATTTCAGGTCTTAGCTCTTTCCCACAATTTTTGGGAGTATCTAGGTTAGGGTGGCCATGTGCCTTATTTTGCACATGATGGTCCTCTGTTTGAAGGTGTAGCAAAGGGCAGTGTTTGATTAAAGGAGGCTTTTAAAACCAAAGGTGATATGATTTCTTAATGATGTTCTTGATATAACATTAATTAATTAATTATATTTATATCCCACCTTTCCCATTGTGTAGCTCAAGGTGGCTACATGTGGTTCTCAGATGATCTCCCTTCCAAGTTCAGGCCGGCCCCCAACCTGCTCAGTTTCAACATGGTGGATGTCTTAGTATGGTATCTTCAGACCATACTATTCTAGATCGACCCTCTGCCTCTGTTCTTTCCCAGAACTGTGTTGTACAGAGACACAGAATTAGGGTTGGGATAAAACTCAGCAAAATTTTCCCTTTGGCATTTATGCTCTTCCCCTCATGCTCAGCCAGGCCTTAGAAAGTGAGCTGAACCAAGAGGAAGTTTGCAAACTCTTGTGGAATGAAGGTCACAACCTGGCAGCCTTTTTCGGCATCACATACAACAGCACAAGGGTTGCAGCATGGAGAAGGGCACTGTGTACAGTGGTCAAGCAGGAATCCATTCCTAGGGAACCTCACATGAGCATGTCAGCACAGCAGCCCAAATCAAGGCTGGGTACGATCACCAGGAACTTGGCTGAGGGCTGCCACAAAGCAGACTGGAGCCCAGGGAGCCAAGCCTGGGGAATCTGGTGGATTCCCACCCCCCACATGGGATCCCCACACGTGCCCACCCAGAATTTCTGATGAGCTGGCCTGATCTGGGGGCAGGGGGTAGCCAAATGGACAACGCTGGAGGTGTATGACTCTGGATGGTTGACCAATAAACAGACTGGGGTGAGTGCCCTAAGGCAACGGCAGAGTTAATAGAATTGCTTCTTTGAAAGAGCCTCGAACACAAGGCTTTCTGTGGGTCACTGGCTCACGTGTGGCCTGTCCTTTCAGCTCTGTGCCACTCCAAATTGTCTCCTTTAGGCAAAGGTCACACCATGGGATCAATTACTTGCTACTACCTGGAAAATTTAATTTCATGCCCTACAGTGGGCCTGCTTTCTTCTTCACAGTGATTGGCAACCATTTAGTAATGAAAATAGCCTTTTAAAAAGGGGAAAGGAATAATTGCTGTGATTAAAAGCTAGAAGCTCATGACAACAGCTTCAGGTTGGTAGCATCAGCAAGGACTTTGGAAATTCTCAAGGCATTTAGATCCTGTTATGGTTATTTAAGAGCTTTTGCTGTTTGTGACTTGGCCAGCTTAGCCTAGGCATTTCTCAGGATGCCTTTCTGGAGACCACTAGTGTAAGGAAATGCAATCCAGAGGATTCAAGGCTCTTGAGATCAGTGACTGAGCCTGGCTGCTGGCAGGTTAGACGGCTGTGATAAGCTCTATGGAGGGCTGCCCTCGAAAGCTGTTTGGAAACTGAAGTTAAAAATCTGGCAGTTGCACTGTGTGTGAACTGGCACGCGGGGGGGGGGGGCAGGTTATACATGCTGTGCTCCCAACCTCTGGCCTTGATTCAAAGTGCTGGGCTTTACGAAGCCTTGATGACTTAGGACAAGGGAGCAGCACTTGCCTCCACCTGAAGCGAGGCAAGTATTTATTGGAGAGAGAGCCTTGGAGAGTGTTGGGCAAAGGCCTGTAAAAATTGACCTGAGCTTGCTAAGCCATCTTGGAGTCGTCTTCACTGAATTGTGGGTGAAGTGCCGCTACTCTGCTAATGATCATCAAAATCGCCACGAACTGCCTGGAGAGATGGGCTGTACTGAAATGCATTGAATGAAGTACTAAGAGGGATGCATAGATTGCTGTAACAGTAATTTATGGTTAATATTAATAGCAAGTATTATTAACAATGAACATGTGTACATAAGACTGCCCAATATATTAATCTATTCTTTTGGTGAGGCATCTCAAATCCTGAGGGTAACTTATATTTATTGCACCCCCTTTCTTTTTATTAGGGAACATATGATTTCCAAAGGCTATGAAAATGGCATGTTCAGTATCAAACAAGCTCTTGGTCTTACAGTCCTATTCTTACCAATTTCACCTAATTGGCAATCACAGCACTTAATAGTCTCAGTTGGAGTAGGGAGAATGAACGCTTTAAGTGAAAACATTCCAGAAAAGATGCATGCTTTGGGTGGCAGATCTGTCAGTGGTTGTGTAACATCCTCCAAGCCAGAACTGGGGGGAGATCCGAGCCAACTCCATTTCATCAAAATTCCTCTTCATTCTCAGGACTATAGTTATTCTCTGAATTGTAAAAGAAATGACTTGATGTTTTTGCAGAGCTACAGCAGAAACCATCTGTGGTTTAAAGATTCGTGCAAATTGTGTATGTGTGTGTGTAAATTACAGGCCTGATTGCAAGGTGCTTCCAAAAATGCTCAGGTCCTCATCAGACAATGCATTTAGAGGCTGGTATAGTCATAGCTCTGTGTGTGTGTGTGTGTGTGTGTGTGTGTGTGTGTGGTTTGCTTGAAGTTAATTGGGCAACATCCCTTAAAATTATGCACATGCATATGTGTTATATCAAAATTTTAGGGCTGGCACAAAGGAAAAAGCAAATCTCCTTTTCACATGTTTTTCCCCTCACTCTTCCATAACAAAATTAGTTAAGTATTTGGCACATTTGTTTTTGCAAATAGTTTCCCCCATATGTTGCTCAGAGCTTTCTCTAACACCCGACTACTTCTGGCAGATCAAATTGTTGCTGTTAGGAATTGAATTACTCGCTAGTGAACTGGCACTGATGTGTTTGGTGATGTCAGATTCAACACTTCTGGCATGCCAAAATTTACATGTATCACAGAAGGCAAGGCCTAACTTAATTTTCTCCACCTAGAGTGCCTGCCCTCTTTTCTGTCATTTGAAATCCTTGTTCTTTGGACCAGTTAGTGCTTCTAGTCTCTTGTTACTTTGCAGTTAACAAAACCTGACTGTATATCTGGTTTCATGGGAGCAAAGAACACACACATTCACAAGGAGATGCCACAACATGAATTCAGCTTTGCCCAAAGCAGGAAAATGAAGCGGGGCAGGAGACCCTGTCTGGGGACCCCTCTTCAGGAGGCAGAGGAGAGCTGCTGTTTCTGGAGACCTTGAAGTGAATCAGGGAATCCTGGCCTCACAGAGAGGCAACTGTCAGTCCTAATTTTCAGGACATGATCAGCCCGTCTCAGACTTGAGCAGCCACCTGTCCCAAGGAACACATGGGTTTCAATGTCAGCTGCCAGGCAGCAAAGGTGTTTGCCTAGGGAATAAGAACTCCTAGTGAGTTGAGATTTACCTATTAGCAAAAACCTGTTCACAAGTAGGCCATGCTTGGATGATGTTAACAGCCTTCAGTTGTATCCTGGGTGGGACTCTGAATGCACAGGTGGAAGAGTGTACAGTTATAGGCTGTAGCTGTTGGAACATGGATGGGAATGAACTGCCTGAAAGGATCTCCTGGCTCTCCCCGGGGTTGCCTCCTGTTTGCCTTTAGACTGCATGTGATTGTGGCCATAACCCTATCAGGATTTCTGGAAATGATCCTCTGTCAGCAAGATACATGCCATATACTATTGACATCATCATCTCAGCTGAAGCGCGGCTCTCTCATTTTCTCGCAGGAATGGATTGGTCCTCGTGCCCTTGGAATTGTTCCGTCTGCACCTGAGTGCAGTCAGGTTGTAGCAAAGTATGGGCAGATCTATGTGGAATGATCACAGTTCCTAAACCAATTGGACAATATGACCTTCAGTAAAGGTCACCCTGAAAATGATTGTGGAGAAGGCATCGGAAGAAATGGGCAAGTCACAGGCAATGCATTACTAAGCCAATTATCATGAGCTAACATGGGCCTCCATTTCAGGTAGAGAAGCTTAGCCAATGTATTGTAAAGTGGAATGTCAGGCCACTTTTAGTGATTTGAAAAGAAGCCTGTTCAGTTGACCCACAATCCTTTCCGACCTAGTTCCTTCCAGATGTGTTGAACTACAACTCCCATCATGGCTATGCTGGCTGGGGACCATTCATTCATTCATTCATTCATTCATTTCTTTTGGTCAGTGCTTCGTCAAATAAATTTGGCCAAGTGTTTTACAGTTTTAAACATAAAATAGAATGATTAATAACACTGAACCTGAAGCCTGCTGCACACAATATAAAACATAATACCAAGTTGAAGATGTGATAATGATGGTAGTTGGTAGTCCAACACATCTGGATAGAACCAGATGTAGGAACTTCGTCTTTCTCATCAGAAGGCTAAAAAATCCAGCTTGTCCATAACTGAAGACATTGAGATGTATGATTATTCAGGCCAGGTGGATGGGAACAAAACAAGAAAGGGACGTGCCATTCCTCCTTTCGGCTTCCTCTGTCATTCTCCTAGTCTGGCTTGTCTCCCATTCAGTATTGCTTTGTGTATCTCACCCCAGTGTGATTCTGCTGATGGGGATACTTGGTTTAGAAGTTAAGGGCATATACGTATTTTGCTTGTGGGTTGTGGAATAGTTTTCAGTCCTGTACTAGAAAATGTCATTGAAATTGCATTCATTTTGTGAATATTTTCTTTCATTGTAATGTAGTGACTCACATTCGTTGTTGGAGGATCCATCAACCTTTTTCTTTCTGTTTTTACAGCCTATATTCCCTTTGTTTGACTGCCATTTTTCATGGTAGAAGCAGCAGAACTGTTGGCTCCTCTGGATAGCTGCTATTTTCCTTCAATAATGTCCTGATGCAGCATTAGTCCATGGCAATTTGGGGGGAAATTGGAAGCCATCAGAAAAAGGGTGCCCTCCAGTAGAACCACTGCACTTATTCTGAGATGAATGCAACAAATTGAATCAAATAGGATCTATTTGGTTCAATTTCCCATTTGTACTAAAAGATGGGCACTCCTACTAGGAACTCTCTAGATTGGACTGGGTATAGATTCAGTGGTTTCCTTTGTTTTTAGTTGGGCATAGACATGAAGGCAAAGAGGCACTGCTTGGATTGTGGAAAGCAGGGGCTAAGGCATAGGGCAGCACAACTGATAGCAATGATCAGTTGGGGGGCCATGCTTGGCTGCACCCATAGAGCCAATGGGTCAACACATCCATAGTGTCAACACATCCATAGCGTAATAGGCAACAGAGTGTTGTTCCCTTGCACAATTAGCCACATTCTGCAAAGGATGTCTAGGGATGCATCAAGTGTATGGACAGCAAATTGGGAACTGCGGCTGGTTACAAGGCTCTGGCTAACATTAACATTCGAATTGGGAGGAGTGCAGGCCAGAAGATGAGCACTGTGGCCGAGTCTTTCGTAAAGCTCTTGAGTAAACCCAGGCCCAGGATGGATCCTGGCGGCAGCCCCCATATTGATGAGAAGCCAGTAATGGGTACTCTTCAGGCAGGAGCATCAACCAGCTGCTAATCTACCAAATGGTAGAGATCTTCTAGCCCACCTTTTCCTAGCTTATCAACAAGCATATTGTGGGAACACTTGTCAAAAGTCTACTTGAGATCATGCTACATACATGGCACCCCCCAATCTACCAAGCTGGTAGCTCCACCAAAACAAAAAACAGGAGAGAAAGGTCGTCTGGCATGAGTTCTGCTTAAGAAACCTATGCTGGCTCTTTAAAATCATGGAGTTTGTTTCACTTTATTTTTTAAGCTTTATATGCTACCCTTAATTATAGATGAGATTCTTTATTAGCATACAAGCAACCATGGAATAGGGCATGGGAAGAGCCAAGCAAGATCAGAGCACAGGCTTTCCCTCGCACAGCATCCACTCTTCCACAGTGACCCGCCAGATAACCTCTGGGAACCCTGCACGCAAGGCACGAGTGCAGCACTCCCTCCCCACGCATGTCCCCAGCACACTGTCGCATTGCCCTGGGGAGTGGAGTCATATCTAGCCATCGTGACTAGTAGCTATGAATAACCTTATTTTCCGTGCATTTGTCTGTCCCTGTTAAAAGCCATCCATAATGATAGCTACCCCTCTAGACCTGGAGGTATTTCATAGCTTAATTGAGTGCTGTGTAAGGAAGTCCTTCCTTTTATCATCCTGAAATGCCATCATTTAACTTTAATGGATGCCTCCCCTGCTCCTTCTGCCAACTGGGCTTAGGATAAATGTGGGGGGGAGGCAGGTTCAGGGCTTTCCATATACTAGCCAACAAGCCGATAGGGCTGCATTTTAAGACAGCACACATGTTAGCATGTATTCACATGCCTGGGTGGGTTAGAACATTTTGCCTGGTGCTAGAAAAGATTGCAATATAAGCAGCTGACAAGCTTTTTTAGTGAGTCAGGGAGTCATTGCTGAAAAGGCCTTGTCTTTCGCTACTTTAACCGTCCATTAAAGGAAGTATCTGAAGAAGGGCCTCAACAGACCATCTTCAAGCACAGGTTGAAGAGGTGCTCCTTCAGGCGACAAAGTACAAAGCCATTTAAGACTTTAAAGGAAATAAGCAGCATCTTGAATCGGGCCTGGAAGCAAAAAGGTAGTCAGTGAAGATCTTTTAAGTTTGGCACGATATGCCTTGATTTAGACACACCGGTTGAAGTTTTGGCAGTCATGTTTGACACCAACCCAAGCTTCCAAGTCATCTTCTGGGGCTGCCTCACACATGCCGCATGGCAGTAGTCAACAGGAAGGTTATCAGGGCCCCGTCCAGGAAAAGTGCAGTTGCTAAACCAGCAAGTGAGGCTACCTGGGCCTGGCATGGCAAAGCTGGATTTAACAGCACTCCCAAATGGTGATCCTCTTCTTTTAGGCAGAAAGCAGCCCCATCCAAAGCAGGTCAAGCACCACGTTCCCCATCAGAGAATTGGCTGTCCACAGTGCCTCCATCTTGTAATGACCGGGTTTCTATTAGCCCCAGATTTCTGAGCAGACGTCCATGCCCTTCAGCCCAGGGAGCTGCAGTCAACCTGAGAGACAGGCAGCAGCATCCGCCTAGGGCAAGCAGCAGGTCCATGGTGGCAGTTCGGCCCCCACCAAGCCTGCTGCCATGTTCTAGAGCAGCCTTCCCCAGCCTTGTGCCTTCCAGAGATGCTTGGATTGCAGCACCCAGAGTTCCCTGTCAATGGCCCCACTGGATGAGAATTCTGGGAGCTGCAGTCCAGATGCCTCTGAAGGCCACCAGATTGGGGAAGGCTGTTCTAGAGGGCCTCTGGGAGAGTGACAGCAGCACCCAGGAATACCCCTGGCCAGTGTTTCTGCTGTGGTGGCTGAAGTGCTGGGCTTTTAAGAGTAAAGATAACCTCTTCTCACCCAAGCGCCACCTGGCAAATGGGGAAGTCACAGAGTGACCAGGTGCCCTTGGCATTTGCCCTGCTTACCATGCAGCTTTGGGGACAGGAAGAGGTTTTCTTTCTCCTCTTCCTAAAGACAACAACAACAGCCCTGCAGTGGTGGAGGGCTGCTTATGCAAGTCCCACTGACCGTGCTCAGCGGGGCATCATTCATGCCCTCTCTTGCCCTCACCAGGCAGCCTCTGGGAGGGACGCCCTTCCTTCTGTGCAGAAGTGCAGCTTCAGAGTGACTGGCGCAAGGTTCTGCTGAGTGCCTTCCTAGTCCGCCACCAGCTTGGCTTAGCCGTGTGTGTCCGCACTGACCCCACACCCCAGGTAAGAGGAGTGAAGTGGGAGGGAAGAAGGCTAACCAGTGACCGGAATGGTGGGAAGGGGAGAAAGCTGGCTGGGCAAAGTGGGAAAGGTAATGAGTTACAGGCCACCCCTCTCTGAGAGCTCCTTGCTCTCAGATCCTTCAAACCTAGCCGTACCATGATCTTAAGACTCAAATGTCAGTTTATTGGGGTTCATCCCATAATATGTAGTCCACGGCTATGTCGAGACACCAGCTCAGCACCTTCCCAACCTCTTCTACCTCAAATGTCGCTGAGAAACAGAGCTTCTGCCTATTGCTCTCCATGTATCTTGCACCTAACCTTCTGATTCAAGAGCCAGTAGACATGGCTGTGCATTCTGGACCCCTCCATCCCCACCGCCGCTCTCTCTCTCTCACACACACACACACACTCCTTCAGCTTTTCAGTCTCCTCTTTCTAGCTTGGGCTCAAGCTGAACAGCTGGAAGAAATCAAGTGTCTGCCTTGCAACACTTTAAAATAAGCATGGTTCAGTTTCAGCTTAATACCAAGAGTATCTGGAAGACATTGAGATTAAAAAGGGGAAGCGTAAAAGCAACGGCTGCATATAATGCTGCTCTTCATCTTCCTCCACTCAGAAACCAGTTCTCTTCCCAGTGCAGTAATGAAAGCCAATCCTATTCAATCAACATCACATTATCAAGTGGCTTCAGAATGTTCCTAATCACCTTATTATTTTACAGCTTCAAAGTTCCAGATCGATTTACTTAACAAGTCCTTCGAGGGTGGTTTATAATGAAGAGTTGGCCTCCATCTGCTGTACACCAAGGGAGACCTATAAGCCAAAGTTAATCCTCTTTGCCCCTTTGCAATGACACTACTGACAACAAAAGTTGGTTGGAGAACCATGGACATCCTCCTGGATGGGTCATAAAACTTCAGGGCTTTAATCACTGTACCACACTTCTAAGGTAGAGCCAACACCAGATCTTGCCCCCTATTTACGACAGGTCCCTGGAGCATCAGTTGTGGCTCTTTTCAAATGCTGCCCGTATTATGTGTAGAAAAGGACTTCCTGTTCAATCGAAGTATGAAACGCTTAACACATGATTTTCCTCACCTGCAGCCACAGATTACATTTCTTTACATGTCCACATCATATGCAATTATGTGATACGGGTGCCATCTGCTAAGATTAGACATCGCATGCCGTGAAACAATGCACTGTCTGAACAATGTGTAAGAAAGAACTCCCCTGGGCAACAATCCTACGCATGCTTACTTCTGGCAGGAAGTCCCTTCTAACTCAATAATACTGACTTCTGAGTTCTGGGCTGCTATGAAAAGCATAAAAGTAGAGCAGTGCCAAAGCTACTTTCCCCTCCTTATTTTTCTGTGAACATAGTATAAATACCATTTATCTTGGGTTAAGAAACAAACAAATCCCTGTTCTAAAATGTTTGTTTATCCATGACATTGCTCCTGTTTGCCTTCACTCTCTATTTCCCTCACTTTTTGGACTGTTCCTGGGGATTTCCCTACCTGAATATATTTGTGGATTTTGGTGTTCTCTGCCACCTAGTCTTACTTCCAAAGTGGAGTGGGTGCATTCTGAATTCTCTGTTGTTCTGTTCTTGTTGGCAGTGGTGTTGTGTTTCATGTCTGAATTCTGCACAGACCATAGGGTAGTCAGATGGAAAAAAAGAGGATGGAGGATCTCTCCTGGGCCCTTGAGTCTCATGCAGAATAGTAACAGGCAAAGTTAACAGTAAGTACAACCACGTTTGTGATAACAAAACCCAAAACACTTCTATATGTATTCTGGCTTTTGTAGCCAAGGTCAGCCTTCTTCAACTTGATGCCTTCCAAATGTTTTACACTTATTTATTTACTTGAACAAATGCATTTGAATAAATATATAACTCTTTTATAGCCTGCCTTGCTACAAAAAAGCACTGAAGGCAGCCTGCAAAAACAATTTAAAACAACCAAACATGTAAAAACATGTAAACAAACATTACAAAACATAATAGTTACAAAATAAAAATGCCACTAACCTGCAGATTCCTTATATGCCAAAGGTCTTTTTCGATACGACCTTTGCTTGCCATTTAAAGAATAACGGAGAAGAAGTGAACCTTGCCTCCCTTGGAGTTCCATGGTTTGGGAATAGCCAAGGAGAAGGCCCCCTCTGGACTGCCAACCAGCCTGCGTCTGTTGGGGACAGTCTGGAAAGAATGGAACAGTGGAAAAGTGGAACAAGGAGAACAAGGAGAAGGTGAAAGAAAGTCAAGGTGGCGGTGGGTGGATGGGGGGTACATTTTCTCTGAAGCAATTTTTTTGTTCTCATCTTGAAACAGTTTGATGACAGATTCCATAGCATGTCATTTTGGAAAAGGGTATTTTCAAAACATAGCACTGCACTGAAGCTGGTACTTGAAACATGTCATGAAGAGCTTCACATGGAACCCCCAGTAATGCAACAAATCATGGGATATGAGGAACTTACAGGCCAGGAAGTACTTGCCCTTCCCCAACATCCATATACTCATATCCCATATTATTTTGTATGAGCAGGTCTTATAACGTGTGTGTGTGTGTGTGTGTGTGTGTGTGTGTGTGTGTGTAATGAGTTCTTGCCTGTCACCTTGTGTGGAATTCTAGGTGGTATGTTGATCTAATGACCAATGATTTTAATGACCAAGTTATAGGGGGAATGTGACAAATGGAGAATATGGCTCAAAATTTTACTGCACCATCGCAAATTTGACACAGAAGTAAAGGAAGAACCAATACTAGCTATCTTTATATTGATAATTTTTTAAAATTATTAGCTGCATTTTCAAACCATACATATATTTAAATGGCCGCAAAACCTTTTGATAAAAATGAAACTTCAATTTACACACATTTGGGGATTTAAAAAACCCAAAGCCCCTGTGTATTATAGCACACTATTTGCCAAATTACAACCATCAACTTAAATACATTTATAGAAATGTAAAAATCCACACCTGGGAAGACCAGCAGGATGCCAAGTTTTCACACTAATGAACTCAAAACAAACAAGACATTCCACTGCTGTCCAAGTTTTCTAATAGAGTTTCCTGGCAATTCCATCTGTCCTTGGGGGTGTTTGTTCATTGCTAATGTTCTCTAACTCTCTCAAAGCTAATTAATTGGCAGGATCTTGGAACAGGTTATCATTTCTTTTGACCAGAGTGGTTCTTAATATCTTACCTAGCTTTTGTGACACTTCATGTCCAGACTCCCTAACATATAGGAACATGCTTGAAACCTTTCCAAAGCCTACCTGCATCCCATAAAACTTGTTTCCACAAAGCAACTTCTCAATCATTAGCCCATTTCCTCTTCATTCACAGTGCACAGGAAAAACTGGAGTAATAATAACACTCCAGATTAGTGTGACCAGAATCAAGGACGGGGACTAATATTTGTGTAGAATAAGACATTATGCAGGTACATACTGCGCAGCTGGCCTTTCTCTACACAAATTAGCCTAGAGACATAAAAAGATATCTCCTGGATCAGATCAGAGGTCTCATCAAGATTTTGTTTTCAGTCTTTTTTTGTTACTGTTAGCTATTTTAGGTACCACTTTTGGTGGAAAGACAGGCAATCAATCAATCAATAGCATCCTTTTTTTTCTCACAGTGGCTAGTCCCTTGGAAGCTCTGTCCTGGCTAACCTGAGAGAGTGTTGGGCCCAAAGTCTCTGAGTGAGCTTCATGGCTGAATAGCTTGGCTATCATGGTGATGGTCCTGACTTTGAGATCAAATTTCCAAGGAGGAAGGTCAAGATCTCTTCTTGTTGAAACCAGAGTGCAGGACATGGAATAATCAAGTCAAGCTGTGACAACCCAGATTCAGGTTAGAGATCAGGAAAAGTTTCCTCACTGTGAGAGCAATATAAGAGTGGAACCAGCTGCCTAGAGAGGTGGTGGGCTCCCCCACACTAGAGACATCCAAACAGAAACTGGACAGCCATCTAGTGGGTTGGTGTAACTTGGTGTCCTTTAACAGCAGGAGGTTGGAACCAATGGCCTTCATGGCCCCTTCCAGCTCTATTATTCCATTATTCTATGGGTACAGCTGTTGAGTACATGTCCCACACTGTCTTCAACACTTATCATTGCACAGTGCTGTGAAGCAAGATAGAAAAAGAGCGCCCTTTCAAAAAGCTGCATTTCTTACGTATGAAAATGTGGGATATAAAGGCAATGTAACAAGAACAACAACAGCTCAAATAATGTTTGATTTATTTGCCTATGGAGTCTTCCTAAGAAACATCATCACATCTTCTTTGGATAAATATTTATCATTTACCCAAGTGCTACTTTCACACTCCATATGCAAAAGTTAGGTGAAATGGCTTTCTTGAACATCCTTCCAATAGTAAAGAAATGTTTACTGCTACTCTGAGGAAGCAGGGAGAGAGGTTGTAAAGGAGACCCAATGGCTGGATCTTGGTTCAAATCCCCATTTAACCATGAGATTCAACATTTTCACAAAATGGTACCTCTTCTGCTGAGTTCTCATGACGGTAACAACAGTGGGGATGGGAAGAAACCATGCATGCTGCACTGAGCTCCTTAGAGGACGAGTGGTACAAAAATATAATGGGTTGGGTCCAGAGTAAGACACTTGAATTTAAGTCTCATTGATCTGATGGGACTAAAACTGAATCATTACTAACTTGTCCCAATGATTTCAGTGGAACTTGGTTTCAGCTGATTTAGTCTGGGTCCTACCTATCAGCAACTACAACATAACTTCGGTATTTGATAGGACAGTTCACAACCTACCATGTCAAGTTGATCGCCCCACTTCTTTTGTCTTCCTGAGCTCAACTGAAGCTATTAAAAGAAGAACATTGCAAAAAGATGTCCCCATCAAATTGGCACACCTGTTCAGGAGTTATCAAGTACCCACTGATTTGAGATTTCTGTTCAATAGTGCTCCCATGCCTGACAAAACAGCTTCAAAGCTGTGGGGAGCTCACAACGGAACACAGTTGAATGTGATGCTTAAGGAACATCTATCTCTTTCCCAAATGAATCCTCCATAAATATCTGGGAATTGTCACCATCAGCTGAAGACTTGATGAACTCTGGCTGACCTTGGTGCTGTTGTCGGTTGTAATCCCGCACTTCCTTACTTGTCCACATTGCTGGGCGAATGCTCTGGGAAAGCCATAGAAATCCCTGTAAATCATTTTTTCAGTAGGCTGTTGGTTCAGGGGATTTGGGGAACAGATTTCAGGAAGTTGCAAGAAATAATGGTGTTTTGGGCTGCTTCATCATTTTCCATACACAGAAGAGAATTTACACATGTTGTCTGCTATTTCCCAGGTGAACATGTGTTTCCTTTTCAGGCGGAACTGATCTGGCTAAATGCTGTACTTTAGAGTGATATTAATCAAAATTGTATTTTGAAATTATCGTATTTGTTAGTGTGGGAATTTCTGCTCCTCCCATAGCCAAACAGAAACAGTTTGTTCATAAAAAATAATAGCCCATTTGGTAAAGGGCTAATTCAGTGAATATCTTTTTCTGTTTACATGATTGTTGTGTCTTTTCATTTTAGCAGCTGTCATATCTTATGTACCCAAACATTAAGGGCTGACTTTCAAAGCACTATTACTAGTGCTTGCTATTTTGCAGATACACAGTGAGCTTTTGCACATGTTTTTTCAGTAGCAGTTATGTGCAAAAATATGCTCCAGAAGCACACATCCTCTATACAACCAGATCTTGTTCTGCTATGAAAACATTGCAGAGGGCTTTTGTTGTTGTTTTCTTCTTGATACTTGCAACCATTGCTCAAAGAAGAAACCAGCATGAGTAAGGACTGTCAAAGGGTTCTGGTTTTATTCTCTTTTATGTATGGGAAATGACAACATTTTGAATTGTATTTATGAATATAAGAGCATCCAGTCATGCTGGATCAGGCCAAAAACCTATAGAAACATAGAAACAGAGCAAGTCAGAAGTGGCCTCCTGGGCCATCTATCTAGTCTAGCATTCTGCTCCCACAGTAGCCAACTAGAGGAGCCAATGGAAACATGGCAGGAGCACTCTTCCCCTTGGGTTCCCCAACATCTGAGGACTCTTCTTTAATAGAAAGGGAGACACTTTTGTTCTAATGTGCTACCCAGTATTTAGAATGACTGCTGCTGCTGATCTTGAGAAAGACACTTTATGAACTATCTTGCATTTCTAGAAATGCTTATTTCCAAGGCTAGTTTTTGGTATCTTTTAATTCTCTGTTTTTCCAGTGTTATCTCTGAAAGGTATTGGAGCAGCTGCTTGAATTTACCAGAACGATATCTAGGGTACTGTTTAATCTGCTATCCTAGGTGTAATCAGAACTGTATTCATGTGCACTCTTGAATAGCAATGACAAAATCTTCCATTTCTGCTTTTAACCACTTTTCTGATAAGGTTGCTTCTGTTAAAGCTTTCTGGGTATTCCCCATGCCAGGCTTTGGATTTTAATGCTTCAGTTCTTTATTTTATTAATCCAGAGTTGGTTTCTGATCATCCCAGAGTGCAGGACACAAAATAATGGGGTCAAGTTTCAGGAGGCCAGATTCTGTCTCAATGTCAGGAAACGTTTCATGGTGGTTAGAACAGTATGACAATGAACCAATCACCTGGGGAGAATAAGGTCCAACAGTAGAGGCATTCAAGATGCAACTGGACAGCTATCTGAGAGAGATGGTTTAACTGGGAGTCCTTCACTGTTTAAGGTGTTGGACCTGATGGCCTTCTGGCCCCTTCCAACTTTACTATTCTGTGATTCTATGATAACCAAGTTAAGTCCCATAGATGTCAATGGGTCTGCTCTAAATAAGGCTCCAACCCATTGAGACTGTCTGGAATCACAGAGAATTAGAAGAAATGAAAGTTCTATCAGCCCTGACCATTACCTGGGAAACCTGGTGGCCAGATAACTTGAAGGTGGTTTGCAGCTTGGTACTCTATTTTTTCCAGAATATGTATATCATTTCAGATTGCTGGATGTATAGAGCCAGTGTGTGGATCTATGATGGAGTGGTGAGAGCTTTGGACTAAAAGATCTGTATTCTAATCCCCACTCCATTATGTAACTCAATGGATAACTTTGGATCAGTCAGTAACTCCTAACTTAACTTACCTCACAAGATTGCTGTGAAGATAAAATAGGGAGAAGTGGGGCCAGACAAGCCATCTTAGTTTCCTCACTAAAGTATATAATTGGTTTTACAATAGGAATAAGATTGCCTTTCCAATGAGGCATTTAGATCATGAAAATCATATTGAACTGTTGGAGTCTGTGCAAGTGCACTGTGGTTTACGCAGGAGGAATTCCTAAGGGGATATGGCCATAATTTTCTACTTTTAATTATGGACCAAAATTGGTCACCTGCACCAAAGCCAAGAGGGGCTTTGTCTCTCATTTCTGCAATGTCATGGTTTCATAGCCAACAGTGTTTTGAGTTGTGATATACATCTGAAAGTAATTCAATTTCTAGGCATCAAAGTATTTTTGAGATTAACCACTGATCCCACATCTAGACTGATTAAAATAATTTGCTTTTACATTTGTCGGACATGAGTTAGGATCCAATGCACACTACAAAATGAGATTTGCTATAAAACACCACTTTTAGTGTGAAGTTCTATGTATTTTTAGGTGGAAATAAGCCCTACACTTAACAGCATTCCTCTACCAGCCAAGCTGGGAAGTATAGGACTTATTTCCATCTAAACCTGAATAAGATTGCACCCTTAATCTGTTGAGCCAGAGATATAGACTAGTATCTCCAAGGTTTTCTCTGTTGTAGCAGGGATGGGAAAGATCCGGCTCTCCAGATGTTATTGAACTACAATTCCCATCATCCCACACCATTGGCCATGCTGGTTAGGGCTGATGGGTATTGCAATCAACCCAGATCTGGAGCTCCTTGCCATACAGCTTGCCCACAAACTACTGTTTACTAAGAAAGAGCTGACTAATGTCCCCCGCAAAACGCTGTCTATAAATTATAAACAATCTCTATGCAGACATGTGACTTCTAGCATTTGGAATAAATGGCAGGAGAGGACACATTGGATTTTACCTCCTCTACATCCTGCCTTTTTCTTCAAAAATTCCGAACTTCTTTCCATCTTTCAGGTTTAATGTGAAACATTTATTTTGTAATTTAGGACCACCTAAAGCAGTTTTGCCAGCAGAAAAGGCATAATTTAGTTGATTTGGATGGCAAAATGAAAGAGCTAAGAGGAAGAGAAATGTTACTGAAGAAAGAGACAGATGATAACTGATGACACCAGTTAATTTATTGCTAGGATACCCCTTGAGAAATATTTGTCCTCTTCCTTCCCTGGCAAGGGCACTGCGGGAAGCAAACAATTTCACTTGCAACCAAAGAGAAATTATTGCTGTTGATTGTTAAGGTAGCAGTGCAGCAGGAATACTAGGTGCACCCAATGAACAGGGCCACAAACCAGGAACTGAAATACAACACATGAAGGAGACAAGTGTCTTAATCCAGATAATGTAAGTCCTGAAGCATTTCGAGCAATTAGCTGCTCATTGGAAGAAGATAGTCCAGAGATCCTGCAAGCAGACATGACCTGAAAAAGGATTAGACATATTAATAGAAAGGAAGGTGATCAGTAACTACTAGCCATGAATGTTCTACATTACTTCCAGTACTGAGTGCAATATGCCTTACATTAGCAGTTGTTGGAAACAAGGGCAGGAGGTGCTATTGCCCGCAGGTCCTGTTTGTGAGCTTCCCACTGGGGCATCTGCCTGGCTGCTGTGGGAACAGGTGCAGAAACAGGACAGCTACAATTATCAACCACCCCTGCAAGGAAAGGTAACAATAGCTATGATTGTCTAGCTTACACCAGCAAGGAGAGACAGGGGAGAGTTGTACAGATTCTGCACTGTGTGGATGAGGACACATTCTTCTCCCTGTCCCACAATACTAGATCCCAAAGAGGGCATCTCATGAGGTTGCTCGGTAGAAGATCCAGGTCAGATGAAAGGAACCCATCTTCATACAGTGCAGAGTTAAACTATGGAATTCACTTCCACCAGAGGTAGTGATGGCCATTAATTTGAACGACTTTAAGAGGGGATTACACAAATCCATAGAAGAGGAGGCTACCAGTGGCTACTACTGTTGATAGTTTTATTATCATTATTATTTACATTTCTATACTGCTCCATAACCTGTTGGGCTCTCTTGGCAGTGTACAAATTAAATTACAAGATACACAGTAAAATAACAACACACTAGAGTGAAAAATTATTAGTGCAACAAAATAATATAAGCAACACTAAAATAACAACAGTAAACTCACAATAACCCTGACAGAAATCCCAAGGCCCAAATCAACACTCAAACTGTGCCAAATGGGCACCAAATGAACAATGTCCTTGGGCAGACACCCTTTAGCAGCTGCCCAAGGGCATTGCTCTGGGCGCCAACTGGCTACGAAAGCATGGCTGGCACAGACCCTGCCTTGGCTCCCCCTTTGCCCTGCAGTTGTAGGTGCAGTGCCCACTCCCCTTCCTTCCTCTCCCCAGTGCCAGTGCTTCCACCAGTTGACACCAGGGGGGTGCAGTGCCAGGCAGTGGGGGAGGCAGAAGCTGTGCCACTCTGCAGTGCGTGCAGCAGCAACGGCAGCGGCAAGCAGGTGCGGGTGCTCTATGCTGCCTCTGGTATCCCTGCAGATGCCTGCTGTGGGGGAAGGGTGCTGTTGCACTCCTGTCCTGCTTCTGGGAGCCTGTGAGCAGCTGGTTGGCTCCTATGTGAACAGAATGCTGGACTAAATGGACCCCTGGGCCGATCCAGCGCCGCTCGTCTTATGTTCTTAATGCTGGACTAAATTGGCTTTTGGTCTGGTTCAGCACAGAAATTCTTATGTCCTTTTGAAAAGGAATGCTTTGAACTCCCCATTCATGGCTGAACCTGAGTGTCCCCAGCTCTGCCTACTTACTCAAGAGCTGCTGCTCTAGCTCAGGATAAAACCAATTGCTTTCCAGAGGTGCTAAAAGCTAAAGCTCAGTTTATTTTCCTACTTCTGTTTCCATAGGAATATTCTAAATAAGATGATCACCACATTTGATTGCATCCCAGCACAGTCTTAAGTTACAGGACAAGATATAGGAAAATAAAGAGTTCCCCAAACTTGGCAGCTGATTATAAAACTGCTACACTGCACTAAAACAAAAGCAGATGACAGCTGGATTTTGAAAACAGTGAAATCTAAGGGAGATCTATGTATATAGGGATTTTAAGAGATGTTTCAAGACAAAACCATGTGAAAATAATTAAAAGTTTTTGCTCAGCATAAATATTGCAGGGGGACTTGACCACGGAGCACTTTTAAGTAGCAACCACTGTTAAATACACAGAGAAGCTTTTATCCAAATAGAATAACCTCTAATCTGTCCCTAAAAGCTGGGCAACATCCAGTGGTGCGAACCCTTGAATCTCCAGGAAAATTGTCTCTATAATTGGGTGTGGCTCACTGCAGTCTGTTAAAGGCTGAATCTGGAATAAAACAGCTAGATAGATAGATTTATAGTATAACTATATAGTATTACAGTATGAACATATATCACTCCTAATGAGATAGCAGCATAGAAAGGCCTCATTATAAAAATCCAGCTGAGACTGAATTTTTCAGTATTGTATTTCTTTCATCAAGTACAAAAGGAAGCCATGTATAAAGCTACTTGTGTTTTGAATAATCCAATATTTGTATTGGAATCTGCCAATACATGAAAGGATGTTAATTGTTTGATGATCTACAAGAATGAATGAGTGATCTAGATAAATTCCCTTACAAATGACTTTTTGTCACTGCATCATGGCCAACACATTGGCATCTGGTGAGATGGATGGAGGGTAGTTCCACAGAAACTGAAACAAGGAAACCCAAACCTTTATCAGTGCTCTTGTGTGATGCAGTCCTGGCTAGGGCTTTGTGGCTCACCAGTACTGAATGGCTACCAGAGTTCACACATGGGCTACTGCTAGCTGTTTGTTCGTGCTTTAGCTGTTTCTGTAAATGCCCTTCAGTCCCGGTCAGTAATGGAGTAGAACCACCTCTCCTTTGGTAAATGGTAGCAGCCTCTACCCACTCTTACCAGCAACAACTGGTCAAATGTAACATCTGCTCCAGCTGGAACGTTTGGTGTGACTTAGGGCGAGGTTGTGTTAGACGGAGAATGGATGGTAACAGTTAATCTCAGAAGGAGTAGATGCAGGTCAGAGCCAGTTTGGAAGTAATTCAAAGCAGCTTACTTTGTATGTCCTAGCAGGCCATCTAATACTGTCTAACTACAAGCACTCCCTAAAGCATGAGTGTAAGTAAACCAAGACATGAGATAGGGTTGCTTGCATCTATCCATCCAGGAGAGAGCACATGTTGCTTGTTGCTGAGCAAGAGGAAGGGGAAAGAGCAGGAGAATGATGCTTGCCAAGCTACAGGACAACAATATGGATGCAAAGCCAAGCAGGGGTTGATAGTGCATGTTCTGCACTGCCTCCAAATGTCTGGAAGCAGGCAGCATTCTGCCTATTATCCAAAAGCCAGAAGAGCGGTGATGGCCACCAGTTTCATTTTAAAAAAGGATTGGACAAATACATAGTTGATTGGCTGCAATTTTGTTTTATGTATTTATTTTCATTTGCCCCACTTCCAAGGAACCCAAAGTGACTTACATGGTCCTTCTCCTCTTCATAATGTTCTCACAACAACTGTGTCAGGTAAATTGGGCTGAGAGACTGTGAGTATCCCAAAGCTACCCAGTGAATTTCATGCTTTGACAGGGACTAGAACCCAGATCTCCTGGGTCCAGGTCCAACACTTTATTTCCTGCACCATAGTGCCTGTCTGTTACCTCTACTATATATCATCTAGTATCAGAGACAATGTACCTATTAATATTGGTTGCTGGGGAAGAGCAAAAGACCTCAAACACTCATCTAATTTAGCTAAAAGCTGTTATTCCCAGTTAATTAAGCCCAGGAGAAGAATGGTAACCCTTAAGAAAGGAAGGAGAACTGCACAAAAGCCAGGAAGCCAAGAAACAATTGATGCCTGGGAGGAAGGTGGTGTGGATCTCAGAGGGGATATTGAGCCTCCAGGCCTCAGGTTCTGGACCCCTGCAGTACGTGTAACTTACTGTAACTATCACAATGACTGATAGGTTTGTGCAAAGTCTCAGTCAGAGGTGGGCCACTCAGATTCCTTGCTGCACTGCAGGAGGATGTGGGGAGTCAAGCTCTCAGCTTGGCACCTGTTTCATTGATGGCTTCTATGCAAGAGGCGCAAACTCCGCATTGAGGTCTCCTGGAAATGGCAAGGGGTTCACATTACAGCTGCCTGGAGTGACAAAATGTCCCAAATCTTTGGAAATGAGTACCAGGAACTGTATTGCTTAGGGAATGGCCAACAGGTTCAGAGCAAGTGGCAAATTAAGTGGCATTCCAGGCACCAGCATTGTATGAGATGATCATTTAATCTGACGGCTTTGCCTACTATTACTAGGTATATTTCAAGCTTTGCTTTCCTCCTTGCACACAGCAATTATAAGAATCATTCCCATCGCTCAGCACCTCACATTTTTCAAGCAACCTCCCCGCCCCCCGCCCCAGCTATAAGCTTTTGCTGACTTCCAGTTGAAAACCATTTGAACTTTTTCACTCCAGATGGAGACATTTTAAAAATTAGTTTGGAAACCTTTGGGAATGTCTGGAAATGCCCATCCCCCATCTTTTCTCAACCTCTGTCAGCCCTCTTTGAGTTCAGGCTGAAATTGCATGATAGGTCTTATCCCGGATGGGTTCTAACAGCTTGCATGTAACTAGTGTTTTTTTTTTTTAAGGGGAAGATGATGGCAGTAATAGCATTTGATTTGTTCTCTAAGCAGCCTGCTGCTCTCACACTCTATCCTGTAAGTCCGTGTTCCTCCACCTCCCACAGACCAAACATCTGAAACTGATAGCCTGCCTTAACTCAAGTCTCAGCCCGTCTGAGCCAAGCAGCGTCCTTGAGAAAGGAAGGAAACTGACTCCATCGGAAGGCAGAGAGTTCTCCCCTGGGCTCCAGGAAAGGGAAACTCAGTCAGCTGAAGCCCTCTCATAATTCTGCACTGCTTCAGGTGCGTTAGCCATTGGACAGGTGTTCTCCTCAGCCCCAAGGATAATTCTTTGCATAGTGAAGGAGAGATAAAGCACTCGTTCAATCTTATTCAATAAATTTATTTACCACTTACCATATAAGCAGTTTACAAGAGATTTTAAACATATTAAATATAATCAAAGTATATGCTGGTTGCTAAAGCATTGAGGAAACGTTTTTGAAAACCTGGCAGAGTCAGGAAAGGTCTTGGTGAAGAGACTGGTCTTCAGCAGGTGCCTAAGGCATGCTATGTTTGCTGCAGAGGGGAGGTCATTCCATAAGGTGGGCACTGGCAGAGAGAAGGCCCACTTCATGATGGCGTCCTGCAGCTTGCAGTACATCTAGCAAGACCTCCTGATGATCACAGGTGTGCGCCGAGGAAGCTGAGCTGCCCCATAACCTGATCCCAAGCTGCTGAGGACTTTCTGTGCCAACAACAAGACCTTGCCTTTAGCTCAGTAGCTGGGAGGTGGGTATCACAGTTGCTCCAACTTCACTGTAATATATGTATGACCAGTTACTCCTCTCATACCTGGCAGCCACATCTGCACCTGCAGATTCTGGACCATATATAAGAGTAATCCCACATAAAGCACATCAATGCAATTAATCCTAATTCTAACCTTTACCACTGTGAATGTCAGCCCTTTTTTGTCTGCCTCCTCAGTGACAATGTTGCTTGGTGATTTGCTGCTCTTACCCTACTGATATGCTTATTCTTCCCCAAGAGTTTCCACCTAAGAGGGATTACTCAGCATGATCCCTCCTTCCCAGAGTGGTCCTATTACTCCAGGCAACAAATATCCAACCAACAGAAGCACACCACAAACGCTACCAAAGAGTCACCAATCTTGGCCAAATCTTTCGAAAGTTCCTTACACTCGCATCCAGCAAATCTCCCCAAATCCCCATCAAGTGATTTAGACAAACTCTACCAAAAAGCAAAACAAAATATAAACCACCCAAAGCAGCAAAAGTGTCAAGAGACTTAGCCACCACTCCTGACCCAGAGCAATTTGATCCACTGAAGAATGGTAGCAATATCTGGAGCATGAAGAAGAAACATGTGAGAGACTGACAGAAAAGAGAGTAGTCAGAAAGGATAAAGAAGAGAAGCCCCAAAGAGAACTGTGAAGAAGTCCAAGGGATAGAGAAGACCAAACAGTTCCAAAGAAGAGAAGATCTCAGAAAAAGAATTAAGACCTGTGGGACTTGAAAGAATGAGTTCTCTTCTGGAATAAACCTCAGTCTTTGGAATCCAGCAACAACCCACTGTAAAAAGGGATTCTGAATGGGTTTAGAAGACGTGATAACCCACACTCAAAGGCAGAAATGGGTTCTTGTTGAACTGTGGTTTGTTGTTAAAGTGTGGATGATTGTGTTGTCTGTACCCAGCTGCACTAACAAGCCTGTTCACTGTGAACATCTCCTTGTTTGTTGTTGGGTTGTGAACTGAAGCTGTTCATGGTTAACAAGCCATGGCTTATTGGCTCAATTGGGTTTAGACAACACAATAACCTTGAGTGACAATCCATGTTTCTGCAACAACCCACATTCAGCTCCAGAGTTAAGATTATCTTGGTTAGCCATGGATGCTAATATC
The DNA here is from genome assembly GCF_004798865.1 of Varanus komodoensis. Taxonomy (NCBI): domain Eukaryota; kingdom Metazoa; phylum Chordata; class Lepidosauria; order Squamata; family Varanidae; genus Varanus; species Varanus komodoensis. The sequence continues at coordinate 13,311,668 of NW_025336087.1, read as the reverse complement.
TTCAGAGCCCACAGAAAAGCATCCAAATGACATCATTTTCAGTGAGCATTTTCACAGACACCTCTCTCCAAAACTCATCAGAATTAACAGCAAGAAACAGCATGGTATGATAATCCACTGACATGTTAAAAGGACTGCAATACTTAAGAATAATTGTGAACTTTCCCCGATGATCCAAAAGAACATGCACGCAAATAGGAAGGTTACCAGCTCCCCTTTTGCCTGCCTGTGGGTCATTTGGTGCCTTGGATCTCTTGGCCCCTTAGATGACTGGCTGCTTTGCCCCCTCCCCAGTGAAATGTCCCTTATCCCGCCTCAGTAGGCACACTCACACTCAAACATATGTGTAGTTGTTTTGAGTCTGCTATTACCTAAGAACACCCCCCACGTTCCCACATACAACCAACACTCAGTTAAGCTCGGTAGATTTGAGGTCAGTGCTTGAGAATATATACCTGGAGTATCTCAGGTTTTACCTTCCAGTCTTAAAAGCTGGCAAGTTACACGTATGAGTTGTGATGCCAATTTCATTCAAGGAAGCACAATATGCAGCTTATGTGATGTCTGAAATTGCACGCAATGCATAAAAGCTGCCCTTGTGGAAATGGAAGCCTTCCCGGAGTGCGTGCAGTTGCAGCCGCTGCTCAGCTCTGCCTGGTGCCAGCACATCTTAGCTGACACTCGTGCATTTGGTGGTGTGGCCATGCCTTTCGCAAGGATGGCAGGCTGTGCTACATTTTAGACAAAGGACCCAGTAATTTCTGCAAACACCAGAAGAGCCTGCTCCTCACTTCCTTCTGCTTCATTACTGGCCACATTAAATTCACTCATCACCTAAACATGATCCAAAGCCCAGTAGAGTTTGCTCCATGGGCTGTCAGCACCTAATTCAAAAATGCATGTGACAAGGCACTCTCAATGAGAGGCAGCTGAAAGGTGGGTAGGGCAGGCACAAAGGAGGGAGGCAGCGCTCAAAAGAAGCAGAGCCAAGAACAGGAAGCTGTCCAGGGATGGCAGCAGAGGAGGAGCCAGGACCAAGAGCACAGCTTGGTCCAAAGATGAAGTATGCAAAACCAGGAAGATGTTGGAAGAGCAATAACAAGGGGGCTACCTTGATGTGCATACAAAACACTTCTGCCAAGTAGACACGGTTTTCTGGGGAGATGTATCTAGACTATAAAACCTATTCACAAGAAATGTTCAGCTGGGGCAATAGAAATCCAGTTTGAACTGGCTGTAGAAACAAAGGCGACATACAATTCCAGTAACTTCATGTAGCCTGTCTCAGTTTATTTCCTTGTAGCCACGTTCTGAACAGGTTATAGTTTCTGAATACATTTCTTTTTTTATTAGGAAGCAATGTCTAAGGAATGAATCAATAACTTGCTTTTCTTAACCTGATGCAAGGTTACGAACAGGCTAAAGCATTCAAAATCAGTCACAAATTGTAATCCCTGAACAGACAACCTTTTATTGTGTGTTACAACATAAAGGTTAATCACTGTAAAAGTGATTATTAGTGGATGTTTTGGTGAAGTCCATGTAGTAAAGAAATGGGAGCCACTTTTGTAAGAAATAATCCCATGGGAAATGTCCTACTTCTCACAAATTCTATATTATTACTATCATTTCCTGAAAGTATATGGGTAAATCCAAATTATGAGCACAAAAGATGGGGTCCAGATCCCCAGGGCTGCATTTGAATTAAAACTACAAATCTCCCTTTGGACCTCATCCTACATCAATTGGCAGGAAAAGAGGCCCTCCCATCTCACTAACAGCCTTAATTACCAGAGTGCTGCAGCTTTTAAGCATGGCAGGCCTGACAGTAATTGACCTCTTGCTCCCATCCCACAGAGAAAGCAACATGAAACAGAGAATTACTGCCACAAGTATTAAAGCAGATAGAAGAACACCAGAGTAGGAAATGAGGGAGTGTAATACACTTTTGGGACACATTTCTATCTCTTTGGGTTCTCTGGATCAAAATGAGCAATATGTGGAACAATTCCAGGTTTACCAGTATAGTTTTCCAACTATTCATACTACCTCTGGTCTGCATTTTGCATGTATTTAATCAGTTTTGCATGTATTCAAAAGTAAAATTTCCCCATCACTCTACTAATACATTTTTAGCATGAAGTTTGCATTTTGGCATGCATCTTTGTCTAAAATATGTGTCTTTGTATGCAATCTTTGATCTGAAGACTGTATTGCAAAATTTGGCAAAGTGTACAGTGCAAAGGATCGCTGGTGATCCAATCTAGATTAGTCTGGGAAGAACAGATTAATTCCATGCACTTAAGCAATCAAATCAGGTAAATCAAATCAAATCCATACTTGAGCATGCAGTTTTGTGTGAGATCTAAGATGAACAATTCCAAGGTGGTTCCTAAGGCAGATTATAAGGATAAGGGATTGTAAGATCCTTTCTCCCAGAGGCCACAGGCTAATTTTAATTGTCCTGCTTCAGTCTCTATTCAAGCCAGTTTTGCAGGTTTTAGATTATAAACCAGAAAGTCACAAGTAAAATGACCTGAATGGTTTCAATTAAGTTTTCAAAAAGGCTGGGAAATTCAGAAATTGGATAGCAGGTTGAATATTTGCTTAGAGAAAGAAATGAAGACAGACCATATGATATTGGCATTTCAAATCACAAGACCTCTGCCTGAACAACTTTGTGCTGATGATCTACCCAAGCAATTGCGTGGGATCCAGAGTAGTTGCTACAGTAACAGAAGGAGCATCTCTTCACAGAAGGTCCCTCTTTTTCTTAGTATAAATCAAAGTACAGATGTTTGCTTTGTGACCATCTTGATGGAAAGCGAAAACATCATTTTCCCGTAATAGCTCATATTGACCTAGTCTGCATGACACACCAAGCTCATCCTACTAAATGAGTTAACCCTCAAATAAACCATGGTGGCCAGCTTCAACTAGCATGGCAATCCTCCACCTCCTGATTTCTCTGATCGGGGGTGCATATTCAAAAGGGTGCCTGACATACACTTTGACTCACTGGGGTTAAGCAACCCACAGAGTGCCTGGCTTGTCATACTAACCAGGTCATTGTGTCTGCCACACAGTCATCATGGTTTTTTCTGTGGTGCTCCATCCTATCAGTTCAGTCTCTCAGCAACAGACAGGCTCTGTTATTTACTTATCATGTGAGTGTTTATATGCAGGATCCATTGGCGGATTATTATGTGATTACACATCTCTAAAGTGCCTTATAAAAATGCCTGAAATATATAACAGATGGGTACCCTGCCCTGCGATGAATGTGAGATGGGCACAAAGTTGTCATTGCAACATTAAAAAGCACCATTTTTATGTGCTCTATGTGTTGCATACTTTGCTTCAAAAAACAGATTAATGTTGGAATAGTTTAGGAAATTCATTATTTCAAAGTGGACCTCTGTTTTTTTCCTTCCCATAGGTGGGTTTTTATCATTTCCTCAAGTGTGAATTCCTATTTGTCATTGACATTGATCTTTTTAAATGCCTCTCCAAATGTACATGGAGTAGATAATAGATGTTGAATGTTATCAACTATTATGCACATTTTCATGAAGAAAGAGGGTTGCATTCAGACTCAATCATACTTGGAGCCAACCCACTCAGAAAGCTTCAAGGCTAAGGGCCATTCTGCAAAGTATTCAAAGCATGTATAGCAAAGCTATGCATAATTGGCCTACATACCTGAGTCTAGGCATATGCCACCCCAATTTGGATTGTAACATGGTGTTTCAGGAGGGGGGAGAGTTAAGCTTTTCTCCCCCGTTTAACCCTGAAATTCTACATTTGCACACATGTGCTGGCACAGGGGTGGGGTTAAAGAAAAAAGTAAAAAGTCATAGAATCATGGAATAGTAGAGTTGGAAGGGGCCATGAAGGCCATCAAGTCCAACCCCCTGCTGTTGCAGGACACCATGTTACACCATCCCACTCAGATGGCTGTCCAGTTTCTTTTTGAATGCCTCTAGTGTAGGAGAGCCCACCGCCTCTCTGGGCAGCTGGTTCCACTGTCACATTGCTCTGACAGTGAGGAAGCTTTTCCTGATGTCCAGCCTGAATCTGGGTTGGCGTGACTTGAATTGATTATTTCGTGACCTACACTCTGGCATTAGCAAGAGAAGTTCTTGACCTTCCTCTTTGTGACAGCCTCTGAGGTACTTATAAAGGGATATCATGTTCCCCCCTCAGTCTTCTCCTCTCAAGGCTGAACATGCCCAGTTCTCTCAGTCTCCCCTCATAGGGCAGTGTTTCCAAACCCTGGATCATTTTTGTTGCCCTCCGCTGGACCCGTTCTAATTTACCTGCAGAATGAAGTCTTCATTCATTCCGCAGGGGTTGGAATCCCAAGACAGAAACAAGAAGGGGAGAGCTCAGAAAAACCCCACCTCTCATAAATTAGCACAGTTCCAAACCACATTGGGGCCTTGTACACTTACACTCATGTATGTTAATGGTGCATTCCTCTGCTACGAGAAGATTTTGTTTGGCTCCAAGTGGGACCAAGAATCCAGATCCCCCGAGTCCCCGTGTGGCACCTAACACCTCTCTGGCTCTCCCTGTGTCATAATGTGCTGTGGGTCAGGGCCAGATTACGCCATGCCTCTCCTTACACTTGAGAAGGATCACAGATCCCCACTTCTCTGGCTGTATTTCTTGACATTTCTGATTCTTCTGTTACAATCAATTTGTGCCCCATTGTCTGAGGCCTTGGAGACCTGCCGGCAGAATTGGTTGAGCGGGCTGGATGGAGCGTTGCTCTCATTCTATATAAAACAGCCTCTAACTAGGGTAATCTCCTGTTCCAAAATGTTCAAAAACTTCTTTGCCAATTCCCCAGACTCCCTTGAGTGTCTGACCCTGCAATAATTCTACGTAGGCGACCACCCTGGCTTATTTATCCACCCACACAGCAAAATCAGAACTCGGGTAGTTTATCCAAACTGCCTGGACTGAGCTTGAGCAGGACTAGTGTTTCGCTGGGGATTTTGGCACAGGTCTGCTCATTTAACAGTGCTGTGTTGCAAGACGATATATTGTCATACCCTCCCCCCCTCCAAAATGTTGATTTATACTTTCATGCTATGTTCCATTTCAAGCTCATTTCCAATGGAAAATTTCCATCTTGTTCTTCCAGCCCTCCTAATTCTGTTAATCCTTCTGCTCAGAGTCAAAGCCCATAAAGACTATGGGAGCCGAACAGCTGTTTTGCTAACTGTGCTTCAGGTCTGCCAAGTTACGAATGTCCCAGCATGCTCTTGTAAAGATTAGCACTTCCTCCCCCATCCCTTTTCATAGCGGGACAATCGCGTTCTTTGCCTGATTAGCAAACTGTAGCAGCCTGCTTCCCTGACCTGCTGCCCTCCCAAAAGCTGACCTGCAACTCCCATCATTCCCAGTCCACATGGTCAATGGACATGCTAGCTGGGAGCTGGTGGAAGTTGCAAGAAGACCAGCTCAGCAAGGTCTTCTGAACTGCAGAAACAAATATTTCACAAAAAATCATTCTAGTTGAATGCGCGTTGTTATTATAGGTCTAAACTGTGTCTCTCAAAAAGATTGTGTTTTTTAAACGAGCAAGTGAAGCCATGAAATTCCCATCTGAGCTGAAAGGTGACTTCACCAAGCCTCACACTAAGTTATAAACCTACAGTCTTAAGCTTGAAAATAGAGAGTTCAGCCTATGGCTCCCCTGCTGTGTTTTGACCCTGTCACATTTGGATGCAGCAATAAAAATCCATCAAATGCAGAATTAAAGATTCAAGTTTCATGTGGTCATCATTTACGACTCTGCATTTTATCAATGTCTCTCATGGTGCAATGATGGAAATAAGAAATATTTTAATTGTGCATTTTGGGGCAGTGGGAGAGAAAGACCCATAAAGTTTTGGGGAAGGCAAGGACTGCCTATCAAACATAAATTCTCAGCTGCCTAGCTGAACAGGAGAAAGCAAGTTCATTTGCAAATGATCTACTGCAGCAAGATTCAAGCAAGCTGATCCGTGCCTTGGATAACTTCCAAATGGGAGGATATTATGAGGCACTTTGTGACTCTCCCACCTTTTATGCAAGACAGTGCCTTGGGGGAGGCATTTTAAACAGCAATCCTAGCCCTCTGTGAATAGTGACAAAGCCCTCAGCACTCCCTGGACATTTAGGCAGTCGTTATTCCACACTTTGGCCAAATCCCAGTTTTTCACACAATTACATTTCCCTTGTAGTTTGGACTGGAAATACAAGGTTTCCTTTTCTTTCTAAAATTACTTGTCTTTGAGGAAACCAGAAGATAAACATATCTTGCTGCCACCAAAAGTAAACTATGTTCATCAGGAAAGACAAGGATGTTACGTTGCATGTCAGGGCAAATCAGAACCTTGGGTTGCTTGGGTACCATTGAGGAGGGGTTGGTTAAGTGGTCATTGGTTGGAGGCTTCCACTGGAGCCATTGTTTGATTGCTTTGCTTGCTCACTGGGGCCCAAATCAGAGCAGCCATTTTGCTCAGGTTGAGGAGTTAAGGTTTCTTTCACCCTGAGGCACCTTCTTGCTAACCCAGGGGTATAAGTGCAGCATTACTGCATTTCCCTCCTATTTTAAAAGGCTGAAATGCTTTTCTTGAGGCTTTGCTACTGGCACTAAGAACTTTAAGCTAAACTATGATGATATTTTGGGGAGGGTGACCCACCCCTTTCACCTTCAGTCTTGCCCCCACTGGGATGCAGCTCTTCCAAACCAGTTCACTTTTAGCAAGAATTACCAGCATTTGTTTTTGAGACAGAAAGAATGTGAGATTTTTCACAATGTGAATATGGGAGAAATCACAATGGATAGATTTGCCCATCCAGAGCCAGGCCTTTGAGTGCAGAAAGGTAAGGAATTGAATCTTTGTATATTCAACCATGTTAATGTTGAATTAGAGTTACTACTTTTCCCATGACATTTTCAACAGCTCTACATTTTTAGCAGCAGGTAGGTACAGCAGGGTTCTTTTCATGCCGGGAACAGCTGTAACTTCTGAATTTGGCCAGTGAGAATCAGTGAGAATTTTTTCAGTTAAGTTTTGTGAAGAATATACCAACAATCACTAGTTTCATCCTTAGCAAAAGAACTTGAGATTTTTGTTGTTGTTGTTAGTTGCGAAGTCCTGTCCGACCATCCCGAACCCATGGACAACATTCCTCCAGGCCTTCCTGTCCTCCACCATCCCCTGGAGTCCACTCAAGCTCACACTAACTGCTTCAGTGACTCCATCTAGCCACCTCATTGTTCCCAGCATTAGACTCTTCTCCAGGGAGTCCTTCCTTTTCATTAGGTGGCCAAAGTATTTGAGTTTCATCTTGAGATTTTAAAGACATAAAAATATGTGGTGGGTTGCTCCCACCAGCTACTCTAAACCAGAATTCAGTTCATAATCAGAAGTTTAGCCACAGATTTTACTTCAGAGTTTTTCAGGGGAAGAGGGGATTTAAATATTGTTTTAATATAGAAACATAGAAACAGAGCGAGTCAGAAGGGGCCTCCCAGGCCATCTAGTCTGACCAGCCGGCTCCACTCATGACATGCCCACCATGTGCATATCCAGCCTATGAGGGTGCATGAACACCCTCACCAATGCGGCCTCAGCCACCTCCCAGGGAAGCCCATTCCATACCCTCGGGGTCCTAACTTTCAGGAAGTGCTTCCTGGCATCTAAATGGAACCTTGGCTCCCTGACCTTTGCTCCGTTGGAGCGTGTCCTGCCTTCCTCTGCAGGGGAGAACAGGTCTCTACCCACCTCCGTGTGATATCCCCTCAGATACCTGTATGTCGCCAACAGATGCCCTCTGAGTCTCCTCTTCTCCAGGCTGAAGAGACCCAGTTCCCTCAGTCTCACCTTATACCCCATCCCCTGTAAACTGGCCACCAAGCTTGTGGCCCTACACGGCACTGACTCTAACCTGGCTATATCCCTCCTGTAATGAGGGGCCCAAAACTGAGCACAATACTCCAGTTGTGGGTACACCAGAGTCATATAGAGTGGTATATATGGTGTTTAGATGCCAGGAAGCACTTCCTGACAGTTAGGACCCCGAGGGTGTGGAATGGGCTTCCATGAGAGGTCGTTGAGGCCCCATCGGTGCGGGTGTTCAAAGATAGGCTGGACATGCACATGGTGGGCATGTTGTGAGCGGAGCCGGCTAGTGCCAGAGGTCAGACTTGATGGCCTGGGAGACCCCTTCTGACTCGCTCTGTTTCTATGTTTCTATGTTTCCATGCAACCAAGGGTGGCGTTCGCCCTCTTAACCACTGCATCACACTGCTGACTCATGTTCAGCCTGCAGTCAACCAGCACCCCGAGGTCCCTTTCACAAGTGCTGCTCTCCAGCCACTTGTCCCCTAACCTGTACTTATGACACCTATTTTTATGCCCCAAGTGCAAGACCTTGCCCTTATCCACATTGAATGCCATCCTGTTCATCCACATTGAACGTCATCCATAAAATATTATACTTTTAAAACAAGGATCTGATTCACCTACCAGATTTCTCTCTGAAAGTACAAGATCAAAGAGATTAAGAAGGTAGACCACACACTCAGTGAGATATTCTGAGGAGTATTTATCCCTGTCTATCACTTATGCACCACCCCTTTGTGTTTGCCTTTGACAAATACATATTTAATAAACAAACTGTAATCAATGCCTTTGAAAACAGACTGAAAATACCTGTCATTTCATTAAGTGTCATGGCAAATTTCATAGTGAGTAGTATCATAAAGCCACAAATCTGTTGTTTTTTATGCCATGTAATTTGATCAAGTGTCTTCTGGTTTCAAGGCATGATCACTTTAGTCTGGCAACTAGCTGTTTCATTAGAAATTTAATGACTTTTTTTAAAATGCTGAAGGACATGGTGGGTTCTCATGACATCCTAAACCACCCTGAGACTAAGGGTTCATGGAAGAACTCCTGGTGTGCCCAACAGAAGCTTGAGCTCACTATACTTTGTTCTCCCCACTTTTCTTCTTGCTGGCCAGTGTCTTTCATGGCAGAACCCATCTTGGGCCCCCTCCCAAGCAACTCTGATTGCTAATTCTTTTAGTTTGCCTCTTTTTTGTTATTATTATTTGCTGAAGTCTTAACAAGGTGACATTGGGATATTAACTGAAGGAGTAATTACTCCAAAAAAGATCCTGGCAAAGTTGAGGTGGGGATGGAAGCCAAACCTGCCCCTTCTGGAGTAGTTATGGTGTTGAAAAAGTAGTGAGATGTGTCAGTTCTATACTTACAACTGAACAGTTTGCATCGCTAAGTGGGAGAGATTCTCCTACTTATGCCATTTCCCCCTTTTGCCAGTGCTTTTAACAATGCGGCAATTGGCCCCTGGTAACTGTATGTAAAGTAGCCTGCATGCAATCTCTCCTTGAGTTAGTTACCTACAGTTTCCCTTTGACCACTGAAATGTGCAAGGCCTTTGACCAGGCAAAATTATACCTATCGGACAGCTGTAAGTACACACTTCCAAAAGAGCATGCCACACAAACCTAGCCAAAACAAATACCACCCAAACCATTTTTGTACATGCTTCTGGAGTCAAAAAAGTGGAAAGAAAGCGGCAGGCTGGTGACAGGGACTCCAAAATGTCGGTTGAATATTGGTAGAGGGGCTACCACTGATAGTGGAAAAGGCGAGATTGCAGAGTTGGTGGGCAGTGGGTTACTTGCCAAGCGGATTACTCACTGGTCCTCAGAACTCAAGACGAAATTGCCTTCCCAGGATTGGATGACAGAGCAACCATGGTGGAACAACCCTGCAGGTGCTCCTGGGGTATTACGGAGAAGAGGAGAGTGGCCAGAGGCCCTCACTTTGCTTTAAGTAATCTCAGCTGCCTCCCAGTTTGATTTAAAAATAGATGACTAAATAAGAAAAGTATGAGAAAGGACCAAGAAAGGTCCCTACCCATCGCCTGCTCATGCCTGCAGACAAAGTAGGCCAAGCAAAGTACAAAAAATTTGTGCTGCTGATTTCCGTACATTCTCTAAGGTTCTTGGAAATTATTTGATGGGAAAATTACAAAATTATGAAAAGAGCATCCTGTAGTCTGCAAGTGCCCAGGACAGGGGTCGGCAGCCTTTAACACTCAAAGAGCCATTTGGACCCGTTTCCCACAGAAAACACCAGGAGCCACAAAACTCGTTTGACCTCTAAAATGAAGATAACACACATATATCGTTTTTTACTTCTATGCTATGTATAAACAAACTACAGTGTGTTGTATTTATGAAACAGATCGGGGGCTGTGCTGTGCCGGCGCGGGTCACAGATCAGGGGCTGTGCCAGCACGTGTGGCAGACTGGGGGCCATGAGCAACGGAGCCGCAGCAGAGGGATTCAAGAGCCACGTGTGGCTCCGGAGCCGCGGGCGGCTGACCTCTGTCCTAGGAGGTGGTATGTATTGCCCAGCAGAGGTATATGCATGGTCAAGATATGCACATTCCCCAAAGCTGGTGGTGGATTGTTAACAGAGGCTGGAGAACCTGTACAATTCCTTCTCTGAGAAAGATTGTATGCACCTTTCCTGTGAAGTGTGGTAAAAGTGCAAAATGGTTGCAATGCATATTAACCATTCAATTTACAAAAGTCCTATATACTGATTTCTGAATTAATCACTGTATAATTTTTCTTTTAGCTCCATTTGCATTAAACTATGATTTGTTTTCTTAATTGTATCCAGGAAGAGCAAAGTTGTTTTTTCGCTTTCAGCTCCCCTATTATTGCCGCTTTATTGTTGTTTGGTTTAAATTTTAAACCTGCCGGCAAGAACAGCACATCGTATTCATTTGCAGGAGTATATTTTGCAGACATGATATATTCTGATGTTGGTCACCCTCAGTTGCTCTAACACACTTCTCTGAAGGAGTTATTTGTGTTTCAGGGGAGGCCCTCACTGCCAAAAAAAATGCTCAGATTTTGTTAAATTCCTTCCTTCCAGGTTTGGGAATTGTCAGGCATCTTTCATTGCATTGTCCACTCACTGAATCAGAATTTTGTTCATTTCTGTATACAATGGCACAAATGATCATTTGCAAAGAAATGAAAGTGTAAAAATCCCTGAAAGTTGGTTAAAAAAAAATCAACCTGCAACACTGCAGAATCCATGAGAATCAGAAAAAGGCAGTCTAGTGCCAAATTCTCAGTTCAGATTCATAGCAATTGAAACTCACTTGAATCCATTGCTCATTTCCCTGGCATCTCTCACTGCCACCAAGTGGGAGCTTCCCTTGATATGCAAGTAACACCTTCAGAGATCCAAGATTTATTCAGGTTGTGACAAGGAACAGGCTCAGGATTCCCCAAGGATGCTATTTGTATAACAAAAATACAAATTAATTGCATCCGAACCTTTAACATCATATCCACTTTAGCCCTAGGGAAGGATTGACCATTGTGCCATAAAAGAGACTGCCTGCATCACCAGGTCCCCCTGCAAGGGCCTTTGGGAGTTCATTCATAGATCTAGGCATTATGATGTCTTTACTGGCCTGCACTCTTGCAGAGAAGATGCTCAGGTGACTTGGTGCAGGTGCAGCAATGTTCTGGCTGCTTAGAGGGATAAGGTCATCATGCATCCCAGGCGCTCGCTTTCCATATTGTGCCAAATGGAGGAAAAGAAGCTGTTCTGGGCCAATATGGTGGCTCTGAAGGACTGCCAGTTCCTAGCAGATTGGAAAAACATGACTCCCAGTAGGTTTTAAATGACACTGTCATTCAATTTGTGAAACCAATTATACGGAATAGAATGATCAAAAGACATAACATACCAGGCATTCAGCATTAATGCTGGCATCTTTCTCTCCCCTGCTCTTGCATTTTTTGTTTAATTTAAACCAGCTGGTCAAATATACTATCCCTTTGACAAATTAATAATTTTATTGTCTAGTTGGTAAATGGTAATGTTGGTGCATTCATTTCTCACTGAAAAATTAAACACACACAATAGCTTTCATAAAATTGCCTGTAGGATCAGTGTGTATAGTCATTCTCAGTTTTTAAACTTTAGTCTCACTCTTGGTTTCTCTGCTGCTAGAATCTACATTTGACCCTCCCATAAACACTGGCCATGTATGGTCTTGTCAAGCTGGTCATCACAAGACTGTCATGCTTTTGGTTTCAGAAACTGGTCAGGATCATGTGCTTTGCACATGCTCATAATGATAAGCCCCTAGTATGTGAGCGGGTACCATCTGTGATGCCTGGAGCAGTGTCTGGGAGACTGTGACAACTCAATTGCAGGCCAGAGGTTTTGAAAAACATTAGATAATTACAGCTCCCTCTTAGGCAAGAGTACATTTGTGTGCAGTCCTGGGGACATCACATCTGTTAAAGCCATTACAAAAGTCTTTGGCGCTCATCAGTGTTACAATAAAAATAGTCATCAATCTGGATAAAATCACCCTTTCTTTGGGTTCCATCTCATTGATTTGATCAGTCCTGGGACTAATATCCTGAGCGTGTGTAACTCTTTTGCAGGCACCGCTGCCTCTCTGTTTCCTTTGTGCAAAGGTTGTAACCCTATACCTGGAAGTAAGCCCCATTGAGCTCAACCGAACTGCCTTCTCTGACTTCATATGTATAGGATGTGCTCTGTGGGTCACGCTGAGAAGGTTTTGAACCATAAAGTCATGGCAGGGAACTGATCCTTCTCCTTAAATTAAAAATGAAATCTGGAAAAAGAGACAGAGTAAAAAAAGAACAAGGAAAATAGAAATTGGTTATTGAAGTATTCAACTGCCTGGAAGAATAGCACTAGTTAAAATGAATGTATTAGCAAAGCGTTTGTTTTTATTCCAAATGATTCCCATAAAAATTGATAGAAAAATTATTTGATGATTTAAATACCCAAATCTCGAGATTCATATGGAAAAAGAAGAAACCAAGGATTAAATTAAAAATGCTTCAGGAGGCCAAAGGGAATGGGGGTTTTGGTCTTCCTGACTGGATGTTGTATAATCAAGCTTCTGTTTTAACGTGGCTAAAAGAATGGATAACTTTAAGCAATAAGAGAATCTTGTATCTTGAAGGACGTGATTGGCAAATAGGCTGGCACGCTTATATGTGGTATGAGAAGTGTAAGGTACATGGTTGTTTCTTAAATCATTATATTAGGAAATCATTAATGTTGGTGTGGGAAAAGTTAAAGATAAAACTGTATACTAAATTACCAAGATGGCTTTTGCCTATGGAAGCTCTTGTATATCCAAATGCATTGAATTCTGATATGATCATGAGATATGATGATATTTTGGATAATGATGGAAGATTAAAATTAAATCAAGAAATACAAGAACAAGAAATTAATATTTCTTGGTGGCACAAGGTTCAAATGCAATCGAGATATGCTAAAGACTACAGAATGTGGGACTTTTATAAGGAGCCAACAGCATTTGATCATGTGATTCTTAAATCAGATGAGAAAATGATTAAAAGATTGTATAACTTCCTACTAGATAGGAGAATGGAAGATGAACAGGTTAAGGAAACTATGATAACATGGGTGCAAAACTTTGGATATTATATTGAGTTAGAGAAATGGCGAAAGCTGTGGGAAAGAAATATTAAAGTAATTAGCAACTTCATATAAAGAAAACCTGTATAAAATGTTTTATAGATGGTATCAGTTGCCAAATAGGTTAGCTAAGATGTTTCCAAATGTGTCAAATGGATGTTGGAAACGTAAACACAAATTGGGTACTTTTTATCATATGTGGGGGACATGTGACAAGGCAAAAAAATATGGATTAAAGTACACAAATGGCTTGAGGAAATGTTACAAAAACCTCTAACATTTAAACCTGAAGTTTTTTTATTAGGCATTGTACCTGATGATCTTAGTAAACAAGCAATGTATTTGATTCTACATGTAACCACTGCGGCGAGGATTGCATTTGCCCAACACTGGAAGAGTGAAGAGCTACCTACCGATGAACTGATTCTAAAAAAGATCTTGGACTGTGAAGAAATGGACAGATTGACTTTGTCTCTGAAGGAGAAAGAAGATACAGATTTCTATCAAACTTGGGACTCTTTTTATCATTGGCTAGAGAAACGGGACTACGCATAGACTTAAATATGTTTAAGTTTAACATAAAAAGAAAAAATGTGGGGGGCTGACCCAGTAGGTCTGATGTTTTCGATGATTGATGCTTTTTAGTTTTTAGTTTTTTTTGTTTTGGTTAGGTATATATTAAGAATAAAACTTATTAAAGAAGAAGAAGAAGAAGTATTCAACTGCCTGTTGTACCCAACCCCTAGGATACAGGAGAGGAAAATCTCCAGTCTAAAAGACATTCTATTTTAAAGAAAGAGAATAAAAAATAAAGCACCTAGTGAAAATGTATCTTTTAAAAAGTGGATAACTACCTCACTTTTTCTTAACACTGTCAGTTAAAACAGGTAATGTTGGCAAGTTTGGCTTCTATTAAGAAAATAGAAACATGAAAAAACACACACAAATTTGGCAATGCATTTGCCTTTATTAGAACCACAATCTTTGAGCATGGCACTGCAAACCTTCCACATCCATGTTAAGTAATGGCATACAACAACAGGGTGGGGAACACTTGCTTCTCTGGCTGCCGTTAGACCCCATGCTCCATCTGCAAGGACTATGGTAGTTAGGGCAGGTGAGAGCTGCAGTCCAGCAACACCTGAAGGGCCAAACATTCCCATATTCTGGCATACAAAATGGCCATGGGATTACCTTTGCTTGTCCTGCTGTGTTGCTGGCCCCTGCGTTATGCCCATGCGTATCCTCATCAGCATGCAATGTTGCTGCAGAGAGGCCTTGGGAGACAGGGAAGGGTTGATTAAAAATTAGTTGGCTTAGGAGGCACTCTGACTGCCCAAGATGAGGGAGGGGCTGGCACTCCCAGGCTTACTGCAGAAGTTGGACCCAAGGACATCTGATAGAGCCATTACCTTGGGCAGTAACGGAGAGAATTGGCAGCAGCTGGGCAGGAGGGAGGCCCCTCGGATGGGCTGGCTGGCATCACTCCATCACCAAGAGAATGGGGCTAAAACCCTGACTTTGGAGAGTCCCTGTCTCCTGCTGGATCCTGAACAGGTGAGTCGTGTCACTCCCTGACCAACCACCGAAGCCCTTAATGCAAGGAGGCCTCCATTAGGTAACTCGCAGCCTCATTGTTTTATCCCTGTGGTGCAACGAGGAGTCCAGGTGCTTTGGATGAGGACATTAAATATTTTGGTGCTATGTTCTATCGCTGCTATCCACCTGTGTGTTCCCCTTTCTGTTCTGTAACCCAGTCTGCCTCTCCCCTTTCTACTGTCTTAATGAACATGCCTTGGACATGGTGGCTGAGCTTGGTTACTGGCTGAGTTTGGTCCATCAACAGTGGGCCAGAGAGGCTCTTTGGCCCCCCATTACAGATGACCCTTCCAAGGGGAGGGCCAAAACTCACAATATTAAATGTAGGGCGAAATGCTATGCATGTTTAGACCAAGAGCACAAAGAATGATTAGTACATCCCCAGACAATCTTAAGACATTAAATAACAGGCAAACATGCATAGGATTCTTCTGTCCTGAAACATTACAGAAAAAAATTGGGAGTTCAAAGAGAAAACTGGAGAAGTGGTGAGAATAAGCTTTGGTTTTACCGATTGGCCATACTGAATCCTATATTGGGAACCTGGCTAGAAAAGGATTGAATTCTGCTTGGAATGGGCTATAGTTAAACAGCTTTTTAAAGCATATGTCTTATGGTTTATTAGTAGGCAAGATGGAAAGACAGACGAAGCAAGATGAGATCAGTCTTAATGATAAATTCTGCATATCAACATGATTTTTTTTACTACCCTACCATTTATGTCTAATGAATATTTAGTATTTTGAAGCTTTTGCCAGTAGTAGCCATGTAGTGTAAAAAGAAGGCAAAGAAAAGATAAGAAAAGGCATTTATTATAATTTATGAAGTTTAAAAGAAGTTTTAAAAGATTATTTGATCTCACCAGTCTTATCAACTAATGTATGCATTGCATCTGATTTGAGAAAGCTGTATATCTTTGAGCATCAAAATCTGTATGTTAGTGTATTCTTTTTGAGCCAGAGTTTGGGGTGTGTGGTTTCTTTTCTTTATTTGTTCTGATTTTCTGATAGCCAAGAAGGGGATTTGAAACCATTGCTCTATTTTTCCCCTGTAAGCTGCTGAACATACAAATACATGTGCTTCATTGCTACATGGGTTGTGTGTATTTCTTTTAAGAAAAAGAAAAAGCAATATAACAAAGTGTTTATTTTTAGAAGGACTTGTATTATGTTGTCTTTGAGTTTCATTTTGCTTTCAAAATAAATGCATTGGTGACATCAGAAAAAAATATTTGGTGGAAATAGAAGGCACAAAGTAAACAGTTAAAAAGTAGCTTTTCGTCAAGTAACCAGAGGGGTTCGCCAGATGACTCAGCATAAGTTTATTTTAATGCAGGCAGTAAATTTCCTACTCATAAAATCCTTAGTGGAAAATGGAGGGGTTTATGGGACATAAAATGCCTGCCCCAACGTTTATATTTGCACTTGATCTGTGACTGTTCACAGCCACGAAAAACCAGTTCTCTGCCCTGCCGTGCCATTTCATCTCAATCCGGGGGTGCTTCCCACTTCCAGAGCTGACAGTACGCTACCAGTGAGAGCTGAGCTAGGCATCTCTCAGAAAATATTCTTTTTTATGAGGAAAATTCTGAGATGTTTCTTTTCTCAGTCCAGGAGAAAAGGAAGATCACTTTGCAGAAGATTGTCAAAAATATTCCCTGCTCTTGTTTTTGTGGTTGCTGCCAATCCACCCACAACATGCACGTACATATCATCGCCCAGACACATGCTAGGTCTAAGGTATTGTGGAGGATGCAAAATGACAGCCAGGATGCCCACATGGTTGCTGTTGTACTACTTCCGGTGGCAGCTAACTGCCCCTGCCCCATCGACAGAAGACAACTTAGGAAAAAAAGGCGTAGTTCTACTTCCATCTCCAACAACCGTTGAGAATTTCTCCTCCTGCTGGAAATAGTTCTCCACCCATCCCACCACCCAATTTCTCTGACTGTATAGATATTGGAGAATTGGACAAGCTATCTGCACACAGTTCTGGCTTCACCACAGTGCCAGAGACCCACACATTTCCCAGGCATCTGAGCAAACATGTCTTTCTTCTAGTGTGGTGTCTGTTCAGCATCATTTCGGAACAATTCTGAAGGAACATGAGCACTGAAGTTGGCAATATGGGGACCCCTGCCTAGCCCATGGGAAGAGAGAGACATCTTTGTATCACTCAGGGGAAATATACTCCCTGCCTCAGACATTTCTCAGCTAACAGTGGTCCCCATACAACTGATCCAAGCAGGGCAGGGGCCAACTTTGCAGCATGCCAGTTTGCTGCAAATTACGGAAGCATTTTAGATTCGGCACTGAATTATTTGGCTATAGAAAAGGAAGTTCTAATTCCCAATTAGAAGAAAATTCATAGAAAATACTGATGAATTTATATACTCCACTGCAGTAAAATTACAGACATTTCTCTCAATTTGTGATAGTCAGCCATACAAAATACACAATTCTGCTTAAGAGCAAAAACAAAACACTCAGACCCCATGCATTTTTGCATCTTTATTGAAATACTATAGTTGACAGCTAATCTAAATTTCCAGCATTTGTACAGATGAGAGTGTTTATGGGGGTATTTGTGTGAGCATGTTATATGAATTAACTTGCTCTGTTTGGAAGTAGTTTCATTTATTTTTTTAAACTACCATAAATATCAATTACACAAGAGCACAGTCCAAGATATATTTCAGAACTGCTATCTTGGAGAATGTTGAGACAAGATATTACATGACATATCAAGAATCATAAAAGTTATCCTTCAAATTATGTCTTGAGATAGGTAGACATCATAGACTGTAGCAATGAATATAACAACAGAAAGCAATCAAGGCAAATTTGTTAATAAAATTTTATTGGCAGACAAACAAAGATTGTTTTACATGAACTCCTGCCAGACAGAATAAGTAGATATCTTAGTTTACAAAATCCGTGCCAGAAACCTATGTTCAAAAACGCAGGGGTGGGGACTTTGAGGGTGAATTTGAGAAAGTCTGTCACCTCCAACCTGAAAAACCATCTGAGAGACAACCTGCAAAAATAACAATAACCAATTACTTATGTAGGTTTTGACACTTTCCAAGCTCTGCACATTAACTAATTATAAATCATTCACCAGAATAAATGTGGAAAACAAACAAGCACTGTCATCTATGTTTGACTATGGAGACATGAATGCAAACCAGGGGACTTGGCCAAGGCCACCCAGCAAGATCCTGAAGAGAGCGCAGCACAATTCATGCCAAAGCACAAGATAATGGAGACAGAAAACCATAGCTGGGAAGGGAGCAGATCGGGGTGTTCAGGGAGCGTATGAGAGATGAGCAAGAGCATTGCAAACGGCAGGTTCCATTTGTCATATCAGAACCGGTTTTTTGCAGCGTTTTATCCATTTGTGCCATGTACCCCGAAAATGCAGAAAGACACACAGAGAAAGACACATGGGCTGCAGGAAATGAGCGCTGCAGCGGACTGCATGCACACAATGCCCTGTGCAGAAGTCAGCCTTTTAAATCAATATGGAGCAAGGGAGAATTCCCAAAGTCTGCTTTCAGACAGAAGCTGATGTGATCTGAGGTAGCAGCTGTTCCAGAAAAAGATCTTGGGGTTGTGGTGAAGAGCTTCTGAAAACGTCAACCCAGCCTGCAGCAGCTGTGAAAAGGCAAACGCTGTATTAGGCATAATTAGGAAAGAGTGGCAAATAAAACTGCAAAGATCACATTCCCCTTACATAAATTGATCATTTGGCCATGCTTAGAACATTAGGTGTGACTCCACCTAAAATGGTTGGGAAAGGTGCGAAAGGAGGCAATGGAAATGATCGTGGGGTGGAGCAAGGGGGATTGTTTGGCTTAGGAAAAGGGCAAGTAAGGGGAGACAAGGCAGAGGTGTCCAAAATTAGGCAGGATGTGAAGAAAGTGAACAGGGAGACGTTTTTCTCCCTGCGTCATAATACTAGTACCTGAAGGGGTCATCTCATGACGTTGATCATGGGGAGACTTGGGACAGAGAGAAGGATGTGCTACTTCACACAAAGGAACAACTACAGAATGCATTGTCACAAAACGTAGCAATGGCCACCTACTTGGATGGCTTTAAAAGGGGAATGGACAAACTCAATGATAGCCATTAAAGGCATCAATGGCTCCTAGTCCTGATGGGGCACATGCTGCCTCCAGCATCAGAAGCAGTGTGCCAGGTAGGGGTGCTGTTGTGCCTCTGCCCTGTGGGTGTGTATCCCAAGCTGGTTGAACACTGCAAGCAGAGTGCTGGGCTAGATGGGCCCTTGGTCTGATCCAGCAGGGATGTTCTTATCACTTCCACTTCAGGAATGAGAACAGGTGGTTTGCAAATCCAGGGAGAACTTTATTCCCAGGTTTGGTAGAGAGGAAAGGGAAAAGCAGTGACAAAGAGAACTGAAGTCTTTTAGATTAGGCAAGGGCAAACAAGGGCAGGTTATGACAATTTTTCAGAGTTTTGTTTTATTTGTTTTTGTTTTTTTTGTTAAGAACAACTTGCAATTGATGGAACTGAAACACAGCAAAGGTATGCTCAGACAGAGAAATGAAGAAGGATTGCTATAGAGTTCTACCCCAATACATTGCTACTTGGGTTGAAATTGTATTGCTAAAGAAAAACAGAACGGTAGCACTAAGAACACCTGAGTCAATAGCATGATTCTTCTGTTCCTTTGAAGAAAGCCCAACTTTCTCCAATCTGAAAAGAGTTGGAAGAATCCTTGGGAAACACCCAGGATGCTACTGATTCCGTGCATGTGCAAGTGAACAAAATGTGCTGCAGCAGAGTAAAAAAGGAAGAAAAGAAACGAAAAATCTTTCGCGGTCATGGCCATAACTTTGGGCAGCACATTTTCACAATTTTGCTCAACTACGTTAATAAATCCTTCCAATACATTCTTCATTTATTTTGATGTGTTCCTCATGCATTCAGTAGTTCCAGCCCTGTTACTTCATTCACATCATCAGGCACAGGGGACATTTTTCAAAATAGAGCATGTGATGAGAAATTAATTCTCCCCACCCATTTGTGTTTGGAGGTAGGAAGTCGCTGGATATGCAGGGTTCTTTCATTCACTCATTCATTCCAGGACTGAAAGGAGCTCGATTCTCTGCCCCCCCCCCCCCACCCCATGGCAGAATGGCAACACCTGATGTGTTGATCTCAGGAAGGAATGGGTTGACCGGGACATGCAGGGCGGGGCACGGCACTCCACACTCCCAGGGAAGCATCTACCCTCCAAGCCACTGTGCATGCAAAGGCTTCCAATGCTCCTGTACAGGCAAGCTTGCATTTCATGTATTATGCACTGAGCAACGGCTTCGCAAGAGCTGCTTCATTCGTCATCACAGTCAACGACCACAATAAAAATGGCTGGACTTCTCACTCAGAGAAATGAAATGGTTTCATAAGGGTCATTGTGGGCATCTCTGCTGAACAGAAAAATACTTCACACACCAATATACACACAGAGAAAATGGGAGGAGGGACAGCTTGTCCCTTGAGAGATTGAGACAGATTGTCTTGAGAGAGCATGGCAGGCACCTTACCTAGTCACTCCATCAATGATTGAAAGCTGAAATTATGCCGGGAACAGAAGGCTGCTTGTTTGTTGTGGTGGCTGCAGAACGATTCTCGCTGCGCCGTGCCTCTGTGTCTAGCAGGGTTTACCGGTTTCTACACAAGGCTGTTGAGACATACAATGATAGAGTTGTAACTATCCTGCTTTTTGCTGAGATACAGCTGGTGTTTTCATTATCAAAATGATTCAAGGACACGGCCTAGCATTGTTGACAACTGACAGGCACAATTGCTGTTGTTAACTCAAGTGACTGCTGATTTGGCGGAATTGGAGCCGTTACCAATTTTAGCTAAAATTCAGAATCTGTTTTTTTTAAAAAGATCATAGGGTATGGCCCTATTTGGACTGGAGCATTTCCTTTCAGCTGGCAGGAGACTATACCACCTTGATGGAAAAGAGTGGAAATTATGTGCCATTATTGCTGCTACTACTACTAATCAAAATGTTAATTAATGCTAAAGCATTCATGTTCAAATGCTTTGTCACACAACATATTCCCTGTATACAGAAAGCTAGCATGCCATGAAGAGTTTTCATTTATCCCTCCCTCTGATAATATGCTAGCTTTCCACATGACTTGACTTTTTTCACCTGGGGAATATTCAGTTCAGTGACTCACCTCATCTGAGTTCTGCAGTGGGACGGTTCAGAAAAAGCTGTTTGTGGTGCTTCTTAATAGCTCTGAAATGGCTATTTATGATGAGCAGGGACACAGAATTAACTCTTTTGCTCCCATTCTGCTGTGCCTGCCTTGTCCTCACTCAGGATGACTTCTCCTTGGAAAAGGACCTACATGGTGCAGAATTCAAAGACATCCCCATGTCTTGGCAAGGCTGCATGGGGCTCATCTTCAACAACGGCTTTTTAAAAAATGTATCTCATTTTCTCAAGAGGTTTTAGTTAGTATCCCCAGCTTGTATATGGTCCTGCTAATGTTATTACATAGTCTTTCCGTTTTAATGCATTTTAAAAGGGTTTAGTATACTTTGAGTGATTTTTAGCTGCCTCAGGCATTTTAGGATGAATGCAGAATGCAGATGAGAGAAATAAATATCTTCTAAATGTGTGGAGGAAATCATGGAGATAAAACATAAAAGATGTCCAGAAAAGCAACCCAGAGAAGCGTGTGGGAAGAGAAGGTCAAGAAAGCGCCCTCGTTTAAAGTATACAGAGAAGTTATATATGGTGACAGAATGGGGAAATTTAATGGCATAGAGGAATGAAGAAGAGCCAGCGAAGTATGCAGCAAAGTGAGTGATAAATGTGAGAAGAAGAAAAATGACTCAAGCAGCAACTTTTTCAACCTGCAGAAAGGCAAAAAGTTCAGTACTGCAGAAGCTGGACGGAAGAGGATGGGAGCAGCCACCGCAGAGGAAGGTTGCGGGAGTGTGAACCAGTTATTTGGCTG
Source organism: Varanus komodoensis (assembly GCF_004798865.1). Taxonomy (NCBI): domain Eukaryota; kingdom Metazoa; phylum Chordata; class Lepidosauria; order Squamata; family Varanidae; genus Varanus; species Varanus komodoensis. Next base: position 13,289,501 of record NW_025336087.1, on the reverse strand, counting down.
ACGGACAGGAAGAGACAGATTTTAAATGTTGCCACAGGTGTAGCTTGTTATTTGGTGCTGAGCAGGAGGGAGTGCCTTTCTATGGAGAAAATATTGGGGAAATGGGACAATGCAGGAAAACTCAAAGGACAGTGACTCTGGCCACTTGGCGCTTGAGCCCAAACACATTTCTGTCTGGGTCATCACCTCTGTGCTGCTACTGCAGTTATAAAATCATAGTGGATTCAAATAAAAACAACAGCTGCAGAAGTGAACTAAAAGCCCCACTTTTGACTGTTTTTCAAATCCAAGTCCCCTCATCCCAATTACAGTCCATCCCAATGTTCATACTGTTCTGCCATCGTCGTCATTGTCATCATCTCCTGCCTTTTTTTCCATTTTGCAAGGAACCGGAGGCCCCTGACATGGTTTTCCTCCTCTCCACTTTTTCCTAACAGCAACCCTGCGAGGTAGGTTAGGCTGAGAATGACCGACCGGCCCAAAGTCACCCAGTGAGTGTTATGGCCAAGGGGGGACTAGACCCTTGATCTCCCAGGCCCCCAGTCCAACCCTCTTGCCACCAAGCCAATCTATTCGCATGAAGCACGTGCAAGTTAACCTTGCAGTGGCATGTTGCTGGCTATCCGGCATTTGTACATAATTGCTGGGCACTGATGCTTCTGTGACTAGAGGATGAAAATGTTTTGCTTTATCTGAAGTGGATTTTCCATGTAATGGCCATATAACTGAATTAGAGAGGGTTGAACTGACTGAGCTCATGCCACAAAAATGTATTTAAATTAACAAAGTCTTCTGGTTGGTCCTGACAACTGAACAGAACCCCCATTGCTCATTCTCCAGAAAGACAGGGTCACATTATGCATATGGACAAAAACAGCAGCACCCCCAGGAAGGTTGCTTTAGATGTACCTGCAGAATCATCATGGGGTGTGGAGTCTTGCATGCTGATCCTATGAGCTGTGACCTAATTGCCAGCCAACCAAATTTTCCCCATTATTTCAGCTGAATCAGGAATATCTATGAAGTTTCCCCACATGCCGTGAGCCAGCATTATGCCAGAATAACGAAGCTCAAACTTCTGTTTCAAAGCACCAAGGACCTATTATAATTTTATTACATTTATACCCCATCGTTCTGCCTCTTCTAAGGAACTCAGGATGGCTTACAAGGTTGTTCTTCTCTCCATCTTATCCCCACAACAACAACAGCCCTGTGAAGTAGGTTGGGCTGAGAGTGAATGCCTGGCTCAAAGACACCCAGTACGCTCCATGGCAGAGTGGGGGCCAGAACCTAGATGTCCGGAGTCTAACCACCATCTAACCACCATGCCATGTCGGCCCCACTGGTTATTATTTGATTTGCAGCCCAGTTTTCTACCAGAAAGATGACATAACAGTTGAGATACCTGAAGGATCGCCTGCTCCTATAAGCTCCTACCCATTCATTAAGATTGAGAGGGGAGGTCCTTCTTAAGGAGCCATCCTCTAGGGAGGTGAAGAGGAGGCTGGCTGAGGGCCTTCCCAGTGGTAGTGCCCGACCTTTGGAATAGGCTCACTGGAGAGGTGCCCCCATTGACATCACTGCTAGCATTTTGGCCCCAGGCGAAAATGTATTTTTTCTCCAGCTATTTTAACAATTGATTTTAATGGTAGTTTAGTTTTAAGTTGACCCTCTTTTCGGTTTTAGTTGATTTTGGGTTAAATTGTTTTACTCTAATGTTTTATATAGTATTTAAATTTGAATATATTACATTTTACATTTGGATTATGGTGTTAATATGTTTTTAATATGCTGAGCTAATGTTATTGATTTTAGAATGTTGTGTGATTTTATGTATTGTGAGCTGCACAGAGAGCTTGGATATGGGCTAGGGTAGCAGCAAAGGAATCGAAATAAACAAATAAGATGAAGGAAATGTGGAGAACCCACACTAGGGAGTGAGTGCCTTTATCCTTACAGCAGAGGTGGATGCTCTTTTGCAGCCCTCAAGCAAACATGGCGCTTGGCTTAGTATCAAAAATGTGCTGTGTACGATCAGTTCTGGTTGCTCACAGGAGCGAGCTCCTCTTTTCTTGACAGCCCACTGGGCAAGAAGGAAGAAACAGGGAAAGAGGGTAGAAAAAAGAACAAGCAAAATGGCTTTTCACTTACAGCCATGAACAGAAGAAAAGTTGCCCAGTTCCGTCTCAAGTCTTTGAAATAACGAATACAGAACATGGGCACTGAACCTCATTCAGCCAACAGACCAAATTCTGCTGCAGAGAAGCTCTTATGGGGTGTATTACTGGGGTGGGAAGACCAAAGATGAAAGGAGCAGAGCCAAAACACAAAAATACCAACATGATGTAGCTTAGAGCTCTTTCTGCCAGTCACAAAGCCTTTGGAAAGCGCTTTCATGCTTTTACAATGGAGGGAATGTGTACAAAGGCTGGGAAGCTACAAAGCAATTGCTGGCTGGGGGAAAGAGAGTGGGGACAGGAGAAAAGGGCATGGCTGTCTGAGGACCCTCAGAAGGCTTCATTTGGCCCCCTTGGTCTTAAGTTCTGCAGGACTGCTATCCAGCTGGGTTGCATTAACTGCCAAAGAGCTTACAATACGTCAGGGTTTGGACCAGGATGGGGCAGCAAGAGACAGGACAGGACAGGACAGGACAGGACAGGACAGGACAGGCAAGACAAGGCAAGGCAAGGCAAGGCAAGGCAAGGCAAGGCAAGGCAAGGCAAGGCAAGACAAGACAAGACAAGACAAGACAAGACAAGACTAGGGGAACAGAGGCACCAGGACCTCGGCAGCAGAACTTCAGACAAGACAGACTCCAGATCAGGGTACAATGGAAAGTCCAAGTCATAGCCATGGTACAGGCCAAGGCCAGGAACCAGAAGAAAGGATGAGGGTAGAGCAGGGGTCTCAAACTCATCTTACCTGGGGGCGCTGGAAGTAGAGTGTGGGTGAGGCTGGGCCGAATCAAGTATTCCACCACCGCGGTGGTGGTGGGCCGCTCATCCCGCGTCGCTCCTGGAGGCCAGCTCGGGTGCCACCAGCGCTTTGAAGGCCGCAGGGCCCCTCCCCCGTGCCCCGCCCGCCCCGGCAATTGGCCCGCGGGCCGTGAGTTTGAGACCCCTGGGGTAGAGCAAGGATATGGGCAGGAACCAGCCAGGAGCTGAGAAGCAGCAGGACAACCAGAGGTGCAGATACCTTGGACAGGATAACAGGGTGGGAGACACAGCACAGCAGAATGCACAGCAAGGCAAAATACATAAGACAACAGGACCAGAGGCAGCAGGGCAAGATGTAGGAGCTGAAGCACAGCTCACAGGAAGCCCTGCTTTACTGTGGCAATACAGCGAGGCAGGATACACAGGCAAGGCAGGATGTCAGTCAGACAAGAGGCAGGCACAACAGCAAGGCAACATGGCAAGGCAGGAAACACAGCAGGAAGCAGAAGCAGACATGTTCGGGCAAGGTGGAGGCACAGCGGCAAACAGGCAAAGCTGTGCTGCTGAGGCAACGTGGTAAGGCAGGAGACACAGCAAGATGCAGGAGACGCAGCAGGCATGGAAAGGTCAGGCAGGATGCAAGCACAGCCATCCACAGGAGGACCTGTGCTGCTGAGGCAACACAGCAGGAGCCAGCACTGCAGCAAACAGGAGCACCTGCATTGCTGAGGTCATTGTGGAGGGAAGAGCTCACTCTGATACAGCTCTCAGTGTAGACTGAGAGTTCCAGCAGGGCTTGGGACTGATCCTGCAAATAAAGTGGTGGTAGTTGTTCTGTTTCTGGCCATCAGAGCAGCCCAAATCTTGACCAGATGTTTCAGGATATATCTCCTATACACAAGTAGTTCAGATTCGGTCTTCAGAAGGTGCTCTTCTCCGGTTTCCTCATTGTGTAGGAGCTAGTCAAAGGCACCCTGTTGTGGAACCCCATCCTTAAAGAGCCCTCCCTGTGGTGCTGTGGCCTTGTCACCCTATCAGCATTGTATGCATTTGTCCAAGCATTTAAAACCATTGTGCCGGTTTTTATTTAGCATGCTCTGCTGTTTTATGCCTTGTGCTGTTTCATGACTTCGTTGGATTCTATTCTGGCAAAGTATAGTTTTTAATCCCTCTTGTATAGTGATGCAAGGATGATAGGATGATACCCTATGATGAAATGCAGGGTTTTCTAATTAATAAATAGAAAAATAAATGTGTGCTTAGCTAAACCACCTGCTAGTGGAGAGCATGAGCACATGCTAATTGGCACACATGTCCTGCCTTTCTCACCTCCAGGGCCATCAGGATCCACACGTGGGCATAACATGAGAAGAGCTGGGTGAACAGGCCTGAATGTGGAGTGCGTTACCCAGAGTGGAATATCCCAAGCAGGGAGGCATGAGCATCGCTCACCAAGGTGCCTTCCCTCAGGAGCAATCTGGCAAGCACATGACCCGCTCTGTCCAAGGGAAGAAGAACGAGAATGGAGCCTCCATAGTGACTGAAATATCTCCCTTATGCATTTCAAGGAATAACTACAGAACTCCTAATGTAATGACAGTCAGCTTCACTGGAAGTGTTGGTGTCACTGGCAGAATGTCACGCCATTGTTTTCAATGCATATGCTTGTTCGTATGGTGGCTGGCTGTCCTGTTTTACAGAGGACAATCCTCTGTTTGAAGGGCTGTCAAAATAGCTTTTCCTTGAACACATCTTCTATTGGAAGGACTCTCCAGTCTAAGTCTAGTTTAGAAATAAAGAACCATGAAAAGGGAAAAAGAGGGACCTTGAAGCTGCCCATCCACAGATAACAACTGGACAGCAGGCTGTCCAGGGGTCAACCGATAACACTAATCCATACTGTGGTGAGATGTACTACGCTCATTCATTTTTATACCACCCTGACACGTTCTTGATGATTTATAATTGTGCATCTATACATATAAATGAGTATATGCAAATGTTTTACATATCTTTGTCCTCTTTTGTCCTTCTCTTTCACTGACACATTTCCTTTTTTCTGATGACACTCTGGTGGAAGGATTAAAGTAAGTATCAGATATATAAATGGGAGGCCTGGTTCATCTGGTGGGGTGGCTATTGTCCCCACCCTTGAAAACTGTGTCCTAAGGTCACAGTCTCTTAAATACGATGATCTGCTGAGTGTGCCAGTTGAAGGGCACTGGATTGTGATAATTTGAAGACTCCACTGGTAGTGTGTGTATATAAAGAAATAACACACAGGACATGGCAAAATAATATAGGAAGGACCATCTATAATTTGCTGTATGTTTCTCAGAAAAATGTTTGGATTACCTCAGTGCCTGCATAATTGATTTTTTATAGCATGCCAAGCTGCGTACTGGCTAGCAAACACCTGATTGAAATAATTCACTTCACAGCTTGGAACAAAGTTTACTTCTGACATTTGAAACAGTAGCTTATATTATGTCTAGCCTTTAGCTTGAAAAAGTATTGCACCGAAATATGGAAAAGTAGTGTACAAAGTTTGTGTCAGGATGGCCTGTAATGGGAGACATTATAACATATGATTTTTGAACAGTTAACTTCAGAGAGATTTTTTATTATTATTATTTCTCAAAAACACATTCATCTCCAAGAAGAAGAAAGTGACTTAATTGGACAAATCGCCACCTGGGAAATTCCATGACTTCTGTAAAGATTTATGCGAATTTCAGTTTTGTTTGCAAGTTATGCAAACACAATGGATTCACAATCCAGGCCACAAAAATGTGTTCTTTTTTCAGGAAATCTTTGCAGCTGTAAGTGTATTCAAAAATGCATGCTTTAAAGAATGCATTCCTATTCAGGCTTGAATGGCTATGTTGATCTTTACTAGTGGGTGCCAATGATAATGTTCTGCCGTTCTCTGCTTTGTATGCTAAACATGACTTGTCAGCTATGGCTGAATGGCAACACCTGCAGTCAAAATACCTGCTTGAATCTAGGCTTTACAACTTCATAGGTCTCTCTTTTATTGGACAAATATATGAAGGCTCAGCAGCTATGTCAGTCCATGATCTAGTTATCAGTGAATAAACATGATATACAGGGTAGTAAGAATGGAATAATGAATTGGGTTGTCCTACCTTGTCCAATCAATAGAGTGTTGCACTGGCATCTATCTTGGCAGGGTTAACAGATCACAGGTCACATCTAATTCAGCAAAAAGTTGTGTTTTGAGTATATTGGCTGCCACAATATATTTTTAGCAAAGGGCGTGTCTAAATCAGCTAACTGCTGGAGGTGTAATATTAATGCTTCGCTCTCCGTATGTTTTGTAAATGCCAGATGGACACCCTTTCAGGAGGAGATAGTAACACAGATAAACTTTGTGATGGAAAGCCTTTTAATATTTATCAATATATACAATTTTCTCAGTTATTCAACTGCTCATTGAAACTTAATGCAATGTCAACATAATGTATTCTTCATGCCCTTTTGAAAGCTAAAAGGCTAATATATAGCACTGGAAGGACAAATCCTCCCTTCAGGAATATAATGGGTTGAGGACTTAATGATACTTTCAGTGTTTGAGCAGGTGGTCTTTAGACATACTCTACAAATCAATAAAAATATGAATAATATGAATAAGTGGCTGCCTTTGCTGAAGTCCATGCACAGTTGTGTCTAGGAATAGTAATATATTTTGTCAATTATAAAACTTCCATGTTGCATATACATCTACTATAAACATTTTCCTAGAATACTGTAATATTTTATTTATGTCTTTATTTTTATGTTTGTGTTGATTTATCAAAATTAATAAGATTAATAAAAGAAATGACAACAGAATGAGAACAAAAATGTAAGTGAGGTAAAAAGACCTTCAAAATGATTTTCAGAAAATTTAGACCACCTTAAAAACTCATGGCTCTCCTGTTCTTATGCTACTGCATCTTTTTGTATGTCTGAAGATCTTCAGTGAGATCTAGAGGAGAAATATGCTCCATCGAATTCTTTATGTGGAATTGTTTCATTTGTACCTCCCAAGACTTTTTCTGAGATGAGACAAAGCTGCATTCTGCATTGGCCTGAACTTCCTGATGCAGCTGATCCCAAGGTGCCTCAAAATGTGTTATATTAGAGGGAAGTGGCAGAATACGGCCTAAAGCCCTACAACTCCAAGCAAGCTGCAGGCCTTCTTTCTATGCTGATTCAGGGTACGCTGGGACTTGTAGGATTTTTTCTAATTGGAATTTCATCGGGTTTTACCCTTAATAGTATAAATTATTTTAGAGTTTATGCTTATGCGCCTGTTAAAATTATGTACAAAATGCATTCATAAGGAAAACTGTGCACCTAGGTGTGAATTTTCATAAAGATTTTTATTTGAAAAATAGTATACTTCTGTGGAAGTTGGATGGAATGAACTTAACCTCAAGTCAGCAAGACTAAGGAATAAGGATCCACCCATCCCAATGAGACCATGGGTCAGACACCCCTTTCCTGCCCCAGGCAGCAACAACAGAAGTACAATTTAATGTCTTTACTGATGAAATTCTGTTCAAAAGCCAGAGGAGTCCACAGTTTAATCATTAATTTGACTTCAAATATTCCTTTGCAGGACTGTTGCTTAAGGTTTTCCTATCGAGACAGGGAGGAGACTTCTTTAGTTTCTCAACATTCTTATCAGACTGTTGGCAAACCAGCCAAGTTTCGGTCATTGAAAAGAGCAGGACTTTGGGGGAATATATCCACCCTTTGAGTGACAGTTAAAATTTTTCCATGTAAATACATTTTAAAGATTCTGGGCTTCATACAAGACAGATTCCTGCTGCAGAAACTCAAGCCAAAAAATAATGGGTGAGACACTCTGCAGCTTGGTGAGACTTGGCAATGGTGTGTCTGGGGAGAGAACAAAGGTTCTGCTAACAGCATATGCTATCCATTAAACTTTGCTCTCTGTGAGAACAGACAGGGAGGAAGAATGACAGAGATAAAAATTTGTAGCTCCCTTCTCAGAACCAGACAAAGCTCTGGGGTGTGTAATAGCTGAAGAAGATGATGAAAGCTAAAACATTTTGGAGAGCCATTTCATGGTCTGACATCTGAAGAAGCTGGGGTTGATGTCTCCTGGTAAAGGAATTCATTGTCCACAACCGAAACAATTTAATGTAGGTAGAGAGGCTGAAAAACCAGAACAGCCCTCTCATTCATTAAAAAATACATCAGTACTAAAGGAGCCAGGAAGGGGCAGTCAAATAAGGATGCCAATAAGATAAAAATTCAGAGCACCTTTTTAGCATTTTGAATAATTTGACTTGCAAATGGGAATCAAGTGGCAAACATCCTGGATGTCAGCAATAACACCTGATGAAATGTAATGCGATACAAGAGTTATGAGCTTGGGACCTTATTAAAGTTTCCCATCAGCTTCATCTATTGTTATTGTCCTTAAATCAGAAAAAAGAATACCCTTTTTGAAACAAAAAGTGAGGAATTGAATAGGATCTAAATGATATAGAGGCAGACCCTAAAACAGCTTTCCCTAACCCTGTGCCCTCCAGTTGAGTTGGATTACCACGCATCACCCATACTGGCTGAGGATGATAGGAGCTATAGTCTAACCCATCTGGAGTAGGGATGCCTGCTCTAGAACTTAGTTTATCCCAGCAGAATGTTTCCAGGTACAGCAATGATCATAGTGCCAAAGCAGAACTGCTGTGAGTAGCACCTCCAAGAAGGACCTGCTGGCTTGATCCATCCCTGCTGTAATCATTGCTCTGTGGTGTTCTTTGATCATTCATGCTGATTGCTGCTACTTGTTTGAGCTAGCAGTGCTCTGATCAGCATGGAAACCTCCACAATTACACTTCCGATTGTAATTGCAACTACAAAACAAATCAGCCTCTCATTCTCAATGCCTCACATTTCTCAGCAGTTTCCCCCGTTCTCCCAAGCACAGAGAAAGACACCAACTCTACTTTCCCACCCCACTTTTCCCAGTACCCTCCCTGCCCCTTGCTTCTCCTACTCCTCCCCTGCCTCATCCAGTGTTTCACTGGATATCAGCAGACAAAAGTATTTCCAAGAAAATTGCTGTAGAACTGCTAGAAGAACCGTTCCATATACAGCATCTCAGTCCTGAGAGCAACACATACGTAAGCTAGGATACCATTTATGATTTTTCCATTATTGATTTAGTACGGGGCTGTTTTGCCTGAGACTAACCAATTAGTTCCTTACAGAGTTAAGATTTGAATCAAGAAATTCAGCTTCATCATTCACCAAACTGAACTCCCCCAGGGGTCCTTTTCTGTGCAACTTCTTTGGGAAATACACAGTGTACGTCTGCCAAAGGCAGGTTCTTTTCAGTGCTACAGGTTTGGAAATGGAACTCAGCTGAGCATCAAATGAAAATATTCCTATTCCCAAGCATTTTATGCAGAATTCTGCAATTTCAAAATACATTGTAAGTTGATTTGAGACCAACTTTTTCATTTAGTGCTTTAGGAGTTTTATGCCTTGGTTTAATTTTTATAGTTCTGTTTTATAACTGTAAATCTCCTTGGCATTTCCTTTGATGATGTAAAACAGTACAGAAGTTTGGCAAATATATGAATTGAAATATATACATGTCCTTGACCCTATATTGGATGCACACCTTTACATTGTGAGGGAGTGTCAAAAAGGCTGAGAGCAATGCTGCCAGGGGGCCATTCCATCGCTAGTCTAGTCTCTCCTACTGAGCTTGTGGTAGAAAGGAGAAAGTCTTTGTTGTCCATTTGCTCCTGTGTGTTCCAGACCACTCTCGAATGCCCTCAGCAATCTCTACTATCTTTCCTAGCAGCAGCCATTCTGCTACTTCAGCAATGTGACCTTCTAAGATAACCCTCTCCTTCCTTAAGCCATTTAAAGGGCCAGTGCTCCGATTCCCCTTTCCTTCTTTTTAACCAGCCCAAACTCTGGCTGGCTATTGCTGCTGGGCAACCAAGGATACCTTGTGAAATGTAAGGCAATAAGTCCTCACAATGATACTGGATGAGACCTTTAGTCTGAATGTACAAAACCAGGTCTAGGCTACTTCAGCTGGCTGCCTGTAGGATTCTTGTAGTGGAAAAGGCACTGAGGCAATAGCATTTGGCCATTCCATCACATCTGGGCCTTCTCTGGGTAGTCATTTTTTCTCTTCTCCTCTCCATTTTGGCCTGAGTTTGCTGTCTTGCACTGGTTGCCACTGTCTGGCAGCTAGTACCAATGAGTTCATGATGCTTAGCGTTTCCTGTGTGCTTATTAATTATTTTTGTTTTTGGATAGTCTTAGGTATAATCTAATGTCAGCTGAGACCTGGGAAGCTCACTCAGTTATTGCTTGGCCATACTTCCATTGTCCGGATACACAAGAGAAACACACAGGCTGCCCACAGGCACTGCCAACAGGGCGCTTGCTCTGACGAGCCCCTGCCTCCCAAATATTGCAATGGAATTCATCAATTCATCAAAAATTGCATACAGACATGCATCTATGAGAGAATGTGCAAAGATAATGCACATATTTGTGAAAATAACGTTGAAATACATTATATTAGGAAAATTACTTGCAGAAATACATGTATTTGGAGAAATGAACACAGAAATGTGTACACATTTTCATGTAACCATTTTTTAAAGAAACTTAACCTTTTAAGATGAACCAAAATTAAAATTGGAAAATTTTTCAAAGCCTAGTTCAAGCCTAATTTAATTTGAAAAATGAGAAAAACTAAAATTAGCACATTCATCCATTGCTTAGTAAGCGTCCGGTCTTAGGTAAAAGTCAAGAGCTCTTAGGGTAGAATATGGGACCACCGTAAAGGGAATGTGGCTGTTTTCCATCATGGAGTCTGGCATAACCTATATGATATCTAGATCCTAATCTGAGTCTTGCAATGTAGTAAACCTTGAGGCCTATGGTCCAGAACAGTGTGAGCTCTAATCAGGTTTGGCTCACCTCAAGGTAACCCAGAAAATGACTAATAAATCAACATTTCACAGTCAAAGCAACAACTCTTGACTCAAAGGGACATAAAGTGCCAATGCCTTTTACTGCAGCACTAGCAATAAAAAGCCAGACATCAAGGCCAGGAGTTTGCCTTTCATATCATTTCTCAACTGGAAAACATCACAGCTGTTTTCCAGTAGATTCCCAGCCAAGTTGAAAAGGTTACCGACCCAACCATGATGTAACACTCCCCCTCCCTCCCCGCTCTTCCCTAGATGTATGCAAATTTAATCAAGTCTCCTGAGCAGGATCCCTGCTTTTTCTTGACAACCGCAACAGAAAAAGCAGGGCAGTATGAGCGACACTTATTGCTTATTGAAGCAAGCAGTTGGGGCTGGAGCTGTCACAGCAACAGAAGCATGCATGTCTTTTGCTGCACACCAATAAGCCAATGTGACCCAGTCTGAATGGCAGGTCATTCAGGATTTTCATCCTGAAGTCTCAGCATTCTTAGTCCAGTTCTGATCTCTTCCATGATGTGGCACCCAGGTGGGGGAACTGCAAATGCAGCCTCCTCCTTCTTCCCTTCTTGTCTGCTCACAGCAGCAACTTCACTTCAGGAAGGGTTTGAAAGAAGCTTTGCTATTGTGCTGCTTGGAGATCCCCCTTTCTCACCTCAGGCAGCAGCCTCAGGTAGGCCCATGGACTCTCATGCTTTCAGAATCATAGAACAATGGCGCTGGAAGGGGCCTATAAGGCCATCAGGTCCAACACTCTGCCCCTTGCAGGACTCCACGTTAAAGCATCTTTAACAAATTGCTGTCCCATTTCTCTTGAGTGCCTCCGGTATGGGAGAGCCCACAACCTCCCTAGGTATTTGCTGTACTGCTCTAACAGTCAGGTCAGGAAGCTCTTCCTGATACTCACCCAGAATTGGCTTCCTGTGACCTGAGCCTGTCCTGCGCTCTGGGATGATCAAGCTAAAGCCCGCCTTCCTCTGTGTGACAGCATTTCAGGCACTTCAGGAGGGCTCTCCTATCTTCCCTCAGCTGTCTCTTCTCAAAGCTAAGCATGATTTCTTGTCATTTTTAATTGTGAGTTTTAAAAATAAAAACAAACAAAGAATGGAGAAATAAAACAAAATGCTATTTAAAATCTGCATTTTAAGCTTAAAATTTATCACAATGAACATATATGCCTCAATATATTTTATGCATAGCAAAATATGCTACAGTTCTTTGAGATGGTTATGTAAGCAAAGGCAGCCAAGATAGCTATGTATCTGCCCATTCATAAATTGATCTGACTCTCACGCTTCACCAAGTTCAAAGGAAGCACATAGTCCAAATGTCACAGGACTAAATAGAAATACCCAAATACTATTTCCCGGGACTAACCCTGCAGATATGAGTGCAGTGGCCACTCATGTACTTGAGTACATGCTCTTTTGAGCAGGAATGGCTAAAGCACCTTTCCCTCCTTCAGTGACCCTCATCAAGATCACTGGTTCTCCACTGCTAACAGCAATGGGAAAACAGTGACCTGATACCCCCCCATGCAATTGATGACTGATCAGTTGGGCAGTGGAGAAAAATGGGTGGAGATTCAGTTGGCCACAAAGACTGGATGGAGAGGCTCCTCAATCTCCAACCCAGCTTCAGCTGCCATTGGGTCAGACTGCTCATTTGGAGCTTTCCATTACTTGCTTTGTAGCTTTGTCTTGTGAGTCCCACCTATGGATAAATCAGATTTTGTGATATTTCTGCTTTTGTAGAGAACCTGGTGTGAATGTAGGAAAGTTCCAATTAAACATACTTTCCCTTTGCGGTGGGTGGAGGGATGACTCCTATGATAGTGAAGCTCTTTCTCCATTGCAGCTCTTCAGAAGCTAGCCATGATGCTCAATCTAGTTTAGGGTGGAGTTGAGCATCATGGAGAGTTGTTTTACAGTTAAAAAGAAAAGCTTAAATGGATGAAATGGACATAGGAGTCACCAGCCTCTCCAGTTGCCAGGTGTGTCAGTGGTTTGGTTCACATGTCATGACAACCAGCCCTGAGTGGTTTCCACAGTGTGTGAGTTTTTGCCCAGATGTTACTGACAGATGATCAAATGGTTTCTGTGCTAGCAAGGTTTCCACTCTCCTTGCTCAGTCCTTCTACTGTTGGCATGTATCCCATCAGCCACCATGCCTGAAATTCTGTCCCATGCTGGATGAACGGAGTAACTCCTGCAGCTGCTGCTCCTTCCAAGGGACTCTGTGGTAGTGGCATGCCAGAACTGCAGAAACCATGATGCCAGGTTTGGACAACCGAAAAAAACATGGTGCAGTGTGAAAAATATAGAACAAACTGTTCTTTATTATCATAGTTTGTAAAAACCAAGCATATCATGCTGATATATCATGACAGGGTTTGGACAACATGACAGACCATCCTGCATAAGAAACCACCATGATCATCATGTTATGCAAACCTGCCCAGTGTGTGCAAGGCCACACACATGTTGGAATGCTTAGGAAGCGGGTCAGGGCATCCAAAGTCCCCCTTTCCAGTCGAGAAATAGAAATTAATCTCTTGCAGACCTCTCTGAGATCCCAGGCACAGAATCTGACCTAAGTTTGTATCTTGATGCAAAGACATCAGGTCGGAGCCTGAAAGATAATGGAACAACACTCTGCCTGTTACTGCCTTATTATCTATAATCCCACCATCTCTGTGCAATGATAACATGGCCAAGAGAGCAGAAAGTCTTCCATGGGGTTTCCCTTTAAAGACAGAGAAAATTAGAGTCTAGAGAAGAAAAGGGCTTGATTGTCTCAGCATAAACTGCAGTATGTGTAGTTATTCATTGAGCGCCACGAGACGATAAGGACATTTAGGGTCTGAATTTCTGAGCAACCCCAACAGAATGCACATGAACGATGGAAGATGTCAGACACCATCGAATGAGTCATAGGCTGGGAAGTCAGCACAGGCTGTGCACATGAAGAGATCTTTCTATGTACAATTCTCTTGCACACCAGGGCAACAGAAACATCCTGTGTCTCACAAAGAGAGCTTTGCAAATTGGGCAGGCAGAATAACAAGAATGCCTGCTGAAAGCAGGCCAAGGCTGATGACCAGTGATAACAGGTCCCTTGGAATGTCACATCAAACAGGAGAGGACTTCTAATGCAAGGAGGGAGTTGAACATGAAGATGGTGTGTGGCCACTGTTATCAACCCCCCATAATTCAGACTAGTACAAATTTCTACAGACACAGAACAAGAACTAGAAACGTGAACCAAACCAATACCTCAAGTATAGGATCTGTGTGGATTACACATGAATTCATGTAGCACATATTATACATATAATGTGTGCGTGTGTGTGCGCGCGCGCGTAATCAAGGAAATAGGCTTTATTTATTTGTTTATTTTATTTCTATACCACCCCGTAGGTGAAGCTCTCTGGGCAGTTTGCAACAATTCATAAAAGGGATAGTACAGAAAAACATGATAAAAAGTCCAAAAATGTAAATGCTATTTAAAAACCATTAGAAAAATGGGCAAATTATGCTAGCATGTCTTTTGAAAATAGGTTAGACATATTTACTGATTTTCATATGGGGTACACTGGTGAAATTTAATATTCTAAACGTTTCTATTTAGTATTAACCTAGCACAAGTAAAAGATCACATACTGAGATCTCAAGAATAGACAGGCTGGTCTACCCTTTAAAATTCTTAGGAAGCTGCACTCACCCCCATGTCACCCCGATGTCAAGTTGATTTGTAAGCTTCTTGCTATTATCAACATAAAGTAGAATTACAGTGAAGATTAAATTGTAGCTGGGTACCTGAATCACTGTAAATCATGGGTTAGCATCTTGTGACCCTCCAGATATTTAGGTTTACAATCTCCATCATTCCTAGCTAGTTGTAAGCTGCCCAGAGAGCTTCTGCTAGGGGTGGCATAGGATAGTAGTAGTAGTAATTATAATAATGGTGAACCAAATGAGAGTTGTAGGTTGAAGGACCAAAAGTTGTGCACCCTTGTTGTAAATTTGTATGGCCAAGTCTTCTCCTTTTTAGAGACAACCCTTTATTTGAAGAGTTGTGACAAGACAGCCTTCTATTTGCAGGTGTCCTCTATTTGAAGACATGTCCAGTCCAAGCCTGGTTTAAAGTCAAAGAACCATGAGGAAGATAAGCAGGGGCCTTGAAGTTGTTGGTCAGCAATTAATGCCTGGTCAACAGTAGAGTGAGCAGTCAAACAAGTCAGTCTTCCCCAGTGTGCTAAAATGTATTTATGTTTCAGTTATAGTAAGTATTTCTAAATTGATATGCATACATACGCATTTCCTCTTTCTTCAGTGATGTGTAAGCAGCCACCATAATTCCCTGTGATGTTGGAATAGGAGTCATTGGAGAGACAGGCTTTGCTTCTTATGTATGCTGAGCTGTGATGTTGTGTGAGTTGCCTTCACCCATATCAACACTGCTCATGTTGCGAGTCAGTCACTTGTATGGGGTGTTAACTGTGTAAGAAATCAGTGAGACATCAGGTGTCAAACAACTCAAGGAACTTTATTCAAGAGGTCAGTTTTAGTGGGACAAGTAGACTATCCACATTGGAGTGGTTTGTAGTCCAGGAAGAATTATGGGCTCTACTTATGCCAAAGGAGTCAGGTGGGCAGGGAGAGCTGCCTCAAGCAGAGTCATCATGTAACTAGCCTTAGAGCCAAGATATGCATTATGGGGACATGCCAGTTTCTCTCAGCATGAAACTAACGTGAAAATCCATAATGCAGGGTGCTTGGAGGTAGATAATTTAACACATAGTGCGAAGGACAGGAAGCCATTGATGAACCATCCCAGCCACTGGCTTGAACTTTCCCTGTGGAACTGCTTTCCCAGCTATTTTGCTCTTGAAAGAACACTGGAACCAGAATTAACATGCAGCATGTTGCAGAAGGGTGATTTAGCAGCTGGAATTTAGAAGGCTACATGAAGGCAGGAACTGATGTCTACTTCTAGCATGGTGGCAGGGGGGTGGGTCCATTTCCAACAAGAAGGTATTGTGAGCCAGTCCTGTTAACCCCCACCAGGTGGCAAATGGGGAAGAAAATATTGATGGGAGGGGTAATATCTGCTGCCCACATTATGAATGTTGCCCTTGCCCCTTTGTCTGATAGGAAGGCAGCACAACCTGCACCGTGTTGTATGGTTAGCGCCATCGCAAGAGGTTGCATGTCAGGTTAAGTGGACACCCCTGTGTTCATGGCCAAATTTAAGATAGACACATCATGACTTCAAAGAAACATATAGGGAAGAATCATGCACTTAATGTTTAAAGGGGTATATCCTATTTGATAAAATCCTAACGTTCATGGATTTGTGTATAATGCATTAGGAGGAATTTATTATTAATCCTTATGAGCACCTGTTCTTTCTGGATCTCCAATAATTTGCTATGCAGACATTCTTTTGGATATTTTTCTGGTTATTCTATTAACTGGCCGAAGTCAGAACTTGTGTCTGTTGGAGATAATATACCCCACAGAGTGTTTGTTAACTAGCAATTTAGACTTTGTGGGAACTACGTTACTTAATTTGAAATACTTGCTCCTAGATATATTGCAAATGATTATGTTAAATTTGAGTAAGTTGTTCAATGAGATTCCAAGGGACCTTGACAGATAGGTATCTTTAAAGCACAGTCTATAGGGCAGGGCACATACACTTAAGATACATGTAACACCTTAAGTTGTTTGTGGTTTGCAGGGTATTCCTCTATTTATACTGGTCAAAAAATTCCAGTAATATAGGAGGTTTTTTTCACAATTTTAACGAGGTTCCATTCCACCATAAATATACTTGAAAAGAGGGTGGATCTGACCTCGCTGATCTTTACCTTTACAATTAGGCCTATTTGTTGACTTATGCTAGATTTTGGTCTTTTCCATTTAGATTAGACTCCTCATTCTAGTCAGTTTTGGAATCTTCATTTCTGGATCTTCTTCCCAGATTAATTGCACTAGACTCTGATCATGCCAAAACAGATACTATGCTTCCCCCAGTCATCACAGCTAGAGAGCAGTGGTGTATATTTTCACTTCAATTACAGCTTGACATATTTTCCCATGCAAAATTAACTTTATGGTGGAAATCCAGATTTAAAGATTGGCAAGAAAACTCCACTGGGTGGATTTGGATAAACAGCCTGATTTTTATTTGGATCAGCTTGTCCATCCTGAGGATATTTTTTCCACTGTTTGCTTTGTGGGCTAAATATAAATTGTCAGTTATGGCTGCATGGCAATATACACAACGAAGACATTCATTAGAATCGAGGTTTGGTCCTGCTGCTTTTATGGCTTCAGAGCAGCCTGTATTATTGGAAGTACTGATTGAGGCTGAGCTAGAATTGGCCTAGAATTAATGCATATAAACTTTTATTATCTATGAGTAAATATGAAACAAAGGGCCTCAGACAAGAATGGAATAATGAACTGGGACAGCTCATTTTGCCCTAACGTTGGTGTGCTTAATTGTTATTTATTTCTGAATGGATCATGGATCTTGGGCCACACTCAGTTCAGCACAACCTGATGTTCTGCATATACTGGATGCTACAACATCTCTTTGATAAAGGTTTAAATAAACTGACCAACTGTTGGAGATGTTATGCTGCTAATGCTTCTCTGCTTCATATCTTTGACAGTGCCTAATGGCAGATTCCTTCTGGAAGGAGGTAATAATTTGGATAAATCTTGAGGAACTTTTTTAAAAAATATGTAGATATACACATATTCTTGTGAATTATTTTTCTGTCTATTGGAATTTAAGGAAAGGTCAATGGAAATAGATTTTCTTCTTGATGGCTAAAAGACTAATATCACAACAATGGAAGCAGAAATAGGCACCTGTCATAACACAATGGGTAGAAGATTTAATGAAAATTTTGATTTTTGAATTGGTGGCCTTTAGGCATGAACTGCAAATGGATTTATATGTGTTTTTCTTAAAGTTTATTCATAAGTATTTCAATAATGATAATGCTTTCATATACTAATACATTGGGATATATATAATAGCATAATGAATCTTTTATATCTTATCCTGAAAATGTAATCTTTTAGTTTACTTAATCCTTTTTTCCTTCTTTAATCACTTTGTTTTTTCAATGCACAAGGATTAAAAGGATCAAGTTTTTAAAAAGAGCCTTTCTACATGAAGTTGTTAATTGACTCTTAATCCACTGTGTCTACTTCTGGTTTCATCACAGAATCAAGATTTAAGCACTATATAAGGAACATTTCATGCTTTCCCACTACATAATCTGTAGGTGGTCCCATGATATAGTGGAACAGCACACACACACATGAGGAAGTTGGGTTTTCTTTCACTTTTACAATTAAAAGTGTCACACTATCTCTGCTCTAAAAAATCTTGCAAAAAGTACTGGTTAGACAGAAAAGTGAAACTGGGGGATCATATCGTCATCTAAACGACCAGTAAACAACTCTGAATATGGAATGACAAGGACACAATAAATACCTCATGTAGAAAAGCCGGAATTGATTTTTACATCTGTACAACTGGAACAAAAAATGACATGCTTTCATTTCTTTATTTAGAAGATTTACATACTGCCCTTCAGTTTGAGAATTTGCAGGGCAGTTCATAGAATAGCATAAAAATACAAGAAAAGTAACATGATCTCCTGAGGTCATTCACAGACCAAAGGAAATTCTAAAGAACATGGATCTAAGTACAGATGAACGTTGCTTGCTTGCCTGGTGTTTGTATTTACCTTCTTAAGGGTGTCTGTTTACCATTAAAATGAAACATAATGCAAGAATTGGCACTTAATCGGTATTTCTAATGAATGTGGCAGCAATTCTGCACACAGTTGGGACTCTTGAATCAAACTACCTTTGCTGTCCAATTGTCAACAATAATATAACTATAGAGGAAAGCAGCTTTGTGTAAGGGAAGTTTGAAAACAGGGAGGGGAAACACTGCAAATAGGAAACATGTTGTTAAGCTGAAAGGAGCCCTTCCTACCGTTCCTTTCTCTGCTTGAACCTACATATGGCATATGTACATTTCCACTTGTCTCAGGTGTTTGATCAGTAATCTTTTATTTAGAGTGTTTCTATCTTGACACTCCCTCTTCCGTTCTCAGATTACAAAGGCCATCCACAGAAGGAAGTAGTTGATGAAACTGTGCCTTGTGTATGCATTTTTAAATAGTTCTACTATTGTTACCTCTTTTCTGTATCTTAAAACTCTAACTGGAGGCCTGAAAGGGGCAAGAAAAGTCTGTTGTCTTCTTTGTTCCCTTATGAGTGGGGAGAGGTAAAAGGAAGGCCTCCAAAGTCTTTTTTGCTTTCTTCTCTGGTTTCATTAGAAATATGTTTTCTCTGGACTGACATTTGCTCCAGTAAGTAGTGAAAAAAAGCATCACAAAAAGATGAAATGGTCCTCAGCCTATATATATGTATATGTATAAACATAATCATTGCCACAAATCCTCAGTAGTACACATTCTTTACTGTAGAGTGGGTTAATGCAGTGAAAGGCCTGCAAGCTGTATCTGGAGTTGGCCCAAAGAGGAGTCATTGCTGGAGTGGCCTTCTTGAGGGGAAATGTTTGCCAGCCAAGGTGATTTGTATCCAACCTATTCAGGAATCGGTTGCACTGTGCCTAAAGCCAGGGCAAGCACCCCAGCTCCCCACAGAAGTTTTGGACTACAAATCCTTGCACATTCTGTCTGGAGCTGTTGGGAGTTGTAGTCCAAACATCTGTAGATACCCAGTTCTGCCTGGATCAGATTTGCTGCTATTGATCCAGTACTCTAACCAGAAGCTCAGTGAGGATCAATGGTTGGAAGTGCCATTTCTCAGCTGATAATCATCAGGCTCCTTGCCCCAGTGGTCTGGCAATCTCCCATTTGGACAAATGCAACCCGTGGCACATGGGGCTGCCTTTGACAATGGTCCAGAAACTGCAGCTGGCCCAAAGCAAAAATACAAGCTTATTAATCAGGACCAGGTATTTCAATCAGGGATTGAATCAGGTATACCAGGGATTGAATCAGGTATACCATTTCGTGTGGAAAATCCATCAGGTTCCCTGGTTTCGGCTTCCTGGGCTCTGCTTTGCAGTGGCCCAGAGTCTGAGCTCCCAGTGTTCACGGGGCACTTGCGAGGAAACAAACCCCGCGCGCTGCGCAAGCAGCACTATTCTTCTGTGCCTGCAGTTGCCACAAAGCAGAGCAGGGGAGAAGGCTGGTCCCTGGGAATGGTGGCCGGTGCACCCGCTCACTGCATCCCTTTTCCACGTGCCCTGCTGGCAGTGCTCCCAGCAGTGAGTAGGGAAGGAGGTTGGTCACCGGGAACTGCGGCTGCTGTGCCTGTCACTGCTCCTCTCTTTTGCAGCCCGCAGCTGCTCCTGGCTGGGAAGGTGGCCAATTGTGCAGCCTCAGGTCTGCAACCATTTGTGGGCTTTCTCTTGGCTCAGCTTGCTTTGCAGGATGGGGTTGAGCAGGAAAAGAAGTCCATGGATTCTGGAGGGACGGATCCTGAAAGAGAGTTTGTTCCAACTTTCCATTACACCAGTGTTTTGACAGCTGCAAGTCTATTTCTGGGCCCAACTCAAAAGGCTGATCTTTACCTTTGAAAACCTAAGTGGATTTGGGTCAAATATCTGAATGATCATTTTTTCCTGCATATACTTATCTGAACCATATGGTTCTCTTTGAAAACCTTGCTGAGCATGCCTCTGCTGAGGGAAATGAGGTGGTGAAGGGCATTTGTGGTGGTGGCACTCTGACTGTGGTGAAGACCTGTTTACTCAGCCACGCCTTTTAAAGAATTCGTGATAGAAAACATAGAAACAGAGTTAGTCAGAAGAGGTCTCCCGGGCCATCTAGTCTGGCCCCTGGCTCCAGCTGGCTCTGCTCATGACATGCCTACCATGTGCAGGTCCAGCCTGTCCTTGAACACCCTCACCGATGGGGCCTCAATGACCTCCCGTGAAAGTCCATTCCACAGCCTCGTGGTCCTAACTGTCAGGAAGTACTTCCTGTCATCCAAACTGAACCTTGGTTCCCTGAGCTTTGCTCCATTGGAACCCATCCAGCCCTCTTCTGCATACCTATATGTCGCCAGCAAATCCCCTCGGAGTCTCCTCTTTCCCAGGCTGAAAAGTTCCAGTTACCTCAGTCTCGCCTCATATGACTTTCCCTGCAATCTGGCCACCATCCTTCTGGCCCTACATTGCACCAATTGCTGTAATGTGGGGCCCCAAACTGAACACAATACGCCAGTTGTGGGCGCACCAGAGTCGTATAGAGTGGAAGTAATACTTCTCTCAATCTAGAAGCCACACTTCATCAAAGGCCTTGCTGAAATCCAGGTAAACCACATCCACCTCATCCGCTCCATCTATCCACCTTGAAACCTTGTCATAGAATTTCACAAGTTTCATCTGGCAGGACCTGTTTTTGCGGAAGTCATGTTGTATGGCCACCGACCTCCCTTCCCTATCTAGTGTTACTAGATCTCTCACTATTATGAGCCTTTCCATTGTCTTTCCTAGAATGGACATAAGGCTAACTGGTCTGTAATACCCCATGTCCCCTCTACTACCCTTTTTGAAAATTAGGACCACTGATGCCACCCTCCAGTCCTCTGGAACCTCACCCATTCTCCACAAGGCCCCAAAAATGGAGGAAAACAGGCGCAAGAGGACCTCCGCCAACTCCTGAAGTACCCTTGGGTGTAACCCATCAGGGCCTGGCATCTTTGTAATGTCCAGTGCCCTGAGGAGCTCCTCAACTTCTGGGTGGGGAGTGACTCTAATCTGTGCCCCTAAATCCCCGGCCTCATCTGGTTTAAAAAAAAAAAAAAAGTCCCCAGAGAAACTGGAAACTGTGATCTCCAAATCTGAGCAGTTAAAGCCTGGTATGTTATTAATTTTATATAGGTTCTGTTAAACTTCTTTTTTTTCCTACAGATTAAACAACTTTCAGGCTGCTGCTTATTTGTTTTGTTGTTGATGTCTGATATTTCCTTTCTTTCTTTCAGCCAGAGAACATATGTTATTGAGTGGACTGCATAAATATTTTGCATTTAAATACAACATTTGTATTGCCAACTTTTAATGATGTTTAATATGTTTTAATTGGTATATTTTATATTGTTTTCAAATACGTTGTTGGGAACCCTCCAGAGAGCTTCGGCTTTTGGGTGGTATAGAAAATAAATAAATAAACAAACAAATTTACCAAAGTATTCTGTTCTGTCTTACCTGGCAATAAGCCAACAGGCACGACATTCTGCAAGAAGACTGCTGTTCTGTACACAAGTAAGTTACTCAAATGCAGGCAAGGAAGAGGCATTGAAATAGACAATAATGAACTCAGATGGAATCCAGTTAGCTCATCCTGTTGATAAAATGCCTTTTGTTAGCAGATGAGGATGGAGCAATCCCTGATTTCCTTTGTGATCCCACATAGTCCTCCCACATGCCCTCAAAATCTGAAGGGTTGGGAGGTGCCCTGGATCACTCCTTGGGGCAACACGCAGACGGAGATGCCTTGTGCAAGCAGAAGTCCACTAGTGCAGTGGATTCCGCCCATCATTACGTAAATCCTAGATTCAAATGAGGCTCCAGTCCTACACAGTATACACTTACCTGAAAGTAAGCCCTCTTGCAGTAAATCAGTGAGGTTTACTTCTGAGTGGACACATATAGGATGGCACAGTGAGTTAATGACAAAGTATATTCCAGTTCATTGTAACCAATAACTAAGAACTTTTAGGGTTGAAACCATCCTAAAATAAGCATCCCTATTAAATCTTATCATTTTTTCTTAAAAATGTATAAATGTTAAATAAAAGGTTAAGCAAAGCAATGTATTTTGAGTTCCCTGCCCCCCCCCCGCCCCCCGCCAAAAAACCAAACTGCTTTCAGTCATCTTCCTAGAACTCAAAAAAGAAAGATGGGAACCAAACCACTAAAAAGGTTCATATACTTTTCAGTGAACTGGCATCTCCATTTGAGACTTGAATTTCCCCAGTGCCAGCTGCACTCTGCTCTCAACCACAGCAGACTTTACAAGGTTTGCTTTTCCCACACTTTGCCTTTGGCTGTGTTAATAAATCTCATTTAATGACTGATTAGGAGCTGCTTTGTATTCATTCAAGTGTTTATGAGTTAGAAGATAGGAACCTAATGAGAAACAAATTTTCTTTGCAGTTGTGCCATCTTATTTGAATCTAATAAAACAGCAGAATAATTTGTACAAGTTCTATTAAAATAAGACTTGTTTATTTTACACACATTTCTTATTATTTGTTCCAAAACTATAGGAAATGTTTCAGGTAAGAAGAATGTAATTTTATTCAGTTTGGCATCTCAACAAGCTCTTCCTTCTTCCAAGTTGGACTTTCTCAAAATCAAATAACAGATGCTGCTGGAAACCTGTGTGGAACAGAACTATTTTCCTAATTAAGTAGATATAATCCTGGTACACAAGTGGCTGGTTTCATTCTGGCAGTTTAAATCTTCACAATTTGCAAAAGAATATAAAAACATGAGAAAAGCCCTGCTGGATCAGACCAAAAGGTCCATCTAGTCCAGCTTTCCATAGCCACGGTGTCAAACCAGCTGCCTAAAAGGTCCCTCTAGCAGAGGCAGGAGGATGGCAAAGCAGTATTTTCTAGTTCATATATATCTTTGGGAAGGTTATACACTGACATTATTCTTTCACCAATCAAAGGAGTTTGTGCATATAATTCAATAGGGAAGAGATCACATGAAAAATCAGGGTAAGAAACAAGTAGGTACTAATAGTACTGCATTTGAACAATGCAGGGACAGGTGTATTGCCCTCTGCCAAACAGGTTCTCCTGCTCTGTGGCTGGTTTAAAAAAAGAATCAGTGGTTTACACAAAGATTAAGTAGGAAGCTAATGGGGCTGATAGAAGTTGTACATGTGCTCTGATGTCTGGTAGTCCAACTTCCTCCCAACACATTTATTTAAGGTGGCCTAACAAAGACAATAGGTAAGGGTGAATTGTTGCCTCCTTAAAGCACCTAGGAAGGAAAAAAATATTGGCAGTGGCTAAACAGAAGGTACCAACAGGGCCCTGGGACTGTCATCAAAAAGGAGGCAGGCTGGGTGTTGTGTCTGTGTGTGTATGAACAAAATGCTATAAAAGGTGTGGCTGAAAACAACAGACACAGAAGCCACCTTTGAGAGAAAACCAATAGCAGCATTTGCATGTAACAGTAAGTCATTTTAGTGCTACCCAAAGGAGCCTCTGGCTTGGGCACTCATCCCCTGCCTCCCCCACCCCTTCCAGCACAGCAAGGAGTATGGAAGCAACCTCCGTTGTCCTCCACTAACTGCAAGGTATTGTTTCATCTAAACAGGGACAAATAAACTAGGTATGTGCAAGGAATCCATCTGGGGTTGGGAATCCATCGGATTCCCTGGGCTTGGCTCCCTGGACTCCAGTCTGCTTTTCAGTGGCCCAGAGTCTGAATTTCTGCTCAGTGCACCCAGCAGCGAGTGGGGAAGAAGGCTGGTCGCCAGGAATGGCAACTGGCATGCCCCTCACAGTTCCCACTCCCACATCCAGTAGCCACTCCTGAGTGGGAAAGTTACTGGTTATGTGACAAGCATTCCTTGACCTCCTATTAGCTCGGTTTGTTTTGCAGAACTAAGCTGAGCACAACAGGAAGCCTGTGGAAGCTAGAGGGATGGATTCTGAACAGGTTGATCCCAACCCTAGTTTAAACTCTGGTTTGTTCAACCAAGCCAGAATCAAGTTGTTTCTTACACTGGGTTTTTTGGATAATGCATAGTTGAAATTACCCAGTTACCTCTCCAATCACAGCAACAAACCATGTTTGTTTGTTGTTTAAAGGCAAATGATGTTTTTGATTTTTTGAAGCTACACCGGAGACAGAGAGGGCAATGGCAGCAGATTCATCATACACATAGCATTAAAACCGGTATGAGCAGCCATTTTGCTTCTGAGGACATATGTAGCAATCGGCAGTGGGTCAGGGGCTCTGTCTAGCCATGCACATGTTTCCACACGTACACGTGGCTGCAGGGCAAGAACACGTCCATCCCCTCAACCACCTCTCATACACAGATACATGCATTACTAGGCACAGACCATTTGGTGGAGAGACAGTAGCTCAATGATAGATCACCTTTTGCATGCATCTTCGGCAGGGCAGGAAACAGTCCTGTTCGAAACCCAGGAGAACCACAGCAAGTCATTCTTGACAGTCCTGTGCTAGAAGCACCAATAGTCTGATTCAGACAGGTAGTTTCCTACACAGCATGTCCAACAGCAACTTTCCAGTATCTTGAGCAGAAATCTTGCTTGCAGTCTGAGAAACTTTAACCAGCAACTGAAATTTTGTTTGAATCAGGGACTTTGGATGTGTAAGACATGTGCAGTTCAGCTGAGCTGTGTGACATCTTCTAAACTAGCCAAAAGAGTCAATTAAGGTCTTACTGCTGCTGGTGTACAGGCAGGAAATGAAAGTAAGCTGCTACCAGAGAAATAAAGCAATCTGTTTCAACAGAAGCAGCTTACTCTCCTTCCTACTGGATCAGGAAAGGGGCCTTTTCTTTTTCCCAGAGAAGCAGGGAAGGATCAATAATATAGAGGCAGCAAATTTCATCTGGGAGGTGGGGGAGGAAATGTGGTAGAGAGTACTGTGGGCACCCTATATGTTATGGAAGATAAATGTCTTATATTTGAATGTGTCTTCTTATTGAAGGGCTGTCAAGTCCAACGCCTGGCTTAAAGAAGCAGAAGGTGCCTCAAAGCTTCCCTGGGCATGTGGACAATGAGCTCATCTGGTCACCTGGGTCACCTGGCCAGAATTGGGCCAGAATCCCACTATGGTGGGATGTACCAGACTTCTATTTCAGTTATAAAAGTTATTACTACATGTACAGCTGTACATTTATGTTAGTATATGCAAATCTAGACAGCATACTAAAAAGCAGAGACATCACCCTGCCAACAAAAGTGCGTATAGTCAAGGCTATGGTTTTCCCTGTTGCAATGTATGGCTGTGAAAGCTGGACCATAAGGAAGGCTGAGCACTGAAGAATTGAGGCCTTTGAATTGTGGTGCTGGAGGAGACTCCTGCGAGTCCCTTGGACCGCAAGGCGATCAAACCAGTCAGTCCTAGAGGAGATCAACCCTGACTGCTCTTTAGAAGGCCAGATCGTGAAGATGAAACTCAAATACTTCGGCCACCTAATGAGAAGGAAGGACTCCCTGGAGAAGAGTCTAATGCTGGGAACAATAGATGGCAAAAGAAGAAGGGGATGGCAGAGGATGAGGTGGACTCTGGGGGATGGTGGAGGACAGGAAGGCCTGGAGAAATGTTGTCCATGGAGTCACAATGGGTCGGACACGACTTTGTGACCAACAACAATGACAACAATGCAAATGTTATGCCAATGTGTGCTCTCTTCCCCCTCTTTTTTAGTGATGCAATGATGGGCTGCAGAGAAGCACTCTGCAGGCAATGGGCTCCCCATAGGTGTCCTCATTCAGGGTTGGAGAGAAAGTAGATCTGGTAGGACTTCAGTTCTTTGGGCTCAATTCCCAGAAGCTGATGCCAGAATGGCCAATGGTCAATGATCAGGGAGGTGATCTACATCTCAAGAATTTTCACAAGGGAGAAAGTCAGTAATGCATCATTAAAATAGCAATGTTTTATGTTGCATAAGCAAACAAAACCTGTGATATGGACATTATTTTCTTTTCTTTTGGGTGTACTTTTGTACAGCCAATTCTGCCTTTCCAAATGGTGTTTGTCCTTGGACTGGTTCCCACATTCCATGTCGCTTTCTCATGAATTATCCCCAGAGTTGCACCCACTCATGTAGGCAAACATTTTGTATGAACCAGCCAATCCTAGTTATTGGCTAACAAAGACTGTAGTGAAAACATTTCCTGTGAACAACATGTTTATTTTTTTTCTACTGATGCTCCAACACATTTAATGCTCTGTTTCATTGTACAGTTAACATGAAAGAATGAGACTTCAGACCTCAAAGCATTTACTTTCAATCAGTCTTGTTGCTTTCAGTGACAGAAGAGAAAATAGCTGAGGACCTGATCCTCTTTTAAACTCTTTTCATGTCACTTCTTTTCAGAATAAAGCCCTTTGATTTCAGGAGATTGTTAACAAAGTACTTCACATTTTGTTCATTTTTGTACTTAAAACTATTTCTGTCTCTTTCAATTTTATTGCTTTGATGCTAAACACTTTTAACTGGTATGACCTGTGGACTTCAATGGATCTCTATCCAGCAATAAACATGTTTACAGTCCCAGCTATAGTCTTTGATCTCTGCACTGGCCACTTTCTCATCACAATTTTCACATTCACAGGAAATGTGCAAGTCAGGAACATCATAGGAAGGAGGCACACGGAGCATGATGCACATGGGGTTAAATGGAGCCCCCAGTGACTTTTGGCTAGATGCCTCTCTGCAGCATTGGGGCCCAGGCCCATCTGTCACAAATCTGCCTCAGACATGCATATGCTAATATATATCCATATATGCAAATTTAGAAATAATTACTAGGATTTCTTTAAATTTCACAGAAGAAAAAGCCAGCCAATCCATTTCCCATCAAAAACATACCAAATCAACTATCCATTAATGTTCACCCCATGCCCCAGATCAATCTAAATCACTAATTTCTCTTCAATTATGTTTAATTTGCAAGGGCTCTGAACAGGTGCACAGAAATGAATGGCTGGAGAGTGTTATTGTGTACCCTTTCACACCAACCCCCCCATGCCATTAAGCTTGGGGCAGGGGCAGGGGGGAGCTTCCATTAGCATCAGTGGAAAGCGTGTATTTTCCCTCCCTCTAAGTTTAGTAGCCATACAGGGAAGATCTGTGCGATGGGGATGTTGCTTGCGGCATTGGGAGGGAAGGCTGAAATCACCGAGGCCTAGCAATGCTTTGGACATCTCTCTCCTTATTTGCATCTACCATTATTAGACTCATGAATTTCTACAGTAATCCTCAGATTTTGCTTTTGCTTTGCATGTACAGGATATTAATGCTTTGAGTACAAGTAGTTGGCCCAACAAAGCAGACTGCTGAAAGTCACAGCAGACATTGCCTGTAGGTTGAATTTTGTTTGGGTGTGGGCTGCATTTATTATAATAGTATTTGCTTGGTGATACCCCACCCCGCTTTACAATCAGAAGAGGAAGTATTGTTGATGCCTGATTCACAGAAACATCCCCAGTTGAAAATCAATTAGAGCACCTTTAGGATAGTTAAATTTCATAAGATCAGCTTCTAACTCCACTGACGGTCTTTAGCATATGTTAAGATTGAGTAATCTATATTTGTTGTGGGATTGCCTAGGAGTTACAGTTCATGGTCCAAGAACCCAGTGCACTGGGCACTGTACAAACAGATAAGCCAAATCCTGGCTTTGCTTGCAAGAGATTACAGCATACACAATGTAATTGACAGCACCATTCCTTAGAACAATTATGCTTCAACAATGAGACAGAAATAAATGAGATTGTATAAATAGGAATGCTTTACAGGCGTGTAATCTTGGTAGTCTTATTAAACATTTACAATTCTATCTGTATATTGTGAGAACAAAAATTGTGAATCAAAAGCTTGAATCCCTTTAAATTTTGGGCTTTTAGATCATGGTATTCGAGAGAAGTGGGATTTATTTGAACTATTATTTTCATTCTGTTTTTTCTTGCGGATTGCGTTTGAAAGTTTCCTTTCCACAATATGAGAGAGCTATATCTCCCAGAACCCCCATCCCATCTCATGTCTAAAGTGACTGCTGATAATGAAAATGGTGCATGGTACAGGTAATCTAGCTCTGTTCTAGACCCTGTCAAACTTTCCTGTCCTCATTCATAATACATCCCTTTTCAGTCAACCATTCCTTGTGGATTAATTCCTTTCATTGACCATTCATTCATTCACTCACTCACTCACTCACTCACTGTATTTTCAATCTGCCCAATAGCAATAAATAAAATAAAACAAAGGTGCAGAATATCTGGTATCCCAGTTGAGTTCCCCAAGTGGCTCTGCTCCTTCTTCCACCCCACTTTCCCACACCAATGTTTATTTGGTAGTTTCCCTGCTTTTTGCTGGTTTCTCCATTTGAGGAAAATGAGATGCTTCTCCTACTCCTTAGTTGCTGGTAGTTAGATTGCTAAGGTAAAACAGACTGGTACTTTTTGGTAATTTGGCCCCACCCCCTTTTGCCTTGGCCCACTCCTGAAATGTGGCTCCAAGAAGTTCTTCAGAGTTGAATTCAACCCTCAAGTTGAAAGAAATTCAGTGCCCCAGGGTTAAAAGAATAAAACACATTGCAAGTTATCAAGGGCATACAATACAATGCAAAAAAGCGATCAGCACAGATATATAGGAACAGCCTTCCAAACGAACAACCAAGTCTCAGTAACGCAAAGAAGAAAATGATGTTTTTTTGTTAGAATAAAAAAAATGACATGGTATATGCCAGGGCAGCCTCCTTGGGGATCTGTAAGTAAGGGAACCACAATGGGTGTTATTTATTCTTAGATCACACCTAATAATGCAGAACCAAGCCTTGTACTGCTACTGCAGACAAAAGCAGCACAGTAGCAACATACAGGCAATAGAATCAGGAAGGAAAAATGGCAGATTTCCAGAAGTACACATTGCTGCAGAGTTCTGTCTTCTCCCTTTCAACTTCTATATGAAGTCACTGTCTCTCAGAGAATTCAGTTGAGTTGACACTATACGAGTTTCTGGATGCAATAGTGGGCTGGATGAGACCCAATAAACTGAGACTGCAATGACAAGCTGGGAAGTTTATTGCTGAGCAGCTCCTAAGTCCAGGAAGCGAAGTGGGGAGATGGCCTATTCTACAGGGTTTTGCATTCCCCTTGAAGGAGCAAGTGCAGAGCTTAAGGGTACTCCTAGATCTTGTTTTGTCGCTGGAAGCTCAAGGGGCTTTGGTGGCTAGGAGTGCAAACTTTCAAGTCTTGCTGCTTCACTAGCCATGGCCATTTTTGGATTGAGGAAACCTGGCCATAGTGATCCATACCTTAATCTCCTCGTGTGTAGAGTTCTGTGATGCACTCTATATGAAGCTGCCCTTGAGGAGCGAAAGGCTCTTGAGGACACAGATCCTGAGAGTGGTTTGGAGGATTCTGCTGGTACAGAAAGAACCGTGTGCAGCCTCAGAGTCGCATGGCATCTATCCTTTATGGTCTGTGTGTGCGAGAGAGAGAGAGAGAGAGAGAGAGAGAGAGAGAGAAAGAGAGATTATTTTCTCAGTAGCTGGGAGCCTAAGGACTGTTGAAAAACCTCTTCTGTTATGTACCAGACCAGCCTTGAAACCCTTTGGAAGAGACCTGCTTGTCATCCTTCTCTGAGCAATGCACAAGAAGCAGTGCACTTCTTGGTTGTAGCCACCTTCTTTTGGAGATCCCTATCTTCAGAAGTGTGCTAAGTATCTTCAGTAGTTCAGTTTTGCTGGCAAGTTTAGATGCTCCTCTTCACACAGGTCTTCACACAGGTCCTTGAGAAGATCTTCAAGGAATCCATTTGGTTTGAACAGTCTATTATATTTTTGCCTGTTTTTATTTTATTCTGGTTTAAACATTTCAGGGTTTAATTGCGCTTGTATACTGTATTCATGGCACTGTGATTTATTCTGAAGAGTGGTTTATACTTTAATAAATCAACAATAAAATTTAATCAGTTCAAATATTAACTGTGCATGTAACTCCTAATCTATGTAAGGGCAATGCAGATTGAGGAAAATGTTTCACATTTTTTGAATTCTTTGCATGAGGAGATTGCAGGATGCTGAATCCTTTAATGAATTTATGCTAAATCAGTCAAGTCGCTTTATAGTTTCCACATTATTCTGGTCATGTTCACAGATTTATGAGTCTGAGACAGCCTGTACAATAACATTTTAAAATCTATAATTCAATTAATTGATGAATAAATGTGCCATATGCTTCTTTATCTGCATAATGAAGCTGCCTTCAGTGCAAAACAGAAGGATTTAATCTATATTGTTCATATTCCCAGTGAATATAACAAATGTGGGTTGTTTCATTTGTTCTTTGAGCTCACAGAAGAATTTGAGAACATGATTGTTGTTCTGCCAAAATTCACACTTCCTCAGTAGTCCCAAACTATCTTTCATGCAAAGGCAGTGTTATTTTCTGGCACAATGTATTCGCTGTACAGTGTTTCCTTAATTCTAGACTCCCCTTCATTCCTTTTGTTTAGAAGAAACCCTTCTCCAGGCTGGGGTTAAGATCCCTGCCAGAGGGATCTGTAGAAAGCCTTGTAAATAAATCAGTTCGTTCATTAACACCTGTGTGGAGTTTGGATTGAGTAGGTCCAAAAGACATAGCTCTGTACAGTGATGATCATGGGGAGGGAATCTTCTGTGCTTGCAATTTCCTTTGAAGTTAACTATTGCTTGCCACAAATGCGGCATTGAAGGCAATCCTATGCAAGTATAGGCAGAAAAAAGGGCTCCAACTCTCATACTGCAAGTATGCCTAAATTTGCATAGGATTGCACTTTTATACAATTTAATTTTTAACTTTTCTTTGTGAGGTTTAATATTTTTCCGCTGTGTCCTTGACAGAGGGCAAAGTTACACTGATGTAAAATTATGGGATGGTGGCTAGAGGATAAGAGAATTGCATTTCTCCTGGCAGTAAAGCAGGAATTGGCAGGTAAAATGTTTACCTTTTCAGCCAGATTTGGATTTTAATCTTTAAGTGTGCATTTTAATATGTGTACACCTTTAAGTATATTAATAGGAAGAGGAACAACAGCTGGTATGTGTTTTATGTCTGAAGGTCTGGCTACCTTCAGATATAAAACGCGTATCAGCTGTTGTGCATCTTCTGTTCAAAACACAGACATAATGCAGATGCAACACAAACCTAAAAATGGAGAAACTTGTTCCTCTTTCCTTATTTCCTCTGTGAATCATTTGTCATGACTCCTGAGAGCTCCAGATTTGCTTGGAAGACGTTTTCAGTACATTTTTCCCTTTATGCAATGAGCATGGTGACCCTGGTTTCCCCTCACAACAGTCCTTTGAGGAAGACTAGGATGGGTGATGGTTTAGTCCAAAGTCATCAAGAGACCTTGATGCCTGAATGGGAAATTTGAACTCGGGTCCCCTTGCCAAAGGCCAGCAACATGCTGACATCGAGGACTCCTGCCGTAAGCAACCTGGGCTCTGATTCCAGCCAAGGTGTGGAAGAGCTGCCGAGATCCATTGGGCCAGTGACATGCAGGGCAATGGTGCTGGAAACCAATCCAGGCCTCCATAATGTGACTGGGCCTAAGCCAGAGAGCTCTGAATGGGGGCTCTGAAGCCTGCACCCTCAAGCCTGCACTTACCAGAGAACTATTTGCTTCCGCATCAGGAACGCTCGTTGGCACAGGATGTGTTCCTGGAGGTATTTGGTTGACAAGAGAAAGAGGAACACCAGAGATTTGCTCCTTCAAGCTTCCTTACTTTTCCCAGAAGTGGTGGATGCTGGGAAGAATGACTGAGGCCAAGTCTATGCTTAAACTCCCGCTGAGGAAAAATTGCTCACTTGGAGCCCTCCACGGCGTGGATGGCTGGGCTTTTTGTCAAGGACAAGCTAGGACACTGAGGGAAATGAGTTCCTCTCCAGGGCATCTTGTTTCACCCCACACGGCTGCCAGTTAGATTCCTGGTTAGGATGTTATTATACTGATTGGCCTTTTAATAAACCAAATAGTCACTGAACTATTTATGCTAATTGTTTAAATTGATACGTTCCATTGATTTAATGTGACTGCATATTTTTATTGTTGCTGCTTTAACTTACTTTGTGAACTGCTGTGGGATATACTTTATGAAAGGAAGTAGATGCATCTCCTAAATAAATAAAAATAAAAGTTCTAGCTTTGTTCAGGGCTAGTTTGCAGAGTATAAGAACCATTCCCGCTGAGGATCCCTGCAGAGAAATAGCAGCTGACCAGCATGGATTTCGGGTGTAATCTCAGCAGTGCTGAGAAAAACAAAGGTTTTTACCAAAAGGGTTTTGCTCCAGGAGAGGCTCCTGTGAACAGAACAGGGAGGGCAGTGGTTTTGCCAGTCCATGCCTTTCTTCTGCAGACACCTGAGCATCCTCTCATGCTGCTCCAAAGTGTTCCCTTGCCCACGGGAATAGGCTGGGGCTGAGGGTTGCAAGGAGCTGCAGAAGAAAGGGGAGCTGGCAAAAATGACCTCCCCTTTCATTCATGGAGGTTTTCTGCAAATGGAGGGTTAGTGCTGGAAACTGCCCCAGGTGTGCCTATTCAAGCAATGAGCCTCTGTGAAACAAAATGGTGGCTTGAGTGTGGCGCAAGATACAAAATGGAGCTGAGGAAGGAGGCTATCAGCAGCACATTGTGTGGCTTGCATATGCATGTACAAGCCTACATCTGAGTTAGGGGCACTAAGAGCCTAGGAAGGGAAGAGTCCTTTTTGATGCTGCCACCATTAAAGGACTGGGATGGAAGTGAGTTGCCATTGTCGACTTACCAGTCAGTCCTAAACCTTCCATCCTTTCCTGCTGTAAAGCATCTGAATCAACTCTTCTTTTGCCACTACTATGCAGATATTGACTTTGCCCTTCATATTTTCTGACTTTACCATGTGGAAAAACAAGCAAGGTTGCATGAGTGTAAATTCGAAATGCTTGAAATGACAGTAGAGCTATGGAGAGAGCAAGGAAAGGAGGCAGAATGAAATCCCAGTTTGTGGCTTTCCCAGAGGAGGGCAGCTTCAAAGCCTCAGTGGTGCCACATGGAAGGGGAGGAGCCCAAAAGCAGAAGTTGCTGCCTAGCACAAACTTTTGCAGTCTGGTTCCACTATGCTGGATGGAGAAGGTGGGAACTCGGGTCTAAGGCATCTTGAAGGTGCTGGACTAGGAAGCTGGCCTAGCACCCATAGCAGCAAGGCCCTTACCGGCTTGCTTGGAAGCCCCTAAACTCGGGCAGGGAGGGATGAGCCGGAGAAGTGTTCCCCTCACTCCGATCACCTACATTTTTCATTGAACAGGCTTTTCAGGGCTTCTTCTGTGAGCCCATTTTAGAGGAGGAATGAAGGAAGCTCAACATAAATAATCTCCTTCCCTCCCCATCAAACAAAGCACTCCCTTCCTCCCTTTCTAACCTCCCCTCTACCACTCTGAGAGAAAGCCTGCATGGACCTTTCCGTGCTGGACATGAGCAGGCAGGGGATGGACTTCCATCCCCTCCAGTCAGAGGTCGAGTGCCGTGTCTGATCTCAGGAGGGGTTCTATGAGCCACCCCATGGCCCCCAACAGCAGCAGCATATTGTACACTAGGAGCTGTTTCTTTGCAGGCAGAATTGCTTCCCCTGAGCATGAGAATGACATTTTGAGGGGGAACAGGAGACAGTGGAGCTAGAGCAACGAGCAGCAGTCTGCTCTGGGGTTAGGGACAGTGGCTTCCCTGAGGCCAAAGTGCTCCCACAAAGGCCTCTGCCCACAATTGTCATGATGACAGCTTTGCGCCTGACCGGCTCCTGTGGATTATTCACCCTCTTTGTCTACATTTCATATCTGTAAACAGCAAGTTATTCTCTACCTATTAATATGATTACTTTATATAACAGTCTTTCCAGCTGGCCACAAAAAGCAGGTTTTGAGCAGCTCAGCAACTGCTTACCCAGAAGTACTGACTGCCATTTGAACTGCAAGAAATATGGTTTTAATAACTGTGCTTCTGCTAACAGATGAGCGCTATCTTATTAAATCTAAATTGGATGTATGTTTGGGGAACTTTAATTCAAATAATTCCAAATTGAAAAAAATGAAGTAGGAGCATGCTAAAGCCTTTTTGTATCTTGGGGTCTGCTTGCAAAATGCTTGCTCAGCTCTCACATTGTCCACCTCTTCCATACAAGGAATGACCATGTGGCAAAAAGGTATTTAGGTCAATAAGTGTGCACCACATTGTGAAGCTCACTCTCTGCAAACACAGACCTATTGCACTGGAATCTAAGAAGCCTGAAGCAGTCTCAAATGCAGTTTGATTATCCAATTTAAGGGCTGATTAACTTATCACATGTTGACTTGCAGAGGTGATGACTAAGCCCTCTTCTCTCATGTCTGTCCAAATGGAACAGAATCAGGTTGCGGCTGCTTGACCTACTCCTGCTGTCTGCTTCTGGAGGAATGTGAAAAGCAGGCTCTATATCCGGACAACTGTAACCATATAAGTGTTGGAGCAGGTGGTGGCGGGACAACTCCAAGCGCTCTTGGATGAAACTGATTATCTGGACCCATTTCAGCCCGGCTTCAGACCCGGGCACGGTACTGAATCTGCCTTGGTCGCCCTGTACGATGACCTGTGCAGGGAGAAGGACAGGGGGAGTGCGTCCCTGTTGGTTCTTCTGGACCTGTCAGCGGCTTTCGATACCATCAACCATGGTATCCTTCTGGATAGGCTAGCGGGATTGGGGGTTGGAGGCACTGCTTTGCAGTGGTTTCGCTCCTATCTCAGTGGCCGATTCCAGAAGGTGGTGCTGGGGGACTATGGCTCTGCACCATGGCAGCTATGCCATGGAGTACCGCAGGGGTCCATTTTGTCCCCTTTGCTGTTTAACGTCTACATGAAACCGCTGGAGAGGTCATCAGGAGGTGTGGGCTGTGGAATCATCAGTACGCTGATGATATCCAGCTCTACCTCTCGTTTTCCACCAATCCAGGTGAGGCAATGGCTGTGCTGAACCAGTGCCTGGACGAGGTAATGGGCTGGATGAGGGCCAATAAACTGAAGCTCAATCCAGACAAGATGGAGGTCCTGTTGGTCGACGGATCGGGCTTCGGGGAGGGTGAATTGAACCTAATTCTGAATGGGGTTGCACTCCCTCTTAGGGACAAGGTTCACAGCTTGGGAGTGCTCCTCGACCCAGAGCTTTCACTGGAAGCTCAGGTGACAGCGGTGGCGAGGAGCGCTTTCTTTCAGCTTCGGCTGATCCATCAGCTGTGCCCCTACCTGGAGTATGACTGCCTGGCGACAATGACACACACGTTGGTGACTTCCCGACTTGACTTCTGTAATGCGCTCTACGTGGGTCTACCCTTGAAGATGGTCCGGATACTTCAATTGGTTCAAAATAGAGCTGCCAGGCTGCTGACAGGGACTGGGCGTTATGTTCACATGACTCCAGTCCTCCGTCAGCTTCACTGGCTTCCCATTGAAGTCCGGGCCTAATTCAAGGTGTTGGTGATGACCTATAAAGCCCTAAACGGCTTGGGTCCTGGTTATCTGAAGGAGCGCTTATGTCCATCTATGCCCGCCCGCCCGCCCCCTGAGATCTGCGGGAGAGGCCCTTCTCCGGGAACCCTCCGTGCAGGAAATTAGGAGGGTGAGTACTCAGAGGAGGGCTTTCTCTGTGGTGGCGCCCAATCTATGGAGTGCGCTCCCCAGAGAGGTCCGCCTGGCGCCGTTGTTATTTGTTTTTTGGTGCCAGGCAAAGACCTTTTTATTCAAATGTCATTTTAATTGTTAATAGTATTTATTCATTTTATTCTCTGGCCAGGGCGACTTAATTTATACTGTTAATTTATATTATTTATTGAAGTTTATTTATGGTTGTGAGCCGCCCTGAGGTTTTGGCAAATGGGGCAGCATAGAAGTCTCCTAAATAAATAAATAAGGGCTACATACAAATTTAATCTTGATTGACTGTGTTGCTAACGGCAGGCTTCTCACCCCTTCCTGCTCACTGTAGCCCCTCCATGCCTTTGAAGAGTTGGGAGACCCTGCTGCAGTGTGGATGTGTGGGGAGTGGAAAACCCCCTCCAAGCTGGATGAGGGACTCTCTACAAGCAGAGACCATTCCAGCTTGGAAAGCAGACCAAGAGAAACCAGAGTCTATCTGTGCTTAGGAGAGTCCCGGCCTAACCTGAGTTCCCAGCCATGCACACTGTCCCTGCACTCCCTTAGCTGTACCATGGAGAACCCATCCTCACCTGCTGTCTGGTGAGCAGAGGTGGGGCAGGGAGAACTAGCACAATGCTCCTCCTTTCCTCCTCTGAGAAGAGGGCCCTGCAGCAGGATGAGGGAGTAGAAAGGACTACACCAGGTCAGGCTGCAGGTGGGAAATGCCATTTATCAATGGTCATCCATCTGAAAATTCCCTGGAGGTTAAACAAAGCACAGACACATTTCGATGGGTCCTAGTCTAGGGGTGGACAACTTGTGCCCCTGTAGAGATTCTTGGACTACAGTCCCTGTAATCCCTTTCCACTGGCTATGCTGGCTTGGACTGATAGGAACTGCAGTCCAACAACACCAGGAGGGCCACAGGTTGTCCAACCCTTTTCTCATTTTTAAGTTGTAAAGGGAGTTTCTCTTCCCTTCCTCTGTCCCTCCTTTCTGGGAACATTCAAAATGCAATTCCTCATGCACACGTGCACAGACTCGCTCACAACTGAAGTGGCACACTCCGTTGTCCCATCCCAACATTCTACTGCCTCCTCCTGTTGCATTTGGAGATGCCGATTCAAGGTGTGGACAAAAAGTCCCTGTGAAAAGAAGGTGCTTAAGGGAAGAAGAGGTTAAGCGGAGAGGCTTGTCTGTGAGGGGCCTTCCACATTTGCATTCTAGCTAGCAAACACCACCGGGCACGTCTGTCTGCAGGGAATACATTTTATCTGGGGCCCTGGAGAGGCACACCCAGGGCTCTGCATTCTGGAATTCTCTCATTTTCAAGATGGAATTGGCAATTTCAGGATGGTGGCTTCTTCACTCAGGACCTCCTTCTGCATTTGCATGATGCAGTTGTACATTTATTTATGTTGTTATAATTACAGCCTAGCTTTTTTCCTCTTGCTTGCTGGCCTCCTTGCCTCTGCTTTATCCTAACAGCAGCAACCCTGTGAGTAGGGTCAGCTGAGAGTCAGTGACTGGCCCAGAGTCACCCACTGAGCTTCATAGCTGAGTGTGGACTAGATCGTGGATCTCCCCAGTTCCTGCCCAGCATGCCAACCCCCACTCCACAAGGGCAGTGAATGGCTTGCTTCTGACTGAATATGAGAGAGTTTACCAGCACATTAAACACACATACAAACAGAGAGAGAGAGAGAGATTATAGCACAGCAACTGCTTGTGATAAGGTAAATTCAACATGATATGAATGGAGTGCCATTCAATCCCTCCTTCCTTCATCTCCTGTGTATACCCTTAACTTTCTTCAGAGGGTCCCTCAAGCCCCTGGAGCAGATTTTGGGCAGTGCAGGGGTAGAGGGGAATCCATTCTGCCAATGGTTTTCATTCGGCACGCAGATGGCCATATTCACAGATCACAAAATGACAGAATGGTTGGGTCAGAAGGGGCCAAGAAGGCCATCAAGTCCACCCCCCTGCCAGTGCAATATGCCACTTACACCATCCTGATCTGGAAAAGCAGCATAAAAGTCTCTTACACTGCAATCCTACAGGTGTTTTCTCAGAAGTAGACCTCTTACAGATCATTGAGAGTTGATTCTAGAGAGCAGCCTTACATAAATAGGTATTTGAATGGTAGAACCCAGGACTGGGTTCACTTTTTGAACCTGCAGATTTCCATAGATAGACTTAGTTGTAGCTGTTACCTTGGGAGCTCTTACACGCTTCAGGGCAGGTGTTCCAAAGATCTAGCTGGAGTATGACAAAGAGCTTTGTCCTACCATGCAGCTGATACGCTGAAATATTATTAAAGGTTATTAACTGATATTCAGTTACAGGACTGAATAAAGAAAAAGACCCACTGCAGCACCAAAGCACAGAAGTCCACGGAGCTGCACACCTGCACAGTTACAAGGGGGTTTAAGTTTACCCAGTTTGGAAACAGTAAGTTATCTGTGGAATGCTCTAGAGTGTGGATTTGGTTCATGGCACTTTCTAATTGCTGCATTTTCTCCACTTTCCCATAAAGGAGATCGTCTACTCAGAGCATCTGCGATCAAGTGGGTGTTCTGTAAATTGAACCTGGGTTGACACCACGCCAATATTTTATAAAGGACATTAATTCATAAATAAAGCATGAGCACAAGAGAAAAAACAGAATAGCAACAATAATAACTATAACAATAATGCATATGAATATTTATGTATTTATCTGCAACATTTATACATAATCTTTTGACCAAATATTTGTTATGGTGTGGTTTACAAGGCTTAAGATACGCCCATAAATACACCTTATACAGGCACAATAAACCTAAGAATCCAATGTTATATATTTTAAACAGAAAAAAGCCCTACAATTCCCAGCATTCCAGAGCCAACATGAATAAGTTACACTCAAAGGTTGCATATGGATTGTTTTTGAACCATAGGTTTTTCTGGAAACATGGGTTATTGTGTTCTCTGAACTCAGCTGTGCAACAAACCATTGTGAAGAACCCACAATTCATATCCCAACAACAAATCATGGTTTTTCTTCATGGGTTGTGCCTGGTTAATAAGCCATGCCTTATTAGCCCAGCTGGATTTTTAAAAAAAGACAATAACCTATGTTTCAACAACAATCCACACTTCATTGACATTCAGCCCTGATTGTGGAGTCCTGTGTTGTCTGAACCAAGTCCATTTAGCCTCAGCAGCCTCAATGCTACAAGTACTTACCTCTGTGGATTTCTTCTTTGACTGCAAAATAAATTTGTCTGATGGAACATAGGTTATAAAGCTTCTTCTAATTCTCCAGCTAATTCTGCCATATTTGCGGGGTCGGGGGAAGTAGGAAAGATTCAAATACACTGCATCTTCTGAGACAAAGTGAAGTAACTCTCTTAGATAGCAGGTTTTGGCCACATGAAACAGGTAGGACCAATGGAGAAGATTTACCTGGACAGTCTTCCAGTAAAAAGAGCTTTGGCTTAATTCCTGCATTACATAAATGGGAATCATAAACATTTGATGAATTAAAGCTCATATGAATCAATGTATGTTGTTGGGAACATTTGGATTTTCAGAATACTTCAGGACTAACAGGTATAAGCAGAGGGAGAACACTTATATTATAAACTATGTGGGTGTTTAACAGTGTTTCAGAAATGCAGTACTAGGCCTCTCAATAAAGCCCTTTTTTGGAGGGGTGCTGCTTTTAAAAGAGAGGAAAACAGTTTTGCCAGTTGATGTTTGAGAAAAAGATTAGTGAGGCAAAATCTGTGTGCAATTAGCTGGCTAAGGCAGCAGGCCCATGGCTGGTATCTCACAGTCTTTCTCATGGTTCTGTCTGCTAGGTGTATTTGGAATATTGCTGTTTGTAATGACAGCACCACTTTTTCCATTTGAAATATATTATATATAACCCCATTTTTTTCCAGTAGGGGTATATGAGCCTGCAGGAGATAACAGATTAATGAGCCAGGAGCTAGAACAAAGCCCAGTTTTTTTCCCAGAGTTCTTTGTTGTTGCTGCCTACCAAAAGCTTGCGTTTTGTACACTTGATTGCAGATGAAGGTGATTTTCCAAAGAAATGCACACATTATAAAAAGTTCTTATTTCAAATATAGAAACTATAAATTCTCTCCTTCCACTCTTTATCAAGACAGGTACTTCCTTTTCACTAGCCTCAAGTTCAGGTTTCTTGTGAAGAAATATTATTGTGCTCAGTTTTATATGTCATGCTGCAATGGCCTTTTGATGGAATATAGCAAAAGGGCCTGCGGTCAAAACAACTTTTTAGTAATATTTCAGAAAGCATGCAGTCCCCCAGGAACAAAAGCAGAAACACACACCCACTCATGCTAACACATATCCAATATGCTTTAAGAGAACTCTTTGAATCTCAGCACAGGATTGATTTCAGCTCGTAACATTTTAGAGGCTAGTAATGTTCTTCGAGCAGAGGTTTTCTGTGTTTCACAGCAAGAACCCTTAAATCACAGATGGCCAGTACCAGGTCAGTTGGGATGGGCACTAGATTGGGCATTCATCAACCACTAAGGGCACCTCCAGCTAAGAGACAGTGGGTAGATTTACATGGCACATTACTCTGCCTGGGATGTAAGTCACAGTGGGTGGGTTTTTTCGAGAACAAACCACAGTGTGCCTGGACAGACAGTCAAGCCCAGTGTGGCTTGTTCTTCTCCCCCATCCTCTTCAGTCCTCTAGATGCTAGCCGAGGGGACATGATAGCAGAACTAACATCTTCCCTTCCATGTTGTGATCATGAGCTATTTGTTGGTTAGCTCCAGCTTTTTTCTCTTTAACCCTTTCCCTTCTCTTTAAACCTTTGCTTTCCACAGTTTCCAGTTTGACACTTCAGGCTATCACTGGTTGATGGTTGTCCACTTTTTTTAAACATTCAAAATGTGCACTTTTTTTTTTTTTTGGTGGGGAGTAAGTGTCATTATGCTTTTAACTGGGCACTTTGAAGAGGATCTTGCACAAGCAAGATCACCGAGAGAAATAAGGGATTTTCTGTTTGTCTTTACTCATGTCTCACTCACTGCTGGACTTTAATCATGGTGGGATCCACTGTACTGATGACATGACAACCTACTGTGACTTAAACAAATTCTGCATCAGTGCATAGATTCTGAGAATAGCTATTTTAGAAAAACAGAACACAAACCACTTTGGGTAGAACGGACTGGGTTTGGGTGACATGACAGCCAGACTTGATTCCTACTTACCCACAGTAGGTTCTTGTGTCATCTGAACCAGGTCAGTGTCACTATTGTTTTCAATGAGCACTGTGTTCTCACTTGGCCAGGCACCACACCTAGTGAGAAAATGTTCCAGCATCCTTTGTGAAGACACATAAACTATTGTGGCATGGTACCAGTTCAGGTGGGGTCTATCTAGGTTGGAGATACTCGGCTCTTTCAAAAAAGCATCTGGCAAGATCTCCTTCAATTGCTGTGTTCTTGTGTAACCCAGTGTTCATTCTGTTGTCAGTTTTTTCCTTCAATAACCTGCAGTTCTGACCAATTTGTTATGAAGAATCCAGATGTCTTCCCAGAAGACTCCAGCTCTGCTGCAATGATATCACATATCCCCAGTGCTGCTTTTATATTTTGTGTCTGGGAAAATGTTATTTCCCCAGCTAGCATATCCAATGTGATTGTAATTGCTGTGCGGAATTGTGGTTGCGTGAGTTACTGATCATGGTCCGTGATGTCATTCCCAACAGTAATGCAGCTCTTCAGCACACCTATTGCCTAGGCTGTTGTTCCTGGACTGGCCCACAAGTTTAGACCAAGTATGGGTGCCTTTGCTGATCTGAAAGGCTGCTAAGTTAAGCAGCTGTGGTGGCAACTGCAAGCGAAATAGAGGATACCACGGAAGAACTGAGAAAGGCAGCTGTGCCCCAATCTTTCTTTGTCATTCTGATGGAGCAAACGGAAAACGTAAAGTAGAATACTGCTAGGCCTTCTGCCTAGGAAGGTCTCGGCAGTTATAGGTGGCCTATAAATACATGTATGTATGTATGTATGTATGTATGTATAAATAGAGCGCATTTCACATCCAGCAAGGCAGAATGCAAGGGCCGGGTCGGGGAAGAGATTCAGGGCAGACATCCACACAGGATATAGTTAAACTATGAAATTCACTAACACAAGATATGATGACCATCATCTTTGGAAGGAGATATTCATTATTATGTATTTCTTAGTGTGTGTTACAAAACCTGAATCACACCTTGAAGATCCAAAGTAAGTAATGATGGTCTTTCGTCACATATCAGTGGACTTGAGGCCAAGTCCTAAAATATCATTTTAATTTGAAATCGCTTACGTTCCCTCTTGCTTTGAATATATCCACATCTGTGATCAGTCTCATGGAGTCACTTGTGATTTTCTTTTGTTCCTGTGTCTCCATGAACACGCACTTCTTGTTCTTGTTCATACCTGCCAGAAGCAAAAAGGACAAGCTATAACTCTACCTGATACACTGTATCAAGCTTATTACCTATAAGGCAGAGGAACTCAGTTCCACTGTAGGAGCCAGTATGCCCAAAATGGTAAAACACTGGTGTGGTATCCTTGCTTTTCTCTTATGCTCTTTGAACACCTTGGTCGTGGCTGAGGTTTCCCCGGGTCACAGTCACTGTGGCACCACCTGCTTGGCACTTGTCCTTTTGGTCCTTTCACACCCAGCCTGTGCTCTCACTGTGTGCCATCCATGCATGTGTACCCCGCTCTCCCCGAAAGAGCTCGTAGCAACATACATGGCTCCTCCTGTCCATTCTGTTCTCACAATAACCCTGGGGCAGCTCAGGCTAAGAAAGCCTCCCCCAACTGGAGTCCACTAGGGGATGCGTCCAGGGTGGATCTAGATTACCTGCATTGGCATAAGTGGACTATTTGTGCTGCCACCCCCCTCCCCCTGCCCACTTCCCCATGGGAGCTCCTTCAGCTCCACGAAAATGCTGTGCGGAGGGCTTTTCCACACAAGGCATCGATCAAGTGCTCATTATTCCCTACTCACAACTGTTTATGGGTTCTATAAACAATGATACAGCCTTCCAGTTTAAAGAGCACTTTCAGCAAGCATTTTTAGAGCAAGGAAATGCAGCAGATAATCAATAAAGCAAAAGAGAGTGTGACTTCCTTTTGAATATTTGTGCTATTCTAGTATAGCATGGAGCCACCAAGAGGTGGTAGTGGTGGTTACATTGCATTTATATCCTGCCTTTTGTGCTTGCAAGAAGCCCAAGGCAGCTTACATCGCTCTCCTCCACTTCATTTTTGTTGTCACAACAACCCTGTGGAGTAGGTTAGGCTGAGAATCTATGACTGGCCCAAAGTTGCCCAGTAAGATTCATGGCTGAGTGGGGACTAGAACTGAGATTTCCCAGGTCTCCAGTCCAACATTTTAACCACCATACTAGACTAGGTCCAGCAGTTATATAGTGGAAAAGCAGGAATAATTGATATAATAGAAACAGGGAGGGAAATATCCCTTGTGCAGTGCTTGGATCTTAATTCTGTGATGAAACGGATTAACAGTCTTGCGTAGAAAATCTAAGAGAATCAGGATGTGGGGATTTTGCTTGCAGGGG
This sequence comes from Varanus komodoensis, assembly GCF_004798865.1. Classification (NCBI taxonomy): domain Eukaryota; kingdom Metazoa; phylum Chordata; class Lepidosauria; order Squamata; family Varanidae; genus Varanus; species Varanus komodoensis. The sequence goes on along the minus strand of NW_025336087.1, from coordinate 13,245,461 downwards.
TTGCCAGGATGTGTGGCAAGGCCAGTGGGGTGGAGCAGAAAGTGCAGAAACCACATGGCCTGGGCAGCCCAATGATTGGGCAAATATTTGTGTGTCCTGGACAGGGCACAGGACTGTTGCTGATGTCGTATGAGGCCAAACCCTGCATGCTGCACCTTGTTCCAGCTTCACTTTGGAAACATGATTGGGGACCCTCTGGGGCCAAATTCAGGCCACATCCTGGCCCTAATGGCCATTAGCTCTTCTATAATTTGGTTACAATATGGTACAGCCCCACTCTTTCTGTTTTAAGTCCTATTCAAAATTACAGCAACCTCCCGCCCCTTGAGATCAGCAACAGATGCCCTTCTCCGGGAACCCTCTGTGAACGATATTAGGAGGGTGAGTACCCGGAGGAGGGCCTTCTCTTGGGGGCGCCCACCTATGGAATGCGCTCCCCAGAGAGGTCCACCTGGCGCCGTCGTTATTTGTTTTTCGGCGCCAGGCTAAGACCTTTTTATTTAAAACTTATTTTAAGTGTTAATTTATTATGGAGGATTTTTAAAAAAATTTAAGCCAAGATGCACCGGGTTTTAATATTTTTAGTGTATAAATTTTTATATGATTTTGTTTGTTTTTGTTTTTGTTGTGAGCCGCCCCGCGGCTTTGTTGCAATGGGGGCGGCATAGAAATGTTTTAAATAAATAAATAAATATTCCTAAATGTATACCTAAAAATCAGAATATGCAAATCTATGACTGCTTTTGTCTTCTCGTTAAGCTAAACAATGCTTTTTTGATGATACATATGTGATCACACTATTTCTCAAGCTCTAAGTCTTGTCCTTTTTAAATTAAGCATTGCAAGGGATACTTCCTAGAAACACAAAAACTGAAGACAGAGAAAATGGAAGGCAAGGAGCTGTTTCCAAAGAAGCGGGTGGGTGCAAGGCTGCTGTGATGAGCAAAGACCAAGAACTGTTGCTGAGTTCCAGAGATCCTTTGTTTTCCAGGCACTAAGCAACTCCTTCATTTCAAAATGCCATTTATCTTCCAACAGCACAGTGTGCAGCCAGATCGATCTTACTAGAAAAGGGCATTTTAAGTGTGTATAATGAATGTGTGGGCGTGATAGTCTACTAAGAGCTAGGTGATGAATCTATTGTTCCACTTTACGACTTGCTCAAGAGGAATTAGGTCCCCCCACACACAAAAAGATCACTCTGCGGCAGAGAGTAAGTCCACACACTCCACATCCGGGCTTTGGACTGATATGTCTTAAGTGCTAGAGTTTGTTTAAGGCAAGCAGCACTAGATTCTTCATATAGTTTCTTTATGAACTGCTTCCCAGGCAGGGCACAGGATGAGATTAATCTGCTGGGTCCTGTTTGCACTTTAGGAAACAACTGAGCTCTGAAAACAGAGCATTCTGAATTCCGGTCACTATTTGTCCTAAATCTGAAAGGCAATTTAGTTTCTAACATCTTTTACATCAAGATTGTTTTTCAGATATTACACACCATTCAGTTAACTGGAAATATTAGCACTGTTCAAAGACAGAGAAAACTAAAGAGGGGGGAAATGAAAGGTATTCTAGCAAGAATATTTTACACTATAAACAACAACAAAAACAACAGATCCACATATATGAACATATCTTTCAGTTAGTGACAAAGCATTATTATTTTCTGTTGACATACTGAAAGATAACCATGTGCCAAACTCCGAAATTCTAGCAGCACTGGTAAGCTTTGTATATATTTCTGCCTGTTTTTCCCCCAGACAGGGTTCTCACATATGTATTAATTTAATTAAGTCTGTTTATATCCCATCAGCCTGGAATTTGTAGCAAACAAGAACCCTGGCAAGAGCTGCAGTTATGGTGTGATTGCTTCAGTGAGAGACCAGCCTGGAGGTAAGCTAAGAATCAAGGTGACAATCACACTGGAGGTCCCTTTCTGCCTTTGGTGCGCTGGTGAACTTGATTCTGCCTCTGCGCAAACAGACGAACTGTGCTATTTCAGGAATTTCAGCGATTTGGTCACAAAGCCACTTTGATCCTGCTCCGATTTTCCATAGTTGAAAATGTGGCAGTTAAGATAGGGTCTTGTCTTATCTAAAGCCGAGTGGCTGCTGCTTAAATAAATTGCCAACTTTCTTCTTCCTCTTGTACTTCTGATAATAAAGGGAAGGGTACAAAATGATTCACAGATCTTGTTAAGGAGAGACAGGAGCCTGGGAAGAATGACTGCTTTCCACTTTGGAATGGAAGGAGAGGTTCTGTAATGTAAATACGCCGTTGCTAATTCCTGTGTCGCACAAGGGTCCCAGCCCACCCCTAGGCTCTCTGTGCGCAGGGGTGGTCTTCCTTAATCAGCTACCACTTACTTCCACAGCGTAAAGCTGGATGGTATTTCTCCAGAGGGCAGCCTCGGAATTTTATTTGTGGATTGCTTCTTGTGCGTGTTGTGCCATTTAATTGTGGGTGGCCTCTTCTCTCTGGCTGTGCACTCTCTGCGTATTAAGTGCGTGCTTCCGAGGGTCCTTCTCCATCACTTCAGGAGAAAGGACTGGCAGCACTGATGCGATGCCAGCATCACTATGACTCTGCCAAGTTGTCTGGGGCTCTTTGGAGGAAAGTGGAACCCTAACAAATATGCTGAAATATGGTCACTGTGGAAGCTAGAGATGTATTTCCATTTGTCACCGTATGCCCACTAGTTGTGCTGCGGGGTCACTTCGGAGGGTTAGTCTATGAGAATGAAATGAGGGGCAGCGTAGGGGCAATCCTACCTCCCAACGGAGACTGCTAGCAAGTCTTCTTGGCAAAAATGTCCCTCCCTCCTCACATTAATTTAACCTCTTATTTGACAACTGGGGATGGGTAGGAAATGGCTACACCCTTAAACAGCAGTTAGCAAGCTGTAGTACTGAGCTCCAACTTCCATAATCCCCAGCCATCATGGCCAACTGCCAAGAATAATGGGAAGTGTAGTCCAATTATACCTGGGGATCACAGGCTGGGAACAACTGCCTCCAGAAACCTGTCTTTGGGCCTGGGTTTCCCATTCCTAAAAGCACATGCATGTCAAAACATCAAGCATTTTGACCCATATTAACTTCAGCAGCAAAACCCTTCATTTTTGTTCTTGACTCATCACACTTAAGCTCTTCCTCCTCTCTGATGTTGGTGAGAAAAATGCAACTTTAACAACTTTTCCCTGCAGCACAGATAGATGGTGCCTCTAATCCAGAGGTACTGAGCCTCAGACCAGAGGGCCAAGCCAGGTTTTGGCCCACTGCATGTTTCTCACATGGCCACACCATCTTCCATGTCACCAAGGGATTCCTGCAAGGGACACCTGCATCTTTTGGTGACATCTTAGCTTTTCCCCAGATCTTTTCAAGTTTAAAAGACTGCAATGCTTCTCTGAAGAGCTTTAGAGTACAATTCTATGGTGGTAGAATTTGGAGGCTCACAAGCTCTCTGAATTTGGAGGCTCACAAGCATCCTATGCAGGGTGGAAAGAGCTAGGGATGAGATGAAACATAATGGAATGCAAACCTCTAGCACAGTGGTAGCAAACCTACAGCAAGCGGGCCACAGCGGGCACGCAGAGCCCTCTATGTCAGTGGGCAAGCCTAGGCTTTTTCAAAATCGCCCTCTTTTAAGTGGAACTTTAGCCCTATATTAGGGTTAGGGATGTGCACCAGGGTAGGGTAAGGGTTAGTAGAACGAGCTGTCCTGGCATGATTTTGATGGTTGAAATGTGCTTAGACTGGGCAGAAATGATGAGCTGTACAGAAAAATCTACTCATGGAAGGCTTTTTCAAAATCACATTATTTTCAAAGGAACTTAAGCCCTGTATTAGAGTTAGGGGTTTGCACCAATGTTGGTTTAGGGTTAGAAAAATTAGGTGTCCTGGTATGATTTTGAGGGTTAAAATGTGTTCAGAATGGGCAGAAATGTTGAGCTGTACAGAAAAAGCTACTCTAGGAAGACTTTTTCAAAATCGTCCTGCTTTCAATGGAACTTTAGCCCTGTACCAGGGTTAGGGGTCTGTACCAGTGTAGGGTTGGGGCAGTGGGGGTGTCCCCATGGCATGCCTGCCACAGTGGGCACACAGAGCCCTCTCTCTCGGCACGCCAGCCAATTCACGCCAGCATCACCCCAGCTGCCGAGCATCGGATTACAGGGCAGATAGGGTCCATACGCATGCTCTGAAAGGAGCAGCGGTGCCAGACGATGATGTCACGAGCCACGACTTATTAGGCGCAACTCGTCCGAGCTTTTGCGTAGCCAGTCAGTGCACTTCCAAGGGTATGTATATATTTACTTGGACTCACTGTGATTTTTTTTCCAAACTAAAACTAAAAGTTTTCAGGTTTTGGTGCAGGGTTGGCACTTTGCAATAAATAAGTGGGTTTTGGGTTGCAGTTTGGGCAGTCGGTCTCTAAAAGTTTTGCCATCACTGCTCTGGCATTTGTGGACCTCTTCTTGTGCTCAGCCCTGTCTTGGAAAGCACGGTGAGAGGAAATCTGCAAACACCTGTGGAGCCTGGGTTGCACAACTGGCAGCTGTCTTCCGTGACAGGTGCAGCAGCACAAACAAAAGGCAGGTGATGCAGAAGAAGCATGCCGCTCGTGTAGCTGAAAGGTGGGGCTCCATTCCTGATGAACCACACGTGAACAACCTTCTTTCTCAGTGCTGCTGTCCTGTCCACTCCTGGATCCAGTACACGTGCCTTGTCCTCAACTGCTCATGGCTACCTTTCTGCTCATATACCTCAACATATTTCAGCCAGGGCTCTTCACTCCTCCAGTGCCAACACCCTCCAAGGTCTCGTGATGTCTCTGCAGTCTGTGCCCTTTCTTGGAAGGGCTCTACATGATGCCATCATCCTCCAGGGCCCTCCTGTCTTTTCCAAACATTCTCCCATTGTTTATTTATTTATTTATTTATTTATTTATTTATTTATTTATTAAAACATTTTTATGCCGCCCCATTCGCCGAAGCCTTTTAGAACAAGGATAGCGAGCTATTATTTAGCCATCACACTAAATCATGCGAAAGGAAGCACATGTATTTCCATAATTGCACTACCCCGCATTGCCACCTTGTGGTGGTGTAACAGAATATATAGGATGGCAGAGAAAGAAAGCCTCCAAAGAGAGCCCCATGAGTAAACAAAGTGTTCTTACTTTCTCAAAGAAAATGGAATCCTCAGTAAAACATAGGGTTAAATGCCTCCTGCAGAGAAGCCCCCAGAGCAGTTCTTCCTCTTCCTCACTCTGAGCTGTTGCCACAACCACCACCTCATGTTGCTGAACCCAACAAGATGCCTGAGGGAAGATTCTGCTGCATAGCTCATCGCTCATGCCTTGCCTTTCAAATTAACTCACATCTCTCTGGCTGTATGTGTCTGAAGCAGAAAGCAACTGTAAACTACATGTGCTCAGGCAAAAAAATCTTGAAAATCATGCAAGGGTTAAGAAAAATAGAAAGGGGTTGCTTAGCCCAACAAGTCAAATAACTTTAAAAACTGAAGTGGGATATGCTATGGCAGGAAGAAGCGGGGTAAACTAACCAAAAAATAACCAAGTGTACAAGTGGGTTTCGTCTAGGGAAAATATTGTTCAAAAAGAAGGGAAAGGAAATCATTTTCCTTTTAATTCCTCTGTTTAAACCCAATCTTACAGCTGACTTGAAACCCGGCACATAATTATTTGCATTTTTAAAGAAGGGTATTCAAATTACATATGAACAATGGTTAAGACACCTAATCATGCACAATTTTAACTTGGAGAAGGAAATGTCAGACAAAACCTTTTGCAATTTTTATCCATTTTTATCTTATAAAAATATTTAGATATGCTTAGAAACATTTTTCCAAATATCGTTTAAGGTTGGTGTTTAAAAGCCTTTTATCTATGAAATGATAAGCTCCTTGAGGAGGAAGAAGATGACGATGACAACAAAAACCTATTATCTTAATTTTCTTCGTCTTTTCTTCCTTCTATACTTGACAGAAGGTCTCTTACTTGTATGCTCACTGATTATCCATCCTGTTTTATCTACCTGGAACAGAACGTTTCACTGCAATAGAAGTATTTTCTCAGAGATGTGTTGTACAGTTGAATAAGTAATTTTGATCGTGCAAAAACAAATCCACATCATATTCTTACAACATACTTTTGATCAGTTTCCTTAGAAGGTAGAGGTAGATGTCAGGGCTTCCCGGATTGGCAGCCCTCAAAATGAACACTCGGATCCACAGGGAGAGCTCTCTGCTACAAACCTCATCCATTTTATTGGTGAGAACACCCAGGAAACCCCTCTGCAGAGACAAACCTTCACAAACAGCACTGTTGGATAGAGGCACGCCCAGCAAGTACAATTTTCTAACACATACACAGAGTGTTTTGTAGGCTTCTAGTCACATACACAGGAACAGAGCAGATGATGAGAAAAGAATAGGCACATAATGTATTTATACATAAAACAATGTGAGAGATCTGCAGAGGGGACATGAGATGATTGTACAGCAAATATTGGTGATTAAAGAATCTTGACATGACAATCAGTAAGGTACGTGAATCAGTACAGGTTTTGAGTTTGAATTAAACATGTAAATAAGAGCGATTGCGATATTGCTGGAGAAACCAGTCTGGCAGCTTGCCACTGCTAGAAGAATGGTCACAACTAACTTTCCTCAAGAGTTGCATTCTGCAGAGGATTAACTTTTTGCAACTAAATGTAGCAGCAAGCTCAGGCTAGCAGAGAGTCCCAGTCTCTTAAAGGAAATGATGACTAATAGCTCTTCAGCGAACAAAAGGGGAGCCTGGCTTGGAATTCTGGTTATTTCTGGGCAAGAGGAGCAGGGACACTGCAGGTTTGGTTTTATATCGCAAAGGCACATATAAGCAACCTTTCTCTATAAAGATTTATTTGGATTTCCCAACATAGCCAACCAGCCTTTACATTGCATATGTTTGAGGTTGTAGTTAGCATCAGTTCCCTCAGAGACTTGCTTGTTCCTCTTTTCTGCTTTAGGGTTGAAGGGGAGTGGGTTTAATTCCTTACAATGCTTTGGTTGGTTGGTTTATTTATATCCTGCCTTCCCCTTCAAAAATGCAATTCTTGATAGCAAATACAAATTAAAATACAAGATAAAAATTGCAGTTCTCCAGTATTAAAACATAATTGACAAAGTAAAAGCAGCAGCAAGATGAGAACACAAAGAGCCAGAACTGTTAAATTATGGCTGTAGCCCTTTACTCACTTACCTGGGCTTAAATCCCATTAAAGTCCTTGGCACATAGTTCCCAGTAGAGGTCCTTATGGTTGTGCTGCATGCTGAACCACAATTGAATCAAGCTCTTATCTTAAAGGGAATGTTTTAAATTGCTGGCAGAATACAAGTATGGAAGACTTTAAAAACAAAACAAAACAAAAGAGGTGTTTCAAAAGATCTAAATACAGAAGAGTTTTCAGCTAAGTTGGTAATGGTGTATGCATAAATCAGTTACCAGTTTCCAAATCAGAAGAAGATCACTCCCATCTCCTGGACCAAAAGTAAGATTATCCAATCCAATCAGAGTGCCATAACAACAGCTCTTAATAAAGCGAGGGCTTTTGGAATGATTTGTATAACTGGGAATCTACTTGCAGGACTTTTCTGACACAGAAAGGGTACAGAACCAGCCTGAGAGCTATCTTTCAGGGGTTGCATCCAGCAATGGGCTGTATATCATTTGATAAAATGTAAATTCAATTTCATCACTATTATTTATTTATTTATTTATTTAAAATGTTTACATGCCGTCCTGTCGTGAAAGCCTCAGGACGGCTTACATAAATGAAGTACAATAAAATAAACTATAACATGAATAAATTATCCACCCACACTGGTTGCAGTTAAAAACATACAGGACACAATATTAAAACTTATTAAAATAGTGCTGAAATAAAAGGGCCTTAACATGGCACCGAAAAACAAATAATGATGGCACCAGGTGGACCTCTCTGGGGAGCGCATTTCATAGGTGGGGCGCCACCACAGAGAAAGCCCTCCTCCGGGTACTTTGCCTCCTAATGTCTTTCATGGAGACATTTATTTATTTGAGCAAGTGTCTATAGCACAAAATAATCATCTGCTCTGACTCTTCTTCTCCAGTTAAGAGACCATCTACCATTCTTTCCATGGAAGAATCCAGTCCTCTTAAAGATATTTTTCATCTTAGGAAGGGCCAAATGTAAAAGGGGCTGGATCAAAAATACATCCAATACCAAAAATATTTCTGCTTAAAACTTTTGCTGCCAGAGACTAAGCTTTAGAAGAGCATTTCAACCTTTGGAAATGGGGAAAATGCACCAAAACTGGGGGACCACCCAGCGATTGTTGGTTGAAGTAAAGGGGCTATGGCTAACTTGAGAACCCAGAGGGCCAACTTAGGACCCCAAGAAGGCTTTGAGTTCTGCCCCCTTCCACCTTGGAGTCCTCCTCTGAGCAAAGTGGGGCATCAAGACCAGAGCACCTGACATCCCTTCCTCCTGACCTTGGGATAGATCAGGGCAGGTATCATTAGATCTGTTTTTGCCCCATAATCCCAACACAACCCCAGCTTTATTCATCTGGTGATCTGGCTTCTGTGGTCCCCATGGGGGGTGGGGGGTCCCTCACATAATAAGCTTTGTCTGGATTTCTATTGCTGGGCTTAGGACCAAACATAATCACATAAACGGAGACTTTCATTATCTATGAATTTCCTAGGTGCATTTTACTGTTCTCACAAAAGAGTGGAGCTGAACACAAATACTTGTGGCAAGGGATGAGACAACATATTCATCAGCTCTCTTTGTTTCTCTTTATGTGTTTGTTTATTTTCAATGTTCCACCGGAATTCACAGTTCTTTGCGCCTTTGAGATAGTGGAGGTCATATTTTTAAGTGGGAAAAAAAGAAACAGGGGAGAGAAAACAGCAAGCAGTGATATAATGAAGAAAATAACCTTCTTCCCTTTTATCTTTGAATGCTACTAAGCATCTAGGTTTTTCTTTTCTTTTTTGTTAGGCAGGCTAAGTCTTACTCTGCTGCATAATAAATCAAAAGAGCCGCACATTCTGTAACAGAGATATTTCCTTTGAAGTATAACCTGAAATGTACAATTTTCTTATAATAATAATCATCATGCCTTGTCCAGTTTTTGCGGTTCTGTTTCTCTGTCCAGTTGTTTTTATAACATCTGTGGTTGTCTGAATATTGGATTTGGAATTCCAGATGCTCTGGCAAGAGGAAGAAATAAATGTTCATACAGAGCTCAGAGAAACCTTATGCCACCCAAGTTGTTGCTGTATCTGTGGGCTAGTTTAAAGGCTACTCAGCCAGAACCCTTTTCCCTTCAAGTTGCTGCAGGCCCAAGACCTGCTTCCCTGAGAGTCACCCCCGTTAAGCTCAATAGGACATAGTTCTACAGAAATGTGTGCAGGATCACATTGTAAGACATCCATAACCCATGATAAAGATTATTTCACGAAGCTATTATTAGGAAAGAACTGTATGAGACAATTAGATAGATGGAGATATGAAAAAGGGAGGTGGGGTAATATCCAACAAGTAAAATGATGGAGTTCTGATAAAGAAAGCTTCATTTTAGACTGCAGTGCATTCCTGGGAGTAAGCCCCACTGAACTCAGTGAGACTTGCTTCTGAGCAGACCTGTATTCGATTGCAGCATTCAATAAACAATGAGCACAGACTCTGTTGAAGTCAGTTATACGATCTGTTAACAACCCCACTGCTAACAGTCTGTTGTTGTTGTTGTTGTTTTGTGCATGCTGTCAAGTTGTCTCCGACTTATGGTGACCAGATGAAGGAGGGCCTTCTAAATGTCCTGCCCTTGACAGCCCTGCCCAACTCCTGCAAACTCAGGGCTGTGGTTTTCTTGTGGAATCAATCTTTCTCTTCTGCCTTTGACTTTCCCTGGCTTTATTGACTTCTGCAGTGAGTCTTGCCTTCTCATGAAATGCCTGAAGTAGAATACATTTATCGAATATTATCGCTGTCCAGTAGTTTTAAAGCCTATACAAAGGTGGTTGTTTTTTAAAGCACATTTTCTTCAGAAAAATATAATGAATTGCCTTGTCACTCAGAAGCATTCACCAGTAATTTTCAATAGGCTTCTATTACAATTGGAATTATTTGCTCTGGCTTCCAGTACTCAGTGCCTTCACCTAGGTCAGCAAGTTGGTTTAGAATGTCATTTTATGTTCCCATGATTTTTATATATGCCTATATGTATGCTGTCTTTTCCTGAATAAATCTAAATCATATTCATCTTTGCCCTGGGTGATTCAGGCTGCCTGACATCCATTAAAACTGCCAGCCACTTGGAAGCATGACATTTTGGTGTTAATTTTCATAAAAGGAGGACGCTTGAATGGTAATTTAAGAGTAACTAAGGAACTAGTACATAAACTATGACTAATATTCATAGACACCCCCACCTGCCAATTCACAGGTTCTCTGTGTGGAGTGATCTGCAAACATAGGAAAGGCGGCCAGACTGCATCACTGACACATCCCTCACCCCTGCATTAACACCCGTACATTAAATGTATACAGCTGTATCGGGGAAGCTCACATACATAGGATTCTGTGTGCATAGGCCTCCCCTGTGCAGATGTCCAGGCTAAATACCATGCAATGGTATGGTCCAGCAGGCCCTTATGCTTGAGGAGACCCTTCCATAGCCAACATCCAATGCAGGCCTGTATTTGTTCTAGGGCTGAGCTGCACCGGGGGTGGGTCCATGCTGCAAAAGCATTTGTGCAAAATAGTCATGATCTTCACTCAGATGTATCCTCAGGACGTCACAGCATTGCCAGACCTGCTTGACTGAAGGATGACATCGCATCAGCCTGGTTTGGCTGGGATCGTGTCAGGGAACAGCCTCTTCATGTGTGGTTTAATGGCTGTAGACCTGCAGATTGGGGCAAGAAGCAGCTCAGCAGCACTGCAGGTCAATGGCAGAGCACCTTTCATCTCCAGGTAGATCAGAAAAAACTCCTGCTGAGACCCCGGAAAGTCTATACCAGTCAGTGTTGATAATACTGAGCTAGAGCAACCAACAGCCTAACTCAGCCTAAGGTGAGCTCCTATGTTTAGGAAGTGACTATCTCATGGGGGCGTAAGCAAGGGAGGAGTTTGCCTACTGAAATCTCTCCTCTTTGGCTCAAAAGCTTTTCACTGGTGGACGTTTGGTGCAGCCCACAGTTCTATCCTTGACTGTTGAAACCTAGTAGTAATTTCCTTGCCACTTTGTTTTACATAAAGGATCAGGCAGTGTGGCAGCTGGCCATGCCCAGTGCCCATGTACATGCCGTGAAAAGATTCCCAACAAAAAGTATTATGGCTCTTTAAAGTTTAATTGATGGATGATGATGCCAGTCTTTGAGGAGAGCAGTGCATGTCATCAGATGCTTTAGGTGTCCACTTGAGTTTCATATGTTTGTAGGGACACTGTAAAGAGTGAGGTGAGGGGGAAAGGGAATGCAGAAAGTACCGTTTGCATTTGTGTGGATTAAATGTAATCTCATGTGAGTTTTGAAATATGAAGCCACCCAAGTCCCTGGACCGTAACAACTAAAATTTCTCCTTTTTTAATGAATGTTTTGCTAGTACAAATCAAAGTAGATTAAAAACTCCACAAGTAAAGAAATATGGGTGTTGCTAGTTAACAACAACTGAGGTTCTAAGTAATTCTGACATCCATGTTGGTGGTCACTGTTAAAACAACCGTGAAAGATGGGGAGTTGAAATGTCATTTGGGCTAAAAGTAGCTCTGGGGATACCCCTTTTGGGCTGAAAGAAACCAAACAGCTTCAATGGGAGGGTGAGTAGGTGGCTTCGCCAATTCTTACAGTTTTATTACAAGCCTTGTGGTTTATTATTTGGTTTCTTTCAAAGTGCTTTTTCGAAGAGCTGCATATAAGGAATCTCAATTTGCCTTATTAAACTGGTGACGTGAAAAAAGGAGAAACCTTGGGAAGTCTCAGACTTCCAGAGTCATTTTTAAAAGTATTTTAAATCAACAATATATGAACAAAAGAAAAACAGGGTTGCTTTTCCATACCTTTACATGACACAGAACTAGCAAATGCTAAAGAAAGCTACTAGCGTAGCACATTATTTGTCAGAATAGCCATGACAGCCTAATTTGCTGTGATTTGGGGTTTGTACAGTATGAAAAATGCCTTGGATCGGTGAACTCAGGAAAAGAACATGGCCAAACATAAGGTAATGCAGTAGATAAGAATGGATTGTAGGTGATTTGGTGAAAAATGCCAATTTCTCCAAATAGTTATTCTTGGTAACAGAAGCAAATTTACCAATAGGCTACCCTGGGCAACTGCCTGGAACGATACTTTAAGATGCTCTGGAAGCTTCTTATCTTAAAAAGAAGCTTTGTTCCGGCTTCCTGTTTCTGTTTAATTCCCTCCTTAGTCACTACTTGTTTTCTGGAGCACCTTCCTTAAGAGAGGTGTCCTCTGGTGCTGTGTCAAGATTGATGCATTGAAGCAGTGATGCAGAACCACTTTGGGGTTGCGGAAAGATGGCCCCGTCACTGGAGGCTGCCTGAGATCCGGTGGGCATAGTCATGTCTCCTGACATTCAGACTCTGGCTAAGACGCCAGATGGATCCAGTCAGGGAGCACAAGCCCCTGTCGACCAGAGTAGATCCACAGGCTGGAAGGTCCCACTAAGACTCAACCCTCAAGCCCTGTTCTCTTGCACTGAGGGCCATCTTGAGAAAAAGGGGGAGCACGGTTCCAAATGTGAGGCCCACCTATACATGAACAGCCCCTTGCGCATGGGTCTTTGTCTTCAGCCGTCCACAGCCAGAGTGTACATGGCAAAGGCAGGGCTAGCCAAGCCCAGGACCAGCATACAGCCAGCCTCTGTCTTCAACTCATGATTGCCCTGCATATGAAGAAGGTGTGAGAAAGGTTTCAGCCACATACCAAGCTGCTCTTTGTTGGCCTGGAAGTTCAGTTATATGACCATGGTAGACGTGCACTTCACTCCTTTTGAACTACCATTTAGCCTGCCACAGCAAGGCTTGTGCATGCCCAGTTGACTTAAGATCCCATCTGTTCTGAGAGCTTTCTTGGACCTCCTCCACACTGGCTCTCAATGCTGAACTCATTGCTGGGCTCTCATGGCAGCTCACACTGAGACCGGCTGGGGCTCCCTGGTAGAGCCCCTGCTTTACATGCAGAAGGTCTCAGGCACAGTCCTTGGCTTCCCTGAGTAGGGCTAGGAAAGAAGCCCTCCTGAAGCCCTGCAGAGCCACTGCCAGTGAACATTACTGGGCTGGGAAGACCAGGGGTCTGGCTCGGTCAACACTAGCTTCATAGGTCCCTGTTACTAAGATCATAGGCTTTGTCATCTGATTCCTGTGAGGAACATTTTCCAGTGATGCTGCCCTAAATAATCCAGTGAGTGTTGAGACAGCTTAGTTCCCAAGACTGATGGGAATGAGATAAAACTGGTGGGGTGGGGGGTTTCCTCCTCAGAGCCTGGAAAATAAGGCTATGTGAGGTGCCTGAACTGATTCAGTGCTTCATACGACACAGCCTTCGGAATGCGGACAAGCATTTTCGGTTGATTGTGGTGACTTTGCTGACACCAGAACCTTGAACCTCACTGATAAAGTTGTGAGTGAATTGGGAACGGCACCTTATCTGCTACGCAGGGGTCTGAATACCAAAGATTTCTTTCATTTGGCCTCTCCTCCCATTCATCGTGGCCTTTCATTGAATTATACTGTGTTATCAGAGGCCCAAAAATGGGAAACATCCAGATATGAACTAAATGCTCCCAGTGTTACATACCATCTTGGCAGCTGAAAGTGGTTCTTAGGACTTGAAAAACATGATGTGTCAAGGTCCTTAGCAACTATGTCAGTACCATATCATTTTCCCCAGCTTTCTCCAGAATACCTTTTCATGTTATTCTATTGGAAAAAATGCAATGAGCCATTGTAGCTTTACACTATGAGATGCACCCCCATTTAGGCTTTGCACATAAGGAACCAAGGCTGGGAAGGAAAGATTTCTGGATGACCAGATAGATGATTGCCTCTGAGCTGGGATGGATCTGCAGCATTCCTACCTTGCTGTAATCTGAAACATTCTGGATGCATTTCAGTGCTGGCAGCAAACCACCAAATGCATTTATTTTTTAATGTAAAGGCACTTGGCAGTGGCAGGATCTCTTTAGCACAGGATGGCTACAGAAAAGCTTTACTGTTGGCAAGTTCTAGGCCTTTATTCCGTGAGCGCTCTGTCTGTCACTTGAGCCCACCATGACACACTAGATGCCTGAGTTTACAGGTAGGGCCCTCTGTCCTGGGTGGGCATAAGCTTCCGAAGTCAGGGGCCTGTGTATGTCCTGTGGCTGGAAGGAAACACAGAGGCTGTGACCTCCACTGGACAGCAGTTGTAATATTTGCTGCTTCAGTCCTTGTAGTAGGCATAAGGAGGTGATTAGAGTGTGCCACAAACAACATTACTTGATTCGTGCAACACTTATAATAAAATCTAAGTGGTTCTCTTCCTCACTTTGTCTTCCCCAGAACTGTTTCCCTAACTGCAAACTCTTGTAAAACTGCTTATTGTCACTAGTCAGTATCATTGCTGCAACTGAGAGGTGAACTGGCAGGCAAAAGAGAAGGCACTGAGTAAATCCTCTGGAGCTGGCAGGCAGTCTGTCTCAAGGGTGGCTGTTCTTTACCCCATCCAGGAGTGAAGAGCAGCCATCAATATTTCCACTGGCATTCAGGTGGCAGAAAGCCCTGTTATGAGCCTGCTCTCACAAATGGGCTGTTTCCCGTAAAGCACCTTCAAATTTAGCAGTTTTCTGGAAGGATTAGGATGGTGATGCCAGTGTATTAAGGACTGTCACTTCCTACAGCTGAAGACTTAATACCTCTTGTAATCAAGAAAATGGATGGAAAAATAATGGAGGCGTATTAAAAATAAATGAAGTAAAAGCAGTGCGCAGGAGGATATTTATGTTAACGAAAGCAACCTACTACGACTGGAGCGGCTGTGAGACTTTCTTATTAATCTACTGCAACAATGAGCATTCTGAGTAATGGGCAGCCGACCACAATGAGAAAAGGTATGGCGGATGATGGCTTCTATCTATTACCTCTGGTACCGCTTCATGAACTGGTACATGCCTGGACTATGTTGAACTGATATAGGCTCTCATATTCTGGTAGCAGGTGGAGAAGCAAAGAACAAAAAGGATACATTACATTTCTAAGTAAGGTCACAGATCATTTTTCATGGAGAAAATGAATGAACGGCTGAAGCTTTGTTGGTTCTGTAACAGCAAAGCCCCACGATCCATCTGCCTTGTCTGATCAGTTTCTGACCTTGAGAACTCCTGTGATGCTGTTGACTTGGCAGACCTTTCTCATCCGACATAGTGAACTCCTTCAGTGGCAGTGGCACATGTTGCAACAAGGGGCACCGTGTGGCTACCAAGCTTTGCGGGTTCATCCTGGCAGCTCTCCTGCCACCCACCGTCTCCTTCCCTCTCAGTCCCCCAGGCTACAGTATCTCAGGAGAAAGTGTGGGGAAGACTGTGGCACCTTTCCCTGACAGCCACGGTCACAAGCAGAGGTTGGGCCACCGTGGGCATCGTCAGTCCCTGTCGTGTAAACAGGGCTCGCGGCTTGGAGAGGAGCTGCTCAGGCAGCTGTGCCTCCTGCTCCTGACGGGACCTGCAAAGTCGAAGCAGGTTTGGATGCCTCCCTGGCATGTGGGAGACAGGAAGGAGGTGGGCAGAGGAATCTGCTGAGGGGGCTGTCCCACTGGGGAGTGATTCTTCCCCATACACGCTCGCTCACATGAAGGGCTTTCCTAATGCGGGGCAGCAGTGGAGGGTGCTGCTCCTTTGCAGCTGGTCACCCATTCCTGCCCCGAAAACTTTCAGGGAAAGAGGTGGGCAGAGAAGGGACGCCTGTGACAGCAAGCAGTGGTGCTCCCTGGCTGGCCACTCAGCAAGAGTGACAACCGACTGCTCCTGCCAAGCAGCCCTCTGGTTCTGGCCTTGGTACCACAGGAAGTTGTGTCTCCTGAGCTTGGGTGACCCTGGGATGTGGCAGAGACACGCGGGGAGGACACGACCAGCACGGACACATATGCAGCAAGGAGCAGGAAGGGGTGGCTGTGCGTGCACGTTGTCGCAGAGCAGGACAGGCAGTGCTCCTCGAGAGCAACGGTGCTACTCCAGTGATCAGGCAGTGGGTTCTTCCGAGCAGCAAAGAATAAAACAGACAGACAAAAAAGGCAGCCAACTGAGGCCATGCCTAGGAGAGTGTGTGGGCATATGTAGGAGAGGCATGTGGGGCAGGCAGGAACAGTGCGTGCTGGGACTGATTCTGAGCCACCAGGGCTGATGGGATACCAACCGCCATTTGGGGGGAAGATGGAGAAACATGGAAGCCATGCATGCATAGCAACCGAGCACTTGTCTGAACCCAGGTCACAAGACTTCACATAACATGAGAATGCACCCTATATCTCCTTGGTATCCCTGGCCATGCTAGAGGGAAATTCCAGAAAATCGCTGGTTTGAGTCTACTGACTGACTGGTATTCATTTGTTCCCAGCTCTGAGGCAGTTTCTGGAAGACTCCTCATTCCTTGGGTGCCTGAACAAGTTTTCTAGTGAATGGGTCTCAGAACATTCTTCTGGTGTTAGGCAGAGCTTCACAGCCTTCAGATAACCACAGCCAGGGCATTCACCTCTCCATGGCAGCATTTAGCAGAGACCTGCAACTGCAGGGGAAATGGAGGTTCCCTCCTCTTAAACCTGAGTAGGCTGGAAGTAGTTGGCTGCATGGCCATTCCAGACCACCCCTGGCCAATCAGAACAAATCTCCATTGTTTCAGATGAGTTTTCATGGTCATAGTAAGTAATGAATTCAAAGACTTGGATCCAGCAAGGGTTACAATGAGCAGAACGGCCTTTGTACAAAGCAGGTACCTGATTTCCACCACTGTATCCCCCTGCACCACGGCCAAAGTCATTCTGGAGAGTTCCCAGTCCCCAAGAGGAGATAGAAAGCCTGCTTTTATTTTCCAGTCTCAGGATCTAAGCTATACAATGAACTTATAAATCTCTCCGTTTCTCTCCCTATCAGCTCAAAATATTGCACAATATTCTCTGCACACCCACAAGCAACTGATAGCGTCTTTAAAACTTCCTAAGTGCAAGGGAACCCTGGATGCTATTTAATTATGATTCTTTTATTTATTTTTTTGTTGAAGACGCTATCAGACGCTTGCAGGTGTGTGGAGGATATTGAGTAATAGTTTGAACTGCCACATTTTTATAGAAAGCATCACAATGAAGCTTTCTGCTAAATACTCCTCCTTTAAATTCCATCAAGCATACAAAATAACATGTTTGCTTTCCCAGGGAAGAACACAAGTACACACACACTGTGCTCAGATTGCTAGTGACTCAGTTTCTCATATAAGATTTGAAATACATAAAAGCCATCCTTAAAGCTGCATTTACCTAAAAGTATTTAAATGGTTGAAGTCCTGGGCCATTTTGATTAGCAGGACTAATGACAGCACTGGCATCCTTCAGCCTTTCCCGTTGAGGTTACTGCAATTTTCACAGTGGTTGGATCCAGTGATCCCGGCAACAGTATATAGTTGAGTAATTGGGGGTGGCCTGGTCTGGAATGGGCAATTAAGACTCATTAACATTATTAAAGACTTGCTTCTGATGGAGACTAAACCCCTAGAATGGTTTGTTGATTTGTATCAGCTGCCCGCATTCTTAGATTCTTCTTAGGGGCATGGCTACGAAGCTGGCCGGGATGAATTTCTGTGTTTCCCACTGCCTGGGACTGAGCTCTGTGGAAAAAGTGGGACTTTGGAGAAAGCATGCATAAGGATGTGCTGTTAGTCTTCAAATGCCAGGTGTAAACAAAGAGTAGCTAGAAAACTGAATGCTGTAGTAAGTTTGAGACATGGAGGCAGGTGGCTTTCCCTGCTCTGCAAAGCATTCTTCCTCCCTCTGTGGGTCCCAGCAAAGCCTTTGCATTCACTCAAGGGTTTTTCATCCAAGCACATGTATTTATTTGCATCCCACCTTTCCACCTAAGAATGGCACTCAAGGCAGCTGCATTCACCCATCTGGATCACGATTCTTTGCTGGGTGCTGAGGAAGAAAGGGTCCAGGCAAAGGGGGGGGGGGCACTGACCTCCTCCCTGGGCAGCCTGGCAGCAAGACTCCGAAGCCAGGCCAGCGCCTCCCTCCTTTCCCATTGGCTGAGCGATGGGGGAGATCACAGGGAGGGGGTGCAACTCTCCCCCACACAATCCCCAGCCGAGGAGGAGGCAGTGTGTGCTCCCACAGGCACCAGCGCACCCGCAGACAGCGTTTTTGTCAGCTGCCATGGAGGGTTTGCTTGCGTGCAAGTCTGCACAAGAGAGAGGGAGAGGGGGAAAATCCCTTGGTGGTAATTGGGGGCGAGGTGGGGTGGCAGAGGAGGTAGGCGAATATAAAAAGTTTGCTTCTGCGAAACAGGTTTCTGTCGGTGCTGCAAACGGGCGACTCAACTGACTTGTTTACAGTGTGCAGCTCAGACGCCATCTCTGATTAGACTCAGTTTTGGGCAGGCTACTTGTCCTTTATGTTTAGCCATGCTTCCCAGGACAACCATTTTGTGGTGGTGCCCAGGCTGGTCTCTCAAAGTGCCAAACAGGCCCCAAAGGTTGCCCACTCCTGGCTTGGCTGCAGCAGCTGTGCAGGCTGAGAAGAGCAAGCAGGTGGGATGGAGGCACCCAGGGGGCTGCCTCTGGCCCGCAGACTGTCGCTTCCACATGACTCCTGGTAGGATGGCTGGGAGTCCTACTTTACAGGGGAGTGTCCTCTATTTGAAGGGCTATCAGAGGACATTTCTCTCTTCAAAGGCATCCTCTAGTTGAAGGACTGTCCAGGCCAAGTCTGGTTTTAAGATTAAAACAAGCCAACAAACAAGCAAGAGCAGAAGAGGAGAGAGCAGTGACCTTCAAGTTGTGAACAGAGCAGGGGCACAGCTCTCCTATTCATAATCTTCTCCACTGAGATGAAATGTATTTTGTTTCTCCCAAAATTATACTAATTATTTTTAAATGTGTGTATCTATATACAAATCAGTATGTGGAAATGTTATGCAAATCTATGTTCTCTTTCAACTTCTTTTTTAGTGCTGCATTTCCTCTTCTGTGGTGATGCTGAGGTGGCCACCACAATTCCTGTGGATGCACCGGTGGCCCGTTGCTGCCTGTGCCACACTAGCAGGTGCGGTGGAGTGTGCTGTGTTGTCATTGTGGGTAGAGTGGGAAGCTGTTATGGTGGTGCGTGCCCATTGCCCTAAGTACATGTGCTGCCTCCAGCTCCGGCAGACCCGGGCACATTATCCTTCATCGCCTCATCATCTCATGACATCACAGGACCATCAATGCAACAGTGAAGAGTCGTCCCATAAGTGATGGGCATTCCTCAGTTCATCATGGACTCTAGTTGTTGATGTTGCCTTTGCTCCATTTGTTTGTGGGTGTTTCTCAGACTGGTGCATTTTCCTCACAGGACTATTCAGGCAACTTCCTTCTGTAGATGTTTTTGTTACAGGATTCCTCAAATCATTATTGTACTTAACAACAAATGTTCAGAGTGCATCTCCATGGAACCAAGACAAACCTTTCAAAAAGGCTGGCAGCTTAGGGCTAAGTGACATAATCTCTAAAACCGCTGGAGTCAGTTGAGATTTGACAGAATGTTCTCATTTTAACAGCTTAAGCACTGAATATGATCCCCCAACACCCAAAATAACACTAGCAAGTAAAGGGGAGCATAGAACTACTGTTCAATGTAAATTGTTATTGCAATTTTAAGGAAGCTACATTTGAGGACTATACATTAAAGTCATGAGAATTACACAACTTTAATGTCAACAATGAAGAAATTGGAATTGTGAAAGATTTTGCATACCTTGGCTCACTCATCAGTTCAAAGGGAAACTGAAGCCAGAAATTAGAAGACAGAGACTAAGACTTGGAAGGGCAGCAGTGAAAGAACTAGAAAAGAGCATCGTGTGTAAGGACATTTCATAGGAGACCAAAACCAAGGTCATCCACACTATTGTATGGGTGTGGAAGCTGGTAAGAGAAGAAAGCTGACAGGAAGAAAGTTGATGTGTTCAGACCATAGTTTTGAGGAAAATACCCTGCACTGACAGAAAGATGAAGAAATAGGTCCTAGATCAAATCAAGCCAGAACTTTCCTGGAAAGCAAAAATGGCAAAACTCACATTGTTGTTCTTTGGGCACATCATGAGAAACCAGTTTCAGTCTAGTGGCAGATATACCTTTCCTGTGCAAACTTCTAGAGAAGGTGGTAGCCAATCAACTCCAGGCACTCTTGGAGGAGATTGATTATCTGGATCCATTTCAATTGGGATTTGGGCCTGATTTTGGCATGGAAACAGCCTTGGCTGCCAAGTGCAATTACTTACACCAGCAGGAAGACAGGGAGAGTGTGATCCTGTTGATACTGCTGAATCTCTCAGCAGCTTTCAATACCATCGACCATGGTATCCTTCTGGGGCAACAGTCTGAGTTGAGAGTACATAGCTCCTACTTGAAGGGGCATCTCCAGAAGGTGGTGCTTGGGGAATATTGTTCAGCCCTGTGGATCCTCCAGCATGGAGATTCTCAGAGGTCTGGTCTGTCTCCCCAAGCTATTTGGCATCTATATGAAACCATGAGTGGGGCCATCAGGGGTTTTGGAGTGTGTTGCCATCATTGGCTGCCTGTATACTTCCAGACCCAATTCAAGGTACTGGTCTTAACCTATAAAACTCTACATGGCTTGGGAACACAATAACTGTCGGAGCATCACTCCCAACCTTGAGCTACCTGGACAACCTCTGGGGCCTTCCTCCAAGTGCCAACCACAGAGGGTAGCAACTAGAGGGAGAACTTTTCTATGGTGGCATTCAATCTTCGGACCAACCTCCCTTCTGTGGTCTGCCTGGCACAAAATTTGCCATCTTTTTGGCATTAGGTTAAGACAGAAGAGGCCTTTAAAGATCCCCTGGTCATCCAGGAGCCAGATGGCTTTATCCAAGGGCCTTTTTCTTTTCTTCTTGGCCAGATCTTTTTATCATGGTTTTATTATATTTTCGTGCTATTTTACATTATTTTAAAAAATTAAAACATTGTTTTATGTACTGTATTTTATTGTTTTTATATCTTGTGAATTGCCAACAGAGCTTCAGATATGGGCAGTATAGAAATGTAATGAAGAAATAAATAAAGGGAAGGCAACACTCCTTGAAGAAGACAATCATGCTAGGGGAAGTTGAAGACAGAAGAGGAAGACCAAATGTGAGGTGGATTCATTCTGTAAAGGACGCCACAGCTTTGAGTTTGCAAAAGCTGAGTGGACTATAAAGGACAGGACATTGGGGATCATTCATTCATAGGGTTTCCCTAAGTCAGAGAAGACTTGATGGCCTGTAACAAGAGCAAGTTGAGAAGTTCAGCTAGAGCATTCCCGCATAGATGCTGCAGATGCAGGTCAAGCTCAAAATGTGCCTAGCCTTTTGCAGATTCCCACCACCCTTGCTCCAGTAGCTCTGAGCTACGTGGCTATCTTGGCCTGCTTGACAAGGCTACTGCCTTTTTACACTGCCCAGATTTCCACCATAGGAGCCAGCAAATTTTGCAAAATAGTCCTAATGGGTATGGACTGTTTTAAAATCATGCCTGCCACACAAAGTGAATGGCTTTGATTATCATATTTTTTCTCCTGACCAGACATGCCTAGGAAGTGAGTTGTGCATTCTATTTAGTCTGCCTTTCTCTCCTGGTCTGAAATGTTAATAGGCTGTTACCTAGCTGAATTGTGGTTGCCAGGTTCCAGTGTATAATGAGGTTTACTGTTTGTCCAGTTTTAATTGGCATGGTGCCCTGGAGATTTGGAGGTTGGAAATTATTACTGTAGTGGAAGATCTTAGGTGGGGAGAGAGAGAGAGAGAGAGAGAGATCAGCTGGGTTGCAGAAAATGTCTCTATCCTTCAGTTTCTACCAGTTCAGAGTGAAGGTATTCCCCCGCTCTGAACTGGTTTTTTTATACCATCACAGAGCAAAATCTGATTAGGTGTGAAGTGAGGCGTTACCATCCTCCTCATCATCTGGCTAACGTGGTGCCCTTATCACTGATAGTGATCATGTAACCAAGAATATGCACATTTTTTTAAAAAATGGTGCTAAAACAAGTTGCAGATGAAAAAGTCTGCAAGATAAGCAAAAGGGAGATGCTGAGAGGAATCTTTGGGAGCTTTGAAAGTGCTCATTTTTAGCAACATTGTTGACTTGCAAGCTTTGTTGTACTACTTCGAAAAATCTATGCAGTCGCTGGACTTGTGAAATGGTTTTGACTGAGAAATCTCAGTTCCTGAAAGTGTTTTAACTCCGTGTGGCGAGGACACGTCCAAATACAGGCTAGTCTTCAACTGCCTGGATGGTTTTACACACAGCAGAGGCCTGTGCACAAAGGGAGCAAGAGATGTGGGCTGTAACCAGTTGGGTCATCCACTCATGAACTGCTGGAGGTAGCAGAGCATGGGGCAGAAGGAATGGATGGAGGCTCTCCGACAGGGGTGGGAACCTCAGGTCGGCACCCCAGTCCAGCCATCTGGAGTTCCCAGACAGCCACACCTCCTGGCCCCACCCTTTGCCCCCTAACCACCAATGAGTGAGTGGTTTTGTGCAGTCCATTCCCTGCCCCCTGCCCCCAATAAGATTGAAATGCTCATCATTGGCAGAAAACAATTTAACTGCAGTAAGCTGGGGTGGTATATTCTGACCCCCCCCTTTTGCCTTTGACCCCACCCAGCACTGCTTTGTGGCCCCTGAGAGGTTCTCCAAAGACTTACTTAGCCTTCAGACTGAAAGAAATTTCCCAACCAGCTCTGCACTGTTTTCTTCTGATTCCCCCGTGCATATATAAAAAGATGCTCAAGTTGAAGACCACTCAAATCCCAGAGAACCTCCCAGTCTAAGCAGCCTCAAAGTGAGCACACAGATTTCCAGTGCAAGCTAGTTTACTTCAGGTGTGATCAACCTGCATGGACAGGTTGATCCGGACAGGTTCAGATGTTCTGGACCTGATGTCACACCGATCAAATTATGGCAATGATTCAACTTGCTTTCTTCCTGCCCCATCATCCATCCTTTTCACATGTTGTGAATGCTGCAATTCAGAAGATTGATGTCCCAGAAACTGTGACTTCAGTGCTGCTGGTTTGATCCTCTAAACACTAATCAGTCAGGAACTCTGGATCAAGGGCAAATATGAGGTGGCAGAAATAGAAGCAGAGCAGTGATGTCATCACCCTGTTTGATTTTAATGAGTGACAAGCTGATGTAATCTAATCGTTCATCTTTTATCTTGATGCAAACCATAATAGCTCCGTTCACAGCACATTTTCACTTGTGTGCCTGAGGCTCCATTTATACAAACTAGTTGATTTCCCATCACCCTGGCTGTTGCTGTAATACTGCAGAATGAAGTTGCTTTTCAAATGTTCATGTGTTAACACATTTATGCCTTCTGCAGACATCTTATCTGCAGAATGGTTTTGGATGCAAAAGCACCAGCTTGCTGAATGAGTTTCCTTCCATTCTGTCTTCAGATAAACCTACATGTTGGAGCAATTCAAATTGCTCACCAGCAGGAATTGTCTAGTTGAAAAAAGAACAGGGAAAGAAAGATGTTCTTCCATGTGTGTCTGTTTAGTATTCACCTCTGAACTTGGATTTCGATTGCTCTCTTCCTGCAGCTAAGTGCACACACAGCATGGATCAGAGCTTGAGGCTGGACATGTACAAAAGATGTGAGCAGCTTCCACAGGTCCTGGAGCTGATTTCTCTCTCCCCCCAGCCCTGCCGCGCTCCAAGATCCCTGCCAATGGGCACAGTCTGCAGGGTGCTTCCCCAGAAGGGCCACATTTGAAAGCAAGCCACTCTGCAGCATTACACAGTGCTAAAATGGTTATATTTAGTTTTTTTAAACAAATATTTCATCTTTTTAGCTTTCTGTAGTGGCTATAGAGCATCCAAAGGTCGGATTTAGCTGGCAAAGGAGGAAAATTTGGCTCCTGGAAACTCTGTAGGAGCTATTGGTACCAGTTTTGGCTTTCCTTAAAAATTGCTCTGGGGCAGTGGCGGGGGGATGGAACACCCCCACATGTTCAAAGTGTTCCGCCAAAGTGAGGAGTGCTTCCTTTATTCAAGAGTAACATCCAAATGAGGCTTTGCACATCTCTCACGCAGAAAGATGTCTTGTGTTTCCAAAGTGGGCACAGTGCACACGTCTTCCTACAGGGAAAATGTATAAGCCTTTAACACAACTGAGGAGTTCAAAAGCAGGCATAGGAAAAAGGTCAGAACAATCAAGACAGGTGTGCAAATGTGGCTCACACCACATTTCAGAGAAACTACCAAGGGAAATCTGTAAAACTAATGCAAAATTATACACTCAAGATGCCAAGTTGCACACTCTATAAACAAACAAACAAACAAACAAACAAACAAATATTCCAATGCATAAATATATCAGATAAATTCTGCAATATTTAAATGTATGCAGAGTGCACTCTGCTTTTAATCACTTTCTGTTTAAACAATGACTTTAAAAATAAACCACATACATAAATACAATACATGAAAACCTTCCATTCCCATGATATTGCAGTCACATGAAAAATATAATTTGGAAAATGACATAGAAAACTTCTCTCAAATTTTCATAGCTACACTGAAATTTAGCCTAGGTGTTCTTGCCCCGAGCAGGTTTATCAAGGTGCAATTCAAGCATGTTACAATAGGAAAAAGGTCCTCCAACAGTCTGAGGAGTCCTACAGACTGGAGAGTGCCGGAAACTTTTTCTGCCTACACTTGCGAAGCCGTGCACCCTAAGTCAGTTCGGAGCTTCATTGCACTCCAAAAGAGGGAGGAGCTCTATGTGTTTCTATAAGTTACAATTTCCACATGTTTGTGATATTTACAGTGCTAAAGTTTTGTTAACCATATGTTGCCATCATATAGTGGGGAGTATGGCTGGCAGACACGATCCTATTTCTTCCCTCATGAGTGATGCATGCATAGGGAAGACCTATGCACATTCTTTAAAGGCAAAGGATTAAAAATAGCTGGAGATATTTTCTGCTCAAAGTTCTAAGCTACCAAGTTGGTCTAGAACTGGAATAATAATAAGACAAAGTATGAGCTGTCTTCATATGTCCAGGCACAATTCCCTTGGCTTCTACTGGCTAGTAGCCCGTTTCTTGGCAGAAGTGCTGGTTATGACCATAAAGACCTGTGCAGGTCTGAACCAGCTTCCCAGGAACCCATCTTCTCCCATAGGTCCCTGCCTAGTCCTTAAGCTATTCTAGCGAGGCTCTTCTTTTAAGACCATCATGCCGTCTCCATATGACCCATGCCATCTCCGCAGGCACATTTGATTGGCAACACAGTGGCTGCTCCAGGGCTGTGGAAATCCATCTTGTAGGAGGTCACTTTCACTTGCTCTGCTGTCCTTCCAACAGAAGACAAAGACCATTTAATACAAGAAAGGCTTTGGCCTATAAGTAGATCTGTGCTTGGGTACTTTTTAAAATGTGTTTTGTTGTTTTGAGCTATTTTATATTGGTTTTGTAAGTTGCATTCACTGCCATTTTTGGTAGGAAGAGGGGGTATAAATCCAGCCCAATTCCATCCAATCAATCAGTCAGAAAAGGATGAATCCAAAGGCAGATGAAGTCAGTCTTTGAGCTCAGATTTGAAGGAAATGCCCCTTTATGTTGTCCCACAGTACTCATAATTCAATTAGAAAAGTGCTTTGGGCTCCAGAGAAAATTCAAAGGTGAGGAAGGTGAGGAAAGTTGTATTGCACTAAAATTAAAAACTATGGCTACATTCCCTAGGAAATGAAAACTCTGCAGCTCAAGCTTTAGAACAATTAGACACACCTAGAAGATCAAACCCAGATGCCAAAAATATGTTCCCAGGAAAGAAACAATAAACATTCTGACATCATGTTTGGCTATTTGTTTTTAAAAATGCTAAGGTCTGTCCATAGATATTTTACCCTGATAAAAATTGACATCCAAACCATATGTCTAAATGTTTTCTGTAGGTGGCTTCCCTGACCAGCTGGAAAAACATGATCCAGAGGAGGTATTTTTGGTAACATGTCTGAAACCACAACAAAGTCTTGCAAAGGACAAGCTGCTGTGTGTGTATTAGCAATTCTGGTTGAAAAGGAAGAAACCTGCCTTGTTGCAACACATGAAACCAGGCTGGTCCTCCACAAATATCACAAGTGTCCCACGGTCCAGAGACCAAAAAAATGAATCTGAACAACTCCCTGTCTGCTCTTAGCAGCAAGGGCAGGCAGAAATTATGGTTGGCAGCAGAAACGGAAATTCAACCTTGATTCCAGTTTCCCAAGATGGCAATTGTACAAAAATGAATCAGGCAAAACACATGATTGGAGCACCTGAGGTGTTTTCAGTTCACATCAAGAGTTGCATCTGCTGGCTTTCTCCCATCTCTAATCATAACCACACTGAATGATTTATGAAGCAAAACAGAGAAGACTATACCACCAGGAGGCTTCTGGGCACATTTGGAAGTTGAAGCTGCATGTATGCCAGGGAGTTTTTGAACTGACATGTCCCGTTCGATCCAGACTGCAAGTCAGACCCAGGCACTGGGGGCAGGGCAATGCTGGCTGAGTGCGGGAAAGGCAAGCCATACAGGCACCTTACAGCATTTTGGTGGGCTAGGTCGTTTGTGGTTACAAGGCTAAGCAATCCCCTGCTTTTGTACCTCCCGTGACCTGCTGTTTGGCTGGTGGGAAGGTTCCCTCTGGGAATGGCTGAACACAGCATTGGCTCCCTGATTCATTACTGGCATCCTTGTGATGTGCAAGTAATCAAAGGTCAGGATGAAGGGAATGTCACTTGGGATCAATTAAGTTTTCCAGGTCTAGGGAGGACTTTTCATGAGTGCCCCCACCTTACTATTAAATGAATATTCTGGTGGCCTGTGACCATGCCCTCTCACAAGGAGGCATAAATCACCTCTCCGACCCAGCTGGCTGTTTCTGCCTGTTTTTATTAGCCAAAAGGGGCAAGGATCCAAAGTGGAAGTGATTGCACAAACCTGTCCAAACACTACATCAATGTCCTCAAGCTCTACCAACTAAAAGTCATCCAAGAAAACTAGACAAGGCTGTGCTCTGGGTACTCACTTGACTGAGCTGCTGGAACACTGGAGTCTAAGAACTGGCAGATGCAAGAGACCTTATCCTGAAAGTGCTGAGCAAAAGTGTTGCACAGGAATTGGCTCCACAGCATCCTTAGGCCCACTGAAGTAGGCCATGTACATGTAATAAACCCCATAAACCCTGAAGGCTCCACAGGGTGGCAGAAAGAGGATTCAGCCATGGCCATGGTGTTGTTGCTTTGCTGTTCTCACTGTTTCTGAATATACATTACCTTAGACATGTTTGATTGCACCCCCTGGGGATTTTTCTCCATCTTTATTCAAGCTGTTTCTGATTTTGCTCAATCACCGTCCATTTTGGGGTTAGTATAGAGCAGTAAAAGCTCTACTTTGCAGGGGGTGCTGCAGAGTAGCAATCATATCAAGTGCTGGAGTAATTTTTACTCCATTTCATAGATCTACTCAGGTCTCAAATGGACATCCAGGCAAATCAGCAGGAAACATCCACAGAGCCCTCTGGAAACTATCCAGATCCATTAGCTTCCATTGGAGGACCATCTTAATAGGCTTCCTACACACAGAAAAATTGCTGCAAGCCTAAGCCTTAGCAGATAATGATCTCACCACAACAAAGAGAGAGTACAAATCACCCATTTTCAAGCCACCAAGTCCAGTTAAGGAAACCATGTCTATAGTAAGCCCCGCTACCTATGTTGGGCCAATGGTATGTTGGGACATTCCCATGGTCGTCATGGAGACCATGCAATCCTGAACTGCCCTAGACAACATGCCCTCAGCATGAATGTTGACATCCCCCAGAACCAACAGTTAGGGGAGACCTTCACTGCACACCCAAGACCGTTTCTGTCAGCTCAGATAGGGAATATGCAATCCTCCAGACCAGGAGTCAGATGAAGAGAGAACCTGCAGAGTGAAATGGAATTCCGATAGACCAGAGCCAGATTGAACCAGGCCAGGCTCACTGTAAAGCCTACTTCTTCATGGCAGTGAGGGTGATGAAGAAATTGCACCCCCCAGCCATCCCTGCATCTGCACTGAGCTAGCCTCCAATGGCCAACGGGCTATTACACTCCAGCCTAGAAGAAGAAAAGGCGAACTGCTCAAAAGCCCACTGTGACCTATTTGTGCCATACCTTGAAGAAGATCCATCATTTGTACAAAATCAATTGTATCCATGCTTGGAGAAGTGAGGCCTACCTCATTTGGACCCTTGCCCTCCCTAGATTCCAGAAGCGGCCAGAGAGACAAAGAACTGACTGAGTGGGTAAGTGTAATGATTCGTGCCTCCTTATGCCAAAGTTTAATTCCACATTGCCTAAAAGAGGTGATGGGAAGCCCTTTAAAAAAAACCTAAACTCAACACTCCCCAAACTCCTCTGTTTTGGATAATTTGTGGCTGGTCTCAGACAAGCTGACAGAGCATGTGGTGGCTTTTCAGCTCTAGAGATTTCTCCTTGAGATGACTTATCAAAATCCATTTCTATTTGGCTTCAGGCCTGGTTGTGGGACAAAGACTGCTTTGGTCACCTTGGGCAAACTACAGCAGGAAATAGGCAGGGCAAGTATGTCCCTGCTGTTTCTGCTGGACCATTCAGCAGCTTTTGATGCCATCAGCCATGTTCCCTTCCTGGGAGATCTGTTTGAGATGGGACTAGGAAGCACTGCTGGAGACACCTGGAGCACATAGTGTCTCTGGTATTCTTTGGAGGGGCGATCTCAGATGGTGGTGCTGGGAGATTCCTCCTCAGTCCTGCAGCCATTGCCCTGCAGTGTCTCTCGACGTTCCATCTTATCCCCTATGTTATTTAACACACACATGGAATCATTGGGAGAGGTCATCCGGAGTTTTGTGGTTTGGTTCCAGCAGTATTCTGATGACACCCACTCTATCTTCCCTTTCCATCCATATCCAAGGAAGCTGTTCTAGTTCTAAAGTGATGGTGCATGGATAAGAGCAAACACTGAATATTACTCCAGAGAGGACGGAATTGCTTATGGTTAGGCAAAATGTAGGTCAGAGACTATGGATTCATCCTGTACCAGTTGGGGTTGCACTCTGCCTAAAGATTCAGGATCATAGTTTGAGCTTATTTCTGGACTTGGTCTTGAATCTGGATGTTCAGGTTTTGGTGGTGGCCAAGAGTGTGTTTGCACAGGTGAGGCTAGTCCTCCAACTGCACCAATCCTTAATCAGGCCACAGCCACACATGCCTTAGTTGCCTCCTGCTTGGGGTACTGTAAAGCACTCTGTGTGGGGCTGTCATGTTCAGAAATGTCACAATGCTTGTTGTCCAGCTGATTCCTATGTTGCAAAGCTTCACTGGCTATTGGTCTGTCTCTGAGCCAAATTCAAAGAGCTGCTTATGACCTATAGAGACCCCATAAACCTGGGAATGGACTATCCAAAAGAACACCTTCTTCCATAGGAGCCTGCCCGGGTCTTCAGATCGTTAGGAGAGGCCTTTCTTTTGAGACAGCTAAGTTACCATCAGAGGCATGCTTAATGGTGCAACAAGAGAGGGGCAGCTCAGGAGGCATTCCCAGGGTGTGGTCCTTCCCTACTGAGGGAGTCTAAGTTTGCTCCTTTCTATTGTCCTTCCATCAGCAGGAAAACACCCAAACAGGCCTTTGGCTTAGAAGGGAGCATGCTTGGTTGAAAGCTGTTTTTATTCTTAGCAGTGCTTTTTTTGTAAAAAAAAAAAAAAAAGGTGCCGGAACTCACGACGCCGCCGGCGCGCAACCACACACACCAATCCCAAGCCGAGCAGCATCCCAGGCCAGGTGGCGCGGACACAAAAGCAGCCCGCAGGCGCTATGTTAATGATGTTTGCTGCTGACTTGCTACTCCGACAGGCGATTCAAAATCACTTCGTAAAATCCATTGGAAAAAAAATCCATTGGAAAAAATGGTGCCGGAACGCCATTCCAGTGCGTTCGATGACAAAAATGCCCTGATTCTTAGTATTCATTCAATATATATCTCACCTTTTCCCAGCAAGGAACCCAAGGTGCCTTACAGAATCCAGCTCCTCTTCCTTTCCATGTTAAACCCACAACTAATCTGTGAGGAAGGTTAGGCCGACTGTTCGTGACTTGCCCAAAGTTACCCAGTGAGCTTCTAGATCACTGGCTAGAACTCAGATTTCCTCAGTCTCAGTCCAGCACACTAATAACTGTGCCACACTAGATCACTTGCATTTTAATCCTCTTTTAATGCATTTATTCTATTGTGGTTTTAATCAAGTTTTATTTATGACTGTAAGCTGCCTTGAGTGTCATTTTCCTTGTAGAAAGGCAGGGCACAAACTAAATGAAAATAGAAAGGAAGGAAAGATTTTTCCGGTTTTTCTGAATTCTAAAAAGTGAAATCCTTCTCCGAAAGCTTAGTTACCAAGTGTAAGAGGTCTAAGCTGAAATAGCCCCACTGTCATGCAGTCTCCCTGCTCCTCTACTCATCCCAGAGCTTCTGCAGAATGGACTTGGGCAGTCAGGCTGAAATAGGTTCTGCCTAACTAGGACAGAGGTTGCCTTCTCAAGGGCTTTTAATAGAAGGGACATTTGTACTCTCAGTATAACAGCCAGCCTGAAAATGACAGGTGATGTTCCTCAGTACGTATGATATCTTCTCCATTTTTGGCAAACAAACAAAAAGTTGTAGCCACTTTTTATTTCTTATGATAATCAATAGAAGGCACAGAATCTTGGATCTCCAAATCTTAGCTCTCACTACAGACACCAAAGCCAGCAGACTCTGCCTCAGTCTGACCCAAATCAGACCATTTTCTGAAGCTGCAGATTGGAGTCTAGTTCTAATCATGTGGTTGATACACAACTCTGCTAGGCCCAGAGGAGCCAGAAACTGGAAAGTCTTTTAAATCAGTTGCACTTGTTATTTCCCTAGTCTACAATTACTTCTCTGTGCCTTTCTAGCGAGTTGTAAAAAAATAAGGATTTATCACAGATGGCTCTAACTCCCGAATACATGGAGCAGCCAGGGTGAAAACTGAGACCTGTTTTTCCTATGTGTGTATGTGTGCAGTGGCAGGGGAGGGAGAAGAGCTGGAGAGCTGCACTGCAGCTGATAAATTGCCAGCTGAGTTGAATAAGCAGCCCTTTGCTTCGCTTCCGGGAAAACTGATGCTGCCTCGCCAGCTAGAATAGTCTCTCCGGCTTCCTACTGCTCCCCCATGATCTTTGCATAGATTAGTGACTAAAAATGTCAAAAGCTATGCATTACCAGCAGACACAAGGCAACTGACCCTTTAAGAGCCTGAACCAGCCCCGCAACGCACATTACTTCATATCACTTCAGGAAGTCTGTGTTAGGTAGCCATGAAGCTGTGAGTGTGTAGAAAAGGGGAACCAGGATTGTGCCACTGTCCTCACACCTGACCTCTATAAACCGTTTGACTCTACGGATGAAGTCTGTAACAAGGTATCAGTGGCCACTAGCCCTGATGGCTAGACACTACCTCCAATGGCGGTGTGCCTTGCTGAGGTTGTTTGGCCACCATGTGGTCTAGACTGGACTAGTCAGGCTTTTGGTCTGTTCTGGCATGGCTCTTCTAATATTCTTATGTTGTATGTGCATAGAGTAGACACACAGGTGACTGACTGGGAATCCTGCCAAAGGCCAAATCCCCAGTGGTGCATCCAGCTCCATGCAAGGACGCTCTGCTCAGGCCTTCAGATGACAAAGTGAAGGTCCAGAATGGACACGGTCCTGGTTTCTTCCTCCTCCCCTGAAAATTATTCTAGCATCATCTCTGTTTCCTATGGACATCAACAATCAAAGCAAGCTGAATCACCAGGTTTGGAATTTCCCAAATATATTTGCACAGCACTTTTGTTAGGCTGGGTGGGGTGCAATTGGAAAGCTGGGAGTGCCTTTTCTGGGACATTCTTTTGGTGCACATATCTTCAACATGATGAAGCAGCTGTTTGGTTGGGGGTTTTCCCCTTTCTCTTTCTTTCCTTAACTACAAAGCAGGTTTCCTAGGAGTCTAAATAGCAACCTCTTCCTTCAGAAGGTTTGACTCAGTCAGTGTCTTGACCCAAAAGTACAACATGCACATTTGCCCCTATATTCAGAGATGTGCTCTCCTCTTATGCACTGTGGTTATATTTAGCACACCTGAAAGAAAGGCCAAAGCTTAGTTTCAAAAAGCATTGTGCAAGTGTTACTGTTAACCCCATAAGGCAGCAATCTCAGGCATGATTCCCTGTGAGAAAGCTCTGCTGAACTTAGTGAGACTTTTAAATAAACATACCAAGGATTGCCCTTTAACGTTTAACCCATTTGTTCCTTCACTGCTGTGATTTTCAGATGGTGTCCCAGGGAATCTTGGTGGCCTCTTGGAAATCTTTCATGGGTCCCCTTCATCGGAAGACCAGCTTCCCCAAAAGGCAGCTTGCCCACTCCTACCCGTCTTCCCACATGTTTACTTCTTGTGGATTTGCATTCTATCAAAGGCCCTCATCTTTTACAAATATCTATTGCAAAATATCCACTATAGCTCCTGCTAATTCACAATTAGCACATGAGAATGTAAGAACCATGCTGAATCAGCCAAAGTCCTACCTGGCCTAGCATCCTGTTTTCCACAGGTTGTTTTTCTTTGGGGGGTGGCAGTGGGGGGAATTACCTGTTGTTGCCTGAATACATATAGACCTCTGCATTAGCAGAACCTACAACTGGCAGTTTGGGGTAGGAAAATGGAAGCTAAGCCCAGATTTCCGAATGGCTGTCTCCTTCTAAAAGAGACTGTCTAGGGAGATACATCTCCTTCACAATAGCGTTGACCACTCAGCCACAACTACTGAGATAATCTGCCTCAGTTCTGAGGGTTCCATTGACCAAACTCCATCTTACAACCAAAACTCACAAGGGTCTCACAGAGGAAATACAGACACACATGCACCCAGCTACAACAATATATGGATCCTGACCATGAGGTTTCATCCTGACTGCTGACCCAGGCTCCAGCTGGATTATCTCTCCTTCAGCTTCACTGGGGCTCATCCACAGTCATACCTGTCACATTGCAGAAAAAGAAGACAGAAGAGAGCTGGGCAGCTTCTCTCTGTCCTTATGGACAGAGTTTGTGGAAGCAAGGGAAAAAACTGGATTGTTCAGGCTCATCAGCAGGGCTGCCACTACTATCAGTAGACAGCTAGCCACCTCGGGGAGAAGATGCTGGTGGCCTGCATGGGCACTTACAGATTGCCTCACACACGCATTGTGAAAATAAACTGGAGAAAAGGAGGACCTTGGGTTCCTAGCAAGAGGGGAAAATGTACAAAATATTATTAAATATGTTGTTGATGGGCAACTTCAACATGGCTGCTCTCCCTTTGTATGTTTCTTCATCTTTAAACCTGACTTGGACAGCTTTTCAAAGAGAGCATGCCTTGAAACCTAAGGTTATCCTCTCTCAAGTAACATATGGTGCCACCATAGCAAGTGACAACAAGGTGCTGAGGACAGGCCTGTATGTGCCCCACCACCTGCCCTTCATCCCCTGAGCTAGCCTGCTGCCTTCAGCTAAATTGGAAGGCACTGTCCTATAGATGTAAGCTTTGGCCACCAACCCTATGGATGGAGATGGGCTGGGGGCATGTTGTTGTTTGACTGAAGCAGCTGCTTCTGCGAATGAGCTACCTGTGGCACCACTCCCAAGCAGTGACTGCAAGGTCAACTGGTCACTATGGAGCCCATGACCCATGTGCCTTTTGATGTGCAGTTGCAGGTGACTGTCAGGTTGTGTAGGGCAGCCGTACAACCCAAGAGGCATCACGCTTAGCAGGCGTGCATACTGAAGAAATGCATGGCCTGGAACATGAACCAGAACCCTTTAACTGTCCCAAACTGCCGTGGAAGAGAACAGAACTTCCCCAGCTGGAAAACTGATGTGGAAAGTGCTGGCTGCAGATTAAGAGTTTCATTGCTTCATGAAAGCTAGGCGATGCGCCTCCTACTGCCAGTGTGTCAAAAAATGCTGGGTTGGGTACATGCTCTTTGACAGTGGCCTTTTGCAGGCATTCAGAATGTCTTCTCAGGATGTGTTCTCAGCAGCCTTGTGGCAGGAAGCTGCTCCCACAAGATGTTCACATTCGTTGGAGCCCACACACATAGATCTGGGTAGAAGTCGGTTTCTTGAGGGCACAGAGAGAGCTCTCCACTGCTCTTTCACACATTCCAGCAAACAAACCTTTGCTGGCCCACAGCAACAGAGGCTGCTGCCCCATGCGCCTAATTAGAATGCCCGAATCAGGATGCAAAGGTGAAAAGGAGGAGCAGCTCCAGGGACTGCTGTCGCCGAGCCTCTCACAGCAAGCTGCAAACCATGGCTGCCCTTGCGAGCAGCCCTGGCCTGCAAAGAAGCAAAGGAAGCATTCCTCAGGCATGTACTGCAAGAAGCAGAGACCCACCACAGGGAGGGGGAAATAAATTGCATGTTCTTAGCAAGGCACAGAGGCCTTCCCTAATAGGCCTGGTGGAGCAGAGTTAGCCCCAAGATAGCCCCAAGCAACAACCTCCTGAGGCAGAGCTGTTGCTTTTCAAGGGAAGAAAGAGATGAACTCAGCACTAGGACACGTCTTTAGGCAGCAGGCTGCTGGCACTCTTGCTATTATTAGCCCCAAAGCAGTTCTGAGCTACCTGTGAGGTCAGGCTGGCTGCACTCCTCATGGTGAGTCAATACGGGAAGAACTGAGGCCATCAATGGAGAGGAAGACTCACAGGAGCTAAACTGTTGGCATATGAATAATCAGCTGATAGGTACTGAGATGGGAACATTGTTTAATCTGTCACTGCAGTTTTAAGTCTTGACTTTGGGTGTGACTGGGAACAGCCAAACATTCCCCAAACGGCACGACTCCCTTGCCAAAACGGTGAAGCCATCATAAGAAGGACAAATATCCATGACTGCACACACAGACACGCACATGCACACACACCGCTATGCGAGCCGGGAACCACAGGATGCTGTAGAAACAATGATGTCAGCTGCCTTGACTAAGCTTAGCAAAGGCCCAGGGGGCAGTAAAAAGTCATTTGCTTATTGGTTTGAAAATGCAGTATTGCAAATGCATCGAAAAATATAGCAGGTGTCTGTGGGGTGTAAATATGCTAGCAATGAGAATCAGAAGGAGATCTGCCCTGGAGAATTCTACCATAGTTCGGAGGAGGCATCCTTCTGTTCCTTTCCTTAAATTAAGGATAGTTCTATTTAAGCTGTCAGAAAATATTCCATTTCTCAGCAGCAAATCAGAATTTTCTTCACATTGGAAATATCCCAAGTTAGAAAGATTTGTATGCTCTCTCGAAGCACTCCACCCTGTCTGCAGCTCTCCTAAGCATAACCTTTGCTTGCCTGTGGACAAATTTAGAATATGTAGAAAGTGGGAACATGGCTGCCTTGTGGTGTGTCCACTCACAAAATGGCTGACACAGCGATGTGATGACCCATAAAATGGCAAGATGATAAAGGAAGTAAATAAGAAAAACAATTAAATTAAGGACTGACATTTGTAAAAGGAACGTGTGTGCTTTAGACAGGATCTCACCACCACCAGTTTATAGCTGAAATTAGTGAATTTACATGCTTAAAAGCACAAAGCTGATGCTTCTCAGCACTGCCATAGCACAAGAACATCAATCCTTGCATTTTGTGTAGGACAGAGCTTTCTGTGAGTGTGTGTGCACAGTTGTCTGTGTGAGGGTGGTTACTCCCCTTTTCCGCTTCTTCCCAGCCTCCTTCTCTTCCTCCATCCCCTGGTTGCATCACTTTCCCCTTCCCTTAATGTCCTTAACCAAGTGGACAGCAGGCAGATGACAATCATCCACTGGAAGGGATGCCTGAAGATATCCTCTATTTTGAAGGTGTGAAAGGCTCTCCAATCCAAGATTAGTTTACAGATAAGGAATGATCACAAGGAAGAGCCGAGCCTTCAGGTTGCCCATCCAAAGCACCTATGACCTGGAGGGCATCATTTTAACAAGGTCCAAAGACAACTTCTGGATAGCAGAACTTCTGTTGTGATTGTTTCATACTTCATATTAACTAAAATCTAAAAAAACTATATCATAGTTTCTTTCTAGACCATAAGGGTAGAACTCTTTTGGGATGGCAATAACCTTTCCTAATACGACAATAGGACTCACAAAAGAGAGTCACCATGGTTCCTTTCTTCTTTCTTTCTTTCTTTCTTTCTTTCTTTCTTTCTTTCTTTCTTTCTTTCTTTCTTTCTTTGGAAGACTCCTTTGTCTTTAACAGGCATCTCTCCAACATTGTGATAAGAATATTTGCCCAACTCATGAACTTGTCAGCCCAACAGAGACAGTGGGATGCTGAAAGACAGGAACTGCTTATGCAGTCCTACAACACAACAAGCTCATGCAATGCTTTAATGATGGGTTAGTTCTGCAGCAATTCCCCTACTTCTTGCTTGTGCAAGGGATTTCACAAAATGCTGCACAAGCAGAACATTTTTAGACTGAGTATCATTTGATCACACATTCTCTTTGGCATTAGGTGTACATTCCTGTGGGTGGCAGAGTCCTTCAGTGGGTCGGGTGAACTAAATGATCATTATTACACATGGCCTGAAGGTCAAGGCAGAAGGAGAGTGCTTCCTGAGCTGGTCTGACGGTGCCCTCACCCTGCTCCCTTCACAGATGTTTACAGAGGGTCCAGGCATCCTGACTTTCCACTTGCCACCTTCCTGGTGTTTCCCACTTCTCTACCTTTCTCATTTCCATTAAGGAGAGAAAGATATGAACTAGAAGCTCTCTGTCTGAAGCAACCTGCCATCTGAGGGATATTCATCGAGAAGAAGGCCCTGCTGACTGACAAGCAACTGCATGCACATGTTTCCACTTAGGCTTATAATGCTGTATTTTCTTTGTCCCACAAAATGTCAATATATAAATAGGCCACTCCAGGTTGTCCACATACCCTACTAAGTGCATGCACCTGAATCAATTTACTGTGCCTAAGTGGAGTGTATTTTACAGCTCACTGAGTTCACAAGCATTTCCTACCCAAGGAATTTTGGATGATTCATTTTAATTTAATAGGACCACATGCCAGAGTAATTGTGCACCTGTCAAGACACCCAGGCACTTCTCAGAATATTTGTTGATAGCCAGTTTAATAACTTGCCATTCAAAGAAGTGGCAATTTAGAAAAAGGACGGCATTTGACCACACCGCCAGGCTCCCCGAGAATTCATGATGCATACCTAATTAGGCAGCATGGGAGGTAAATGCTTCGCCATACTTTATGAGTCACACGGCCCCCACTCACTCGGGCCACTGCAGTGTTCACTGCAGATTTTGCAGGAGCAGAATTGGGTCTTTGCCCCTTTCAGACTCTCAAGGTGCTATTTGGATCAGTTGCTTGCTCTGCTTTCTAGAGCCAGCCAGCCATACACAGTGTCTCACTCAGCTTAAAGCTATTTGACTGCGGCAAAATGTTGGACAGCAAGAGCAAGAGCATCTCATTGTTCCTCGGGATGTGGAGTTCAATGGCACTTTGATCTGGGGAGTGTGTGTGTGGGGGGGGGGGAGTTGATGAGACTGGAAGGGGTGTATGGACCATTTTTGTTCTCATCAACATGCACCTTTATTGGAATTCTGTCTCTTCTGTTGGCTTGCAGGCAGCCCAAGGGGCATGGCCTTGATCTGAATCTCCACCCATTTCAAGAGAAGGGCTTATAGGGAGTGGGAACATCAGGAGCAGAGGCAGCCAGGCCATGAGTGGCCAAAGAGCAGCCAGGGTCACCTTGGCTCCTGACCTGGCCGCAGGGGATGTTTCGGCTGCTGAAGGGAGCATGGGAAAATACTTGTGGAAGAGGAACCAGGGTTGGCACTGCCATAAGTGGTGTCTGGGAGTAGCGGGAAGCTAGGGGTTGGAGATTGTAGGGCCCCATTCTGTTGCCCTTGGAGCTTCTGTGCATCCACTGGCCAGAGTGCGGTGTGGCAACAGCACCTCATGCTGTGTATTATACTCAGCCATTTTTTGCCAGCTCGGTAAAACACCAGAGAGGAGGCAGGAAGAGGCTGGGGTTGCCACAGGAGCTGGCATAGCTAGATGGCCCCAGACTCCCTTCTCTCCCTGGCCCATCTGTTCTGCCCCTTTCCCCCTCTCCAAGGTACAGAGCTCTTGGAGTGGCATCCAGCATGGTTGTTTCCACAGCAGCTGTGAGTGGGCCTGGCTGAGACTCTGAAGAACCCTATGGCCTCCCAGACAAGGTCAGGAGGTCCCAGGATGGAACCTTCAGGGACACAAAGTCTTTTGCAATATATTCCATAGGATGGAAAGAATTTTCCTTCTTGAAGGACACACATGAGCAATGATAAGAACCACTTGCCCTTAGCCAAAGGAGCAAAATGCTTGATTTCCATCATCCCCATGATCCTTGCAGTGGCCCTACAAGCATGCAGCAATAGTATAATCTCTGTAGTTTGTGATGCACTCCAGGCAGAACTGTGGGATAGAAGTCCAGGACCTCACCTCCAATGCAGCAGGCAATATTGTGAAATAACTGAAGGAATACACATGAGTGGATCAGCACCCCCTACCCTTAGGATGGGTGGATGGATTTTACATCTGGTACTTCACATTTTGAAGAGCTACAAGTTGCCTAATAGCATCTATCAGAGATGTGCTGAGAGAGCGTGGCATGCAGTTTAGAGCTACGTGGGGAGAGTGAGACAGAAACTAAATCTGAACCAGTGACTTTCAGTTTCACTGCGTGATATCTAAACCACAGCACTGCAGCTGTTGTGTCAGCAGATCCATCGAGACATCTCTTCAACAATTTTAAATATGCACTGGGGGAATGATGAAACCTCGTATTCTGACATAGCTCAACAATGCTGCCCCGAGCATGGACAATTTTCACACCCCAACGAGAAGCCTGAATAAGCATGTATCGTGAGCATTGACTCTGAATGCAGCATTCAGAACTTGAGTTGCTTTTCAAATGTTGCATCGAGTTGGAAATGGCTGGCTCTTTGATAATGTAAGTGCTAAGTTGTTAAATAGTTGGACCTAACTTCTAAATACTTTCAGGCTAGATCATTAGACATCAGAAATGGAGTCATTCCTCCCATGGATCAAACACTCGATCTCTGTAAAGGGGGCAGCTTTCACATGATTCAGATGCCCACAAAAAATGTTGGACTTTGCCTTCAGCCTATCTTCCTGACAATAGATAACCTGGAACCAAAGATGCTTTCTGTCTTTATATGTTCCTAAAAACCCAAGGTTCTTCTCAAGAAAGTAACATATATCATGCTAGGTTAGTTTGACTTTACTGTGTGTGTGTGTGTGTGTGTGAGAGAGAGAGAGAGAGAGAGAGAGAGAGAGAGGCCTTTCCTTGTCTTCCCTTCCTTCCCTTCTTTCCCCCAAATAAGTTTCCTTTTTATATCTAGTCATTTGGCTGTGTTGGCTTAAAAGGACATTTAACACTAAAATTTTCCCCATATGCAAGAGTGCCTAGTTGCTAAGCTACCCCATGCATTTACAGTTTTGTTAAATATGCATGTCTTAAAAACATAAGAGCCATGCTGGGTCAGCCCAAAAGCCAGCATTCTGCGTGCCTGGTGGCCAACCAGATGCCTGCCAGAAGCCCACAAGCAAGACATGAGGGCAGCAGCCCCACCCAGAGTGGTTAGCTAGAGGCAATGAGCACCCTCCTGGTTGCGTGCCCCATCCACGCTTTTTCAGAGGCATAGTGCCCCTGATACTAGAAGTAATAGTAAATGCAACACAATGATCATAATATGTAGCCATCATGACTGGTAGTCCTTGGAAGGCTTACCCTCCATGATTTGTTTGATTCTCTTTGAAAGCCGTACAAATTAGTGGCTATCACTACATCTTCCGTTAGCATAATCCATAATTTGATTTTGTGTGGTCTTTTTATCTCCCACCATCTAGCTTCATTCCAAATCTCTCTGGTTCTAGTAGTAGGCAAGAAAAGAGACTTTGTCCACATAAATATACATTTTAAATGCATCGTTTCCTCTATCTTCTCTCCCCTAACACGCCTCTCTTTTTAGCAAAAAGTCCAAACCTTGGAACCTTTCCCCAGGGGGGATTTGTTTGAACCTTTTGATCATTTGGACTGGCCTTTTCTGAACAGAAGAGTACCCCAGAGTACTGCCACAGTACCCTAAAGCAGGAACAGCAACCAAAAAACACCTGCATTCCTACTTGAGTCTTGTGCGGACAGATCTCCTCTGCACTGGAATGTCTGCCTAGACTAGCCCTCCAGTCTCCTGCATGTTCTTGTGCTAGCATGTGCTAGCATGTTTCTGCCTGCAGCCCTTTCAGAATCTAGCTAGATCAACTGCAGTCTGTTTCTCCATCCTTTGATGTATCTCTTGGATTTGGCTTCGAGCATTCCTGATTCATGGGATCTTGGAATGTCTCTGGACCTCCACTCAGGTTCTGCTTTTCTTATTCTGTCATTGGGTATGAAGGCCGTCCATCATGGCTGGTCAAATCCTGATGCTCAGGACGTTAGCTCCTTATCTTACCCCTTAGTCTTCAGTGCCCTACTCTTCATTTTGCAACTTAAACATTGTAACCTTTCTTCACATGGAAGGTGCTCCAGCCTTTGATCATTTTGTTTGCCCTTTTCTGGTCCTTCTTCAGCACTGCAATATCCATTTTCATCAGAACTAGTTACAGGATTACAAGTGTGCTTGCACCATAGATGTGTATAAAAGCATTATGAGACTGGCAATTTTATTTTTAATAATGAACCCTTGGGCATTGGGCAAGTACATACAAACTGCTATTTTAATTCCCACCCACCACCACAGGCTGAAGCGAAGTGTCCTTTGCAGAAGGGCTTAGTACTCCTCAAGTTGGACAGAGCAGGAGGTTCAACCTGGTTGGTCACAGTTTATTATAATTCTTTTTGTGGGAAATGCTTTTAAGTTAGGAATCCACCAGCATTTATTTCCTTCCTTCCTTCCTTCCTTCCTTCCTTCCTTCCTTCCTTCCTTCCTTTTTATTTGGCCCTGTACTGCCAGATATAGCCTGATGCCTGTGGCACCTACCAGAGACTAATTCATTCAGTTTGCAATCTCCATCTTAAGACTAACACAAAACAAAGGCAGTCATGTTGTCCATAAGGGAAAAATACAGCACAAAACCTTTACTAGGACAACTCAAAAATCACAAAACTGCAAGCTTTCTGGATCTTCCACTCCCTTCAAAAAGTAAGTTGGCTGGAGGCTGAAACCTTTCAGTTGGTCTAACAAAGGTATTGCACTAGATGCACCTTCAGACTGTCTAAATTGCGCATTTGTTCATTTTTAGCTTTGCTGTTGCTTTCCCCATCTTCTGCCTTTGCTAGCACTAAGCCCAATGAAGATTTCCAGAGAACACAGAAATTTGCAAACTCTTTTGCAGCTTTTTGCTCAGACATAATAAAGGTATTGGCCAACTATACTCTTATCCTTGTTTTTCAGAGGATCTTAATAAGTCACCAAAAATGATCACAGGCAGCCAGTGACAAATCAGGAAAAAGACCAAAGAAGTTCATAAATGCCTGCTGCAAGCGTAAAACACTGAGACATTTTTTTCTTGTCTTTGATCTTACAAAGATGGAAAAAGCCCTTCAGGGCTGTGCATCTCTTGTAGGGTAGATGTGGCTTGTCATTCTGAAATAATGTTGGCACTTGTAAGCAACAGCATATTCTTGGACAAGGAGGGATAATTTCCCCCAGCAGTCCCCAATAACATATGATACTCCGTGTTGGTACAGACTAGCACACAGGAGGATAGGAAGGGAGGCAAATGGCCAGAATGAAATATGCTGCATGCCAATTTTCCCTAACTTGATGCCCTCCAGATGTGTTGGAGAGCAACACTTGGCCATGCTGGTTGGGAATGATGGGAGTTGCATTCCAGCACATCTGGAGGGCACCAGGGTGGGGAAGACTGCTCTGTGCAATGTGAACTGAAACCACACAAGAGAAGCAGACATTCAAGTTGGCTGCAGTGGCAGACACGGCTTAATTTGAACTTGCAACGCCTTGATGTAGAGAGTCCTTCAAGACTCCCCGCAAAGAGTTTAAACAACGGATATATTGTTTATTCTTAGCTGCATACCCAGGTTGGGCGTCTTGCTGGAGAAATAAAGAATTCTTCAACTTTTCTCCAAATACTTGGACATGATCAGCATCCCAGGCTGGCGGGAGACGAACTGAGAATTTCATTCTCCATTGATGAGAACAGGATGAACTTTGTGTTCCAAGCAGAAAAACAACAGGCAAAGACAATTGCTGGTGCCCTCAAGGAAGGTCATTTGGCAACTACTGGAAAGATCAAATGGATGCCGTTTGGTGGTGTCATAGCCCGCAGATGTGGAATAGGCCCCAAAATGATTAAAGAATATGAAGCAACCGGGCTGACAGCTTTGAAAGGAACACCCTTTCTTTTTCTTCTCTTTCTCCATCCTGATCACCCAGTGGCTGCTGTAATCTCATTTCTCATTTTCATACTCTTTTCTGCAGTATTTCTCCACATGATGTCTGACAGGGCAATTTTTGGCCAACAGCAAAAGGCAGCAAGGGAGAGAAGACTACGGAGGGAGGGTGTTGTCCCATATCATGGCTGATTTGGAGGTCCCTGCAGA
The DNA here is from genome assembly GCF_004798865.1 of Varanus komodoensis. Classification (NCBI taxonomy): domain Eukaryota; kingdom Metazoa; phylum Chordata; class Lepidosauria; order Squamata; family Varanidae; genus Varanus; species Varanus komodoensis. The sequence continues at coordinate 13,202,421 of NW_025336087.1, read as the reverse complement.
ACTTGCACTTTGAAATCATCAGTCACCTCTCAAAAAAACAAGAGCATTTGTCAGTATCTTTCAAGACCATTTTTTAAAAAGTCCACACCTAAGTAGGCCAGGGGAAAGTTACCCAGGTATGGTCACTCAAAATGGCCACCTTAAGTGAGATGGCTCAGGTTACATGGGAAATTAGACAAAGGAAAGCCATCTGATGGCAAAGCAATTCATAAAACCATAATAATTCAACCAGTCTTTAATGAACCACATCATGCTTTGAGGTTCTGATAGTAATGCCAATGTGGTTTGACTTTTTTACTATTTATTGCATGAAATACCTTCCCTTCAGTGATGGATGGGCCTTTAAAATTAACACTAAACAAGTCACTTTGTCTGCCCCCAGGTATTACCAGAATTGCAGCATGCAGCAAAGGAAATTAAACCTTCCTTCCCCTATCAGGATCCCAGTACACGCCTGCACATACACACGCTTTGCACTGGGCATCTGGATTCTAGTCAGAGATAAGACTCACTGGGTGGCTTTGGGCCAGTCACTCACACTCAGCGTGGCCAACCTAGCAGGGCTGTTGGGAGGACAAAAATGGAGGGGAGAACCTTGTGAGCTACCTGAGGTTCTTCGCAAGAGGTAAAAAGGTGGGATATAAATGCAGTATAATAGTCATCATCATCACAATTTGCAGCATGTGTGTTGCGGGGGGAGGGGGCGGGTTCTGTCAGAATCACGGCAGAGGAAGGAATGCTTAAGCATCCCCTTCCTACATATTCAAGTCCCAATAAAAGCATTCCCTCCCCATACGAGTATTATTTTTAAACAACCACAACCATGATGTTGTTGTAAGTTAGAAATTCAATGTGACATGTGTGTCAGGACTAAGAAAGCCAGAACAAATGAAGCTGAACAGCATTTAGCTGCTAACATAAAGCTGAACTAACAGATTAATGACACTCTCCTAATGTCTTCAGTATGTATCTATCATAATTTCATGTTGAGGCTGATGTGTTATTTCGTATTGGAGTAGTATAACATGAACAATTAATAAAAAGGCTCTAAAAACAAATCAGCTGGGGAAGCGGAATGGATTTGTTTATTTGTTTATCATCATCTTTTCACCCTGCCTTTGATCCAAAATGGGTTTCTAGTGCAGCCTACAATCTTTAAACGCATCACAATAAAATCCAGAGACAGTAAAACAATAAATAGGAACAGGGAGCTAAAGCTCAAGCCAATTAAAACTAAACTCCCATAGGGAAACAACACATTCACATCAAACCAAAGGCCTGGTAAAATGAAAACATGTTTTGAGTGCACTGAAAAACCAACAAAGAAAGAAGCCAGTTTGGCTTCCCAAGCAAAGTAGCATCACAATCTGAGCACAGAGATGGCAAAGTCCTGTCTATGTCCCAACCAAGCAACCCTCCGGCAGGGACAAGATGCAGAGGAAAAGCTGGTCCAAAACCTTTCAGAACTTTATAGGAAATGGCCAACACTTCGAATTGGAAACAAACTGGCCGCCTGTGCTAACGGAACAATCCTGCCAAAAGGAAAAGGAAAGGAAAAGAATGCTGCGCAAGAAGATAGGGTTCACAATGAGTTTGAGAAAGCTCTTTATCATAAAAACACTAATCAGCTTCCATCTGAAAACTGGCATTTTGTGATTGTCCATGTGCGCTATAGCAGCTGTTTTGTTAATGAATAGGCCCGTCCCATGGCAGCCATTTTGTGAGAGGACCCATGAGGCTGTACTGAACCGGTGCCTGGTCGAGGTAATGGGCTGAATGAGGGCCAATAAACTGAAGCTCAATCCAGACAAGACGGAGGTCCTGTTGGTGGGTGGTTCGGGCTTCGGGATGGGGGACTTGGGCCTTGTCCTAAATGGGGTAGCACTCCCTCTGAGTGACAGGGTTCGCAGCTTGGGAGTGCTGCTCGATCCTGAGCTGTCTCTAGAAGCTCAGGTGACAGCGGTGGCGAGGAGCGCTTTCTTTCAGCTTCGGCTGATCCATCAGCTGCGTCCCTTCCTGAAGAATGACTGCCTGGCGACAGTGACACATGCGTTGGTAACTTCCCGATTAGATTTCTGTAATGCACTCTATGTGGGGCTACCCTTGAAGACGGTCCAGATACTTCAATTGGTGCAGAATAGAGCTGCCAGGTTGCTGATGGGGACTGGGTGTTGTTCTCATATAACCCCAGTTCTCCGTCAGCTTCACTGGCTCCCGATTGAAGTCTGGACCCAATTCAAGGTGTTGGTTATGACCTATGAAGCCCTCAACGGCTTGGGACCTGGTTATCTAAAGGAATGCTTGCGTTCATATATGCCCTCCTGCCCCTTGAGATTGGCAGCAGATGCCCTTCTCCGGGAACCCTCTGTGAATGATATTACGAGGGTGAGTACTCGGAGGAGGGCCTTCTCTGCGGTGGCGCCCCACCTATGGAATGCGCTCCCCAGAGAGGTCCGCCTGGCACTGTCGTTATTTGTTTTTCGGTGCCAGGCTATGACCTTTTTATTAAAAACTTATTTTAATTGTTAATTTATTATGTATTTATAGGATTTCAAATTTTTAGCCAAGATGTTACCGGGCTTTTTAATCTTTTGTATTTAGTGTTATTTATATGTTTTTAATTATGTTGTGAGCTGCCCCGAGGCTTTGTTGCGATGGGGACGGCATAGAAATGTTTTAAATAAATAAATAAATAAATAAATAAAATACTCTCAAATTCCAAAGATAACCACCAACCCAAAAATGTTGGACAGCCCTGCTTTAAACTGCATATCACAGATAATTGATGGATTTCTGGTTGTTGTCAGACTGCAGCATCCATCAGTCTGAGTGAGTGTAACCAATGACAGCAGCTTTCTTGTTCAAAACAGGCCACTGACAGTGACTCAGAGGAGGCAGAGCTCACAGGGCACAGGGCTGGCACAGCTTTTTATTTAGCAGAACCGACATCATCTGCCACCTCTTGTCCTCCTCAGAATTCCTTATTTTCTCTGAGCAATCCTCACATGAACTTGGGGAAAATGATTTTCCACAGCCACAATATACTATTCAGGATTACAATGCAAAGTATTTGAGGAGGCTCGATCCTGAATGGACAATTAAAACCTATAATCTTTACAAAAGTCCTGCTCTGGGTGGTGATTATGTTTGTTGATATGGATTAAGACAGTTCCCTGTGATGTTGGACTCTTCATTGGGGCAGGGCCATATCATGATCACCACCTGGAAGTCACAATTTTCCACTCCACCCCTGGCTGTTGGAGCTCCTTTGCAGGCACCACATGTAAAATGTACTTTGCTGATGAGCCATTACCATTTCTGCAGTCTTCAGTGTCAACTGGGAACTGCTAAACCTGAAAGGAGCTTAATAATTCTTGGGGTAGGAGGCCATTAGATTCTCAGATCCTTGGACGTAGTTGTCTGGGGTTCTTGTAAATTGCCAGTGCAGCAGAAAAAAATCACACATGGCTTTTGATACCCTAATGATGGGAAGGATTCACTGAAGAAGAGCCTAATGCTGGGAACAATAGATGGCAAAAGAAGAAGGGGGCGGCAGAGGATGAGGTGGCTAGATGGAGTCACTGAAGCAGTCGGCGTGAGCTTAAGTGGGCTCCTGGGGATGGTGGAGGACAGGAAGGCCTGGAGGTATGTTGTCCATGGGGTCCTGATGGGTTGGACGCAACTTCACGACTAGCAACAATGATGAAATAAGCCCTTCTACTATCCTGTCCCTATGAATGCTGTGTTTATTGCTAGTCCTTATATTACTTGAGCGGTAAAAGTTTGCTGCTTCCACATGATTGTGTATTACAGCAGCCTAACAGTGACTATGGTCTGGAAACCATGTCAGGCTGAGAGCATCAACATCAGCCCAGTTGGTATCCTAGTGTGATAACAGAATGTTTTTAGAAGATATGAAATGTCCAATATTTTTAGAAGCTATGAAAATCCTGTCCTGTGCTGGTCTTTGTAATGCTCATATTGTTTTTATTTTTTTAATTATTTGTTTTTCTGTCTATTTTTGTAACTATAAGTCATAATACATAAGATATATGAATTAAATGGTCATAATATGTCATAATATATAAGGTATTTTATGAATTAAACAAACAAATATAATTAATTACAAAAGAATTACTTTACTATTTTAAAAGCCAAAAATATAGGATAAGCTAAGCTGTTTGCCCCTGTTAGGTTGCTTGAGTCAGTTCTTGGAACTGGATCTCACTCTCCTTCTCCACTGAGAAACTCAAGCAGAAGACAATCCCTTATCCTGAAAAAGAAGTATCCCTTTTTCTTTACTGGCAGTGACATGTATTCGATTTCAAGGAATGTTCTGAATTATGCTGTAGTTAGTCTATGTTCTGATCCCTCGGTGTCTGTGGGCCATCTAATCCTGCACATGGCCAGCAGGACCCCGGCTGTGCAACTGGACGACTGCACTTCCTGACCAGCAGGGAGCTAAAACACATGCTTCTGGAATGGAACAGGTTAGGTACCTGAATGGGCAGTGCCTGTGAAAGATCAAAGGAGGCACTGTTTCACACAGCACATCATGAAACTATGGAATTCACTTCCACAAGTTGTACGGATGGCCACCAATGTGGTTGGCTTAAAAAAGTGATTGGACAATGTCTATCAATGACTATTAGTCCTGATGGCTATATGTTAGTTCCAGTATCAGAGGCAGTGTACCCATGTACACCAGTTGCTCAGGAACATGGGCAGGAAGGTGCTGTGGGTTCAACACTGTATGAACAGAATGCTGGACTAGATGGATCCTTTGCCTTATCTAGTGTGGCACTTCGTATGAGTTTTCCCATTCTGGAAATGAACCACTAAAAACTTATGCTTGTTTCCCACTTCAGGATTTAAAAGAGTGGGTTATGATTGATTGATTGATTGATTGATTGATTGATAAATAAGGGATTAGTGTTTGAAATGCAGAAACTACACTGATGGGTCTATGGCTTGTTTTACTTCAGTGCCTGGGAACTGGGTGACATGATGATGACCCAAAAAGAATGGAAAGACAAAGTGTCAGGATGATGAACATGCAGTTTTATTCTTTGAAGTCGCCCTACTTCAAAATGTGTGTTTTTGTGTTCAACACCCTGTGGCTTCTTCTCTCCATATTCTTGGTTACCGCAGATGTTCTCCAGTTTTGTGTGACCCAAACATCCTCAGGAAGACAAACCCCTTCATGATTCCTCCTCCTGAATCTGACTCGGTGCCCTAGAGAAGTGTTTGACTACAATTCCCGTCATTCCCAACCAACATGCCCATTGCCATGTTGACTGGGGAGTGGAATATGTAGTTCAACACACCAGGAAGGCACCAATTTGGTGAGGGCTGATTAAGACATTGCCAGTTCTGTGTGGAACCAGAGTGAACGGAGAAACTCAAAAATACACATATAATCATGTCTGCAAACTGATTTCAGTTATTCAGTTAATTGGCCAAAGGGCTGTTTATTAATTCTCTAGCCCAGCTAGAGAATCGGGTTTCATGGGTAAAGCTTTATTTACAGATGTCAGCATCAGTGACCGGAATCTATACTGCTCAGTGCTGCTGACTCTACCGCTGCCCAAGATCCACTCATCTGGATGGGACAGAGGGCCCCACTCAGTCCTGCTGCAGACCATTTAGTCAGACTGAAGTTAATGAATGCTGCGCATGAAATACACTCAGGTCTCCAGCTGCTTGCCTTCCCACAACACAGAGGCATCAAACAGTGGAGCAATTTGCTAGGCAAGGCCACCCATTACCTCATTCAGCAATTAGCGCAAACATTAGCAAAACATTTGAAAGGGAAATTTAAAGCATTCTCAGGCTTTCCAAAGGCTGGTGGTCCCCTGGCCCCAAATATACTTCTCCCCCACTCTCCTCATGGAGTCGTGCTTGTGGAAGATGGGCCCAGGGAAGGACTGGGGAAGGACTTCTTTCCCCTTTGATCACGCTCTGGTTGGAAAAATTCAGATTCCCAGGCCTGAACAAACCTCACAGCCTAGCCAGAGTGTGGTATTCCTGACAGCTAAACAAGCGACTTCTTGTCTGTCTTCCTGGCTAGAGGGCGAAGGGCTAGGAAAAAGCCAAGTCTGTGTTCATGGGGAGGGAAATGGGTTATTATAGAATGAAGGTTTTGTTTTTCAAAGTGAATCATTCAGATTTAATTAAGCTGTAGAAATTACTGCATCTGAAAGCTGCAGCGCATTCATTCCTGAAATTCCCCCCAAGTGGAGAAAACTATTTAGCTTAAGCGGAGAAAAAATTGCAAATCATTTTGCAAATATTAATTTGATTGACTGACCTTTGATATGTAAAGCTGAAAGCCAGACGTTTGAACATGCCTCCTTTGATTTCTGCTGTAACCCCCCTGCAGCATTTCTTGGGCCAAGCTACACCACACATTGTGATATTCTTGCTTTAAAAAAAAATGATAGCTTAAGGCAGCTGGTTTTATTCTGAGGAAAAAGAAGCCATGGGGCCCCGATCCAGAAAGCTCCTGCGCACAAGGATGCTGCTTGGGGTGAGTAGCACCATCTGGAACACCAGAGCTGGGAGAGTGGAAGACAGTGGCTGGGTTTGCCCCAGAGAGGGAGCCAGGTGGCTGCATGTGCTGTCCAGGCCCAGCCCTCTTCCCATGGGGTGGTTTATAAGGGAAGGGATAGGAACGTTTGTACGGGTGAGGGAGACAGAGTGGGTGACAGGAGAAGGGCATCAGCACCGTTGGGGGGAGTGGGGCACTGTTGCCAGAGTACTCAGGCTCCGTGAGAGTGAATCCCTGCTCTCCCCCTCACCCCCCAGATGCTCAGAGCACAGCACTGCAGCTACAGACCACGATGGAAGACCCTCCCTCATCCTCCATCCAGGCTGAATCTCTTCTGAGGAGTGAGGCACTTGCTTCTCACGGGATACTCTTTAAGAAACCCAAAACAAAACAAATGCAATACAGTGTCATAATTTTATTCCACGCTTCTTCCAAGGAGCATACAGACATTGTCCTCCCTGCCTCTCCCCATCTCTCTTGTTGGTTTGGTGTATACATCTGCAGGGTGGGTTCTCAGGTCACACACAACTGGCATGGCGAGTGTGACCACCCTGGTGACCTTGTAAGCTCATTCTCACTCCCTCCTTCGCTTGCTCTCTCAGAGAGAGAGAGAGAATCCTCACAGCAATCATTAAATAAAGCAGCTGAGCTTCATGGCTGGGAGGGTGCCAAAGCGAGGCCCTGGACTTGAAAGGCTACAGGATACTGGCAGGGGAACCGCAGCTCATTTTGCTACTTGAAATGGAACTTGGTGGTGCAGGGTCCACGTGCAGAAAGCCTCGCTACATCATCTGGACACTAATTCCTTCCTTCATGTAGCCCACACGCCCCCCGTGCTGCCTGAAGCAAACGGCCTCGGCCTGCCCTATGGCACCATCAGCCTCAAACAGGCTCGGTTCAGTAATTCTAGACTCTGGACTAAATGTTCTTACTGGAGCAAATTGGCAGGGCTGGGGTGCCGGGAAGGCTCTTTAGATGGCAATCTTCCTTCTGCTGAATGGTGCCTTGGATGTCTGCCCCAAAGTCCTGCTCTAATGGCATTGTCACTTTGGCTCTCTCAAATTATTTTTCCTGGCACGACAGTGGTTCTCTAATGGCACAAAGTTGGGGAATGGCTGCTCCTACAGCAGAGAGCAAAGTGGCAGTGAAAAGAGGCTCTGTGCCCTTAGGTTCCTGCAGACCCGGATTCAGCTCAGAAGGCTGCCTCTGCAGCTGGGAATGGGGAGGAAGCCTCTTTTCCTGCCCTCCTTTATTTCCTCGTGATATCAAACCAATTCCTCCGTTGTCCTAAGATTAGTACAGTACTTTAATCAATTTAATTACCATGATAAATTACACAGCTGCCTTGATCTCCTTGTTCTCACTTGCCCCAAGTACTAATGGGATGTTAATTTTGCCTTCTGAAAGTACAAAGTCTGATGGGGATTTTCTGTTTAAGTATGTAAATGACTAGTCAAAAGGAATCCAGGACTGGCAGTACATGACTAATTGGCCAGTTTGTTTCACTGCCCTCCTTGGTGTTGCTGATAATATTTTTCTTGCCTGGCAGAATGCAAATCAAATCCACGATTAGCAGAAAAAAGGTTCTGAGCCATTAAAAAGTGAGTGGGAAGCAAAGGTGCTGGGAGCACAAAAGCTGCCTGTTATTGTCAGGTAAGCAGCTTAGTCGCTTGTTATCATTACACTGCACATTATTACATTACACTTATTATTATTACAGTCATTTAGAAGCTGGAGCTAACAGGGGCAGAGGTGGGGGAGAGCAATGCGCAGTCTTTAGCCCGAAAGAACCAGAGAAGCTAAAAGGGGGCAGGGGCAGGATAGGTTTTAATGAACTGTGTGAGCAGCCAAAGAATTACAGTGTAATTAACTCCTAGCAGATCTTATTGATGCTTCAGCGGTGAACCTGCATGTAGGAGATGCCTCCATCTCCATCTGAATTAAAATTTAATTTGGTGTCAAAGGCCAGCGGAAAGCCCTGAATTCTAAAGCAAAGTAATCAATGAACTGTGTAAGGGAAAAGGTCACATAACCCCCCACCACCACCCTGGTCCCTCTGCAGAGGCTGCTGAAGGCCAGTCTGAAGACAGAACAATCCTTTTGTGCTTGTGCTTCTAGGCCTTTGGACAGAAGTGTGGGGTTCTGTACAAAGCCCAGATCTGAAATCTTTGACCTACAAGATGCAGCTCACTCTTCCTTCCATGAACATCCTCACCTGTGTTGCCTCATCCCCAACTTTTATGACAAAGATTCACAAGTCAAGTCCTCTCCCACCAACCTAGTGAGGGGTTTACAATCTTTGTCTTGATGAGCATCCTTCAAGCCTTTAAAATTTGGGCTAAGTTAAATAGAGGTTTCAGGTGGTTCCCACAGAGTCGGTGGGTGACTTATAGGCTATTTCCTCCATTATACTGCACACAGGACCACTTTCAGGACCAAACCCAGATGGAGAGGATGGACTACCTGGAACCACCAGCAAAGATGGACTGATAGTGTCTTGGATGTGTATTGATTTATCAAGTTTCTGGACTTTTCTGTATTGCTAAAAGGACCCTCCTGTGAATTGACCCATGACTGTGTGACACTGGTAAACAAGCACAATTTTTGTCAATGCCCACGGGGCAAGACAACAGTCTGAGCTTCCAACTTTCTGTTTTTGTTTTTTAATGAAAGAACAAAAGCACAACTAGCTCAATAACCCAATGGGAGGGCACAAATGAATAGATATTGATTAATTTTCCCCATTCTGTCATGATCAGAATGTATCTCCTCAGTTATTGGCAGTAAGAACTTTCTGAAGACTTGGTATTTTGCCTGAGTTTGTTCCCTACCCACTTTGCCTTTGGTCCTGTCCATTACCTGAATGCATCCCCTGAGACCTTTTCTGAAACCGAATTTGGCTCTCAGGCTGGAAGAAGAGAGCTCTGCCCCTGAATGTCAGTAAACGGCATCTGAGTCATCAAGGTTCCAAGGCCCTTATTTATCCTCCTTCAGCCATGACAGTTTTGCTGGGAAGGCCCCACATATACACACAACTCAAGAACACCATAGCAATCATACAACACTGAGGAGCACATTTGTGTGGTGTGTGTGTGTGGGGGGGGGGGAATTCACATAAATATTAAGATTACAGTTCCTTCTGCTGGTGTGCTGTAAGTATAATTAATTCCTTTTTAATCACATGGCACAGGAAAGATGCTCGATCATAGATTAGTATTCCTATTCCATTTACTCCATTCTTCCTAATCACATTCTCTTGAGTTTAGTCTTGAAAAGACAGCCCTTCCCACTAATAAGAAAATCATTTCGGACTTTGCTGTGTGAACTCTTTGAGAATGGGAGACGATTCAAGGGGAGCCACAATTTCATAAACGACTAGTGAGCATAAATTATTGTCCTCTTCAATGAACAGCTATTAGAGTACACGGACTTTCCAGTTCAACTGGCAAAAAGTGCCAGTGGGTTTGTGTAAGATCTGGGAAGAAATTAATGTGAATGCATACAGATTCACCCAGCAGCAAGAATTGCGGTATTTCCACAGCATTTACTTTTTAAGCAACCAAGCACATCGGAAGATGTTTCCATTTGACAGGTCTTTTTAATTGCTCTTTTACTGAATGTGTCCAAGAACAGTGAACAAAGGCTACAAAGCATTATACACAAACATTTGCTGAATCCTTCCCCACTACACCCTTTCTTTGGAGGACTACACAACCTTATTGATTGTGTGTGTGCGTGTGTGTGTGCGCGCGCGCTGTAACCAACTGCAGATTCTCTTGTTAACATGCAAGTCTTTTGTGCCTTTCTTGTTATTCACTTACAAGTTTGTTTTGAAAATTGTTTCAGCCATCTTGGAATGCTTAGATTTGAAAGTTCTGCAGCGGGAGAGCAATTGCATGTACCACACAGAACATTCAAGAGCTTTGTAATACCTTTCAAACCAAACAAAAAAAATCTGGCACAAGTTTCTGTGGGCACTGTTCAGTTCTTGGATAAAATGGATCATGTCCGTGAAAGCTTATGCCAAAAGAAATTTGTCCATCTTTAAGGTGCCACAAGACTATTTGTTGTTTTTGCTGCAACAAATATGGCTGCCCCTTTGGAAACAGAAAGCATTGGCCCTTTCGTGTACTCGTGCTGCCATTAGCATTACCAAACTAGTTGGTCCATCCGTGCATGGCAGTGCCTATGCAGCCAGCAGGGCAAAGAAGGAGGGATAAAGGCAAATTAGCACTTTGATGATTTCTGAGCAAACAATTGTGTACATTTACTGGGACTCACATGCCATTCTTCCTGGTGCCAAATGGAGAGCCGCTAGCTTAGGGGTAGGCAACTCATGGCCTTCCAGTTGCTGTTGGAATGCAACTCCCATTGCCTCTGCTAGTTAGGGCTGATGGGAGCTGTCATCCAGCAACATCCTCCCCTGTGTTAGATGGAGAAATGAAAAAACACACTCTGCAGTTGCTCAATGCTCTCTTTCCAAGACAGCAAAGAAACTGTAGCTCAGACCTCCCTGAGTGTACTCAGAAGCAACTGCCATTGAAGGCGGGGCGATTTCCTCCAGGGTAAAAGCACTCTGAGCTGGAACCTCAACTAGCCAAGTGACCAGATGACCAAACACACGCTCTGACTCTCTGGAATGGTTGGCCTGCTTCCCAAATTGCTTCCAGTGACATTGAGAGGGTCGATCATGACAAAGTTGGAACACTTGCCAGGTTTCCTTTCGCTTTACAAAATAATATACAAGGACATCCATTTTCTCCCCAGACAGTATTGTGACAACCCTATTCAGAATATTCCCAAGGCAATATACTCCAGCTGAACGGTGATGGGGAACTGACAGCAATTTAAAGCTACCCTCTGGCAGGCCTCCCACACATAATTGTAATGCAGATACCACTCGCTTTCCCCGAGGGCAGGAGTTGCCACAGCGTGCCTTGTCTCCACTGGCATCGAGGGGTGCAATTTGGGCTGCAGCTGCACCACTCCAAGCAAATTAATTCCATTATCCCCCTTACAGACGTGGAAAGTGAGACATGACAACGGAAGGAGGGAGGGGCAGAGCAGGGAGTTGGCATCCAACCTGGTCTGAGGCCAGGAATCATTCACAATTTCGACTTTGTTGTCGCTGCTGTTGTTTGACGCCAAAATCAAGGGGTTTCATGCATTAGAAAGGAGCAGGATGAACCGCCTGCACATCCTAAATGGCACGGGATTTAACCAGGGACTGGCACAACGTGGTAATGTTGCAGAGAAACCACAGAGTTTCTCTGGAGCTAATCAGACTTCAAATGTATTCACCACCATTGCCAACTCATGTTTTTCTGGCAGGGCTCCCTGCTTGGCACACGCACATAATGAGATTACACTGCCTGGCTGCAGTGCTTTTATCATCCTGGTGCCCAACCTCATCGGGACTGGGAGCCTGGTTAAGCTAAAGGAGGAAGGGGGTGCTATTCCAGTCAGCCCCCCCTGCCCACCCCCCGGTCATTCCTCTGCAAGGTGCCAAGGAAATACCTTCAGCAACATAAAGACCGCCAGAGAAAGTCTGAGCAGAGGAGCCAGTCAGGAAATTTCATCCTGCGTTCTTTCTCACCCACATAGCTGCTAAGAACACCAGAAGAGTCCTGCTAGATCAACTCCTGCCTTCCTTCCAGAGAGCCCATGTGCTCCACAGCTATTCATGTTTCCAGGACTAACATTATGAAGCGCCCTGCCTTCAGCCTTCAAAAGGAGACCAAGCAATTTGCTTGACACCATCTAAGTTGCTGACAAGGGTTACATCGTGTGGTAGCAAGTTCGGTCATTTAACTATGTGCTGTTAGTTTAACTAGAGGAGTTTTTCTTCTTTGAATCTCCTGCTTTCTCCTGAAGGGCAGGGAAAGTTGGTGCCATTTCATTTTCTTTTATACATTTCTCTGCTGCCCAATAGCCAAAGCTCTCTGGGCAGTTTACAGAGATCCAACACATTAATAGCACAATATTGTCCATAATATAATAGCAGTCTGCATAAGAACATATAAACAGACAGCACACACACACACACACACACACACCTCCAAACAATTCTAACAATTAGTGGGAATGACTGGCTTTGTATGGCATGCTAAGCCAACAGTGTGGCTTCACCAGAACCCCTCTTGCATCCCAGGAGGTGGTATAGAGGCCACCCTGCGTGGCTTCTAAACCACCCAAGCAGCCATGGCTGGTTGTTGGGTTCAGTAGATCCACCACAGCCCAGCTTATCATACAGACTCAGTTGGCTCCTGTCCTGCGGGCTATGGATGCCTTTTCAGGCTAACCTGGAATGCTGGTGGATGCTCCTCCTTTTCTCTGCTGGCCTGAAGCAACAGGCAGGGCTGCGGCAAAGTGGAAGAAAGCCAGCCGCAGCACCTCTCCTCCTTTGCCAGCTCCTGCTGTTGCTCGGCCAGGTGCAAATGGGGAGCAGGCTTCAGCCACTCGTGGAAGACCATGCCACCCCACTGCATGCCCCAAATGGCAGGCAAACCAGTGGGGAACAGGAGACAGCTGCAGCCAGCTTGTGTTCCCTGCTACCAGTGCTGGATGAGGGCGGTAGGACTGGGGGCTGAGCCACCTGGCACTGTGCTTCCCTCCAGGAAGTGCAAGAATGGGAGCAATGCACACGGTGCCCATTTGGGGCAGCTGTCATCCCTGTTCCTCTCAGTGCTCCCCTGGGATGCTGGTGGGAGGACCTGGGAGCAAAGAAGAGGAGGTGGTGCTAGTTGGGCACAGGAGGCGCTTTCAGGCTGTTCAGGCACCTTGGACTTAAAAGACCAGACAAACTTGCCCAATGGCTGGATTTGCACCAGTTAAACGCCTCGAGAGTTCTCACCATGCATGCCACCTCCTTCCCTTTTCCCCACTCAGTCCTCCTGCAGGATCCCAGAGGCCACTGCAAGGGCACCAAGATGTACCTGGAAGCTGTTTAGCACTGGCTGCAGCCTGACTTTTCTGCCTCTGCATTATCCACACAAAAGTGAAAAGTGAAGGGAGATGCATGCACAGGAAGGGACCCCACCCCGCAATGCTCTGAGAATTCTGCTGCAAAAAGTGCTTTCCACCACCCAACCTGGAAAAAAAAAAAATCTGGAGTTGTTTTCTCAAATGCCAAGGCCAGCTGGCCCAGAAGTAAACCAGTGAGAATTGTGGGAACAGAAGGAGTTAGAAAGGAGTGTACTTAGCATTATTGTTCCAGACAGACTGCATCAGATCAAAGGGGGAGACCAGGTGAATGGTGTCAGATGTTCCCCCTGATTGGCCCACAAGCTGCAAGAGCCACTTCCAAGCTGGAGCCAACTCCTTTGGGTGGAGAAGGGAGAAGGGGGATTCAATCTGTAATCAGCTTTCATCACTACTCCACATTTCCTTGATGGCCAGTATTCTAACTTCACTGGTGTCTTTTGTGGCACTGCAAGGCTTGTCTTTTGCGTCACCAAGCCAGCCCAACTAGTTTTAACATAACAAAAACATTATTTAGAAGCCTTCTGTCCTGATCTACCTGGAAGGTGGTGGAGAGAAAGACTGGCTCATGGCAGGCTGCCCTTTTCAGCACCTATCACCATTGTTCCAGTGTACACTGAACACACACCTGCATTCCTACATGGGGACAAATCTACACACTTCAAAGTCTGCCTTTCCCAGCCCTTCAGTTGCCAGATTATTCTTCTATTAGTAACTGCCTAACTCTGCCCACAGCTGTTTCAAAGGCTAGCTGGATTACTGAGTTCTATATCCCCAGTCTTTCAACATATCCCTTGGATTTGGCTTCAGGCACCTCTGCATCATGAATCCTTTCCTGCCCTGACCCTCCTCTTTCTAAGCTTTGGGCACTTGGGCCTCCAGGACTCATTCAGCTTCTGCTTTCTTATTCTGGCATTGGGTAGGAAAGGCATTTCATCATACCTGGTCAAATCCTGATGCTCAGGAACTTGTCACCCCAACCCTCCCTCTCCATCTTGTATGACCTACTTTCATCTTGCCAGCTCAGACTAGTCAACAAGGTGTTCCACCTGAGTTTATGATGTTACACAGGTGCTCCTCTGCAGGTGAATCTGTCTGTTCACCTATCCTCCTCAGTAGCTGCCTCTATCTAGGAAGAACAGGTGATTTTGGAAAGCTGAGTGGAAAGGGAAGGCACTGCTAGGCTGCCTTTGCAATCCTATTTTGCACAACTGCAGTCCTTCACCCTGAAGAAAACCACACAAATACCACTCTCTGCTAGATACAATGAGGGAAACCACAGCAAGGCTGGCTGTGTGTGGAGGCTTGAATGTTTTTGTAACACGGGGCAAATAAAAGCCCTGCTCAGGTGTTCAGTCACTCACAGTGATGGGCACCACCCCTTCTGTCATGTCCCTATCACTCGGCCCCACTTCTACCCAGGCATTTACAAGGAATGCTTAAACCTGTTTTATATGGGTAGGCCCCTCACATGATTTAGAACCTTGGCTAGACAGTGTTCTCAATCAACCTGCCCCCCCTCCCCCCAAAGTATATCTGGCTGGGGGATTCTGGAACCATCACATCTAAACAGTATCAAGTTAGGGAAACTGTCCTAAACAGTAGTGAGGTGACACATTTTGAAGCCCAGATGGTCACTGTGTCAGTTTTCATCTGTTGGGACCAGGTAAACCTGGTGGGCTTAATTAGCCATTGACGACTAAGTCACCCCAAAATACTTTACATTGCAATGAGAGACAATAACTGGGGCCAGATGACATGATAACCCAAACTCACGGGGTTGAGTATGAGTTGCTGGAAGATGGGGTATTGGCTGGGTTGCACCAAGGATTTGTGTAAGGGGAGTACAGTCTACAGTAGTTTGCCTTTTTCACACGAGCTGTATACTTGGTTGCAGCTTTTAGCCAGCCTAAATAGCCTGACATTGTGAGCAAGCTCGGTGATTGGACTCTTTTACTTCCAGATCATTTATAAGCAAGTTGAAAATCACTGGTCCCAATACAGGTCCCTGTGAGACCCCACTGTTTACATCCTTCCATTAGGAACACTGACCATTTATTCCTAGTTTCTGCCTCCTGTACTTTAATTAGGCAGTGATCAATAGGAGCCCCCCCCCCCACTTTTATTCCATGACTGCTAAGTTTGCTCAGGAGTCTGTAGTGAAGGACTTTGTCTGAAGCCTTTTGGAAGTCCAAGTCAGCAGTATCTACCAGGGCACTCCTGCCCACATGTTTATCAACACTCTAAAAGGTCAGTGGAACAGTCTCTACTTTAGCGGTGAAGGGAGGGTAGCAAGCAAAGGAGGGAGGGAGAAAGCAGGAGACCTGAGCCAACTTCATTTGGGATACAGAATGGAAGTGCGCCCTGACATGTGTCTACCTACTGCCAGCTCCACATCATTGAGGTGCCTCTTCTGCAGACAATCTACCTTATCACTGCTGTTTTCACCTGCTGCAGTTGCTCCTCCTCTACTTTCCCAGCACTGCTACCATGTGGCTGCACAACAGGCAAGGGGCCCGGGACCCCACAGGCCAAGCCATCGGCCAATCCTCTTCTCACTGCCTGAGTGGTCTGAACCTGGGAGAGGGGAGGAGAATGAGCAGCTCTGAAGGGGAAGGGGAGGAGGAAATCCAGGCAGCCTTTGTCAGTGGGCCCTGGCATGGGTGTGGGGCCCTGGCACAAAGCAGGCTGTGCCACCTTTGACACCTGCCCTGTACTCAATCATAGACACATCTTTCTATCCACATTGTCATGTACATTCTCAGCTTTTGATGAGCTTCTCACTGGCAGCAAATAAAACTACCGGGGAGCGAGGGAGTCTTTGTTTGGCCCACCGTTCCATCCCAGAGAAAGTGAACACGCTCCAAACTCTTTCACTATGTGTCTGTTGAGATATTGAAAAACAGCCAAAAGTGCCAAGCCCAAATCCCCTCCCAAATGCCTTTTAGTAAGAAACAATTAACATCTCAAGTTTATCTTCTCTTTCAGAAAGAGACTAAAAAGGCATTCAAACCCAGCAATCCTGGCATTCATCAAGGAAGGGCTCATCTGCAGCATTCGCCACTACATGTTCATTCTTTCCTTAGTCTTATTCCAAGCAGCAGTGACAGAGCACCAAGCCCTGGGATGAGAAAATCCCCAGCAATTAGTCTCCAAAATGATCAGCTGAGGGTCATTGCAGAGAGAAAGGAAATAAAACTGGCTCCGGCGGTATTTGTGCAAAGCCTGTCATTCTGTGGGTTGACACCACCTAAGACAAACAGATTCTGTTTCTTATTATGGAGCTCCTCAATGAGATGATCTGATCGGTGACAAGAAATACTGAGTATCCACTGTTCGAAACTTCCTCCTACAGAGTGCAGGGACAGCCAACACTCTTTCCATTGGCAGGGGAGAATACCTACATAGACCCAGCAAATCTAGAAGCTCTGGCCCCACTCAACACCCCTGTCAACTGCACAAGGATTTTGTAGCTGCCCACAGGAGTTCTTCTACAGAAAATCAATGATCAGTGGTTCTAAGCCTGTTCTTTATAGGGGCAATTCAACTGATTGGGTCTGGAGAAGTACTGAGATCTTTTCAATGCAAGAGGAATGTAAAATGTTGTTTAGCACAAGTTCAGACAGACGCCCACTTGGCTGGCTGAAGGGTTAAGGGCCAGGATACTTCACTCTTGAATAGTGTTTCTATGGATGGAAACATGTTACACCCAACATGAGACCATGGTTGAAAATGGCCTCATCTCTCGTAGGTCACTTTGTAGACTTTATGTAGACTTCTCGTTAAATGTAGGATCGTTTGCTCTTCTTATGTGCCATCAAATCATCCTCAACTTATGGGGACCCTATGAATGAATGCCCTCCAAATACTCCTGCCCTTGACAGACCTGCGCAGCTCTTGTAGACTCCTTTATGGCTTCCCTGATGGAACGCATTCACCTCACGTGTGGTCTTCTTTTTCTTTCTTTGCCTTTCCCCACCATCATTGTCCTTTCCAGTGAGTCTTTCCTTTTTTATAATGTGCCCAAAATACAACCACCTCAGTTTTATCATTTTTGCTTCCAAGACAAGTTCTGTCTTGATTTGATCTTGATTTATTCTTTTCATAGAACAAAATGGAAAAGGATTCTTAAATCTGCAGGGAGGAAAGAGCTCCACACAGGGGGAAAAGCTATTGCCAATAGCCACATGTGTCCATTCACAAGGATCTCTTCTATTGCACTTGAATTCGTTAACAATATAAGGAGAAACACTTCTTCACAAAGAAAGTGGAGGTGAGGGTAGCAATCACACTACCTTAGCTCCATTTTTTTCTTAATGAAGAATAAGGGAATGGAAGATGTTTCAACACCACTGAAAGGCATAAAAGAGAGTAAGGACTGAGCAAAGGTTTTGCAATTCATTCTATTTGACCTTTTTGCCTGTTTATTTAGGTTTTTTTCCCCAATAATCTATATATTTAGGTTAAGACTCCATTTTATCTCCAAATCTCAACAACAAGCAAAAACCTAAAATTTCACTCATTGCCATTCACAAAACACTTGACCTATGGTCTTGTCTAGCCTATGGAAGGTACTCAGATTAAGGAGTTTGTACAGTCCCTGAAGGCAGTGAAGGACTCATTTTATCTCCAAATCTCAACAACAAGCAAAAACCTAAAATTTCACTCATTGCCATTCACAAAACACTTGACCTATGGTCTTGTCTAGCCTATGGAAGGTACTCAGATTAAGGAGTTTGTACAGTCCCTGAAGGCAGTGAAGGACTCAAGGGGTCTGGAGTTGGCAAGCTCCGCCCAACCAAGCATGACACAAATGAGAGGTGCAAAACTGTATTTTATTCCCAAGAATAAGTCCAATCACAAGCAAAAGGGGAAATCTACCCAAAGCACATGGTGGAGTCCCCTTTTATACCTGTGCTGACCAAATAGTGATGACAGATGTCCATTGGTTCAAAATTCCCTCTGTGAATACTGATTGGTACATTTGAACCCAGGTGGTTCCCATGCTTACCTGGGAGGCTGGGCCACTGGGGGCTGGGCTGGGAGCTCTGGTGAGGGATTTCTCAATCCCTGGCAATGTGGATGGCTCCAGTTGCATAGATAATGTTTGGGGGCATGACTACCTTGCCTGGGTTTAATGCCAGCCAGCCACGTATGTCCTACAGGACAGAAAAATCAAGAAAGACATCCTCCAAAGATTTGGAAACTAGTGATATTTGGAAGGTCACACAGGAAGTAAGCTGGAGTGGAATATCCTTCCAACATGCCAAGAAAGGGAAGGGTCAAGATATTTCAGACATGTTCCTATGCCTACAAGTGCCAGCATGCCTCAGGTTGAAGAGTTCAAGGAGAGAAGGATTGAGCACAGCACCTCTGGATTGTGCCTAAAAATCCCAACAAGATCACAGAAAAGGTTCTGAGCTGTATTCTCAGTTTGTGTGAGGAGCGGGCCCCACTGGAAGCAACCTGAGCTCCTTGACTCGCATCCTGTACCAGACATTGTGGGTGCCCTTCACTCATATCATCCCAAAGAGTTTCCTAGATAAGCTGGGACAGGACTTTTACACTAGAGAAGGGACCAGGAAAATGGATGCACTTCTTGGTGAAAGTTAAGAGTAGACCTAACTAAACCATATGAAAGCCCTCCAAGCTGAGTGAAACAATGGCATAAATGAATGGAGATGCCTTTTCAACAGAGGTGTGCAACTTCAGGCCTGGAGGCCAAATACAACCCCCTTCAGTTCCCAGTAAGTTCCCTTGGTCCCAAGTCCTTTCCCTCAGCCACTGACCATGCAGGAGTATCCTGGCTTTTGTGCAAGGGTTCACCCCTTTATAAAGGTTGAAATGCTTCTTCTAGGGCCCAGTCATTGACAGAAGGAACTTCAACCTAACATAAGCTGGCATTTTAGACCCTACCACTTTAGACTTCAGCCTCCCCCACTACTGGAATGTGGCCCCTGAGAGCTCCTACAAAATGAAATGCAGCCCTCGGGCTCACAGAGGTGTGGTGCCCCCCCCCCCCCCGCACAATGCACTAAGGAGCCACTAGGTAAAGCGGGACCCTGCCACCAGTGAAGCCCTCGGGTAGATTTCCACAAGCCATTTCAGTTGCTGTCGCACAGGAGTCAGAATGCATAGACTTCTCTAGCAATTAATCTAAATCAGGAATGTATGAAAAAATATGTTGCCTCTTTTGTCTCAAGGAAACATGCTAACTCACCGCACCAGGAAATCAAGAGACATCTGCCAACATCCTGAGGGAAAAGAATCATTAGCATATAAACATGCCTCAGTCTAAGGAGAACATCCTCTGAAAGGTATTATATAAAGCAGGAAGTTTGTTGGAAGCCTATTACACACACACCTATCTGCATTCAAAAGGAACCTTTTGAAGTTTTGCATATTAATTGAAAGGAAATTGAAATGCTTCCATCAAGAAATGCAGAGCTTTATTAAATCTAAGTTACAACAATGCATTACTTAGAAAGAGGAAAGAAAGCTTATTCAAAAGTATGATTGTTATTTAATTTCATGGTAATTAACAGTAGTCCCAGAGTTTTGTGGCAGAGCATTGCAAAGAGCCCAGGATTCAATCCCTACAAATTCCAGTTAAAAAGCTCTCAGGTTGCAAAGGACAAGGGAATTGCTGCTGCCAATCCAAATAAACCATATTGGAATAACTGGATAACCTGCATGTTCAGACAGAAAAAGAAAAAAGTCCAGCATTCTGCAGCTAAACATGCATAAGACTGGACTCTAAATGGACCAGTGGTGTAACCAAGTACCAGACAGATACACACGAGGGAACTTTAGGGTGCAGCTAAGCAATTCCAAAGCTAGAAAGGAATTATTCTGGTCTGTTGATTATGGATCCTACTGGTGACAATGCAGCTAGACCAGCCTTTCCTGACCTGGTACCCTCCACATGTTTTGAACCAGTGTGGTGTAGTGGTTAAGAGCATGGGACTGGGACTCAGACGATCTGGGTTCTAGTCCCCTCTCAGCCATGGAGCCAACTGGGTGACTGGATGGTTGGGCCAGTCACAGACTCTCAGCCCAACCTACCTCACAGGGTTGTTGTTGTGGGGATAAAATGGAGGAGGAGTTGTAAGCTGCCTTGAGCCCTTTGTAGGAAAAAGGCAGGATATAAATCGATAAATAAATAAATAAATAAATAAAACATCAATTCCCATCAGCACAAGCCAGCATGGACAATGGTCAGGAATGCTGGGAGTTGTCACTCAAAGCATCTGGAAGGCAGGTGAAGGAAGGCTGAGTGAGACCCACTAAAACTATGCATGACATCATGGAAAAGTTGGTTGTTTATGAGATTCTCTGAGTGGAACTGGCAGTTCTGCTTAAGGCACCTTCTTCATTCTTCTTAGAGATAATTATCATGAGGAGAATGTGCAGTGCGGATGCAAGGAGGATGTTGCTCATGGCATCCTTCCCAATTCCGGTGTCCTCTGGATGTGCTGGACCACAGTACTGACTGTCCCCAGGCAGCAAGGCCAGCAGCTTAGGGCCCTTCTTCAGTCCTCTTTCAGCCCCACGGAGAACATGCTCACGGTCAAAGAAGCCAAATCCATGACATGCCACTTCTCTTTTATTTGGTTCTGCCATCGTTTATAGCTACATCCTCCCAGAAGCAGCTGAATATGGAAAGCTGGGTGCCGACAGCGTGAGGAGATGCCCCGCTGGCTAAGCGCAGAACAGCAGAGCCAGGCCGGCCATCTGGAGGGCACAGTGTTGGGGAAGGCTGCTGCAGAGGAACAAAGGGAGAGGCCATCATCACGGTGGGCTCTTGCTGTAGCAGTTTATTCTGTGAAGGTTGCACGATGCATTTCACCCAAGGGCCCTTGTGCATCTCCTTGCTGTCCTCTAGTTAAAACAACCTGCCCAAGAATATTACTCCTTTGGGGTGCCATCCTGTGCCAACTGCATGGGATTGCACCCTACTTCTCGATCACAGTTGTACCCTGGCTTTCTACCAAATGAAGTGGGACTCAAAGCAGAATATACTTTTTTTAAAAAATCTGAAATAAGCACATGACGTGCAGGCCCTTAGCCTATACGAAAGTAAAGAGCTGCCTTCTGCCATCCTGCCTTTTCTCCTTCCCTAGCAAGAACTGGCTGGGGCCCTTCCAGGATTTCCTTCAGGAGACTTTCCCAGCAACACCCAGAGATGTTGGGGCTGAACCTAGAAGGCCTGGAATGCAAAGCCCGTGCTCTGCCACTGAGCCACAGACCCTTCTGTTGTACATCCCCTCTACCCAATTGTGTACGCTCTGGAAAGCTTCAGCTATGCCTTTCGGGTGGTACTGAAATAATAACAATGATAGCAGTAGTAACAATAATATACCAATCATTCCCTAATCCAGTGCCCTTCGGATCCTTTGAAACAGAACTCGCAGCATTCTTGACTATTGACCATGTTGGCAGGGCTGATGGGAAACATCTGGAAGGCAGTCAGTTGGGGAAGGGTGTTCTCTGCTGATGTACACAGATCTCTGAAGAGAGGCATTGTTTTCCTTCTTCCATCTCAAAAAAAAAAAAAAGCAGGGGGAGGAGAAAGCAAAAAGACTGTCATTATGACTTATTCACAGATGTGAAAATATTAAAACATATAATTGCTTTGCTGGAGCAGATCAAAGTACATATAGTAGCCAGGAGGCCGTCAGTGCCTAACTATATTTCAAGAATGGCTAATCACATACACTGAGATTTATGTGAGCTTGCTGAATATACAGAGCTGCCTTACGTAGGCCATTGACAGTTCCAGCCTGCCTCTGTCTTCTGTGACTAGAAGCAGCTGTCAAACATGTTCTCCCGCTCACTGCGATCCATTAACAGAGAGCAGATCTTGGACATAAGAACCTAAAGAGAGCCATGCTGGACAAGAGCAAAGATTCTGTTCACATAGCAGCCAACCATGGTGAGTTGGACTTGAGTGCAATAGCTCATGTTCTCCTACAGACTGGTGCATGCAAATATTCTACCTCTGACCCTGGAGGTATGATAAAGCCATTAGACCAGTACCCATTGATAACATTGTCTTTTGTCTAACCCCTTTTAAAGCCATCCACATTGGTGGCCATCACGGCCTCTTCTTCTACTGCCTTGGGTCTGTCCTGCATCTCCCACCAATCAGCTTCACAGGATGGTCCCAGTTATGCTCCACTTTCTCCGCACCACGCACACCTGAGACATGCAGCAAATGCACTCAGCCACTGAGGTATGGCAGCTCCTAGTTCCTTAGGTGGCCCCCTCTGTATTGCCATCCTTGGTGCTCTGATTTCTGCTGCCTCTGAATACGGGCACCCTATTTAGAGGCTCTGTCCAGTGCGGCCTCAGCACACATTGGACTGGGGGTCTATCCAGGCAGCCAAACTCACAACCACGCCACACTTTGCTTTTAAATTGGTCTTCATCTTTGTGGATAATAGAACCTCACTAATCACCTAATTCATGTAGAGGATCTTTGTTCCACTGTGGAAGGGCGAATGGTGGCTGGAGCACGTTGAAGTGAACACAGTGGTATGAATAGGGTGCAAGGACCATGCAGGACCAGGCCATCTGGGCCGCAGCTCTGGACAACCTCAAAGAACCAGATGAAGACTTTACTCCTACTGGGATTTGCGTATTTATTCATTCCATTTCTATCCCACTGTTTGTCCTCCTGTAAGAAAGTCAAGATGGCTTATGTAACCCTCCTCCTCTCCCTTTCATCCTTACAACAACCTTGTGAGGTAGGTTTGGCTGAGGGCCAGTGACTGGCCCAAACTCACCCAGTGCTTCATAGCCAACCAGAAATTAGGATTTGGATCTCCCAAGTTCCAGTCTGACACTCTAACAGCTACCCCACACTGAGGCTTCTTCCTAGGAAAAAGTCAATGCACTATAGCAGATAGGAAGGCCTCCTCAGCTATGGACAAATACAGAGAAAGACAGAGATAATGAAAGCTATTCTAAGGGCAAAAAATTAGGGGGCAATAAGAAAGAAAAGCAACATATCCAGGTGGAGCAGAGCAATGTCTGTGAGTTTCTTCATGATGTTGCCTAATATAAAGATATTTCTGATAAAAAATTGAGAACTTCAAGATCTAAAACATATTGCAGATGATATTTGTTCATCCCTATGCTGCCAAGAACATGCAGTAATTTTACAGAAAGCAAAACATAGAGGACTTTGCATATTCTTTAAATGGCTGGCATCCATTTGTATTTCTTATTCATATTACTATATAGTTATGTTGAAAAGCTTCTCCCTACCCCCAAACACAACTGGCAAATGCATTGTGAGGAGGCAGGGGGGAAAGAGCTGACTGTATCATTTTTAAGCAAGCCCAGAGGACAAGAATAGTCATGTAAGTCTGAAATTGCTATTTACCGAGGAATGGCAAGCACAACAATCCAAGGAATGCTGAAAGATTATCAACACGAATGGCCTCATCCACTTCTCTCTGCCTGAGCAAAAGGTACTGCCCTAGTTGACTCATCCAAACAAGGATGAAAAACCACAGAGCTGGGCAAAAGAACTAATATTTATAGATGAGCACACGAAAAGAGTAATTACAGTTTAAATGGAATTATATGACACCTCACCTGCGACCAGGTGACCCATGTGCCTGCCTTTTCAGTCTGTTGTGCAGGTGCTAACCATTGATGTATAATTTTTCTCAAGCAGTTTTGTTTTTATCTTTAGACAGGAATGGGAAAAGACGTTCAAACAGAGGACTGTCCTCACTAAAAGAAGCCACATGGCCACCCTGGTACTTCTGGTGCATGCTTTTGGACTCAGAAAGGATAAGCTGCAAAAGGTGAGCGCAGCCATAGCCGTTTTCTGCGCAAAATCTAGGCACACCAGCTCCATGTGTAGTGCTGCTCCCATGAGCTTGCCCTATCTGCAAACCTTTTATCCCTGTGACAAACGTTCTCTCTCTCTCTTGCAAGCATGCTTTCAAAGCGTGGTACTTTATGAACCATTTTATTGTGTAATGAAATATCTCAGGGGCGGGGGAACCTGCAAATGTGCATGTACTCTAAATGTTTGGAGAGAGCATCCATGATTACTAATTACTAGCAAGCTCAGAGAGTAGATGTTGTAAAGCACTGGTGTTGGTTTGTGTGTATTTTCCAGGAATCAGTCTGTAATTGTTAAATTCTGGAAAACTGAACAAACTAGAAGCAGATAAAGAGCAAACAAGAAGCAAACACTTTAAATATAAGCATACTGTTCTAAAACGGCTAGTTTGCACATTTGGGCTGTGTTGCACAATCATTTTTCTGCTAGTTTGCATTTGCGCATTAATAAACACACATTCCAAAAGGAATGAGGCTTGTTAGGCTAATCAGTACTTAAGGACTTGTCTGGGTTTTACTGGAATATATTCCCCTAAACACATATCTGGAAGCCCTGGAAGGGAGCTAGGGGTACTAATTTGAAGTGAAGAAGCTACAAGTGGAGGAAAGGGTTTAGCTTGCATGGCACATCCTCACCCCCAGTCACTCCTTCCCCACCGTGAGTGAAAACAAAAGCAAAAATGGGACCATTTGAGCGTTGGGGTCACTGGGCCCTCAGAAGGGCCGGCCCTACCATTACGCACAGCTGAGGCAGTTGCAGCTACCGGGAGGTGGCAGTGAAGTGCTGGAGGAAAGAGCTGGGGCCGTGTGGCCTGCCTCACTCGCCCCAGGATAGCGCCTGCCTCTAAGTGTGATGGAGGCTGCCGTCTCACTGCCAGCATTGAAGAAAGATTCAGCAGTCAGTCCAGCTGGCTTTTCTGCATGGAATGGAGACACTCTCTTGTCCTCACCTCAAGTAGCACCATGCCTTGGCCATGTCCTGGCCCTCAACCAACCCAACTGGATCAAGACAGTTAAGACACACACTTGCAAACATGTTAACGCAAGTGCACACCACACTTTTATGCAAACACTTATAAAACTTATAGTGTGCGGTGAAAACAAACGCAAATTAGGAAGTTGCTCTGAATTGCACCTCAAATTCATGGGTTCAACAGTAATCCCAGTTTACTGCCCACCAACGTCAGTAGGTAGGCAGCTATCTAGCTAGGTAGGGTAGCCAAGACAGAGGCCCAATCCAGCTCCACTTTAAAGATAAAGAACCCTAAGTTGGAGGAGCAGCAGCGGCTTTGAATGTGTCCACCTACAGTGGGATCCTGGACAGCAGCCTAAGCACCCAAATAGATCACAGCTTTTCCCAATATGGTGTCACGAGATCTACTATATTTCCATTATATCCCTGCAATACTTAAAGTGTGTATCTACACAGATGAATTCCTTTTCACATTTTACGCAGACCCGGTGGTGCACATTGTCTATTTTGGCGATGTCTAAGTGTTCGCCCTGTTTTCAGGGCAGTTTTGGCATCTCCTGCCTCGGCTGGGATGGGATGTAGGGAAGAGGCTTTCATTCTGAGCAGACAAATGGCTGGGAAGAAAAGAGTTCATCATTCCTCCTGCCCTCCTTTCACTCAAGATTTTCTTCTCCTGGGGTTACTTTTTCCTGTGGGGGGGTAATGATGTGGGTGCGGGATCTCAGGACAACAGGCAACCCATACCTTGCCCCGAATGTTTGCGACTCAGGCTGAGTAGACTGCAGCAGGGTGCAGAAGGCATCAGCTACAAGCATGTTTTCCTTTGTTTTGAAGACACCATTTGCTTATTGCAACATTTCTAGCATTTCTTTGGGGTTTTCTGAAATAGCTGGGATTTCTCAAAAGCCTCCTCATTTTCTCTCCTTCCTACTGTCTGCCCACATAGCTGGTTGTCATGGCAGTTGTTTTACTACCAGCAAGCAATTCCCAGGCAATTGCATGCGAGGGACAAGGAGTGCTCAAGGAGTCCTCACAGCTCTGCAGATTCTAACTGCAAGCCAGCCAGCAAAGGACCAGAATGCTTGCTCACGTTCACGCTAGTCACAGGCTCTCACAAAGAGGAACAAATGCCCTTTGGGAGAAGGACTGTAGCTCAGTAGGGGACATAACTCAAGGGCAGAGTTCCTGCTTTGCATGCAGAATACAAGCTCATTATAAAACATCTCCCTGTGTCAATCTGTAAGTAAACTTTAAAGTATTGTGATATTTTCAAATATTGATGCTAATTAATTGTCAGTCAATATGTATATAATTCTCTCAAGTCCCCAGTCTGCATCACACGCCTATTTCAGTGAACCTTGCAATGGCGGTGAGGGCGGCAAAAAAGAGATTCTTTTCCGCTTCCATTGCCTCCTCACAATGCCGTCCGGCGGAGCTCTTTCGAGTGGTGCAAGGCCTGGTCCGTCCAGGTCCAAAGGAAGACCTGATTCCACCCTCAAAGGCCCGCTGTGATGACTTTGCCAGGCATTTCAGGGAGAAAATCGCTCAGATTCGTCACGAGCTGGACACCACTATTGATTCAGAGGTTTCAAAGG
This sequence comes from Varanus komodoensis, assembly GCF_004798865.1. Classification (NCBI taxonomy): domain Eukaryota; kingdom Metazoa; phylum Chordata; class Lepidosauria; order Squamata; family Varanidae; genus Varanus; species Varanus komodoensis. The sequence goes on along the minus strand of NW_025336087.1, from coordinate 13,175,459 downwards.
AGACACCAACGCTGCCGTCTGGTCCAGATTTATTGGATGAATTTCAGTTACTGCGGCCCGATGATGTGGACAAGGTGCTTGGGCGAGTACGTCCAACCACTTGCCTTTTGGACCCTTTCCCGTCTTGGTTAATAAATGATTCCAAGCACGGAATTGGAACCTGGATCTTGGAAGTGGTTAACGCTTCTCTGAGGGAGGGTCGGGTGCCTGCCCCTTTGAAGGAGGCGGTAGTCCGACCGGTCCTGAAGAAGGCGTCACTGGATCCAGAGATGGCCACTAATTATAGACCAGTGGCCAACATCCCGTTTCTGGGCAAGGTGTTAGAACGAGTGGTGGCGGGACAACTCCAAGCACTCTTGGATGAAACTGATTATCTGGACCCATTGCAGTCCGGCTTCAGACCCGGGTACGGTACTGAATCTGCCTTGGTCGCCCTGTATGATGACCTGTGCAGGGAGAAGGACAGGGGGAGTGCGTCCCTGTTGGTTCTGCTGGACCTCTCAGCGGCTTTCGATACCATCGACCATGGTATCCTTCTGGATAGGCTTGCGGGATTGGGGGTTGGAGGCACTGCTTTGCAGTGGTTCCGCTCCTATCTCAATGGCCAGTTCCAGAAGGTGGTGCTGGGGGACTATGGCTCTGCGCCATGGCAGCTATGCCATGGAGTACCGCAGGGGTCCATTTTGTCCCCTTTGCTGTTCAACATATACATGAAACCGCTGGGAGAGGTCATCAGGAGGTGTGGGCTGCGGAACCATCAGTACGCTGATGATACCCAGCTCTACCTCTCGTTTTCCACCAATCCAGGTGAGGCAGTGGCTGTGCTGAACCGGTGCCTGGCCGAGGTAATGGGCTGGATGAGGGCCAATAAACTGAAGCTCAATCCAGACAAGACGGAGGTCCTGTTGCTTGGTGGATCGGGCTTCGGAGAGGGTGAATTGAACCTTGTCCTGAATGGGGTTGCACTCCCTCTTAGGGACAAGGTCCGCAGCTTGGGAGTGCTCCTCGACCCAGAGCTTTCACTGGAAGCTCAGGTAACAGCAGTGGCGAGGAGCGCTTTCCTCCAGCTTCGGCTAATTCATCAGCTGCGCCCCTATCTGGAGAATGACTGCCTTGCGACAGTGACACATGCGTTGGTGACTTCCTGTTTGGACTTCTGTAACGCGCTCTACGTGGGGCTACCCTTGAAGACGGTCCGGATACTTCAATTGGTCCAAAATAGAGCTGCCAGGCTGCTGACGGGGACTGGACGTTATGTTCACATGACTCCAGTTCTCCGTCAGCTTCACTGGCTTCCCATTGAAGTCCGGGCCCAATTCAAGGTGTTGGTTATGACCTATAAAGCCCTAAACGGCTTGGGTCCTGGTTACCTGAAGGAGCGCTTACATCCTTATATGCCCAGCCGCCCCCTGAGATCGGCGGGAGAGGCCCTTCTCCGGGAGCCCTCCATGGAAGAAGTTAGGAGGGTGGTTACTCGGAGGAGGGCTTTCTCAGCGGTGGCGCCTAAGTTATGGAATGCGCTCCCCAGAGAGGTCCGCCTGGCGCCGTCGTTATTTGTTTTTCGGCGCCAGGCGAAGACCTTTTTATTTAAGCAGTATTTTAAATGTTAATATTATTGAATTTTATTTGGCCAGGGCGGCTTGTTTTATAGTGTATGTTTTATATTATATAATTGTATTTTATTGTATATATTTTAAAATGTTATTTTAAATTTTTTGTTGTAAGCCGCCCCGAGGCTTCGGCGAATGGGGCGGCATAAAAATGTTTTAATAAATAAAATAAATAAATAAATTCTGTAACACTGGCCAGCATTACATTCCATACAAAATGGCCTAGCATATCACAAGGTATAAAGCAGGTTCTCCGCGTGAACATATATAAGTTGAGTGGCGGGGCCCAGTGGGCCACAAACCCCTCTCCTGTGTGTGTGTGTATTTTATCCTAAGGGGATGCTGGAAAAGTGCCTTCATAACTAGCATTTTCTCTTCTTAATCTGCTTTCTGTTTTAACAAAGTGTTTTTGAGAGATTCACAACAAAGGTATTTGTGCAAAAGCAAATGTGTGTGTACCATCACATGTAGTACTCAATGAGTAAACATAAGTCCAAAATAAAACTTTATCCACCTTCTACTTAAGATCAAATTTGACTCTCCTTCCACTTAAAAGACTACTGTAAGTCTGCTCTTTGCAACTCTCTTTTTCTCTTGAAAATTTCCTGGCTGCTTTATCTTGCTTGCTTAATAAAACAGCGGGTTGGATCTTGGCTACAGTCACTGCCTTTCTAGAACAGTCTTCTTGAGAAAATGGCTGCTAGTCATCTCCCTACACAAAAGGAAAGTTTCCAGCACTTTATAACAAACAAACCAGAGCACAGCCAGATCAAACTCTCACAATCCTTCAAAACTTCAACCCTTTGACTTTTAAAGGTGAGCAGAAGTTTTAGGTTTTAGGGGTCCAGGAAATTGGCCAGCCATGCCATCTCTAGCCACAAACCCTTTACTGCACATAGAATAACGTTTAGCGTCCTTTTCACTCCTCACTCTGTGCCTGTAATAGTGGGTGTCCCATACTTTAGTTCTCCACTGAGCAGGTGTGCCTTAATTCTTGGAGAAATACACACATGTGCCATGCAGGCGGGTGCCTCCTGTGCTAACTGTGGGTACCTAGTTCAGCCACTGTGCCTCTCTTCACATTCAAATATACTTAGGCAGACATTAAACCACCTGCATGATAAATTATAAACAGTTAATTGAGTACATATCGATTGTGATATAGATCATCAACGAGCAAGCAAAATGGAAGTTTACAGATGCCCTTTTAGCCACAGGGCTAAAGGCTGTGTCAAAGGTTACTTCTGGAGTGCCGGCACCTGAGCAGGTTGTGCAATCTGGTGATAAGGACCTCTCTCCCTTTGCCTCAGGAGCCACAGGCTGGCCTGCTTGCTGGGAGACAAGGGGAGGAGAAGGCCCAGCTATCCCAGCTATCTTCAGCAACAGGGTGTGTAAACATCTATCTCAAGGATGAGGTGAGGAATTCACTGTACCTGGTAGCTGCAGATTTCTCACAGCAAGTAAGCCTGACAGGTATTTGTAGCTGTGCTAAATCCCTCTGTTGGACCCAGGGAAAGTCCACACTTAACTGCCCACCACAATATCTTCTGGTTATCAAATCCCAGTACAGTTCCAAGGTCTATGCAGTGGTGTCTCCACCCTGGGTTTTAGCCTGAAGTTTTAAGGAGCTATCCATGGTCCTCCACCCTGCCCCCAGACATAAGGTAAAGTGAGTGCCACAAATAACTCCTTTAACATTGCAGTGGCAGCCTGCAGTTGCTACTCCTCCCCACTGACACTGGAGCACCACCCTGAGGGGCACATGCAGGTAGCACTATTACAGAAAGGCTCACCCGAGAAGCACCACTGTGATCCACTCCCTGGGCCTCCAGGAAGGCATGTAAAGTACACGTACACAAGATGGCTTTACAAACAAGGCAAATGAGAATTTCTGCCCAGTGTTATGTCCCTTTTGTAGCCATCTATGTGGTATTGTGTGTTGAAGGTATTATTTTAATCTCCCACCCCATCTCTGTCCTTGCACTGTTTCATTATTGAACCTCCTCCAGCATTTAGAGATGCTCCCTAAGCACTAACAATTACATTACATTATTTAAATATTACCAGTGCAGAATGGAAGCCAGTCACGGGTTGTGCATAGGTAGAGGCACAGCTGCTGTACTGAAACAGGCAGCCAAATCCACTGCCCCACTTCAGATGACCATAAAAGAGATAAATCACAGCTTTGGCTGCCCTGCAGGATGACCTATGCCGGGAGAGAGATGGGGAGGGAGGGTGGTTCTCCTGGGTCTCTCAGCAGCTTTCTGGACCATCAGCCATAATGTCCTTGTGTGGCAACTGCCTTGCTGTCATGTCCTGCTTCCACAGGCCTCTAAGAAAAGAAGGCGAGCTTTGATGGATCACACCAAAGTCGATTGAGTCCCATATTCTGTTCACACAGGGGCCATGGGAAGCCCACAAGTAGGACCTGTGCCTCTACCCAAGCTGCCCAGCATGACGAAACCATCTCTGATACTGGGCACTGCATACAGCCTTCATGACTAGCAGCCGCAGGCAGTCTCATCCCCCAGGAACTTGCCTGGTTCCTCTTTGATTGCCCATTTGGCCACTGTGGGAAAGAGGAGGCTGGACGAGAAGGGCCTGCAGACTGATTCAGGAGGGCTCTTCTTATGTCTGTGCTTTCCTTCTCGAGGAGGTGAAACTTTCATAGAACTTCTTGTACAAAAAGTCTGCTTGGTGGCTACTGCTTTTCTTCACAAATCCCATCTGTTTAATAGGCTTCATTTCTTCACTAGTTACATCAGCATATTTTTTCTTCTGGGAGCTCCTAACCAAACATCAGCAGGCAAAACATGACAGATACTGAAATATGCCTACACCTTGCCAGACCCTCTGGTTAAAAACCCAAAGCACAGCTGAAATCTCCCAGTGTGGAATTGTTATCACACAGAATGTATTCTTTGGCTTTGCTGGCACAGTTGGATGGAGTTGCAGCCATCTGCCAACAAAAACACTGAGAAGCAAGAAAATCATAAAGCTACGCACAGTGGCAAAAGAATAATGAAAATCATACCAAGCCCTGATGTAGACTAAGAGCTGCAGCAACCTATGACTGAACATTTGTGGTTTGTGTAATGCAATTATGCTAAGTGCCATCCGAAAAGGAATCCAGGGAGCGAGCATGGTACAAAGATTAGTCTGTTCTTATTATTAGTTATTGCATTTCCATGCCATCCCACAGCCAAAGCTCTGTGGCTGGTCAGGGTTTGGGTTGCAGTACTGCAGTAATGGGAGACACAGGTTCAAATTGCCAGCCACTCTCCAGGGGACCTTGGTCCAGTCACCAGCCCCCATCCTAACCTACCTCATAGAGCTGCCGTGAGGATGAAATGGGGGAGACGATTTGCAGATCCCCTTCAGCTCTTAGGAGGAAAGGTAGATTATGAATGCAATAAATAGCTGTAATCATTCAAAGCATCTTTTTTGCCTTTATAGGGGATGGTCATAACATGTGCACATGGTGTAGTGGAGCTGGGACTCCCAGAGATGTAGTGCCAGCACTTTCTAACTAGCAGGGATGCTGATGTCATCTGCCACCCCCTCCCTATCCAGAGGTCCTGCTCCCTCTGAGCTTAACTGTGATCCTCACAGCAGCCAGGAGAACATGACTTTTCCCTGCAACAGAATATCTTTCCTGTTGCAATGCAAAGCACTTTGGGGTGGCTTGCTCCTGAATGGGCAATGCAGGCCCTGCTCCTAGCAGATAAGAACTTCCATGGATTTGCTGACATATATTGACACAGTAGCCTGCAATTTAGAATTCTGCATAATGCCAACCTGCACTTCAACATCTACCCCAATCATAGTCCGACTGGCACAAGGTAAGCCTTTATTTATTAATTAATTTATTTAGAAAATTTCTATGCCTCCCCATTCGCCAAAGCCTCAGGGCGGCTCACAAACATAAATAACTTCAATTAAAATAATATAAATTAACAGTATAAATTAAGTCGCCCTGGCCAAAGAATAAAATAAATAAATACTATTTACAGTTAAAATGACATTTGAATAAAAAGGTCTTCACCTGGCGCCGAAAAACAAATAACAACGGCGCCAGGCGGACCTCTCTGGGGAACGCATTCCATAGATTGGGCGCTACCACAGAGAAAGCCCTCCTCCGAGTACTCACCCTCCTAATTTCCTTCACTGAGGGTTCCCGGAGAAGGGCCTCTCCCGCAGATCTCAGGGGGCGGGCGGGCATATATGGACATAAGTGCTCTTTCAGGTAACCAGGACCCAAGCTGTTTAGGGCTTTATAGGTCATCACCAACACCTTGAATTGGGCCCGGACTTCAATGGGAAGCCAGTGAAGCTGACGGAGGACTGGAGTCATGTGAACATAACGGCCAGTCCCCATCAGCAGCCTGGCAGCTCTATTTTGAACCAATTGAAGTATCCGGACCGTCTTCAAGGGTAGCCCCACGTAGAGCGCGTTACAGAAGTCAAGTTGGGAAGTCACCAACGTGTGTGTCACTGTCGCCAGGTGGTCGTACTCCAGTTAGGGGCACAGCTGATGGATCAGCCGAAGCTGAAAGAAAGCGCTCCTCGCCACCTCTGTCACCTGAGCTTCCAGTGAAAGCTCTGGGTTGAGGAGCACTCCCAAGCTGCGAACCTTGTCCCTAAGAGGGAGTGCAACCCCATTCAGGATTAGGTTCAATTCACCCTCACCGAAGCCAGATCCGCCAACCAACAGGACCTCCATCTTGTCTGGATTGAGCTTCAGTTTATTGGCCCTCATCCAGCCCATTACCTCAGCCAGACACCAGTTCAGCACAGCCATTGCCTCACCTGGATTGGTGGAAAATGAGAGGTAGAGCTGGATATCATCAGCGTACTGACGATTCCACAGCCCACACGTCCTGATGACCTCTCCCAACGGTTTCATGTAGACATTAAACAGCAAAGGGGACAAAATGGACCCATGCAGTACTCCATGGCATAGCTGCCATGGCGCAGAGCCATAGTCCCCCAGCACCACCTTCTGGAATCGGTCATTGAGATAGGAGCAGAACCACTGCAAAGCAGTGCCTCCGACCCCCAATCCCACTAGCCTATCCAGAAGGATACCATGGTCGACGGTATCGAAAGCCACTGAGAGGTCCAGAAGAACCAACAGGGACACACTCCCCCTGTCCTTCTCCCTGCACAGGTCATCGTACAGGGCGACCAAGGCAGATTCAGTACCGTACCCAGGTCTGAAGCCGGACTGAAATGGGTCCAGATAATCAGTCTCATCCAAGAGTGCTTGGAGTTGTCCCACCACCACCCGCTCCAACACCTTGCCCAGAAACGGGATGTTGGCCACTTGTCTATAATTAGTGGCCATCTCTGGATCCAGTGACGCTTTCTTCAGGACCGGTCGGACTACCGCCTCCTTTAAAGGGGCAGGTACCCGACCCTCCCTCAGAGAAGCGTTAACCACTTCCAAGATCCAGATCCCAATCCCGTGCTTGGCGTTGTTTATTAACCAAGATGGGCAAGGGTCCAATAGGCAAGTGGTGGGACGTACTCGTCCAAGCATCTTGTCCACATCATCAGGCCGCAATAACTGAAATTCATCCATTAATTTTGGACCAGACGGTGACATTGGTATCTCCCCAGAAACCTCTGAATCACTAGTAGAGTCTAGCTCGTGACGAATCTGAGTGATTTTCTCCCTGAAATGCTTGGCAAACTCCCCCAGGAGCCAGAAACTGCTCCAGGGCCTTCAGGAATCCGTCCGGATCCATCCGGCTCCAGGGGCGGACCCACACAATCGGGTCTGCACCCTTACAGAGGGAGAGGCTGCTCTTGAGCACAAACCTCACCAGGAAGTGATCTGACCATGACAGGGGTGTCAGACATAAATTCCTCACCCTCAGTCCACCCTCTTCCTGCCCCGTCAAGAAAACCAGGTCCAGAGTGTGTCCACATTCATGGGTCGGGCCTGTGACATGTTGAGACAGCCCCATGGCCGTCGTGGAAGCCATGAAGTCCTGAGCCGCCCCAGTCAGACCAGTCTCGGGATGGAGATTGAAGTCCCCCAGGACCAACATCCTGGGGGTCCTCAACACCAGGTCCGAGATGATCTCCATCAGCTCAGGCAGGGAGTCTGTTGGGCAGAAGGGTGCACGGTACACCAACAGAATCCCTAATCTGTCTAGGTCGCCCAACACCAAGTAGAGGTACTCCAGCCCTGGCCTCGAAGGGACTGGAAGTCCTGTAACGGAGATGGAGGCTTGGTAAACCAAAGCGACCCCCCTCCCCTCCCCTCCAGGTGTGGACGGTGCTGAACCAGATACCCAGGCGGGCACATTTGAGAGAGGGCAACACCCCCCCTCCCGCCCAGGTCTCCGTTATGCAAGCCAGGTCGGCCCCCTCATCCACAATCAAGTCATGGATGAGGGAAGATTTATTGTGGACCGACCTGGCATTGAGCAACAGCACCGTCAGGCCCAAGGGGCAGTTGACAAGACTACCTGGAACCCTCTGGCTGGGGGCAGAAACAGAAGGAGGGACAGGTGTCAGCCATCTGTCCCTCCTTCTTCTATGTGGACACGTTAAACCCCCACCACTGTAACGTCCATTGCCCATGACCACCCCAGTGGCGGCGCCCACGCGCTCCCCAGGAAACTCAAGCAACGACATGGCCAGGGACGACTCCATAAAAACAAATTAAAATACAATAAAACTTTAAAACAATCAAAAATCTCCCCATCTCCCCCCCCGATACAAAATTAAAATGCCCCCCACCGACCTAGTCCCCCGCCAGCCCAGCCCCACACAGCCACGAACAGCCACAAATGGCGGCAACCGCCCTTTGGCCGCCGCTCTTTGGCCGCCGGCCAGAGGCAATTTCTGTTTTGCAATTTCTGTTAATGTTTCTTATAGGACTATTAACTCAAGGTGCAATCATCAATTGCACAACTGAGCAATCGTGAGCAAGCACCATTTAATCGAATGGAAATTACTTTTGAGTGAACCTGCACAGAATCAGGCCACATAGGGCACTTCACATAGAAAATGATCAGGGACACATTGGTGACAGTCTATGGACATAGCAAAGCCTTGTTTCCGTATAGCAGCCTTCTCCAGCCTGATGCCTTCATGTTGGACCACAACTCCCATCATTCCCAGCCAAAACAACCATGGGGGAAGGGAGTGTAATTCTCTGGACTGAAACCAAAGTGTCCTAATAGTCATATAATTATATGTATCCATATAGCATGCACTTATGTAGCATCTGTTAATGTTGTAATGTAAAAAGCAGCATTTGGCTCTTCTTTTTGCATCAAAACTGGCAAGAAATGCACCAGTGAACTCTCAGGACAATTTGCCTGCATATATGGCCTCACTCAATGAATCTAGACTGGTCTAAAATCTCTTAGAAGTAATGGACTATTCCCTTTAGATTCTAATGACAGATAATGTGACATATATTTAGCTAGAGCAGAGGTGGACCATTCATCGACCTGTGGATGTCTTGGCCATCAACTCCCATCAACCTAGCCAGCTGCATGTTAAGACATCTGAAGGGCCACAAGTGACTCACTCTTGAGCTAGAGTATAACTTCCAAAACCAGTTCTTATAACCATTGTTAGGTTGTGAAAAGGTGTGCGTATCTTAGAGTTAATTGATACTACGGTTAAGTTTTTCTTATGTGCTATTTCACCAGTACAGTGTGTAGCTAGCTTCTAGAGCTAAAAATCAAAAGACATTGTATGGCTATTCCATTTCCCTTCTTCACAGATTTTCCTGGAAAGAAAAAAGGCTTGGCTATTGGGGCACCCTGTAAAATCCAGTGTGATCGCACACTGAAAGCTTAGTCTAGAAGCAGAACTAGACTTCTCCAACACCATACAGTTCTGAGAATGAGGCACAAGAAAAGTTTGGTCTGCAACGGAAGCACCTTTTGAGGGACTTATAAACATCTTTGGGCTGGAGAGAGCCACCTGTCCAGATTAGACTGTTTTCATTATGTGCAGTTCTAACAGCTGTACAAATTAGAGTGCTGTGGATATAACCTCTGAACAGATAAATAAGATGAATACTACTGGAAATATCAGGCTATTGGCTCAGATTTTTAATATGCAGTGTAGAGCTTCTCAAGCATCAGCACAAGATATTATCATTTTTAGTTAACTGGGAAAAGTCTAACATTTGATTTGTGAACTGCAGGTTTGAATTATCTTGGGGATACCTTCAAAGGACAACTAAATGATTGATGCAGTACCTCTGTCTGCTGCCAAAAATATATTAGGTTTCCTTTGGCTTCCTAGTTCTTCAATGCCAAAGCAATGGTTAATTAAAGTTCTGCCTATTGCAAAAATGGATAGGCCAGCAGATAGAGGATGGTAAAGAAAGGGTTTGGTTGTTTCTGATGTGCCTGGTGAAAAATTCACTGCCTGTATTTAGCCTGGACCACTCACTGTACCTGGAAATACAGAATTTGGTAAAAACAATTATGATAACTAAAAGAAACTATAGCTTTGTCTTAGGGCCCAAGACTTATCAAAATGTTTAGGGCCCAAAGCCTTCCTCAACCTAGTTCCCTAACAGGTTTTGGACTACAGATCCCAGCATTCCTAACCATTGGAAATGGTGACTGGGGATGATAGCAGACACCAGAATGAGGAAGGCTGCTGTATTTAAATTCTCTCTCCCTCTCTCTCTCTCTCTCTCTCTCTCTCTCTCTCTCTCTCTCTCTCTCTCATAAATAACTTAAAAATTAAGATAAGAAGATATCTTAGGCCAACATGATATTGCTCTTTTATATTTTATAGAACTCAGATGTCTAATAGAAATGTCCTGATTATCTAACAGCAGCCCAAGAATTAGACCAATATTTAATTCAGGGAGAATGGCAGCAGAGGAATTGCTTGGAGATTTGCCAGAAGGTCTTTAACAGCTGGAAGTTGAAAAGTGATTAAAGCTGATAGCAATAAATACTTCATGTTCATAAGTAATTAGGTTTAGATTTCTGTAAGAATTAACATTTTATTATCCAAATCAGAACACTTTAATATGAACCTCTGCTTTCTGATCCTCCATAAATGCACGTGGACTCATGCGCATGTGCACACATGCTTTTTCTAGCAGTCTAGTCTAGTAAGCATTGAGGAAAGCGTTGAATGAAAATTTTAAAGAATACATAGAATGCAGGTAAACGTTGGTTGAGCTGTGCCGTGAGAGCAGCAGAACACTTTGTATAAACCAGGAACAATTCATTAAGTTTCAAAAAGTGTTTGGAAGGATTCTTTATCAGGGGGCTGGCCACAGCTTATTTTTGCCTGGAAAACAGCACAGATAGATAGATTCCAGGTTTTGCAGAACTGTTGTAAACTGTTACATCTTCAGTGAGTCTGTGGATGACCACAGCGATGATAACCCAGCTGCTGGCCTGGAGCCAGGGCTGCCCTGTATCCTATTTGCAGAAGACTGCCATTTATTTGAAAGGTAGTCCTGTTCAAGTACATGGCATTTGAACCATCCTCCTGATGGTCCTCTGGGTTGTTCCTCAACAATTAGGTCACCCTTCCATAAATAAACAATTAGGTCACTTCAATAACGTGATATGTATTCTATCTCTTCTTAAATTAGAGTACGTTTATATTTGCACCTGTGTGTCCCACTTAGCATGTGCAAATTTTATGGAAATATCGGTCCCGTGTTGTCCATTTACTTGGTGACACATTCCGTCGTTTTCGTCCATGTGCAGCTATCTCATTTGGAGTTGAAGTGGATGGTAGTACTTAGCAAAACCCGAGCACATGAGGGGTGAATGGATTCTGTTCAATCCATTCTGTGTTCTGTGCATCCTCAGGTATCTTCTGTTCATTGACATAAGAAGATTTATTTTATTTATGAACATCCCAGACTTTCACTCCTGTTTGCAAATATGCATTTCCACCAATGCACATCTACATGAATATCCCCAAAAGTTAGAAGATAAATGATCCACAATCCCACAGAAACTGCATGACTCAGGAAAAGCCAGTCTGCTATGGAATCTACAGGATGGATTCACAGATAACTGAACTTATTTGAATTACTTGTTGAATATTTCTCTGTCAACCCTAGGCATTTTTATGGTCCATGGTCCTATTTGGCAATTTAAGAAACTATCCTGGAGACCACTAAAAATGGCTGCCTTTGGAAGTATGCTAAGGAACTGCCAAAATCTCTCCAAATGCCTGACTATAAAAAATGGAGGTGGGAGCTAAGCTCCCATCCCAAAAGCCCACATTTTTTGGCGCCACTCCCAGCTGTTGGTAAGAAAATATGTTGCTGTTGGTGGTGGGGATGGGTCAGGGGATGGGGCACCATGGCATGCACCAAGAAAGTGTCCAGGGGTGTGTGGTGCCACATTACCTATCCCTGCCCAAAGGGTGAGTCAATGATTGTGCCATCTAAGGGTGGACTGATGCCACAAGAATGGGGGGATGGAATTGTTGGACCCAGACCAGTATGATCACCAAGGGGTTAGTGCAGGAGGACAATATACAGGAAGAGTGGAGTCTATGGCCCCTTTGGACTATAAGAAAGCTCAGTGGCAGAGAAAATGAAAGAAGGCCAAATGGAAAAGGAAGATGAGACATGGCCACAGGAAGAGGAAATTGGAGAAGGACAGAACTGGCCTTCAACTGAGAGTGTAGGATACCTGGAGAAAGAGCACAGAGGCTACCACCAGCCCAGGTCCAGCTAAAAGATAGAGGTGACAAGACCATTCCAGGCATGAGAAAAGGGCCCAGGAAAGAAGCAGTGGAAGAAATCCAACTTCACATCTTCCAGGCCTCTGAAGGCACCACTACATGGAACCAGGAGCAGAAAAGGAAAGAACATTGGTTTGCTTGTGTTGGGGAAATTCAAATGAATCTTTATCAAGAAAAGTTGCTTACATATATGTAGCTTTGTGATATAAAGCCTCGGCAAGGGGCGGCATAGAAATGTTTTAATAAATAAATAAATAAATAAATAAATAAATAAAATCAAACCTGCAGTGTCCCTGCTCCTTTTGCCCAGAAAGAAGCAAAATTTTCAGCCAGGCTCATTTTTTCCCCTCAAACTTTAATAGATTTTATTCACTTCTTTAAGAGACTGAGACTCTCTTGTCTGAGGAGGCTGCTACATATAGTTGCAAAGTTAAGCTTGTTAGTTATTAGTATTTCACTGCACTGAGGCTTTTGTTCTGTTAATCTGCTGGGCTGCAGCAAACTGCCCTGACTAGTTTTCTTGCGTGTCAATACCCACACCTAAACCCTGCAAAGATTCATGTGCCTTTCTCTGTGCCATATCACTATTCCTTGTCATCACTGATATTTACTGTACCATTATGTCATGTCCCCTCCGCACTCTCTTCACATTGTTTTGTTCCTGAGTACACTGTCTGTTGGTATGTACCTATTCTTTCCTCACCATCTGCCCTATTCCTGTGTACATGACTAGAAGCCTATAAATCACTCCGTATATGTGCAAGAAACTTGTAGTTGGTGGGTGTGCCTCTACCCAACAGTGCCGTCCGTGAAGCTTTGTCTCCGCGAAAGAGTTTCCCGGGTGCTCTCACCAATAAAACTGCTGAGGTTTGTAACAGACAGGTCTCCCTGTGGATCTGCTAAACCAGGAATCCCTGATGCTTGCTTGCTTGCTCGCTCGCTTTTGGGAGATGTGGGGCTGAAATTCTGACCAAATACAAAAGGCATAGTTGGTTGCATTTTATATCACATAGCAGGTATGTTTAAAAAAATCCTCATATATTCAGAAGTAAATCCAACTGAGTTCAATGCAACTGGAAGGGCAGCCTGCCCTTATGTGGCTTTCCACCTTCCTCTTCAAGGCCTGGTGTGCTGGCACTTCATGGCACTTCACAGAGGGGAAGGCTATCCATAGCTGCCACTCCTGATGGCCCTGTGCTACCCCAGGATCAAAGGCAGCATGCCATGCGAACCATTTCATGGGCGACTTGGACAGGAGGATGCTGTTCATTCAGGTCCTGCTTGTGGGATCCCAAGGGCAGCTGGCTGGCCACTGTGTGAACATAATGCTAGACTGGATGGACCCCTGGTCTGAATGGGGCTCTTCTTCTGTTCTTACATACTTTAAGCAGTAACCAAATTGAAGAACAAGATTGGGAAGCAAGGACTGATGAGCTGGGCAGTTCTCTCATCCTTGAACCACAGGGGTAGGTAGGAGCCCTTGTTTGGAAAGAATTAATTTCACAAATTTTCTTGCCTGGGACATCCCAAACTTGATGTAGCCTGATGTATATTATCTACCCTCCAGTGTTCATAAAGTTCCCTAAGTCAAGGGACTCCACAAAGTTATTCAGTGTCATAAAATGATCATATCAATAGAAGCAAGCACCTAGGTTTTGTAGAAGCCAGTGGGGCTTAGAGGGTTCAACTGTTGGATATCCTCAAAGAAATGAGGGGGGAAACTACTGATGAGGTGCTAGTTACAGTTCTACCTTTTGTGTCTGTCTTTAGCAGCCGGATTAATTTTGAATTCCAGAGTTAGCCATCAATTGCTTGACAGAGCTTTTTCTAGGTACTGCATTACTACATACATAAAGCACACAAAGCCAGTAGAGATGACATTAGCATTTCAATAAGAAATTCACAATATGATCCAGGAGCAAGTAGCAGCTTGCAAATATTTGAGCAGAATTCTCAGTGAAAATGTCTAGGGATACGCCTGAGAGCTCTCCAGGACACTGAATGCTGGGCACATACTGAGCTTTTGGAGACTCCAATAAATGAGTCAGGGCCAGCATCAAGATCCAGCATCATTGGCATCTGCTTTGGGTCAGCCTCGAGAGCCTGCGTACCCTGATTGCTGGCACCGCCGCTGCCTGCTCACCTGCTGTCTGGGAGTGGGTGGGCAGGGACAGCGGAAGTGGCAGCAGCAGCAGCAGTGAAGGGGATGTGAAACTACTCAGGGAGGTCAGGGGAAGGGACACCGGCAGCATCTTGCTCAAGACTTTCCTTTACCAGGCACTACCGTGAAATCATAGAATCACAGAACGGTAGAGCTGGAAGGGGCCACGAGGGCCATCGAGTCCAACCCCCTGTGTTGGAAAGGACACCATGTTGCACCACCCCACTCAGAGGGCTCTCCAGTGTGTGCAAGCCGACAAATGCTCCGGATTGCCTCCCTCTCTGCTACTTTCAGGCCCTGGCCCTGACATGACCACTCCAGAAGATGAAGAGTGTCAATCTCCTGCGCAATGTTTGCCTAGGTTGCATTTTTCTTTCTGAGTTGCATATTCCAGCATACATTAAACTTGCAGCCTTGTTCTGGGGCAGAAGGAGTGGCTTCAGTGGGGTGAGGCATGGAGCAGGGGCACTGCAACGGGACAGGTCCCATCCGACTTCGGCTAAATAGCAGCAACTTTGAGAAGACAAGCCCAATCAGCCCTCAGTTTGCTTTCCTGCCTCTTTTGCTCTTTCCTCCTGCTCCCTCCCTCCCTCTGAATTGCCCTGTGAACTGGAGTGAGAACACAGTGCTGCTTCCTCCCTCCCACGAACATCCACCTATCGACTCAGAAGTAAATCACATTATCTTCAATGGCATTTAGACAGAAATAAAGCACAGTAGCTTTCATGGGGCTTTTTCTGGAGTGACTCGGCATGGAGAGAGGCTACACTGTTTCCAGGAATTGCTTTTGGGTGACGGGGAATGGGGTGCTGTCCTGCCACCTTTCTGCCACGGGAGGAAGGAGAATGACAGCAAGTGGGATCAGAGCCTTCTCTCTCTGTCCACTTTGCTTTCTCCATGATTTTTTTCTGGCAGGGGAGGGTGTTTTTTCCTTTTAAAAAATCTTTGCTCCTTCACTCTGCTTTGCACTTATATATAGCTAACGGATGGGAGGGGAAAAAACCCTTTTTTTAATAGAGCCATTTTCTTGCACACATTCCCTTTCCAAATCCTGCTTTCCTCCAATTTTACCTCTATGTGACGCAAGATCACATTTTTAATGCAGTGGAATCTGTGCTGTAGTCACTAGCATGGACCCAACAGTGGGAAATGAGTTTTGCCTCGATATCATAACTCTGCTCTCAGATTAATGGTAGGGGCTCTAGTAGAGATCATCCCCCCACCCCAGTGAAGGTGAAAAGCCAGAAGGGAATCAGGGCAAGAGTGCAGGAGAGTCCAATGCCCAACAAATGAATATGATGGATCATTTATTGCAACCTTCGGGTGCCCTCCAGTTGGCTTGGACTATAATGCCCATCCGCTCCAGATAGCATCACCAGCAGCCAAGGATGCTGGGAGCTGTGACTGAGAAGATTTGGAGGATACTGGGTGGAGGACGGCTGATGGACAGCCGACTGAGTGGGAGGGGTGGTTCTACCCAGCTGGATGAAAGGCGACGTTTGGGAATGCCACTTACTCAAGACGACTGGTATGAACTATGGTAGCAGTATATTGTGTCGAAGTATGTACTAATTCGACTGAGGTTTTAAGACAGATAACCTTTAATGTATTTCCCTTTTTATAGTCTATTTATTTATTTATTTATTTATTTATTTATTTATTTGACTTGAGCTGGTCTTTGACCGTATCTGTCTGAGTGGGATGGTGAAAATTGGTGACCTGCAACAGCAGGGGTTGGACCCAATGGCCTTCATGGCCCCTTTAACTGCACTGACGCACTGCTCTGTCCGCGCGTGTGACTGACTCTCTCTATTGCCTTTAAACTCCCTAACGCCTTTGCAAAGAAATAAAGCATGCAGTCCATGCTTGCCCAGAAAGGCAATCAAAAGCAGGGGAGGCAACAGGCAGGCAGGCCTCCCTCTGTCATGCCTGGATGCAGCTCCAGCTAAGAGTCCCCCATCTCTCCTGTCACAGCTGAAGCCATCAAAGAAAGAGGATGCCATGGTCCTTCCACTGGGGTTAGTTTGCACCTAACAACCTGGTGCCTAGATTTGCTTTTTCCCTCTCCACCACACCTGCATCCCCTCTCCTCTGGAGTCATGTCTTGCCGATTGTAAAGCTGTGCACAGAAACTGTCTTATTTCTGACAGTTGTATGCTGCTCTGGGAGCTTTGGCTGAAGAGCAATATAATAAAGCTTTGAATAATAATGAATAAAATCCAAAGATGCGAGGGAGAAAGTTGCGGGGAGAGAGAAACAGCAGGCTTCAGAGGAGCAGCAGGTTAGTTTAGGCCTGGGATTGGATCCAGAATCTGGTTTGCATAAAAAGAAGGGACTTTCTACAGAGGTACAGTTTTGTTTGCAGAAGGTCCGGCTGCCTGGATTTGGGAGATCCTGTCTCCTATCCGTTCCACAGCCCACCACATTCAGCAGCATCTTCGTTCTTGCTGGCCACGTTAGGTCTACCTACTTCAACCTTCTGGGGTTTCCCAGAAGGCCATGCGTCCTTCATGTGGCCCTACCTCTCTTCCCCGACTGCCCATCAGTTGCCAATTTCCCAGCTTTTGTGTGCTTTTCCCGTATTCTATACAGTTAAAACTTTATCTCAAGCAGTCTTTAAGCAACAATAGGTGGGTATCTTACTCTTGCTCCGTTTGTCTTCTGCTCCACCCTCCACTGGAATGTGGTTCCCAGATTCCCTGAAACTGAATTTGGTTCTGGAGCTGAAATTATCTCCACACCCCTGATTTAGCATGGACCAGTCATCACTTGAAAGCCCAACTAGTCTGAACACAGCAGTGATGAGTTTTATATATTGAGACAACTTGGTTCCATAAACCAAGGTTTGGAGTTGGCTTGTTTCAGTCATCCACAGTATTGACAATCCACAGGGTTTCCAGGTTCAGACATTATACTAAAACACCATTAGTTAAAAAGGAAGCAAAAACCTCTGATGTTCTCCACACAGTCATGGTGGAGGAGGGAAGAGAGGAAGTGTGAGCCCAAGACTTGCTAGCTAAAGCTCCTGGATGTATCACCAAGCCAAAATATAGGCCAGGGTAGACAAACTTTTGGAACTGTGTCCACATTTTGAAAATTTGATAAACTCACCTGCGCACAACCATAAAATGTCTGCCAAGGTCAGTGGCAAGTCAAGGTTAGCCACAAGGGATAAGTAACCTGCCCTAAGGGATTCAAGGGAAATTAAGATGGAGGCAGCTGGAAGTTCCTACTTCACTTGGAAGCAATTCCAGTTGTCACTAGAGGAGCGGGAATCAATGAAAATTGGGAGTTATAGGATGTGTTGGTGGGCACTATGAAAGGCGTCTGAGGGGCACATGATGCCTGCAGGCAACATATTTCATACCCCTGGTTTAGGGTTACATCTGAATGAGGCCTGTGTGTGAAATGATGAAAATTGTGTTTGAAATAACTCAGAACACACACAAAAGCAGCCAGGACTACCTTTTTTGGTAGAATAGAGCAGTCCAGGCAGCTGCTTTTGGATGGCATGAAAGGGCAGCAAATCCATAGTTATTTAGTCTATTTTTATTACTGACTGGGTGGGAGATGCTCTGTTCCAGAATAGCTCGATTGGCCTGGAGCACCATGTTCCTTGACTTGGGCCTTAGCCTGCTACACTTCAGGCAAGATTTGAGCCACCCCTGCTCAGAAACACAGGCACAAAAAGACTGGCTAGTAAATTGGAGGTGGTGAGAAGTCATTTTGTTCTTGATCTCATCTGTCTGTTTTGCTGCAAGGCAACAAAAGTGAGCTAAGATTAGGGGAATGGTTTGAAAATCTAAACTTACCATGCGCCTGCCAGCAGGATGCATGTACTTTGTCCTTCTGTATCAGTACTAATAATACAGACCCAGAAAGCACCATATGCCGTTAAATCTTTCATTAGAAACTGAGAAGCCAGATTGTGATCTGTCTTCCTGAAGACCACACTTTAGGGCACAATAAAAATGAAAATCAAACATGATGAATAATGTATATAATCAAATGGGTGGATTAAGAAAAGCAATAATCCCTATGCATGCATGACCCCCGGCAATGCAAAGCTCAAGAAAAAAAGCGACAGGGCAAAGTGGATAGTTCGGTTCTGTATGATGATGCTGTGCCTTTTGCACCTGGATCTTGATAATAAAATGGGGGGATGTAATTATCATCACCTATAAACAGCCTGATTATGTCTGGCAGCTTGGGAGTTCTTTACACAGCAGAGGTTGCTCCATTGTGCACGAGACCACCATGAAGCACCACAGAAAGAGTCAATATCGTCAAAGCACTGGGAATACCTTGGCCAGTTGTGCTCAACGCCTTCTCCTAGAAGTGCCTGGCAAGCTCACAGCGAGGAGCTGTTTGTTTTTGCAAATGCCAGTTCATGTGGCAGAGCATGGAGTACGCAAAAAGCTATCATGTTGCATTTGATGACTTTCATTGTTGTGACCTGTCCAAAGAGCTGGGACTCTTGGACAGAATGGAGATGTAATAAATCATTAAAAAAAGTGTAGAGGGTGACTTTAGGTCATACGTAAGTACAATGCTCCATTTCCAAGACAGGAAATTTTCTATGATAGGTAAGTTTCAGATTTCTCACAAAATCAATGAAAACTGGACAAAGCTCTCCGTGGGTGTTGCCATCTGCCATCTTCTTCTCTGAAAAAAAGTCAGCCGTGATGGTAGTTGGAGTTCACTCCTGGGAAATATCCATCATCTGCCTCTCCTGATCACCAGTACCACGGATATGGGTCACGACTGAGAAAATGGAAAGGAGCAAGAGAGGGAGGCACAGAATACACGGGTGCGAAACGGCTGACATGGTAGAGAAACAGCCAGCCCTGCAGTAGTTGCTCTGGAACTCGTGCAGAACGTAGGCCAGGCGTGGGTAATGGGCACTGCCTTTTTTGCAGGCAACGCTGCCTCTGCTGCTGCACCACTGAAATTCAGCAGCATGACAGGGAAAATGCCACAGAAAGGCACTATCTGAAAGTAAAATATAACCTTCCTTCTCCCTCTGTTATGCCACCATGAACTGTAGTGACAGATTTGACAGTAGGATGGCAGGGGCAGCATCTGCTAAGATCCAGGCAAAGTCCCCGGTGCTTCGAAGTTCCCCACTTGTGACCTGGATAACACTGGCTACAGCATCTTTCCAATGCCAAGTAAATATATTTTTGTTCACCCAGGATTATAAACCTATTTTAACATTTTAAAGATCACAAAGATTTTGCAAAAGTTCAACTATATTATAATATCAGTTTGATATTAATAGACAATCTTTATTTTGACAGTTTTTATTTTATTTTAACCTATGATAGCTTTCCATATGTGTTTTTATCTCTGTACTTGTGCTGTATTATTTTAAGGTATTTATTATTGTTCATGTTACGTTTGGTGTTTTTGTTTGATTTCATGTATACATTACTTAGAGGACTAGGTTGATAGGTGATTAATAAATAAATCATTAAAAAACACCTCTGCTGAAGACCCTCAGAAAACAATTGCTTGTGTTAGATGATAATTTCACCTTATAAAGGTGAGGTATGCACAGCTTTGCCTGCGCAGGCTGCCCCTGTAATTCTCCCTTTTCCTGGGTCATGGTTAAGCAAAGAGGTCTCCAGTTAACCATAACTTCTTGTTTTGTCCAAACAGGAAAACTTTGGTTAACAGCCTCAAAATAAGCCAGGATTTTAAACCAATTGCAAACCATGATATAATATCCTGACTTGTTCCAAAGCTAGTAATCATAGTTCCCCAATTTGAACAAAACAAGCGTCCCAAATTAAGGAGAGATTTACTGCTTTTACTGGGGTGCACCATAAAGATAGCAGCAAAGCACGAGGGCAAAAAGTTCATACCTATCTCAGCTTATGATTGCTTAAACATGGTTATTGCTTGGCAGAAAAGGACAGCATTAGATCTGATGGATGAATCGTTTGACCTGGTTTAAAAGAACTCCCCAGGCATACATGAAAATAATAATAATACTAATCAGGCACCATCCCTGGGAAAGGGCTGTTGTACCCTGCCTGCCATTCTGCCACTTTTCAGTCACCCCTGTTGGGCTCAGTACTGGGGACACAGACATGAAATTTCATCTCCAGAGCTCTTAGCGCTTTGCTTTGAGGTGAAGTCTGCAGAGCTGGGACAATCAATTATGCAAAGCTGTCCACTTTGATAAAACAGCACTCATTCACCACCTGTTTGTAAGGCCAGCTTAGTAAAACCACAGCCTCTTGAACTCATCACTGGCCTTCCTGCTGCCTGTGGAAACAGATTTATAGCAAGAAGGAATGCACATGGGAGCACCACTGGAGAGTGAGATACCCATCCACCCAGAAAGGTCCACCTTTGCGTGCTTTTCTAAGCATTCCTCCTCCACTAGGATTTACTGGACCCTGTGCCTGTCCCCAGAAGTGTCAAATTCACCATGCCCACTCCTAGTCAACTTGCTCTTAATAGGAAGGGACTGCAGCTTCACTGCAAAGCAGCGTGACAGCTATTGCTTCTGTCACTTCCATTCATCCATAGGTTCCACTGCTTTGGCTTATTATATGTGCGCCTGTGAATTCAGCTAAAACTGCGCTAAAGAACGTGAAGGGTTTTGTTTTGTTTTTAGAAAGGAAGAAAGGCGAGGAATCCCAGGAAGGTGGTATGAAATAACTGCTGTATGAAATTGAATGTCTTTGCAGTTTGATGGCATGGAGCTGCTTCCTGTGATGTACAAACCAGGCCAGGTTCAAAATAGCGCCACACAATCTGCGTACAGTAGGGCAGGAGGCATTTCTCTGTGTGCAGCCTGAATTTAACCATTACCGGACAGGAAATCTATTCAGGGCCTTGACAGCTCCCCCATTGTTATAAGATCATCATCATCATCATCGAGTCTCCTTCATCACGCAAGACAATGAAGGCACCAAATTTATTCATAGTCAATTTGAATAACAGCGAGTGAAGAAATTATTTCCTGTTCATTGCAGCTGGCTAGAAATGGGTTCTGTGCAAGCACACCCACACCTAGTTTCTTTTGCTCCTGGGAGAAAATTGAAGACACCCAACTGAAAATTGCTTTTGAGTGGCAAATTTCCAGGACTGTGAATAGAAAACATGAGTCCAGTTCTGTTTCTCACCAGTATCATATCAGGGTTTCAGATCATTAACTCCTGAGATTCTGGATGGTTAACAAAATGCTTTTCTTTACAGCTGGGTGAAAACGCAGCTGCACATTTTATTTCTTCCCAAGGAAGGAAGCCACAGAAACGTGTAATATGGTCCCTGCTGCCGCCCACAATGGGTAACAGTCCAGCATGAATTGCTTTTGAGGGTTCGATCCTGTTCTTTTCATTCTCCCTCATACCCTTTTAGGCACAGGGAAGTCTTTGTGAATTCAAAGCTGTGTGTCTTGGGAAGGAGGCCAGTTTGTGAGCCAAGCCTGATAACAGATGATGGAGGCCAAAGAATAACCCGAAAGCCTCAGACTGCATGCATCTGGGGGATGGATTTATATGCCTGCTTAGCATGCTGGCTCTTTCCAGCTCATTGCAGAGTTCAGTTTCCACTCCTGCATCAGTCCCGAGAAAAGCTGATAACTTAGTGGGAGGGAGCCCCCTGGAACAGCGTGGCATTGCACAGGGGGCTTCAAGCTGCAGTTGAGGTTGGAAGAAAGCCAGGGAGGGGATGGCAGGAACTTTATAGTTTATTTCTTCCCGAATTATTAATTCTTAATTATTAATTCTGTCTTTCACCAATATATTTGCAGAGTTGCCTGACGATTTATTAAAAAACAGAATAATGTGACACACATAATACAGCCATCAGCAACAGAGTCAATAAAAAAATGAGAGTGCCGTTAAGTGCTTTTAGAGCACTACACTTTTATTGCTCCTGTTTTTACTCTGGTTTTATGTGCTGGAAGACTGTTGCTATTTTCTGCTGGTGGTTTTATCTTAGTTTTATTATGTGCTGTTTTATCCATTGTTCTGTTGTTTGTATTATGTTTTTAATATATTGTACACCAATCTGAAGAGTTGGGTTACTGGGCAGCTTAAGAGTATAACAACAAGCAAACAATGCAAATGAGCACATCAGCACTGTGAATATATAAAAGCCACCTATTTAGAAAGCAGAGAACAAGGTCTATGCCTGATGATCCAAAAATATATGAATGGGTACCAGGCAAGCCTTCCTGAGAAGAGTTTTCCAGAAATGATGCACCACAGCCAAGAACACTTCTGTGACAACTGCCTTACTTCAGAAGGCACGAACACCCAGGAAAGGGCTCAGTACATAGACAGATGCATACAGGAGAAGGCAGTCCTTTGGGTAGCCAGGGATTCGATGCTAAGCAAAGTGCTTTAAATGCAGACACATGAGTGGGTGACCATCTTCCCAATTCATGCAGCACTGTAGCTTTGGTGGGAAAGTGGGGTACCAGATGGTTGGCCAGTCAGATTGTCGACCATCCTGCTTTACTTAACAATAGGTTTAACCCAATCCTAAATTCGAGGTTATATTTTCCATTTCTTTTGTTGCTTTTGAAAACATCATCCATGAATGCCCTTCTGAGCCTTGGAGGCCAGTGACACAGAAGTGGGTTTCCAGTGGTGGCCCCAGCTCTGGGACATTCTCCCCCTAAGAAGCCTCACCTAGTTCCCCCACTGCTGTCTCCTCAGCAGCAAGCTAAAATGTTTCTCAGAAATGTAAAATATGTTAGTATTTCCAGGATTTAAGAATGATTATTTTAGCCGTTGTAGTACGGTTTCAATTTTTGTACCTGGTAGGGGATTCCCTTCTTGTTTCTCTGTTGTATCTCATGTTGAAGAGGCACATCCAGGGTTGCATCAAAGGCAGGCAAAGTCAGGGACTTGCAAGGGTCAAGCTCTAGGAGAGGCCCACTTCATCTCTGCAACTCACCGAGTGGGGGACATTGCAGGTGTTTTTCAGCCCTGCAGCTGGCACTGGGTAGGTTTATTGGGTTATGCAGTATTGGACTTTGCCGTTGTATTATGCTTTTGTCCTACTATTTATTGATTGGAAGTGAACTGCAATATGCCTTGATAAATCTATTTTATGAACCATTTAACAAACACGATAAATGAATAAATACACCAGAAGACATACCCATCAAAACGATGAACTGACAGCACAGTAAGAGCAACTTTGAACATCGGTCCCCTTGAAGAAATAAGAAACCATGGATCAAGCCCTGTGGAAGCTGAGGAAGTGGGGATATCTCCTTGTTTGCAAACAAGCTCTCTCAGATGAAACAGAAGGCACCCCTCCCGGGTCTCAGATAATGCCAATCTGTTGTTGCTTAGACAGTGCTTGTTTAAATGCTTTCTTTTTCCATTTCTGCAGGATCTAAGATCCATTCACGTATAGAAATTTCAGCCACTCTTGCAACTATTCATGTTAATGGTTAGTATTAGAAAGTGAGAGAGTGCTTTCATCGGCTATTTCTATAATTCATTTGGGTGTTTATTTTTCAATCAAAAAACTCATTAAGCCCATGGGTGAGCTGTGCTTAGGAAAAGTAATCAGAAGATAATCAGAGTGGATTTGAATAATTTTGTCACGGCCTATCTCCGATGTGCTTTTTTCACGATCTAAAGGATGAGATTAGATTCTCATTATGAACTCCTTATAACTATAATTCAGATGGATGGGAAAGTAATTTGAAGAATTTGGAGCTTGGTAATGAGTTTCCTTTGAAGTTTGAGAGCTCTCTCTCGCTCTCTTTCTGTGTGACAGATTTGTAAATAATTACAGCTTTTCTGCAAGAAGCTAGGCAGCTGATGGACTTTCAACTTGTTATTAATTAAAGACTGTCTGTCTCCACCTCAAAAAGGTGGAGGAAGGGAAATTACCATATAAACCCTCCGTTTCAGATGGAAGAGATGCATTTTATATATTCCCCTCTCCCAACTTCTGATAAATGGTTGAACCAGGAGTGCTTCCTCAGCTTGAGGGGCTGCTATTCTGCAACCAGCCAGAAGGCAAAAAAGAATGGTGGCCAGCATAGGCCCTACTTTACGGAGGAGAGGACACCATTCTACTCAACAGTGTCCTCTATTTGAAGGGTCATCAGGTCCAAGTTCAGTTTAGAGTAAAGAACAAGAAAAATGGAGAGGAGACTGGCTTTCATGTAGAAAGTAGGACACTTGACCACTCTAATCAGAAAGGAACATTTTATTTATTTATTATGCTTTTATGATACTATCTTTTGGGTCATCATTTTGGTAAACTGCCCAGAAAGCTTTAGCTGCTGGGCAGTACAAAAATGAAATAAATGAAATTAAATGCCCTACCTTATGTGGAGACAGGTAATGGTAGGAAATGGAGGGACATCAAAATGGAATAGTAGCACTAAGGTCACCTACACCTGCCAGAGTTGAGGTACTATACAGTGTCTGGGTTTTCGCTTATTTTTACGAAGAACCTGATATAATGACAGCCTTTCTTTTAACTTAGCTGGAAAACCAAGAATACATAAAACATATTCTGAAAGAATTTCCAGTAACCTTCCAGGCACAATTCCACTGTTAACATTGAGATTTCTGACTGGCCTTGGCCCAACATGTGAAGAAATGTTTTTCCTCATTTGAGCCCTCAGGCCGGCTCCAAACATCAGGGGAGGGCTGTGTCGAGGCCCAGCCAGCACCCAAGAAAGAGTGTCATGTGTTAGGAATAGGACTTTCCTAAATTCTATCCCCAGAAAAACTTGCTAATGCTTGTTTGCATTTGCTATTATAAAGCAAGGGAAGATATTCTACTATTCAAGTAAGTTCTTAATATCTGTTAGAATTGGGACAGTAGAGACTATTTACTTAGCAGAAATTATAGGGATGCTGTTTTGTTATATTTATATTAAGCAGTCGTGAACAGAAATTTCAAAAAAAAAATTCCTCAGGTTGTGAACTCTGCATCAGGTGATGATCATGATCGCCCCTGTTTTCCCTGCCTGAGTCCAACCACGATCGCAGTTGTGATGGGGGGGGGGGGGGGAGAGGAGATGGCCACAATCTTTGTTGTTCTTTGTCACTTTGCTTCAAATTTTTGTGATTAAAAAAAATAGTTACAGAATGGATTAACCCCCTATTTACACTGAACCTTATGGGGAAATTTGACTTGGTTCATGACCAATCTGGGTCGCTACCAGAGTCGTGGAACGGATTAAACCAAGGTACCACTGTATTTGAATATACTTTATTATACTTGTGTTCTTTTGCTATCTGTGTTTCAGCAGTGCTGTTAATCTTGTAGAAAATGTTGTGAGATGCTGGGCAACCCACGCAATTGTTCAGAGTGAACAAGTTAATATTGTAGATAAAGAAATCAAATCTTTGGTCCATATTGACCTGCTTCCTTAGCCATATGCCAGATCATCAGATACATTGAGGTCCTATGAAACTGGAGCAGGAAACAAAGCTTCTGGGTGCTAGTTGGTGATCTGTTAAGAAAACTTGTGCTGCTACCTTTTGAGGAGAAGCTTTCTGAGCACGGGTGCTATTGTGCAGTAGTAAAGAGCTGAAGTTCTCTTGCGGAAACACCTCCAAGAGCTCATCACTTGAGGAAACACTGCGAAGTCATGAAGAGTCTGCTGGAGCTGGGTGGGGTGCAGTTCAAGGCAAAATGGAAGGTGGCTCTAACCTGTGGACTTACACAAGATATTATGTATATCTTGCATGTATGTATAACATTATAGTACAAAAATGATATGCATCTTTACTTCAACCAGTGAATGTCACATGGACACACAGCAAAGAGCTAGGTATTCACCAAGTGGATTACAAGCATTCAACGTGTCCATTCCAATTTTGTCTAGGATCAATAGAAAAACAAATATATCTGTTTTCAACATAGTTCCTATTTCTGAACCTATACATTAATATGTTCTTAGCATCAAGCTATCCCAGGATTAATAATCAGACTTAAAACTGAGCCATTCTCGACAAAAAAATGGGCAGTGAAGTTGGACTATTATGGCACAATTCACCATGTTGCTACAAAGATATGGTGACATGAAATCTGCTTAAGAGTGAGGTTGGCTGACAGTGTAAGCCAAATCAAGTGCAGTATCAGATACTGGAAGTCCTTTTCCTGTTTACTCTACTGCCTGCATTTTCTCAGAGCATAACGTTTAGATTTGTGTAGCTGAAAAATACTGCTCTGGCATCACCCTTTGATTTTCCAAAGAGTGAAACTGCCCTACTTACAGCTAATAATATTCAGTTGCACGCACACACAAATCCTATGCATTACCTGGCAGTAAGCCCAAGTGAACACAGCATGACTTACTTCTGAGTAGACGTGCATAGGATTGCACTGCCAGCTATTTATTCCTTTATACATAAGCACGATGGTATTAAAAGAAAAATGGTATATAATCAATAGGCCCTGGCAAAAAATCAAGAACTGTCATGCTTATGACTTGATTGCTCTGGAGGAAATGTATATCTGAAAGGAAGATCTGTCCAGAGTGCTCAAGTTATTCTCTCTTTAAAGGCAGAACAGATGTATAAGCAGAAGTGATGGTGTCACTGGGAATCAATTACATATCCTATGGGGAAAAACTTCATTTGTTGGATGAAGACAATATGCTATGCAGCACATAGCTATCCACACACATTTGATCCATTCTTCCTGTACCAGAAGCAAGTGTGACAGCTGTTTCTAATTTACAAATAAAATGGCATGTTGTGTCTAAAATTGTAATCTGGGTGTTTTCCTTCCATAGCTGGTACAAATTGGTAGAATTTTAAGTCAGAATAAAATAATAGAGCATACAAACCAAACTGAAAACTTAAGTTCTCCTGTGGAATGAATAATATTCAGCTTTTGGATAGCTTTGCTAATTCCTTCCCCAGTGTACTATCTCAGTGCTGTTGTTTTCTAGCTGCAGACTACAAACAACAACCCTCCTCTCCTAGGAGTAAGAAAAAACAGAAATGTAGTTAAGACTGTCTGGTCTGTTAATGCAGTTATACCATTTAGTTCACTCAAATTCCAGGGAAAAATCTAGTGAAAAGGGGAGCTAAAGCTGATTTGGATCAGAACTATATAAATCCATGCATGTTATTTATGAATTAAAAGGAAACCCTTTAAGAGGTTTTCCCATACTCAGTTCCCTATTAAATCCAACTAGCAATATGGACCTAGTCCAGGGGTGTTCATTTTTTCACCCAAGGACTGAATTAAATTTTGGAGAAACTGTTAGAAACATGTTCTTTTGGTGAGCAGAGCTGAAGGCAGGACCAAAAGCAAAGGGGCAGGGAAAACATACCTGCACGTTTTAGCTTAAAGCTCTTACTGCTAGTAATTAAGCCTTAGACAAGGCAGTTCAACCTTTTAGAATGGGACTCTTACAGTGACATACAGGCATGTCACACAGTAGACCTCATGACCTCTTCGCCCCTGCAGTGGGGGACAGGGTGCAATCCAATGGGTCTAAGCTCAAGGAACTTCTTGGATGTCAAGAAGTACTTCCTGATGGTTAAGACACCTAGGATATGGAATGGGCTTCCATGTGGGGTGATGGAGGCCCCATCTGTGAGGGCATTAAAGGAAAGATTGAACAACCACATGTTGGTCATTACATGAACGAAGCTGGCTGGATCCAGGGGATCAGACTAGATGGCCCAGGAGGCCCCTTCTGACTTGCTATGTTTCTATGTGTCCATGTTTTGTGGATCTTCAGCAGCCTTTTCCAACCTGGTGCTAGGGCTGAGGAAAATGCATGCAATTTGCATTTTAATGCAAATGGACCAAATTTTGCATTGTCATGCCAAGAGTTGAACTGAAACCATTATCCTTCCAAACTTGTATTTCTTAGGATTTTGCAATAGAGTTCTCTTATTTTTACAAAAAGTGTACAAAATGTGCATACTGTGCAGAGTGCACACAAACATGCATCTATTTGTGTAACTAACAATCAAAATTAACTCACAGTTGTGTCTGTCAGAGACGGGAGATCAGTTCCTCCCTATACTGCCTCCTGCAATACTGCTCAGAGGAACGGGGGGGGCGGGCAGGAAGTGAAGCCCCACAGTGAGCCAGATTATCTACTGGTCTCAATATTGGGCCTGGAGGGGTTCCAGCAGCCCATTGAATCACACCAATGGGTTGGTGTTACTTGTGAACCCACCCAATAGGTGTAACATCCAGTGAAAGCAAAGACTGCACCAACCAAATTACTGCATTTTCTGTGAAACTAATTTAACAGAAACCTTTAGCCTACATCCATCTACTTCCCAGCACTGACTCAATTGTACCCACTTAAAAGTGGCCATTCTGAAGCAAGGAAACTTCAAAGGGAAATCAGAGCAAGACTCTAGCAAGTTAGAAGAATTCATCAGCAGGTTTAATTTCATTGCCAGAAGCTTAAATCAGGGTGGTAGATTTTTATTACACTACGAGTGTTAACTGACTTACCTAGTACCAGGAAGCTTGTGTTATCAGCACTAATTGCCATGTGATTGCCCTTGTTAATAATGAGATCGTCACACTCAGAATTCTTTGCATTTCATTTCCTTCTGACTTCAGCATTTGGAAGCCTTCTTCGGTCTCCAAATGTATGCTAAAATGGAACCTCTGCATAATTCTCCAGGCATCTGATGAAGTGGGTTATAGTCCATGAAAACCTATCCCAGAATAAATTTATTAGCCTTCAAGGTAGGCTAGGACATTTTGTTCTTTATGAAGAGCTAGGCAGTACCTTCGGTGTAGGCTGCAAAGATAGAACATCCATCCTGATGTGAGGACATAAAAGGCAAGTCATCTAACCTGGATACCTTGTTGTCTACTGGGATTCCATTTTCCAAGTGCTGGGACAGGAACGTTTTCCTATTTGGCCTACTCTCCAGGCCTGAGGTGTAAGCCAGATATCATACAGATGCAACTCACGTGTTGCTTACTATGCAGAACACTTTAAAACAGAGGAATAAAGAAAGCAAGAATTGTTTCCCTATGTAAGCCAAAAAACAAAGCAACCATTTTCAGCTTATACCCCAGAAAGAGTACACAAAGATGATGATTAATGGTTTATGCATCCTTATAACCAGCCAATCTTTTTATAATTAAATAAATGTTCTTGGCTTGCACGACATATTCTTTTGCATCAGACATAACAAAACAAGGGCTTATTATAAGGATAGGAAAGGGAGTATAGAAAGAAAACAACATTTATCACTGCTTAGCCATCTTGTTAGCATTGGATCGTATTACAGCATCAAGACTAATAGCCAGCAGTCTGCGTCCTGCATGATCAAAGGCAGTTTTAGCAATGTAGTCACAGCTGGGACACACGTGGAAGCCCAGCATCCGTCTGTGGCCCCCTCAGGGGGCTGCTGAGACTGCTTAGTGGCCACTTGCTCTCTTTTATGTACATGGGACAGTTATCGGTGTGAAGACCGTTCTCTGCTTGACCACATTCTCTGTTTCAAGGGCTTGTCCTGCCCAAAACCAGCTTAATGCTAATAAACCAAAAGAACTACCCACCAACTGGTCACCTGCTCACAGCCTTCCACAGTATGTGAAATGAACCCTATTTTCCATTTAAATTGCAATGATTATTTTTAGATTGGCATTTATATGTATCATTGAGCATATGCAACTGTTATCCAAACCACTGTTCTGTTTTTGTCCTCTTTTAGTAATGAGTTCCCTCTTCTGGGACTGTTCATAAGTGACCATCCTGGCAGGCTCTCCTGTTATACTTGTTCTATTTAGAAATATTTTAATGGTCCTCAAACAAGTGCCAGGGAGATGGATTTAGGAGCTGACATTTTGATTGAACTGCTCCCTTCAATTTGATTGAATTTTTGCTCAGTGCAGCAAATGAAGCCTTTGAGGGTGAATAGTGGCTTCAGCAGGTGATGCAGAAGAGACTTGCAGTAGAAAAATGGCATGGGAAGGAAATGCCACAAAACCCCGGTCTGGTTTGTATCTCTCATTTACAGCTGTTTCTTCTGAGAGAGAAAGAGTGCATGGAAGAGAAAATCAGATTATTAATGTCATGTCTATTAATAGCCTAAATTATCTCAGTAGTCCTTGCAACAATTCTGAAGAGTTACACAATATTATTGTTCCCATTTTACAGATGGGAAGGTGAGGCTGCGATTTGGCTAGTGAAATCATGGCTCAGTTTTAACACAAGACTTTCCAGCTCACTACTCTTGCTCCTAACAATGGTTTTTATACTACATCAATTATACATACTGGAAGGTGCACCATTTTTAACACTGCTTTAATGAAGTAGGGCAGAGAGAGGGGAAAAAAGAAAAAGAGGAAAGAAAAAGCTCACAAACTGGCAGGAAATTACTATAAGACTATATGTAACTGCCTCTAGGCTTTCCCCCATCAGACCCTTTTCTATTTATTTTTAAAGCTGCATCTACATTTGAGTGCTAAAAGGGATATGTGTGGAGCACCTAAAATATTTTTATCTATTTATCTACTTACTTATTTTCTTTACCACTCAAAAACAAAGCTCTTTGGGTGGCTTGTAACAACTTTTCAAAAATGCAAAAGTGATAGGAAAAGCGGCAGCAGCAGCAGCAGCAACTTGAAGTATGATAGAAAAACTAGCATACTTCTTGCTAGTCTGTTTGTTAATTTTGCTATGGGGACAGGGCTTGGAAGGCTTGATTCTGTGCAGGGCAATCCTGGATGTATCTACCCAGAAGGAAACACCACTGAGTTCAGTGGGACTCACTCCCAGTGAGAAGTGTAGTGAATTACAGCTTCACAATTTCTCCACTCCTCTGCTACAAAAATGATTTGTCATGTTATTTCTTTTGTTGTGCTGTGACCCACCTAAAGAGTCTTATGGGACAATTAGTGCGGTATACAGGGTTAATTAACATTATAATAATAACGTTTATTCCTTCCTTCACATTGTCAGGGTTTTTTACAAAACAGCCCTACAATAAAACTCCACAGAATAAAGAATTAGATATGAGTAGGTACGTATCAGCCCACAACTTGAAACAGGGAGCATTTTATACCTTCCAAAACACTAAACAAATATGCTTTGGGAATGAAAAAGAAACCCAAAAGAAGGCTTTAAAAATCTGCTTCAGTTTCTATCCATCACTTATATCTCCATACAGCAAGCCAGGTTTTTCCATCAATAATGACCCAGCTGTCCCTTTTTAATGAGAAAATATCTGTTGCAGAGGATTGGAATCCACCCATCTGCAAATCCAGACATGAAAGTACAGCAGAGGAAGTCAGCCTCTAACAGCTCCTGGCATCATTAATTATTTTGAAATTATTATTAAAAGCAATCCTCCAAACCCTAGAAGTAGGCCCCAGTTAGCTCACTGGAGCTCTGAGTAAACATGAATAGGATCACTGTAGGTAACACAGTGCAGAGGGAGAAAGTTTACAAGGCACTTTGAATCTCTGGGAATACTGCTCTATAAATTTCAGTATCATTTATAAACCCTATGATACATAAAGGATTTCATGCACCAGGGACTCTCCAGAGCCACTGAGATATGCTAGAAAAGGCCGGAGTTTCTGATAATTGCTTGGGGTCTTCATACCAGGACAACTGGTTGGCCATTGTGAGAAGCAGGATGCTGACCAAGGTGTGCTCTTTGGTCTAATGTTGCAGGGTTCCTTTCATGCTCTTCATAACCAGGGGACGTCTTTAGGGTGGCCACATGTTCTACCTTGCAGGCTCAGTCCTCTATGAAAGGACAGCATTCTAGCTGAAGTGCTGCCTATTCTTGGCCCAGTTTAAGGACAAAGAACCTTAAGAAGGGACGTGAAGTTGCCCATCAGCCATCAGGCATCTGGACAGTAGACTGAGCAAGTACACAAGACATTGGGTCACAGCTTCCCCTACAATGGTGAGATAAACTGTATTTCTATTTACTTTATACTCGCATCCTCTAAGCACCTAAGTTGGCACAGGTAATTTGCATGCAAATCAGTAACTTTGTCCTGCTTTTTGGTCATGCAGTTTTTCTGGGCAAAGACCACCTTTGGTTTACCCATCACATGATGGTCTCCTAAGACTTGTTAGCCCAGCTCTGGAGACAAGCGACTC
The DNA here is from genome assembly GCF_004798865.1 of Varanus komodoensis. Lineage (NCBI taxonomy): Eukaryota > Metazoa > Chordata > Lepidosauria > Squamata > Varanidae > Varanus > Varanus komodoensis. The sequence continues at coordinate 13,142,911 of NW_025336087.1, read as the reverse complement.
ATTTCATTAGAAACATCTCAGGTAGTGAAGGCTGCTGAAGACAGAAAGGAATTCCGTCTCTTGGTCTCTCGACATGCCACGGTCTCCATCCTACAACCTAGCAATTTTGCTGCTCTCTTTCTTGGTCTTTTCAGTTAACAGTCCTCATTAAAACAAAATAAAACCATACTGATTGTATATAGGAAGGAAGGAAGGAAGGAACCACTATTTCATTCTATTTAAGCAGAGGTGGGGAATCTCTGGTCCTATGTGGTCCCACTTCAGCCCTTTAGAGTCATACTCTCCTTTCCTGATCATATCCCCTTCTCCTGACCACCAATTGTTTGGAGGTCACCCAGTTTTTGCATGTTGTTCTCCATCCTAAAAGTGGGGACTGCTTTTTCCTAAGGCTTAGTTACAAGCATTCGGAGCTTTAAGTTAATACGTGCTGGTGTTCTGCCATTTTGGCCTTGTGGCTTTTGCCTTGGCCCTGCCCACACGAGTGCCTTCCTTGAAAACTGCAGTGCATGTGCTTTTGCCCATGTGCTTTCTCTGTTCTTTCCAGTCTGCCAAGGAATCATGAAGATAGACCAAAATATTTCTTCTTTTTAAGGGGGCTTGGAGGAATGCCCCTCTCTGGAATAAGATTTGCAACTTCAGATGCAGAGGGAAAAATTCTTGGTACTTGGCTGCTCTCACATTAGACCCAAATAGAAAGTGATGAGCCCACACATGAAGGATGGCAGCACAAAAATACCATGGGAAATACTATTGTCCTCCCTTAAGGCGGCACCTTTATTATGGATTGAGCCATCTCCTGAATTTAGAAATGGGACTTGCTTTCATTTTACTCTTAGTCTCCTATATGTACCCAACTTCACCTGTGGCTATTATGCAGTTGCTCAATCCTTGCCTCTTGGTTGCTTTGGACTTTTCAAACTCACGTACCCTTTACCCCATTGTGCTTTTAATTCTCAGAACAATGTAGACATCTTTCTATTCAGAAAGAGTACAGCTCCACACTGCTAGCATGTGGCTTATGAACTTGAAATGGACTGCCATCTGGGGTCTTTAGACTAGTGCCCTGAAAAGGACACTGACATCCCATAAACCAATTTATATTAAAGTCCAGACTCCAGCTATACGGTCTAAGTTTTTCCATACAGCTGACCCTGGCCTTATTAGCAGAGAAGCTGTGGATTATTTGACCACACCATATTATGGCCTTTCATGTTCTACAGAAAGAGAGGCCTTGGCATGACTGCACTTCCAGCCAAAATCAAAGGGGTTTTCTATTTACCCTAGAAGAGGGTCAAAGTCTGGATCTTCCTGGGAACTGGCTCTCTTCGCAGCTGTTCAAACTATTCCAGTATCAGTCAATACTCCACAGGGATTAAGAGAATCAAATTAAGATGAATAAGATCAAAAATCCACATTTTGAGGATCAGCTATGAGATTACAATTAGCTATAAAATGGTGTCCTGGTTCTTCCCACACATACAGCCCAGTTCAAACTAACCTTTCTTCATGCAGGGGCATACCTGTGTACAATTCACACTGGTCTTTAGAGTGCTCTTTCATTTCACAATATTTACAGTTACAGTTTTAAGCTTTTCCATACTTGTTTTAAGATTTTTCTTTGTTTCACTGTAAACTATTAATTTGGCTTCTTAGCAACACATTCACAGTTGAAATTGCTAAGTAACAGGCAAACTAAAGAGATTTATTCTTAATCATTACTCTAATTGTTCAAGGTGTTTGTTGTGAAGGAAGCCAATAACTATAAATATCACCTTACTGAACAAGACTGAGCTAACATATTGTTAGCTCTATAGCATTGTTTTTCTCCCAACTGCACCATTTGTTCTTACAGAGATCCATAAACCAGTTTGTCCTTGATCATTCTCTGCTGCATGCTGGAAAAGGCATCTTTCCTCACCGTCCAAGCAGTGAATCTGTCCTGCATCCAAGGGCACTGAATATCCACACATTGCTGTGATATTTGATAAAGTGCACATGCATAAAATTAAATGCATATACTCCTGGGTCACAGGATTGATTTTTAGGTTTTATCTGCAGTATATTTCAGTTTTTCATGATGATATGCAATTAATGTTACATGCACATGACCTGTTCCAATTGTATGCCCTACTAAATCGGCACATTCACATGCTATGACAACTCGTACTGGCAATAAGCCATGGTGGGTTTGATGTTCTGCAAACAACCTATGGAGTGCCTAGCAGATGATCAGGCTCACTCCTCCTTGGTCCTCCTACAGGTATCCTGGGGACTCCAGAGTAGGACCAACCTGTTTCCCCTGATCAATGCCATGGGATTTTGACATTTTAACTTCTTTTTTCAGCAGTCAGGAAAGTTGGTTTGACACCTGGTTTTTGCAATCTTCATTCCAACAGGCATGGACAACCTGCTTTAAAGTGGTACCTTACACAGTAAAGGGCCTGTCTGTGGCTGGCAGAACTCTGCCTTCCCTAATTGCATGAACTATTTGTCTTGTTTTGTTGCACTTATCCAACTGCGTAGATTCACAATTGTGTGTATGTGAAAATTTAAAGCCTCAGCTGGAGCAATGTCCTGGAGATTACCTGTGAGGTACAGCAGGTTCCAACCCTAAATATTGTCCCAAAGAGGTTCCAAATAGGGTTTCTTTTTCTTTTCTTTTTCTTGACACTGTCAAAAGGTGAGCTGTCAAGGGAAAGATGCAAGTTCTCTTTCATTGCAAAAAGAGGGTGGTATCTTTGCACAGCAGGTACCCTTCAGGATATTACCCCAGACAAAGCTTCAAATTTCCATAGCTGTGTAAGTGTGGGTAATTTTTTAAGCAATCTGCTTGCATACATTGAATGAACAAAAATCTTTTCAAAGATCATCTGACAGACACAGACAGCCTTTGGAGGTATTTGAAAGGGCTGTCAGTGGCTATAAAAACAGGGATCATGAAAGCCTTCTATCAAGTCTGCTTTCACAAGGAAAATGTAATCCTCCCCCCCCCCCCACGCACACCAAAAAAAGCCCCAGCAAACTGGAACAGCTTGTGTTATCAGCTCGTTGCTCTCAAACAAGCCATCCTGCTCGAATCAGTGTGGGTTCACACAAGACAACAATCCTTCATGAAAGCATCATGGGTTGCTAACCAGAATTGGTTTCATGCTGTGTGAACCTAGTTTAAATATACAACAAAATAGGTGTGATTGGCAGATAGAAGGAGAAGGTGCAGCCTCCCTGTCCCATCACACCCAGGGGAAACATGAGGGAAAGTATCATTTGGGAAACCCACCCAAGAGGGTTAGCAATGTTAAGCAAAGCAAAATAACACAATCAAAACTAGCAAATAGACATTTGTGATTGCCTCATTCAGAGCCAAATAATTTACAGTTGTGAAGGGCAGTAATTTGATAGAGCCAGCATGCTTTTGTCATCAATGTGGCTCTAGCTGAAGTTGCCGTGGCACATCACCAACAGCACTGAGCTGGCACAAAGAGATTTACTTTTGAGTAAACATGCCTGGAACCAAACTGCCTCTCACTGGGCTGGAATTCTGTGAGACTTACTTGGGAGGCACATGTCTTGAATTCAGTGGGACTTGCATTCTACCATGCACGCATAAGGTCATGCAGTGAACTTTACTGTGCAAGAAAACAGCACCTCGTTTTCCTTTTGCATGAGACTCTTCCCACGGGTGGGACCTTATTAGATTTATCATGTCAAGGAGGTGTAACTGGCTCCAGGACCAGTGTGGGAGCAGACCTGCAGCTTTCCATTTTGTAATCGAAATTGCTGCTGTGCTTGTCTTAGCAGACAGCATCTGACAAATGGCACTGCTATTCATCTTTTCTCTCACATTCTGCTGTTGGAAGACCTTTAATTGGTCATGTCCGTGTTCCAAGGTTTCCACTGTGAGCTTCTGCAAGGCAATGGCACGTTTAACACATCCTGCACACTTAATCAGATAAACAGTTTTAGGACATTTTTTTATAAACTCAACTGTGCTGATTAATGAGCAATCCAGCTGTCACTAAACCTTCCTGGTAGAGCTTTCCAATAGGTAACAGAAAGAGAGGCAGGCCGTTATGTCATTCTGAGGGCATTTTGGAAACACTCATGACTGTCTAAACTGGCTACAGCAGCAAAAAAAAAAAAGGAAGATCAATATTTATGGCTACTTTATTACTCCAAATGATGAAGTCTTAAATCAGTGGTCCAGCACTTGGGCTCCAGTCCTGCAGGTCAGGACACTTCACCAGGGCTGGTATTTTGCAAATCTGCTGCGGCTGCTAAACAAACACTGGCTCCAGTTTGCCCCTCTGCTGGCTTCCAAGTCCCCCAAGTGAGAATTATGCAGAGTAATTACAGGAAGGCAAAATGGTTTTGCTCATGCCTATTTTATTTTATGGGTTTTTACCCCATCCTTCAGTAATATCCTTAGGGTGACTCAATGCATTTCATAATATAACAAATCAAATTAAAAGGTTCATATTATATGAAAAGCAGCAATATCACCAGGGGCAGCATAAAGAGGCAAATTCAGCCACAATAAAACAGATCATATTCCATTAAAAGGCCTGAGGAAGGTGCTTAGTGCCAAAATGGCATTAAAGTAAGTACCGGGTCAGGCTTCCTGGGGAGGAGCTTCCACAATTGGGACCCACCATGGAGAAGGGAAGTCAGATGGCAGTGAATGCAGGTGAAGCCTCTGCTGAAGTTACTAGTGTAGAGGTGAGAAGAGAAGCATGTGAGAAGAGAGGTGATGCTTCAGGTCACTGCTCAGGTGTTTGTTATCTCCAGGTGTTTGTTATCTCCAGGGAAGACTGGGCTATTGTCTTTAATTAGTTGGCAATGAAGCAAGACAAGACTAGAATCATAGAATGGTAGAGTTGGAAGATGCCAATAAGACCATCTGGTTCAACCCACTGCTCATTATAGGGCTCCAAGTTATGCAACCACAACAGACAGCTGCCCAGCACCATCTTGAATGCCACCAGAGTGGAAGAGCCCACAACCTCCCTAGGTAATTGGTTCCATTATCATATTGCTCTAATAGTCTAGAAGTTTTTCCTGATGTCCAGCCAGAATCTGACTTCCAAGAACTTGAGCCCTTATTCAATGTTCTGCAATCTGGGGTGATTGAGATCCTGTCACTCTTCTATGTGACAACGTTCAAATACTTGAAGACTGCTATCATATCTCCCTGCAGTCTTCTCTTCTCAAGGCTAAACATGACCATTCTTCCAGTTTCTCCTCACAGGGCTTCATTTTCATTTCCCTACTCATCTTTGTTCCCTTCCAATTTGTCTGCATCTTTCTGAAAACTGTGGTGCCCAGAACTGGACACAGTACACAAGATGAAGTCTGGTGCTTCATGTGATCTGGAGATGTTATTAATGCAGCCCAAAGTAGCATTTATCATTTTTGCAGCTACATCACATTGTCGACTCATATCTGACTTGCAAATACAACAAGCACAAGCCAAGCTATGAAGGCTGTTTTCTTCCCCATTCCAAGCAGAGTTACTCTTCGGACCTGAATAAGTCCGTTTTAGTAGGTCGGGGGTTTGGTTTGGTTTGGTTTGGTTTGGTTTGGTTTGGTTTGTCTTTTTTTGGACTATTCCAGACCTGCTCTTTGCTTGATTCTTTTTTTGGACTATTCCAGACCTGCTCTTTGCTTGATTCTTTTTTTTGGAATATTCCAGACCTGCTCTTTGCTTGATTCTCTCTTGGACAATGGATCTGATCTAGCATTACCTAACCTGAAAGCTGACCTTACCTGGCTTGCACAGACGACTTGGTATGCACCCTACCCTGGTGTCTTAAGGAGTTCCAAGAAAGCTCTGGGAAAGGGGGTGCCTCCTCCTCCCAAGTACGCAAGCCCAGCTTCTCACTTCTCCAGGCTTAAGAGCTATTCCGACATGAGTGCTCGTAGCAGCACCGTCTGAATGCTTAGTTGGTGGGAATGCTGTTTGGAAGTTACAACACAACAGAGCTGGAGAGTGCCAGATTGGGCAAAGCTGCCTTAATCATCCACAGTATATCTATCCACATAGATATACTGTCACGTGCAAACAAAATACTTAAACCTTTCCACACACGTAAAAATGGTGGTTTGCAAACCAGCATTTAAAAGTAATAACAGGATCAGATGTACTGGAAAGTAGATTATCCCAGCATGCAATGGGTCTTGACCTAGGGTTACTACCAAATTTCCTACATGAGCCAGAACTGCAGAGAAGTTCAAGGCTGATAGGGCTGTCATAAACCTCCAGGCAAGGAATAAAGAGGAATAAATAAAGACACTGTAGCCATGCAAACAGTTCACAGCCAAGCGGTAACAGAGGTTCTGCTCAATCATGTGCTTAATTTTCTGATATAGCTACTCATCATAGTATTTTAAGCTTGTTCTTACAGAATGTTTCCCATCTGAATTCAAAAGAACACCAACAAGCTGCTTTTGCTTTGGGGCATTGCATACTTTGTAGAAATCAGCCAGTGGAGTTTTATTATCTGCAGATCCAGCTGCTGTTAAAGGCACAGTTTACAGAAGCCAGCTGTGAAACTGGCATCCATGGTTAGGAATCTTTGTACCAGCCTTCTCTAGCCTGGGGCTGTCCGAATGTCACAGACCACACGTCCCAGGTTTCCTGGCCACTGGTTCTGATGACTGGGGCTGATGGTAGTTGAAGTCCCAGACATGTGGAGGGTACCAGGCTGGGGAAGGCTGCTTTGGACATTAGGCAAATCAACTGCCTAAAGAAATCCTGTGCAAACTTACCCAGTATATTTTATGCAGACAGCTTAGAAAACTGGTAAGAATATTAGGTGCACTTCATTGTCCTATCATGTCTGGCAGCTGGATAGGTATTGACTTGTCTACTATTAAAGATCTCCATAGCAGAATATGGAGCCATATATAAATCTTGTAAATAAATGAAGAAACTGGGGAGAGGGGGAAAAACAGACACAGCTGGGATATTGCTTGCTTGGAAGCTGAGCTTCCAAAGATTTAAAGAAACACTCAACTTCTGATCAGTATTTTCTGATCGTAAATATTGGCAACTTTCAAAGGTAGCCTTTGTGGGCAGGGCAGGCAGGAAGCAAGTTATTTGATGGCTGTTAAGCTGAATAAATGCGAACTGAATGTGAAGGGCAGGTTTTTCATACTGACATGTGGATCTTCTTTGGTCAGGATCCATATGCCTTCAAGGGTAATCAATAGTGTCCTGCATGCCAGTGTCGGATTGGGCAGAACCAGAAGCGTGCACCCCCTTTTGCACTCCCATTTTCCGTCATCTCCTCTTTGCCTTCTTTCCCTCTCTTTTATATCTTTCTCCTTTCCACTTCTTTCTCTCGCTCTCCTTCTCATTCACCCATGTCCCAGCAGGAAGGGGTTGCTCACTCTGGCTTGGACACTGCTCTCATGGGGATTTTGAAAGTAAGCCAAGGCGCTGTGGTCATTAGGGAAGTGGGAGGGGCCTCAGGAATCCAGGCCAAGTCCTGGCCCATATACAGGTCAAGCTGGTCTTCTGGAGTTTTCCAGAAAGCCACACCCCCTTCCTCTGGCTCCACCCCTTTCCCCCACCAATTGCTTGCTAGTTTTCTGGTTTTGCAATGTTTTTCCTTCATTCTAAAAAGTTGAAATGCCTCTCCTAAGGCTTGGCTCCTGGCAGTCAGAAAGATCAAATATGCTCATATTTATTGTCTCATGCTTGTTGTCTTTGACCCCATCTTCTTTGCCCTGAGCCCAACCCAGCATTGGCATATGCCCAGCTCATGAGAGTATTTCTGAAAATGAATTCAGCTCTTGGGCTGAAAGATTTCCTCACACCTTGCCTAGGAAGGTAGGATGCATACATATAGAAGAGCCTGAAGTGTGGTCAGTTTCAGGAGCAAAAGTGAGGCACAAACAATGAGTCCCGGTCAAAATACAACTAGCTCTCCTGTGAAATAGTCTCCATAACTTTCAACAGATTTAATCCCACACTGAAATCTCTTTTTTACCTGCACATGCAACTGAGAAGTTCTCTGCCTGCAACTGCATAACCTAAGCCTGTAAAATTAATACGATTCCAGCCATTTTAGGCCAAAAGCCATTACAACCTTCCCTTGTTGCTGCATCACTGCTCAGCTCTGCCTGAGCTGCAGCCTGCACATGAAATTGCTGCTACACGCAACATCCTTCTTCTCTGCAGTTTTAACTTGGGGTAATAAAATGAAATTGCTGATGTAACATTAAAAGTCATGGGGGTGGAACACAGATGGCAGAAGGAAATGGAACTGTCAGAAAATATGAGCATTCATATATAGCTCAGGACATGATCTCTGGTTCTATAGGATTTTCCCTCACTCTGTAGCAATATGATGAGAATAGGCACTATTGACCTTCCAAATGAAATAGCATATCAGACTCACAAATGTGAAGGGGATTTGGGAGCAACAGAGGAAACGGTAAAAAGTTCTATTCATGACCCAAGATAAGGCTGGCAGGTTTATAAAAATTGGCTTCTGCAATCAAGGGAGAGATGCCTTTATCTGCTTAGAGCAAGGAACAACTTCTGGGCTATTAAAGTCACACAACCACATTAACTTCCACAGAATTTCAAGATTTTCCCCGAGTGTGACTGAGCTGCAACTTCACAGCCCTACAAAGAACACCACCATTTTTTTCTGGCTCAGAAGAAGCCAGGAATAATTTCCTGGATGTTAAGAGTGCCAAATTCAACAGAGGAGAGGAAGTGCAGTCGTTACATGTTGGTATTTATCTCTTAAAGGTGAGGTTGCCAGGCAGGACAGGGCAGGAGGACTGGACCTTCTACTCCTTTCTACTGAAAATATAGTTTCAAATTAGTCCCCCTCCCAGGACCAGAAAGTCCATCTAGCACCGGTGAGGTTCTTCTCAATTCCTTCGGGGCCTCCTGTCCTTGGCACCAGGGCTGAACCTTTAACTCTATACATTGTTACTCTGCACCATTCTTTTCCATGGAAGCTCTGTTCTTTTATCCTCTTTATTCAGTGGAGGGTAAGCATACACCCTGGGGGGGGGCAAGAATGCCACTGGGGGGGGGGTAATAATTTTGAGTGGGAAAGTGGCCAGAAGGGAGAGAGTTAAGTAGTCACTTGCAGACGGTCCTGCTCCTGACTGCAGCTTTGTTCTGCAGAAAACTGAAGATTCACAACTTGGCTGTTTGTAAAAGAAAAGAAAAATTGTGACTTTTTGTGTAACATATGACTTGCCAATTAATTCTACTTTAAAAGAAAACAATATTCCATTGGAGCTGTTAATTAGGAGCCATTTTTACTCATGGCTTGATTTGTGGAACTGGCAGCATTTTCCAGCAAGCCACCTGCTTTAGTCTTTTTGTGCTGCGGATATTCTGGCTGGAAAAGTCTCCTTTCAAGCAGCAGCTGCTGACATTGACTCATGAATAGCTCCATTGGTGAGGAGAATGCTGCCTTCCATGTGAAACATCAGTCTGAGCCTATCCAGCCAGTAATTCTGCACCTGAAGATGGGATCCTCTTGCTCTGATGCACTAGAGCAAATCAGCTGCCAGGGAAGTTCTCCAGCCTACAGGCTGGACCCCTTCCATACCATCTGATGTACTGGCATATTAACCATCCAGGGTTAATAAAAATTGTGGTCCAACGCACCTGGGGGGCTTTTGGCTGGGGAAGGCTGGCATAGGGTACCTGCTCACAAGTAGATCCACAGGTGGGGAGGGCCAGCCAAAGTTCAAATCTCATGTGAATCATTTTGTTGCTGATGATGATGACATGAGGACAGCTGAGGGCAGGGTGCATTATTTAGCATCCCCCAAAAAGTAAACAATGTCTACCAGATCACCCTTCTCTACATGTTTATTGTCACTCTCGAAGGACTCTAAAAAGTTAGTAAAGTAGGTCTTACTTTACTAGGGGCAGAAGCCCCATTGATTCATTTTTCAATAGGCCTTGTTCTTTTATATGCTTACTAACTTTATCTTCAGTAATGCTTTAAACCATTTTATGTGAAACAGATGTTAAACTAACTGGTTTGTAATATCCCAGATCTCCTCTGAATCCCTTTCTAAAAATGGGTCTCTCTCTATGTCTCTGAACAGAGGGTGATCTTGTGGACATGTAACATAATCTGTTAGGGCACAACCCTATGCCTTCTCAACAGTTCCTTGGTAATTCCCCACTTAAATATATATTAAATCTGATAGCACTGTGGTCACTGTTTCCAATTGGCTCAACAACATTTCCATGTTATACCAGGCCCTGGCCAACACCACTGTAGGATTAAATCCAAGGTTGCCTCCCCTCCGGTCATGCATCTGCCCAGCCCAAAGCAGCAGCAAATTGATTCAGAAGGAAGGGAGCACATTGAGTAAACAAGGGGGTCAATAGCTTTTCTCCCTTCTTCTCCCTAGAGATAGCCCTATGGGGCACATGTTCCCGAAGAGATATTTGTTCTGGTGTCAAATGCTTCTTGTTCATGTGCTTTCTCTGGTTTTTTTCTTTGTATTACAGCTCATAGATGTGTCCATTTTGAGCAGGACCTTCACATTTATTCTCAGTCAAATTTCTCTCAATATTCTGCATAAAATCACAGCCAGCTACCCACCCATCTTTTGCAAGCTGCTCAGCTTAAAATATCTCCACACAGTGATTTGTAGAGTGAAATAAATTATTCAGTAAATAAATGCTAAAATGTGCCTGGAAAGTCTTGCATTTTTTGCTCTTACCTTGCCACCTTTTATGTACTGTCCTTTTCAATATTTGTTTCCCCACACACATACTCTCTCTCCCTGTTAGCCTATTGCTTCTGAATGCTAATGGGATAGACTGCTTAGGCTTGCTTCTTTTTTCTAAACAGTTCATTTTCAAACTGTAAGAACAGTTCCTTTTGTTTGGGAGTAGAGTGCAGCTTCATGGCAGGTAATCCACTAAATAGATTTTAGAACAAGGTCACCCACAGGTTCAAAGGGAGTGGCAAAGATTTTTGCGCATCAGCAAACCTTCTTCCCCGAAGTGCCACACAGTAAAATAATGGCTCCCAGGTCTTCAAATAAAGCTCAAGTCATCCAAAAAACAAACACCTGCCAAAGAGCTCAATTTTACATAAATTCAGTAAACAAATTATTTTAGAAATTAAGTAGACATCATTACCTTTCTGGAAAATATTGTAGAAAGAGACATCTCTTCTATCTCATGATGGTAGGACAGAAGGTGTACTTGATGTACATGACTAGGAAGATCTGGGCCACAGAGGAGAGACAGGATACTACACAACTAGAATGATGCTGAAAAACACGTAAGAGCTTAAGATAATGTTGTGTCTTGGGACAGATGTGCATTTATAGGCCTTTGTTCTCCTCTCAGCCCCTTTCTACACCTTTCTTTTCTCTCTCCCTGTTTGCTGTCACCAACTTACAATGGCAGTGTTCAGATGACACTCTAAACCAAGATAGGCAGCTTGTGGCTCTGCAGATGTTTTGCCTTCAGTTCCCATCCTCCTTCACCATTGGCTAAGCAGCATAGGACTGATTGGAGTTGCCAGCCAAGACATCTGGAGAGCCACATGTGGCCACCCCTGCTGTAAGCCATCCTTTAGGATTATATGACTGAGTTCTCCTGGACACAGCACTCCATTCCCCCCTCTCTTCTGCTGTAGCCACAAGAAAATCAGAAGCTTTGGCTTTCAGTTTCAATTGCTTCCTTATGTCCAAATCCTAAACTGGCTTATTTTAATAAACCACAGTTTGTTGGGTTTGGGCAACACAGGGAGTTGTGGATAAAAGAAAATGGAAGCCAAGAGCTTCTAAACTGCTCCTCACGGCCACATGGAAGGAGAATAGGGTGTTCAAAAAGAAGACATGTGTCACCAAAAGAAAGGATAAAAGAGGACACTATCAGACCTAGACAGCATAGCCAAGGGATAAGGATCAGGAGAGTAGTAAGTCAAAGGAAGTTGCCCATCTCTGGTCTAGATGCTTTGATCAAGATAGTTGCCAGAAGTAGGTTTTATCAGCTTCATCTGATTTTCCAACTATGTCTTTTCCTAGAAAAGAGGGATTTGGCCATTGTGATTCATATCCTGGTAACTTCCTGATTTGGCTGCTCTAGTGCAGCCTACCTGGGGATGCCCTTGAATGGTGTTCAGAAGCTACTTGTGCTTCAGAATGTGTCAAACAAATTAATTTGCAGATGTCAGCCACAGAAAGCATTTAACATCCATTTTATGTGACTTTCAGTGGTTACCAATTTGTTTCCAAGCTAAGTTCAAAGTTCCATTGCTTTTCAGAACTTTGAACTTTCTGGACTGAACTTGGAGTACTAGCTGAAATAACGTTTTATACCATATGATATACCACCTATTAGTTCCTTAAGATCCAAAGGACTCATTGTTGGGTCTATCATCTATCAGACTGGTGGCTATAGCAAAGGAAAAAATATATATTGGAGGTGGTCCATTGTGGTACATGGAAGTGTGACAAATGCAAAGCTTGGCCCTCTTAAACAGACTCTAAGGACCTGCCCTTATGGATAGGTTTTTGATGCTTGATAGTTCTAATTTATTTTCTTTGGTTTTATTGGCCACTTTCTGCTCACTTTGGCCATCTTTCAGCTTTCAGGCAGAAATGCTGCTCTTTGCGGTCCTATGTGGGTGCGTATGTAACATGGCCCAGGCTCAGTGGAGGCTACAACTGGCTACTACATTACCTTTTACTTCTGGTAGGTACTTTCACCTTTAACATAAACATTACCTTCAGAATTTTCTTAAGGAAATGCTTTCACTTTATCTCCATCCCAGAAATGTAGTTTTCCATCTAGCTTGTTGCTGTTAAAACGATAGGCGCCTTGCTACACATGCGCGCCAAAAAGGAACCCACAGTAGTTTTAGCACTGTTTTTCTTGTCATATATCTACACTGTATGCCTTAAAGCAGAAATGTCATAGACTGAACTGCAGCAGTTTCACTGGGACTTTCCCCTTAACGGAGGTGCATAGAATCGACCTGTGGCTTGAACAGCTGTTGAGGAAAGGCCTAAATCAGTCTGAGTTGTGTCTGGTGCCACCCATTTGCTGTGGCCCACCGACTCTCCTTGGCTGTGCCTCCTGTGCCCATAGCCTCACCCACTGCTGGAATGCAGACCCCTAGACCCTTACCAAATTAGAATGTGTCCCTGAAGCTGAAAATACTTCCTACCCTTGCACTACGGAGCTGCACCCTGTCCAAACCCCAAACTCTTCCTAAACAGAAAGGTCCAACTCACTCTACCATCCTCCAGATGGAGTGCACAGTGGTTTAGACTGGAGTATACCATATTTGACACCCCTCAACAATCATTTGGAGCCTGTTTCTTGGTAGCAATTCACAAGAACGGGGGATGTATAAAATAGGCCTGCATTGTGCTCCAGTGTACCCATACTAGGTGAGAGCTTGCTTCGCCAGCTCCACCACCTTTATGGCAATACTCATGGGTGGGGTATACCATGGGCAAACCAGGAGAGGGTGCTTTTCATGGAAGCTTTTAGCAACAATAAAAAGCATGTGGGCACCCACCTTCGCTGATTCTGACAGGGAATGTTGAAAGCAGGACTAAGGTGTTTTCCATGCAGAATGAGGACAGTGTTGGTCCAGGAAGCACTGTGCTCACTCCCAGCTGGTTTCATGACATCAAGATGTAGCCAAATCTGACTGGCTATGTAGCATTACAACATCATTCCACTTAGTATATGATGGGGTGGTGTCAAAATTCCAAGGGAAATAGTTACCTGGTTTTGAAGTAGCAGCTAATTAGGAAATGCAGGGCAGTAACTATAAAGGCCTGAGGGACATTTTGGCCTTCTTAGAAGTGCTGTATTCATTGTTAAAACTGAAATGGACACACATTTGACATAGCAGTTGATTTTATAGGATCTGAACCAAGCCACAGATAAATGCAGCCAATCCTAGACCATACATGCAGGTTCTCGTGACATTCTAAGCGCAGGGTGACTTAGAGGAACCGGAGCACCGTGCTTTGCTCAACAAGTGCTTGGCCCAACAGAGGGGCTGAGGCATTTCCTCCCCATCCTTCCCCCCTCGCTTATCCTGCCAGGACCCCAAGTAACACCATAGGGCAGCACTGAGAAGAGCCAAGCAGGGAAAATAGCGGCAGCACTTTCAGCAGCTGTCAGTGGCTTGCCTGTCCTGTGTCCCTGACAATTCCAGGAGAGTAATGCCAGTTCATGGTGGGGAAGCCAAAGTGGGAGATCATCATGCCTGTTTCCCCAAGAAGAAGCTGTGCATAATGCAGCTCTGCCGAATGGTGGCTGTGCCAAGCAAGGGCAGCAAGTCTGAGAGAAGGTGCCCACTCTCCCATCTGCCTGCTGGCACAGTGGGTCACAACTGTCATGTTCTCCTGAGCACACTGGGGGGAAAGCACCTCCCTGCTACTCACTGGTGCCAGCAGGGGAGGTCGCATTCATCTGTGCCTACTTCTGAGTAATCAGGAGAACATACATCTTCTCTCCCCGCCCCCCACCCCCGGTCAGTGTCTGGCAGAGGGACACGCTTTCCCAGGTAGACGCAGGAGAACACAAGTTTCCCTTGCTCACCATGATGGCTGCTCAGCAGCTGCAGGAGAGAGCTCCAGAGAGGACAAGCCAGGGTCTGCTGCGTGCTGGCCCCTGAAGCTCCATGTGGGGTTTGAGGAGCTGGCATGCAGATAGCGCCAGCACTGCCACTGCTCTGGTATCAGCACAGTAACACCCGTTTTCAACATCACGGGGAAGTGGAGCTTGGCGAGACATCGTTTGGTGGTGGAACTAGAGGACTTCAGGGTGTGGCACTCCGTGATAGGAAAACCAAGGAAAGCTAGATAGGTGCCACTGAAAAGTGCCAACCGTCATCCGTGCCCACCAAGAGTGTCTTGGTCAGAGCAGAACAGCCAAGCTGTCACTAGTTGCAGGGCTTGCCCCCACGGGTTGTTTCATCCAGGTTCAGATGACATGGGAGGCCCCCACCAAGGGAAACACAAACCCTACAAGCCATGGCTTATCAGGGTGTCTTATAAACCAAACTCAAGCTACCTTGACAACATCATCCAGGGTTTGGACAACATGCTAAGCCTCTGTGGTGGCTTAACATATCATGCAAGCCTAGCCAATATCAGTTCATAATCAGAGCTGAATTTGACTAGAGAAAAAGATGTCCTAGTTTGTTCCCAGAAACAAACTGCAGCAGCAGTTGCACAACCAGTGCTTTTAGCATTGCACTGGCAAGAAGTAATTATAAATTAAGGGAAATGTTTACTTAATGCTAAATGAAAGCACTTAGGCACAGGTGGGGGTTATCCATCTATTCCAGATGACCTACTCCGTACAGCTCATTTCACCCCCATCATTTCATTTGCTGGGCTCCAAACCAGTGAACATGGACAGACAGATTCTGACTTAGCAGTTCCTGATCTAAATCCTTCCTATTTGCCTCACTTTTTGGAACACATCACAGTAAGCCATGCACCTGTTTTAATTACACGGAAAGGCTCATGAGTGCTTTTGATTGTGTAGGTGTCAGAATAAGCAGGCAAAATGGCAGAAGGGATCTGTCAACAGTACGGAACATTTCAACATCCAAATAAAGTCTGTCCAAAAAAAGCATTTCTTGTTGCGAGTGTTTATCAGATGCCAAGAAGCAATCTGCCTGTTGTTCCAGGTGTGATTTTTTTTTTTTTTTGGTTTCTGCAAGAACCTTTTTAAAAAAAAAAAAAAAGCTTTGTACACAGATATTTTTCTGGCTGGCACAAAACCTGGGATCTATAGGAAACTGAGCAAAAGGTGGCATTTATGAAAGTAACTCACATTCGGAACATAGTGGGGGGCATGGGGAAAGGAGTGTTGATGCAAATGGGAATTAGGGGATGCCACAGAAAGCAAAACCGCAGGATTTACCAATGGCCCACACACAGGAAGGGGGTCCACTGACAAGAACTCCTTGGAGTTGCGTCTCCTTTTCGTCACTGCTGCCGCCTTGTTCACTCGTCTCTCACTCTGGCCCAAATAATGAAGGTGATGAGACCACGAGCAGCAGCAGCCACGGCTCACTTGCCCAGTCACTCATTCCTTGCCTGTCACATAGGCAAGCGATAGCAATGATGAGAAAAAGGATGAGAAGCGATTGCAGCTGGTGACAACAGTAGCGAGAAGGTGGACTCACTGGGGGAGGCAGCCCTGTTGAGGATAGCTGGCCCAAGGCCCTTGGAATGACTTTTGCTCTTTACAAGTAGTTTGTTTCAAACAAAAGTTTTAGCTTTGCACCATTCTTTGCCACCATGAAAGCCACGGTGCACAGACCACGTCTGCCTAGCCCGATGTTGTCATGAGGGGTGTCACACTCAGATTTCTCTGAACCCAGCCGATGGCTCTACAGCAGGCCAGCTTTTCTGAGTTGTGCAGATCTTGTAGACCAGTTTTTAACTGTGGAATGTGTGCAAATATGTATTTGTACAGGTGTGCATTACCACAATTTGCACATGTACAAACATGAACCGAATTCTCATCTATCGCTGAAGAAAAACTTCAACTATGTCCGTGAGTGGACAAGAGCAATAAAAGGAAGCCTGGCAAAGTGTAAAACATGGACAGGAGAATTTACAAAAATACTACATTCTTAATTGCCACCTTTTCACACCTCTGTTTAATGTAATGCACACCCTGCCTGTGGTACGTGCATAATGACAAGGGGAGCATAGAGATGCAGTCCTTTAACCATTGCATTTACAGGCTTCCATTGGGCAGCAAACAATGTGTGCTAATGTTAGGGTGAATGCTAAAACCATCAATGCCTCCCAGGCATTCCACCCAGTATCAGACCCAGCAAACTGGGAAATAACAATAGGAGTTGTTTCTGTGCTTCCCACAGGCATCTGGCTGGTCATTCTTAGGGTAGCCATGTGTCTTCTTCTACATGTCTGCCAAAGAACTGCCCTTTATTTTTGGAGAAGGTCTCCAATTGCCTAGGCCAGATCTGGTTTAAAGATAAGAACCATCAGAAGGAAGAGCTGGGCCTTGAGGTTGCCCATCGATATAAGAACAGCCACGTTTGATCATTCTTTCATCCATTCATTTATTTCTATTTCACCTGTTTTCCTGAAAGGAACCCCAGGCAATTTACATAATTCTCCTCTTCCTCCTCCTCTCCACCTTATCTTCACAACAGCCCTGTGAGATAGATCAGGTTGAGAGTCAGTGACTGTGTGAGCAGAACGTTGGACCAGATGGACTGAGATCTAAATTCTAGTTTCCACTCATCCAGTGAGCTTCATGGCTAAGTGGAGACCATAACTTGGATCTCAACCCATCTAGTCCAGCATTCTTCTCCCAGTCACCAGCTTTCCACATCTAAATCAATGTATACCAAGCAAATAGCTTTCCTCTTTGTATGCTTTCTTGGTAATACATGTCCTCTTCTTCGATGATTCACAGGTGCTCACATCAGCCCTTGTGGAAAACACAGTACTAAATAGGCCTTTGGTTTGATCCAATATAGTACTTCTTATATTTCTGCTGTCATGGTTATCAGGTGTGATAGATGCCAGATGCTGGCTTACATTTTCTCTCTTTTCTCCCCCCCACCCCAACTCAGCTCTTCCACAGACAAAAGATTAAGGGCTATTTATACAAAACTGGAAAATTCCAGGATACTTCTTCTGTAAAATAAATATTCCAGGATAGTAGAAGCATTCCTTTATTTCATGGAGGTGCGGCGGGGGGCAGAGTTCCTCTTACACATATTCTATTGACCTGGAAAGTATATGGGAGCATCTTGTACCTATTCTCGTGCAATGTGTGTTTCTTTCATCAGGACTTCAGCTGGGCAACTGCAGCAGCCTGCATGCACTTATGACCCTGTAGAGAGAGCTTTGGTCTAATGGAATCAGGCCATGGTTTGCTAGGAGTCTGAACTTTCTGACTGAATTTGTTGCATTTCTCTGACGAAAAGAGCAAAGCAATTTCCAAAGAAAGAAGGAGTTTTGGATCCAAAGAAGGGCAAGCAGAGTACTGCTCATACCACAGAGTTCTGTCATCTGCTTCATCTTACTGCTGCCCTTTTACACCTGTAAAGATGTGCCTGGAGGTCAGAAGGACCCTCCGGAACACTGGATGTGGCATCCAGGCTGCAGTTGAAGAGGGGAATGGGCGGAAATCAGGGACCTTCCTTTGCAGGAGCAAAAGAACCCTCTGCTCGTGCAAGGACTTTTTTGGATTGCAGTTAGAGTGTGATGAGGCTTGTCTATTTATTAGTAGTATGTGAATGCCACTTCACACAATAACTTTACCGAGAATTATTTTTAAATTGTAAACTAAGTATATTTAAATCCTTAAAAGAGAAGAATAACTAGGCATTCACAATAAAGCAACAAAAATAAAAAGAAATGGTAGCAAGGCATAGCATTATAATAAATCCTTTTCACTCCTTCTGCTTCCATTACTACTAGAATGAGCTTGTACTGTTTTCATTGCATTGCTTGTTTTGCTTCAGTTCATCCTCTTTTTCCTCAATTGGGTTGCAATCCACAGTCCCCCTTTAAACAGGTATATCACTGCCATACCAGCTGCACTCTCCGTTGAGGTATCTATCCCAATTCTCTCAGGAATGATTTCTTTTTTTGCCAGTCCTCTTCCTCCTCCAGTTTTCCACCTTCCATGTTACCTCCACCTTTACATCTCCATACATCTTAAGCAGGTGTCCTAATAAG
This sequence comes from Varanus komodoensis, assembly GCF_004798865.1. NCBI lineage: Eukaryota > Metazoa > Chordata > Lepidosauria > Squamata > Varanidae > Varanus > Varanus komodoensis. The sequence continues at coordinate 13,124,194 of NW_025336087.1, read as the reverse complement.
CAAGTTGATTTGTGTGCCAAAATCCCCCATCTCATTACAAAAAAATAATAACACTTGGGGTGTTTTGTGGAAGAACAACCAAATACCATAACTCCCCAATGGACAACTTGACGGAAATCTACCAAGATTTTCGGTTGACAGTTTCAGTACAATGGTACCTCTGAGCAAAAGACTGCAGGTGGCACAGTGGTTTAAACTGCTGTGTTGCTGGGCTGGTAGATCAAAAGGTCATCAGTTCGAATCTGCACAACGGGGTGAGTTCCTGTTGCTCCGTCCCAGCTCCTGCCAACCTTATTTATTTATTATTTATTAAAACATTTTAATGCCTTGCAGTTCGAAAGCATGCAAATGCAAGTAGATAAAAAGGTACCACTTCGGTGGGCAGGTAACAGTGTTCCGTGCACTTCGGTGTGTAGTCATGCCGGCCATATGACCACGGAGACTGTCTGCAAACAAACGCTGGCTCCCTCGGCTAGGAAATGGAGATGAGCACCGCCCCCAGGAGTCAGGCATGACTGGACTTAACGTCAAGGGGAAACCTTTACCTCTGTGCAAACATATCAAGAATTATGTTTAAGAGAAAGAATGTGAAATCTCTTGCAGTGGTGTGAACAGAGCCCATCTAGACATGATCCTTGCCTTGCATGGGGTATTATCCTTGCATGGGGGTCCTTCAGTTGAGCCGTATTGTTTTTCACAATGCATCGCTTAAGTCAGGGCATTCAGGTTCAAAGTTTCCCTCACTGTGTGATGAATGCCATTAGTGTTGTCCAGTCCAGCCCAAGGCAGAGTAGCAAATGTTCCCCCTGCCCCCAGGTGCAAAGCAGCTGAGGCTAAATAAGTTATGTTAGCCTCTGAGGCAGAAAATCCCACGAACAGCTCTCCCACTTTCTGGCAGCAAAAATATGTGTATGTCCAATTGATTTCAATGGGTCTATTCTGACTAAGTGTGGATCAACCCCAATACTAATCAGTTAGTGACTGACAAATTTCCATGAGACCAAAAGTCTCCTGGCAAGGCTGACGCTTCAAACTGCCTAGTGGTAGGGCTGGCCCATAGCAATTGCCATTGTGAGTAACATGCAAACTGGCTCTGAGGTGGTCCATATCTATGGCCATCATCTTGAATACCTTACAAAACAGTTTGTTTCAACTCACAGGTTAGGTTAGGTCCAGAGTGCTCTAGATCAACTGTGCCAGCTCAAGTGGACTCTCTAGCCTGCTCCTTCTCACAGGAATCCCACCATCTTGTGATGATAATACATGGAGAATAAGGAGAGTCTGCTGAATGGAGTAAGCTGCAGTGTGGGAAACAGGGAAAGTTCCCCAAATATTACATGGAGTGGCCTTCCATGGAAAAGATCCCTTTCTCTTGAGGAAGGTAGATTCTGAATACAACAACACATTTGTAGGATCTATACACAGGGGCAAAGTCAAACATCTGTTCCTTGCCATTATGAATTTAGAAATTTGTTCACTAGTGTATCAAGGTATAAGAATGAAGCAGTGGAATGGGCAAAATATAGGAGAACCTAAAGTGGTTAGTGTGAACACAGTGGCTGGGTGATGATTTCTTGCTGGGAACAGGTTTACTGAGATCCAGTGTGGCCTAGTGGTTAGAGTGTTGGACTGGGCATCTGGGCGCTCCAGGTTCTAGTCCCTGTTCAGCCACCGAGCTCAGTGGGTGATTCTGGGTCAGTCACAGATTCCCAGCCTAACCTACCTCTCTGGGTCATGGGGATAAAACAGAGAGGGAGGCAGAGTGTTATGTGAGCCACCCTGAATTCCTTGAAAGGAAAAAGGCAGGATATAAATACAATCAACAAACAAGTTGCCTGGGGAAGTCGTGAGCTATCTTCAGCTGCGGTGTTAATGACATTTTCTGGGAAATAATCTATGCTGAAATCCATGGCACACCCTCCGCATTTGCATCTGGAGTGTTAGTTTCATAGTCATATAGTCTGCATGTGCTGTTGCAATTCTGGCGAAACTCATCGCCCTTACAGAAAGTCTGACACGGATAAGGAGTGAGGCAGAGAGATTAGGGTGTTATCTTTTTTCATTTCTCCCATACAAGCTCAGCAATCGCCACCTAATTAATCCCGAGTTAAGGAGGAAAGAGTTTGTCTCGATCCTTTAATGCATCGATTCTTACGCAACATTAGCTTTGAAGAGCCACAGGCTTGCCAGAACCACTTTGCTCCTTGCTCCGCACTTCATTTGTTAATTACACAGGGGGAACTGCCACTGTGATCTGTTCTGCAAAGCAAGAGCTGCTTGTGGGCTGTATCAGCATAGCAACTCCCGCCCTCCAGGAAATGGCTGGGGGGTGACTGACAAACCGCAATCAAGCCCCTCCTGGGTGTAAGACTAATTACTTGGTGCCAGCAGTTCTGGCCTATTTCATTTCTATAAATGAGATGCAGCTGAAAAGAGGGTTGTAGCATAAAATAGGTTAAGGTATGACATGCTTTTTCATTACACAGTGTTTCACATTAGCATGAGTAATGGTCTTACAAATAAAAGACAGACGAAGCCTGGCTTGGTGGCAGCCGTGGTGTTTTTGTGTCCAAATTAAAGCAGCTGTAATAAAGATGGCATTTATTTATTTGACACATTATCAATCCACCCAATAACTGCTGTTCCCTGGGTGGCTTGCAACTGGTTAAAAATTAAAATGCCATTTTAAAACACAGTTAATACATCTAAATATTTAAAAGAATAACCTTTGAGATAATGCAAAGCAATAAGCACCACAGGATTCAATATATCAGCCATAGTAATCTTGCTTGCATTTTTACTGTCATTGTAATGCCAGACCCACTGGCACGCTTCATGGTGCTCACCCGAGACCATCCCCTCATGCTATTTTTGCCACTATATTCCAGATTTCTTCAGGACAGTTGTTCCTGACTTTTCAATATGCCGTGTTTTCCTCAGAGAATACATTTCAGTGTATGCTAAGCTTGCGGTGCTGATCCACAGGGAAGAGGTGTGGTTTCAGTGGGTTCTTTGCAGTTGGCACGGCAAGGACAAGTGCCTCTCAGGCTTCTCTGGCAAGCCAATCATCCTTTCCCAGCTCCTTCCCTCCTCTGGCTTGCTCAGTGGGCAGGAAAACAAAAGCAGTACTGCTTCCCCACCTCCCTTGTCCCTTGAAAAAATAAAAGTTTGCAATCTATTCACAAGATTTCATGGTTGTCTCCTTAGTCCTCTTACTTCAAACTGAATTCTGTTTGTTTGTTTGTTTGTTTGTTTGTTTTATATTTTGCCATTTTCTTAAAAAAAAAACAAATTCAAAGCAGCTTACACCATTCTCCTCCTGCTGCTCTCAATCTTATTCCCACAACCCTGTGAGGTAACTTAGGCCGAGAGTCTGTGACTGGCCCAAAGCCACCCAGTTGGCATCCATGGCTAAGAGGGGACTAGAATCCAGATCACCTGAGCCCAACTCCACACTCTTAACCACCACACCACACTGGCTCTTGACCACTACAAACACACTAGAAATACATATCTACCTAATAATCACATGATGTTCAACAGTTTCATTAAAGTAAATCCCATAGATTTCAATGGTGCTTACTTATGCTTACTTATGGGAAAGTCAACATGGAGAGGGGCTGTGCTTGCTTGCTTCTGTGTGGAGGATGGGGGTGCCCAACAGGAGATGGGGAAATGGCACCCAGCCACACACACCCTCACGTCTCCCCTCTTTTTCCATGATTTTTTACAAGGTAACATGAGGAGCTATTTAAAAAAAAAACCCTCTTCACTCCATTCACACTTGCACACAGCTAGTGGATTTAAAAAATAAATCCCTGCAGGTGTTCCCTTTCAAGCATCTCCAGCTTCTCCCACAATTGCATTTGTGTGTGACACAAGATTACATTTTCAACACAGTGGGAATTTTGTTGAATTTGTTACCGCGTGCCTCATGAGAAATGCGTTGTACAAATACCGCAACTGTGCTCCCTCATGAACAAAAGGCAGATCTTCCTAAGGGCTCCAGCACATCTGGAGGAAATCCCTGGTGCCCAGTGGTATCATTCAAGCTCCTAAACAAGCCTCTTTGGGGAGTCTATCCTGTAAATGGGGTGCCGTCACTGAGAAGGCCCTCTCTTTTGTAAGCACAATGGTGTGAGCCTTGTTTGGGAAGGGTCTTGTTCAACATGTAGCCAGGGATGAGCTCTGTGAGGACTGGTCCACCTGCAGGGACACACACTTGGCAGCAGTATTTTCAGACTTACTTTCACAGGAAGGTTGGGGTCCATGAGGCCTGGGCAGCTAAATTAGTGCCTCACCCCAGGATGATGAATTCTAATGGCACATGCAGTCCAGCACCAATCCGCTCATGGCACTCACAGTGCTGCTAGATGGGGCTCTTACTCTTCAATCACACTGCCTCATTCACAATGTTTCACAGGGGGTCCAGTTATCACCGTGTCACCGTCCTTAAATTGCAGCCATCCCATTTTCCCTTGTCAGAAAAGAATTGATTGAGGATGAAAAGATATAACTGCTGCACAATGCCTGTTGATTGTTAGCAACAGGAACCTTCTATTTAGAAGTGCCCTCAGAGCACGTTGTGTGTTCTAAACTGACTTTCTTTCTTTGACAAAATGCAGCTTGCAGAAGCTTCAAAAGCAGTAGATCACTGGAGGCATCCTCATTGCATTTGTCCACTAATAGTTACCCCAGCAATCTGCTTTTTGCTCCATAAAAGAAGAAGCACTTGCACTCATACTAGGACAAATGCTTGCAGCAGCGCGGAGCACTGAGAGGCAAACAAGCCACAGGAAGCCTAGATTTTGAGACTACATTTGTGGCTGGAAAGATACACCAATTAATCTTTCCAGTTGTCAGTGGAATTGTCATCTTAGGTTTAGCATCCCAGTCTTTGGGAACATGTGTTTTCCTTAACTTATGCTAAATGTTGGAGTCTGCAGCTTGGAAATCAAATTAATATAAAGAGGTAATTCAAGAACTAAACGGACTATGAACGCCTCTGACAGAAATCACAAATGCATGAGTCGCATTAATATCACTTTTGGGATCTTGCATGCTCTTGAATTCTATTGTTGTACAAAGATGGACTGTTGTTTCAGGAGGCTCTTTTGGTTCCAACTAATCAAATAGATGAGATTTGAAAGTGACAGGAAACCTGCAGATTCTCTTTCATCAATTAAAAAGTGCTATAACTGTGTATCTGTCGATAGTGCAATCCCCAGCTATCAATAGCTTTAGGAGGAACTATTTGGAGTCAGTTTAAATGCAACTCTCTCCTCAAAGATGCTTGAGAAGACAATCCTTAAAAAGACAGAAGTATCTGTTGTATGAGTGTAAGAGTTGGCTTCGAACCAAAATCTCTATTTCTAAACACTAACTGGAGGAAGACTGGAGCCAACATAAATGTTACAAAACAGAGAGAAATTTCTATTAATCAGTGTTTACCTTTCATTAACATTTAAGATAACACTGCTAAAGGGGGGGGGCAGGTGTGGCCATATCCGAGATAATATAGTTTTCAGCGTGGTGATTTTAAAAAGACTCAAGATGCCATTTAGGAGTTTCATTTTACCCAATCATAAGAATATTACTAAGAAAGAAAGAAATATTATATTCTCAACATTTATCCATTTATACAATCACATTACATATTATCACAGCTCTGTACTGTTCCTTATGTTAGAAGCATCGATTCTACCATCCTAGATGAAATAGTTTGGATTTGTTCCTCTTTAGAGATTTAGCACCATTTTTGTACTGTAAAAACACCATAGTGCAACTGTCACAATTGGCCTGCATAATCCTTGAGAGTTTAATAAAAGTTTGTACACTGGCCAAAGCTCTTCACTTTCTTGCAAAGTCTTCATATTTCTAGCTATCAAGAATACAAATGTGTCTGGACAGAAACATCACAAAATGCATGGCTGAATTCATTTCTGGTATTGTAACAAGTTGCAGAGCAGGGCATTAGATTAGCAAGAGTCATTCTGTATCTGCAGAAACTGATATGCTAGTGTCAGCCAGCTGTTTCATGTGACAATTCAAATTAGATTTAATATATGAACTGTTCATATTTCAGTCATTAAAATGAAGTGATTTAGAAACAATATACAATGATAACAGAATGCCAGATGGGCATGGTATGTATTATGGCTAACATAATTGAACAACTATTGCCCTCTCATGAACCATATAGTTAGATCTTTATTTAGTCATAAACCAATAGATACATACTCATATGTTCTTAATCCAGTAGAATACAGAGCACAAGAAATTCAAAACTACTTTTAAGTTTTAATCAATGAAATGAAATGTAAGTAATGGATTCACCCCAATTTCTAGCCAATAGTTTCATAGAGATCAAGGTGAATTGCAATGTTTCAAGCAGTTTCCCTTGCTAGGACAGATGCTGCTAACATAATTTATTCATATAAGTCAAGGTTAGCAATATACAGCCCATGGGGCACTGTCCTCTCACCCCCATGGTACAGCTCCTTGCTGCTGTTCTGTCACAATTTGCAGCAGCAAAATCCTACATAACTAAATTAAATAGCACTGGTATACTTTGGAATGCCACAATAGCCAAATTTAGCTTGCAAGCAAGTTAAATTTAGCCCTTGTAGCATTTTGTAGTGGTTTGCCACTGAACTTGGCTGCAAATCAACTTTTTTTGCTGCCTGGTACCAAATTAAAGGGTACTGCCAGCAACAGCCAGAATGTGCCAGGAAATGGGGCAAAATGATCTCCCAAGGCTGCACACCCAACATAGGAAAATAAGAAGCATGACATAGTAAAACTGGAAGCTTGATAATGGGGTCATCATTGAACGATTGTGTAAAATTTTAGTCCAGCGTAACCTATGTTGTTAGGCTCCAACATAGAAGTTACAACACTGCTTTCATGAAAATGCATTCGAGCATGGCCTGGCTTGCATAATTAAACATGATTAACATGCTTTGTTACCAAGCATCCTGGCACCCAACTCTTCGCCCACTTCTGGTGTGCTAAGCAGCCCAAAGATTCCCTGTCTTTGCATTGCTCTTCATGATGTGCGAACCTGGAACTTCGAGTATTTGAGAGCGAAACAATTCAGTAGTGGAAACCATAGTTTGTTCTTCAGTTACACTATAACTCTGGGTTGTATTTCACTCAGCAACCCAGCATTCTGGGTCTACAAGTCCTGGAGAACAACCCAGAGGCAGAACATCCCTGCATTGTTTAAGAGGAGCCAACACACTTGCTTTCTTCCATGTATCCCAGTTGTTGGTTGTTTAATCATATGAATCAGGGCAATGTATTTCTTAGAGAAATCCTTGCATAAACTTATGCAATTGCATTGTTTATAAGCATTGCAACTGTGTTGGCAGTAGTGGCTGCTATATGCCCAATATAAGAGACAGTTGATGTTAAGGATGCCATCTTTTGTCCACACCTGGGTGTAAGTCCTACTGAACTAAATGGGACTTCCTTCTGAGAAGACATGCCTAGGATTTCACAGTATGCGCAGAACAAATTGTGTTTCCTGAATCAAGTACTGTGTGCCACAGGAAAACTCAGCATCAGTCTTGCTGCTGTGACACACTTTAGATACTGACATGACGATTGCACCAACGATCACATTTGCCTGCATTGCGATTCACAAGGGTTAGTATTGCATTGTCTACATTTGACATAAAACTGATCTGCACATATTCATTACAACATACAGCCTAAGTGCACTTCCATAAGCATCACTCAAGTTTTTTAAAGGATTAATTCAGTGAATGCAATGAAAAAGTTCATTTTTAAAAGCTCCATCAATAGTTCTAGAAAATAAATTTTCTTTCTTTTTCTTTTTATGGGAAACAAGCACAGTTCCAAAGAGTTGCCAATCGCCATGTTGCTGGGTAGAAAAAATTCTATCCTTTTTATGCATTTAGGAGAGAGGCACATGTTTTGCAAGCAGGCAGCTACAGGGTCAGTCCTGGCATCTCCAGGAAAATACCCTTGTCAGAAACCCTGTAATCCTCCCCTGATGACCCAAGTGTGCCAGAAGAACGGTGTGGGAGCAGGGGCTCCTTCTACCATCCAGACCCCAAGCAACTGTATGTTTTAAAAAGTAAGAGGCAGTGTCTGCTGGCACTCTAGAGATAATTATCATGAGTAGGTTTTAATGTGGTTAAAACATGGTCCCACTCTTCCTCCAATAGGGAAGATACAAAGGAAAAAGAGAAAATAGTTCAGTGCCACTTATGAAATAGCCATAAACCCTCTTGACCATTATGATTCACTTTATCTCAATTTAAGGCAGCAGTGGTACAGTTAAGTAATTTTAGATTCTGCATTAAAAGGTCTTATGGAGGTGGGGGATTTTTAGTTGGTTTTAAATGTTACTTCACTTCCTTCAAGCCAGTCTTGCTGCATTCAGGAGCCCTTCTGCTCCTTCTACTGAGCGGGGCCCTGGAAGTCTGTCCTGGAAGTCCTGCCTTGATTTCACCATTGAAAGTCAGGTGTGAAGGGCTCAGCATATGTTATTTCATATGTATTCCTTTTGTCCATTGTCCCACTTTTGCTTGCTTTAAAATATTGTTGGTCTGTGGGAGGTCTCAAGGTGGGGTGAGCTAAATGTAAAAAGAAGGAAAGAATCCAGGTGCCTGGCCACAGCCCAGAAGTTGCGATAGCAGAAATGGAGAGCAACTGCATATAAATTCAGGGAAGAGCACCTAGCAAAACTCAAAACTACATCTTTGAAACTCTTCCCTTGTGTAATAAAAATCTGAGAGTAGCCAAAGGCTTCACATAAAAAAATATTGAAACTTCTACTGTATGAAAGGGAAAATGGAGAACTGTTTCAGAGGGTCAAAGACACCAGAATATTTCTATGGTGTTATATATTTTAAGAGTTTGAGGGAGAGACAGGGGGCTTATGGAATTTCCTGTATACTGAAAGAGAACTTTAGAAATCATGTTGAAAATTATTCTTTATTTTTTGAGAAGTGGCAGTTCACCTAAGCATAGCCTTCCCCAAGCTGGTGCCTTCCAGATATTTTGGATTCCACTTCCCAGCTTTCCTAAGCATTGGCCATGTGGTCTCTAATGGCAGCTGACAACTCTCAACCCTGAAGCACACCTCTAGTTTGTTTAACTGGGCCTAGATGTGTGTCCAGCTTTGCTGAGCACAGACTTCAGTCTGGAGAGTTGACAGAGGACAGTCATGTATTTGAAGGTGTCCATTATTTGAAGGTAGCATAAATAATGAAAGTGTCCATTATTTGAAGGTATGCATAGGTAGCTACTAGACGCACAGTTTCAGCTCACTTCAGGTGCTTCCAACTTGAGAGCTTTCTAATGCTAACCTCCCAAAAGGCATCATGTGGCTATTTTTCCCTCCTTAAAATGTTCTTTATGGTAAGAAAAAGACAGAAGCAGCAGTGGGAAATCATGTGTGGGTTACAAAAGGAATATGGCATCTTCTGGACCCCATAAAACTCCATCTTTGAGGCAGGGCAACAGCACAATAAAGGCCTTGTCCAGAAGGATCCTTAGTCTAGCATTAAACATTTCTGAATCTAAATTGCCTTTCTAGCAAGGATTTCGTCCTCTCTCTTTTTTTCCCTTCCCTTAAGTGAGGAAATGAAATCATTCTCTCACACATGCACACATCTTTCATTTATTTTTTCTTCTCTCTTGAGGAAAATAAATTGTTCTTTTTCATTATTTTTTAATCCTTAACATTTAAAGATTTTCTGTGTGCTGTGCCTTGAACCAATCACCACAAGCAAGCACCAAACCAGTGACCAGCACCAATCAATTCTGCATAGAATTATGGTAATTAAATCTGTCTGCAATTTACATATGGCTATTTTCATACTTAAGTTTTCATGAACACAGAGAAAAAATACACCCAATTATTTTCCAGAAGCCTGTACACTTTTCTCATGGCCAAAGCCATGTGACTTGTATTTTTGGCAGCTCGTACCTACAGACAGACTGACCCTCTGCTTTTTGTGTCTGATCTCTTCACAGTCAGTGGAAACATGCCAACCCCAAAGGTTCCCTTGGTGCTAGACTCTGTCAGCCAGAGAGCTTGTTTGCACATTCAGAGTGTCTTTCTCAGCTGGAAGGAACTGGATTGATCAAATAACAGATTTCAGCAACAATTCTAAGACTGCACCTCCCTTTTTTTACTCTGGAGAAATGCCATTCAATTCAGATTGTTTTGGAGTAAATAAGCTCAGCTGCTGCACACAAAGACACACACACACACACACACACAATTGTGTGGATTTGTATTAGCAGATTTCATGGTTCTGTGCATATCTCACCACCATCACTTCTGAAACAAACTCTGTTTTTATCCTGTCCAATGACTGGTGTTGTGATAACCAAATGCTTATTATATTAATTTGTGCCATAAAGCAGGGGAACAGAATCTCAGGCCCAAGGACCACTTCTAGTCCATCTGGAGTCCCAGCATGGCTCTTCACAGTTTTCCAAGCTGCCATTTTCGCTTCTCCTGGCCCCACTCCCTTTCCTCATTTGGTGCCTTCCCAGTTTTCTGCAGTTTTCCCCTAGTCTAAAAGGTAGAAATCCCTCTCCTAAGGCTCAGCTACAGGAAATAAGGGCCTTTCCGGGATGGTTAGTATTTTGCCTCTAGCACTTTTGCCTTTGCCCTTGCCTACAATCCTTCCCACCTACAAACCTTCGCACCACTGGAATGCAGCCCCCAAGCACCTCCAAAATAGAATTCAGCCCTCAGGCTAAGAGGTTCAACACTCTTGCAGTAAAGGGACTTGCAACAAGCAAGGTTATATGGGGGAAGAATGAAACCCTACGGATCCACACAGTATGTATCCTGTATTAAAATAGGCTTACCAATTTATTTCAAAAGTCCCATTAACTGGTATAGGGGTTACTCTGGAGTCAGTTGCCAAGAAAGCAAAGTACAAAGTCATTTTTCCCCTGCACTATTTATTTACTTTGAGTAAACCAATCAACTAACAAAAAAACTGCTGGGTTTCACACCTGGACCTGCTAAAAGAAAACCATCCTGCCCTCTATCCCTTGATTCAGAGGTCATCACTCCCAGTCTAGATCCAGATGCCAGAATTTTTAATCTGGCAAGCCTGGTCTAAGTAAATAACACAACAAAGGAAAAGATCGAGGCATAAGAAAAAAGTGCAGTTTATCTAGTAGAATCACAATGCCTACATCCAGAGCAGAAGAGAAAAAAGAACCATATGGATGAAGAACAAGTCTTGGGTGAAAATATACTATGGAAGGGAAAGACAAAGTTTGGACCAAAAGACTTTCCAATACTTCTACTCAGTAGAAGGGACTAGGATGAGCCATATCCCTCCTTGCAGTGACTGTGGGTGACACCAATGGATCAGTCAAATGGCACCATTAAATGACCATTAAATGTTAGCTCACCACTTCCATTGCTACCACTCAGTTTAACATGACTCCTTACATATGCTAATGGAAAATATTCATGCTTTATTTGCTTCGAAGGTAGATTTTATTTATTTGGAACTGAATATTGGTTTTCTTTGACAGATTTAAAAGCTTATAAAGCTACTGATTAGAAAAAGAAGCTCCAGCAGTTTCTTACCCCATTACTTGAGATAATTAAATCCATATCCAGAGTGCACAATCTATGTTCAACTTGTCATATTGCTATTGGCTAAAGCCTTCAAAGATTTGCTGTTTGCATATTAAATACCTAAGACAGAGTGTTTCCTGAAATGATTAATCTTTGCCTCAGAGAAGAGAGAATATTGTATCATTTAACCAAATTAGATTCATTTTATTTCTTGTTCTCTCTCTCTATTCTCTTTCTTCCCTCCAAAAAATATTATGCACTTGAGGATATGCAGGATTTCCACCAAAAATAAACAGCAATTTGTGCCAAGAGCTACATGATAAATATTGTAACAAAATGAATCCTAGGCAATAATGAATACCTCAAGGACACTATTAAAATGTATTAAATGAAATAATCCTTGCTGTAATACAATGGAATTCCATATAAATCAAACCAGGGATGAACCTGTACTGGTATACTTAAGTAAGTTAATTATTGTACTAAGTCTTTACATCCTGCTGAGCTTTTCTAATTTCATCAATGCCCATTAGGGTCTTAGGCTTGTCAAAAGACTGGGGGTGAAGAAGAGACAGGGTCTGGTTATCATGAAAACAAAAAGCTGCTGGTCCAAAGCAAGTGTGGAGTTCTTCCTACTTTAAATGGATTCATTTGTAGCCAAGGATGGCTGGTTTTAGGTTGCCACAAAGCAAACACAGCACCACATTTGGATGATCAAATCCTGGGTTACTAAGGTCAGATATGCATGAGCTTTGTGAGACTTTACTCTTTTATGTCATTTTACTTCTCCTTTTCTGTGAATGAGAGAACATGTCAGGAAGCCTCAGTTAATCATAGCTTCTTTGTGTTATGTCCAAACTGGAATTTCCATGATTGGAAAATCAACTTCAAGTCATGGCTTCATATCCCGGCTTATTTAGAAGCCATTAGCCATCATTTATTTGGACTCATTCTCCAGAATATGTAGTATAGACACATTCTGTCAGGTTTGAAAGATGTCCATGAAAGCAGAATTAGACGTGTGTCCCTTTAAAAAAGAAAGGTTCTGTAATACTAGCTTAGATCTCAGTCTGGCTAACACTTCTCCTAATGATACATATGGTACATGTGCATTTTGTATTAGGATATGTATATAAAAAATAAAGTGGGGATCAACCTTAGTTGAAAGAAGCTGAGGGATAAATATTGGATTGTTTAGCAAGACTGGACATCTTGTTTGATGGCTACCCACAGCTACATAAAACCCTGGCAGGGAACTCGTGTTCTTAATTAGGCAGTCTTGCGGCCTGGTCAGTGTATGGGTGTTGGTTTCTAAACCTCAGCTTTAATCCCATGTTGGCTTTAAAATGCTTGCTTGTGATATTCTGTGCTTGTATATGTGCTTTTTTCTATTTTATTGTGCTTGCTTTTGAACTTTTACTGGCTTGTATTAATTGGTTGTTTCAATCATTTGTTTCTTAACTGCCCTTTAAAATCTTTACTTTCTAAGGTTGGATACAGTATATTATCTTTTTTAAAATGCAGTGTCTGAACAATATAAAATTTAAAGAACTAAAGGGCTAGCTCAAAGAGTCCTGCGCAAAACCAATGGGGGGAATTCTTATAGGGTGATAGCCATAAAGTTTGTTGTTATATGCCATGGATGCTTCCAGATGGAGCTTTTATGGTGCAATCTCTGTGCCTCAAACACAGAATTTTATGGGGAGTTCCAGACAGTGACAGGTTTCAGTTGTAACCCTCCTGTTTCTTCTGCCTGTTTTCTTTACACATAGAATTCATTAAGAAGAGAAAGACAAAATAGCTGCACAGTGCATTGTTTGATTGGGGGTTCCAGGCCATGTCCTGCAGTTGAGGCTCATCATGCAAAGCATTATATGAAGTCCCATACTGAGCTATTTGGAGGCAGCAGAATGTAGCTCAGTGGTCAAGCACATTCTTTGCGTGCAGAAGGTCACAAATTCAATCTCTGGCATCTTCAGCTAACAAGGCATCTTCAGTTTGCACAAGGGAGAGGAGCCTCCGTCTCTTGGGCCTAACCCAGCCTACAGAGCGTCCCCATCCAGCCTTCCTCGATTCTCCAAGGGCAGTGCCTGGTCTCTAGGCCGTACCCTGTGTCCCAATCTCCGTCTTATTTCCAATCATAGATCAGATACAATAGCAGTGATTGTGCACAGGTAGGAGTTTCACCTGCATTGTGCCTTTCTCATTAGGGAAGCTGCCAAGATGAGTCAGCAACCTTAAGAGCATTCCCCCAGCTGCCAACTCAGCTGCAGTAGCTTTGCCTCCCTCCTTCCTTCCCCTGCACTCCAGAGAGCTGCTACCAGTCAAAGTATGTCATACTAGACAAATACTAGACAAATAGTGTGATCTGGAATTAGGCAGCTTCTGCACTAGTACCAACAGCCACCTGAGAAGCACAACCTCAACAAGGAGCAACTTCATCTTTTCCACCTGAATCATATGGTAAGATGACTTACAGCTTCTCCACCATCACATGGATGGCTCTCTTAATGCTCAAATCAACATATCTTGTTGGCATTTCCTTTTCCTCTACACTGGATGGTCAGAGCAACTTCCAGTCCAGAAAGCCTTGCTAGTGAAGAATGTCCACACATTCACAGAGAGGGCATGGGAGAGAATCCTTTCAATGAAACGAACCTTCTAGGCCACCTTGATGGCACTTCTCATGATGGGCGAGGGATAAACAAACCCACAGTGGGTGCCCTGTCATTCATGCAATGTGACGACAGCCTCTGTGTGCATGCTACTTGAGACCTAGGCTTCACTGCCCCAGATCACATGTCTTGCTGAACACCAGTATCCATGTGTCAAATGCCACTGTGTGCACTTTCAGTATTGACCAAATTCAAATGTGTGAAATAGACCATTTTTTCATAGTCAAGTTACAGATCCAGAAAATGCACAACAAAAACTAAGCAACACTTGTAAAAATGGCTTCAACATTCACATTTGCTTCTTGTACCTGCCTTATTTCAAGCCCTAATTCTAGTGTTCATCTTGCCAGGCTTTCTGTCATGACTACTCTGGCCTTTCTTCCGTCTGCTCAGCATGGATTTCTGACCTCAGTTTTTCTTAATCTCCTTGGACTCTTACACACAGGGCCATTCTCCTGGCTCTTGACCTGGCCTGGCTCCTTAGCATTGACTGTGATCTCTCTCACGATTCCTGACCTTTTGGTTTCTGACCTGGCTTGACCCTGATTAAAGACCCTGACCTGGGCTTCTGGCAGTCATGCCACAGGTCAGTAGCAAAGCTGGAAAGATCGACAAGGCCTCGTCAAGGCAATGCCAAATTACCTTCTGCATGGGTCTAGCCTTTCCTCCAATGCATTTATGAAACTACAGCACCCAACTGCAGTACAAGACATTTTGACCCAAGTGCTATCATATTCCAAACAGTACAAAGGAATGATAAAAATTGCCAAATAGGTGAAAATTTACTACTTGCATCATCTTTAGATCATCAATCACTGGTTATAACCTAATGGATATACAATGACTATCCCATCACTTTTCATTTATTTTTAGCTCCCTGACTTCACAAGGACCTCTAGCTCCTGAATTCTGATAACTGGTTAGAGACTTATGGATAGAGCCCAGTAAGGTCAAGGGGTAGGAGAATCAGTATCAAATGAATCTGGAGTTGGAGCTTGCAGAAAATACATTGTTCAGCTAAGGTATGTGCATATATTTTATGTATTTACAAGTCGCCTACCACCATGCAGGACATTGACATGATGAGAGAGCAACACAAATCCTGCTGACACAGTCCATACTCCAACTGCCTCATAAGCACACAGGAAGAGCTAAAATGACTTCACACTGTCACATGCATTGCACAGAGATAAATCCAGCACATTAAGAAATTAAGCAGTTAAGAGCTATAACCAGAACATGAAATGTGAACTCATTTTACGGGTGGGAAACTCTGAGGCTGAATGCCTGAAGGGCATCCATGCCATAGAACCCAAGCAAAGCAGATACACTGAGGTAGTGGATAAAACCAGTCAAGGTAGTGAACTTCACATCAGATCAAGTGAATCATGGGAAGAGCATTCACACAAAGTGGAAAGGGGGGCATTTATCTAGTCATTTGGCAACTGCTACTGCTGCCACCAGCGCCACTGTTTCTGGCTACCTGCCCTGAAATCGTCCTAAGGTTTGCAATGTCTCCAGGTTTTAGTTTAGGCTATGCTAAAATCATCGCATGTACCTTTTTCTCATTTTCTCAAACATGTTTGAACAGTATCCAATTTTTAAATAGCATCCTCATACACAATGATATACACCCTCCTGATACATTTGCTTGTGCAAGATCCATCATTTTAAAGGGGGACAAAACCTCGCCCAGTAAGTTCATTAACCCAATAGAAACTGATCTGATGAATAAGTAGCTCCACAAACACAGGACAATTGCTCCTGTTTGAACACACACAAATGCTCCAAACACCAGCTGCCTCTAGGCAGACCAAGTCTGTCACTCATGCCTTTGTGGCTTTCCTTCCATTCCTGAGGAACCCTTTTCTTTTGCCTACTCCTTATTTTGTTCTTAGGGGCCAGTCTTCAAGACCAGAGGCGAAAGGGAAAAGGAGTCTTTGCCTGTGGACAAAAGAGCATTGAGCTTCTGCTGGCAGGAGGTTAGCTCACAAATGGCCATTTCTGCCTGTCTTGCCAGAACACAATCACTTGAGGCAGTGTCACGGCCTGTGTCAGCTCACTGCCTTGCCAAGCCTCCCAACAATAGGCCATGATGGCTGCATTCAGAGAACAAAACCACCCCAAAGGAATAATTTCACAAAGTGCAAGGCATAATGGGTGAGTAGCCCTTGCTGTGGAATAAAGCGCAGCTCCTCTCCCCAGTTGATAGGAGAGATTGAGACTGACAGGTTTACAATCTAAAACCGTTGAGGATGAATACTGTGTTGACAAAAAATGATTAAATGTATACTTCTGCCACTGTTACCCTTCTATAATGCTGTGCTGTGTTATTTAAATTAGATTATAGGAAGTTGTAGGAGGCTATCAGTTGCTGCTAGCCTTGTTGGCTATGTACTACCTCCTTTACTAGCGGTAGCATGCCTGCATACACCAGCGGCTGAGGAGCTTGGGCAGGTGAAGGTCTTGCACCCATCCTGTTTGAGGGATCCTGTGGACAGCTGGTTTATTACTGTGCTGGATTAGGTGGATGTTTTGTCTGATCCTGCATGTCTTTCCTTATGTTCTTAAGTCCCATCATGGCTCTTTCATCTTCACATTTCACTAGCAATGGACCAGAGATGCCAACAGTTGGAAAAGTTGGTATTTTGACATGATTTACAGATTTGCATGGTGCAATCAATTATTAGTTGGTTGTTTTGATTGATGTTTTGTCTGCTTCCATTTTAAAAACTTTTTATTCTGTTGCTGTCATATTGTATTTTGTTATGTCTTACTGTATGTTATTGCTGTAGACCACCTTAGGTACCACTTGGTGGAAAGCTGAAATATAAATTTATCAAATGAAACAAGTTATTGCCTTTCTATGTACAGCCAAAGTGACCTCAGACCAGAAGCCCAGTCAACCCAGGATAAATGATGTTTCAAAATGTCTGTTGGATACTGAATGGAAAGTCCAGTAAGAAGACATTTGTGGTGAGTAGTTTTGTCAAACTCCATTTTAGAAGAATGGAAAAAGAACACTTTGCAATAAGTGTTGCAATAAGGGGATTAATTCATCCCAAAAACTGCCAGGATACTTGAGCACAAACACTTCTGGATTTATCTGGCCAAGGATCAGTATTGGCAAGCTAATGCTTGCTCCAAACAGATGGGTGAAACCCAACACAGAGAAGGCCTAGAGCCAATCTATGGATAATGAGTGAGGATCTGCCCAGGCTGCATCTTCTTGAAAGCCTGCACAACACAGTGGCTTCCCTGAAGATTAGAACTGCTGTGAAACACCCAGAGAGCTTTGGCTATCATGTGGCATAGGGAAAAAATAACTTGATCTGGTGCGATTCTTGAATGAGCTTGCATGAGCCAGCAACCCACCCTGTAAACAGGCTCTGCAGTGTAGGTTGTTTTCAGAAATACCTATGATGTACTTGAGAGAAAATTGGGGCTACCATGGCTTGTTCTTTCATGCTTAGCCTCTAGTCCTTCAGTCAGTATCCCACAGCAGAACCCATTGCCTCCCTCTCCCTGTTCTGATCATGACCCCATTTTTGTTCCTGGTCTGTTTCAGAGCCCTGTGCCACTCCCAGTGACAGCCAACACCCAGGCTTCACAGGCATATCACCTCATCTAAGAACAGCACTGCCAATAAGTGACCATTCAGGCTGCCTGTAGCTGCCAGAGATCCCATTCACATGTGCCTGGATGCATATGGCAAGAATCTGGCAAAAACTGAATACGTCATGCTATAAGGATGGGAGATCAATACCTAAGCAATAGGAATGGTCCTGCACACTCAGCAATGGGAATGCAGGAATTTAAAGAGTAAAGAGTTCAAACTGGAAATCCTAATAGGAGCAACCAACACAACTATAGCAGTGGTTTTCAAATGTTCAACCTTTAGGGGCTATTTCTAGACTCTAGACTTTGTTTCCTCAGCCAGGATGGTGATAGTGTTTTGAAGGTGGAGCACTTTGAGTCAGCCCTACAAATGTCATGGTCAGATCACCACTTACTGAGATTTAAACTGGCAGCGGTTTCCTTTCTGCAAGGATTAGAAACCTATTGAGATGCTCTGTTGCTAGAGCTTAATAGATCTGGGTGTTTTTCATAGGGCACAACATGTTTTTCTGACTGATAAGGTTGCTGCTCCTGGACCTCTAGGTGGCTTTTTATCATCAGCCATGACATTCTTCTGGGAGTAGTTGCAATGGCCAGCTCCAGAATATGATGCTTGGAGAATATTGCTTTGCCCTGTGGATTCTCCAGCATGAGGTTCCTCAGGATCATGCTGTTTGATATCTGCACAGAACCAGAGTGGGGTCATCCAGAGTTTTGGAATGCATTGCCTTCAGTATGTGAGTTATCATCTTCTTTTCATCCACTTCAGGAAAGGCTATTTAGGTGTTTAACCAATGGATTGGATGAGGGCTAACAAACTGAAGTTCAGTCCAAACAAGACTGGGAGTGGATGTTTCCTCTGACTGGATGGATGGTCTTCCTCCTGTTCCAGAGGAGGGGGCCACACTCCCCTTGGAGAAGCAGGTTTGTAGCTTGGTAGCCACAGCTTCTGCTGGTGATCCAGTTATACCTCTGCCTAGACAAGGATAACTAGTTTCAGAAATCTGTGTATTGACAACCTCTGAATTAGATTACTGCAATGAACTCTATGTGGGGCTGCCCTTGAAGACTGTTCAGAAGCTGCAGTTTGTGCAAAAAGCACTAGCCAGAAGTCTGAATATATAGGACTGATTCTGCCTTGTTTGCATTGGATGCTTCTGTGCTTTCAAACCCAATTCATAGTGCTGGCTTTAACCTCTAAGCCTTAACACAGATTGAAACTACAATGCGACTACAGTGCCTCTCCAAACTGCAATTTACATTTCTGGAGAGAAATGGAAAAAAATACTGAAATGTCTATTTGAGCCCTGTAATAAAATAGATACAAAGGTATTACCATTTCTATTAACAGTAAAAAGTAAAAGTAAAGTTTCCCCCGCACATGCGTGCGACTCGTTCCAATTCTGGGGTCAGGGCTCATGACCATTTGTAAGCTGAAGAGCCAGCATTGTCCAAAGACGCTTCTGTGCTCATGTGGCTGGCATGTGGCCAAGGCACACAGAATGCTGGTACCATTCCGGCCGAAATGGTACCTATTTACCTACTTGCATTTGCATGCTTTCAAATTGCTAGGTAGGCAGTTGCTGGGACAAAGCAGCAGGTATTCACCCCATTGCATGGATTCGAACTGCTGACCTTCTGATCAACAGCCTGGTGGCTCAAAGGTTTAACCTGCTGCGCCACCCACGTCCCCTGTTAACAGTAGTGGCAGTCTATGGCTAGCCTGTTCTCCTCTGCCCCGACCTACTTCAGAGTCACAGACAGCATCTCGTACTATCACTGCACCTCTGCAGGTTGCACCAGTGCCCCCAACACCTCCACCCGCACCAGCAGAGTGGGCAGGAGTGCTCCCTGAAGCACTCCTGGAAATAAGGGGGACACAACAAGTCAGCTCCCTTTTGGCAGCTCTGAAGACTTGTCCTATCCGGACACGAGTGTTTCTGGTCATTTCTAGTTGTTTCAGGATCTCCTCGCTATCCATGGCATGCTAGGGCGCACGCAAGACACTATCCTTCCCATAAGTATGTCTAACAGCTAGAGCTTGGACCTTGCACAAGCTGTGACTCTTTTCCTTCCTTTCCTGTTTTTCAAAACTGTACAGTAATTACTTGAGAAATCACAAAAGCCTTGTTAAACTGTTTCAAGGTGTCTTTGCCGTTCTTCAGTTCTGTGTCCTATAATCTGGAGCTACAGATCCCACTTCCTTGCCATACAAGCCTTTTCTGTAGCACCTCTAGGTTGGGATGACTTCTCCATACTCGTGCCATTGCATCCAGACATTCGGCTGCACAACACAGAGGGAAGTGGGACTCTTTATATGCTGAACTGGATCTGCACGACTGATGACTGGCCAAGCCAAATGCGACCATTAGCCATCTTGCATAGCCCACCAGGAGCCTAATGAACCACTGGCTTTTGCTGCATGCCTAGAATTGAGGAAATCAAAACAAGATGCAGAGGTTGTCAGCCACTTAGGAGGCCACAATGAAGGGATAGCAAACTGCGTTCGGCTTGGGGGACACCAACAATCTGATGTGTAACAAGTTCAACTATGCCAAAATGTTTGCATCCCCATGGGGAGCTGTTGCACGCATGCTTGGCCAATTTCTTGCTGACTGCATCGTTGTTAGAAACAAACTCCAGTTTCAAAAGGCTTTTTCTTGTTAATGCTTATTTTTGTGATTGTTTCTTTGATCCTTTTAATGCCCGTGAAACCACATTTGTAATGAAAGCCTATAGCTCCCAAGTGTGTCCTCAAGGGAGCCGATCTCATTTGCCTTTCATATAAAATGCCTATTACCTAAAATGCAGAGTAGCCATTCTGTGAATTCTCCAAAGTATCCCCATCTCATGGGGGCAAATTCATCCCTGATGAAACTTCATTGACCTCTAGGGAGGGATTAACTCCCACTAAGGTTAATGGGGGTTGCATGCTTTCCTGCATGCATCTTAAAGGAGGAAATTACCCATAAGTTATCCAGTGATACTCCAATTACCCCAATTGTGTGGCAAGGTGAAAATAAACAGGAATCATTTTCCAGCTAATGTCCCTATAAATCTCACTGTTGCTCTTTAAAAACAGACTTCTAAAGATTCCCATGGTTGCATCTTTTGACAGAAATAGCAAAGCTTCTATCTCCTTGAAAGAAACAAGCACATTAATAAACACGTTTGCAGTAAAAGCATTCATGGAACAAAGTGGATTTTCTTTTAATGGAACTCCCCCACACCATGAGTAAAACACAAAGGATAATTTCTGGTAAGTTGTTTCCTGCCAGAAACTCTTTTGGACCATTACTGATTTCAAAAGCTCTTTCTTTCCTCTCTTCCAAGAAAGGCTTCTTCTGTTCCCCCACTCTTTATATATATTAGTTACTGTAAATAAACAGTACTTTAAAAAATTATAGGCAGAGAGAAGTATTTTTAAACACTGTTCTGGTTCCATGGCAGAAGCTTGAATAGTCAAAAGCTGCAGTTTATCCTCTGTCTTTAACTACCTCCACTTTGGAAACAAAAGCACAGTTGCCAGTGAATTATTTCGGGTCACCATGGAAGTGTCACTTTCCTGGCTTTTGTCAGTTTATGTCAAAACATTTGCATTAGCTAAACATGGTCTTTCTTTCTTGGACTAAAATGGCCATGCATTAAGCATGTGATCACTTCAAAGATTCTTTAACTTGTAAGGTAATTAAAGGAGCAAAGCAAAATGGAGAGAAGAAATTAAGAGAGTTTTCAAGTTGACCATAGAACACACATCAATCCAAAATGTTGCATAAATATGGACAGAGAATCACAGAGTTGAAAGGATCCTCACATGGTAATCTAGTCTGACCCCTGCCAATGCAAGAAATCCACTGTTACAGCATCCCTGTTAAGTAGCCATCGGGCCTCTGTTTTCAAACCTCTAATGAAGGCAGCAACCACCTTTCAGCGCAGCCTGTTCTACTGTCCAACAGTGCCTAACATCAGAATTTTTGTCCTAAGTGAAACCCCCTTTCTTGTTACTTGAACCCATTGATTTGGGTCTTACTTTCTGGAGAAACATGGGACAAATTTGCTTCCTCTTCTATGTGTGCCATCATTTAGCCATTCAAATATTTCAATGGGAATATTTAGAAATGCCTGTATACATTTGCACATCTCTGCAAATATGCTAAGGGCCAAGCAAGCTCATTTTATGGTTACCTTTGTGTAAGTGTGCATGGTTCCATGGAATGCCTTGAGGTAGGGTCAGACTTTCTGCCCACATCCCACCCCTTTGAAGTCAATGGAAACTCCATCTCTTTTTGACCCCCCTACTGGAGGGTGGGGAGAAGTTCAGGATTCACCATGCTTTCAGACTGAATCAGCACAGCAAGCACTTGCTCAAAAGTAAACACAGCTATCCAGGATAGCTCCTAGGCCATTTCAATAATTCCTTGTGATTATTTCTAAATGTTCATACGCAAACATAAAATAGCATAAGCAAATGTTTTTACTTGGATGCACAACTGATTCTCGTGGGGTGCATGCAAGTGAAGTGGTGAGTCATCTCCAATTTCCAACACCCTGGTAGTTGATGCTGGCCAGAGCAGGAAGCAGGAAGCAGGAACAGCTATACTAGTTTTTGTTTTGTCTAATTTATTATTATTTGTCTACATAATTATATGCCACCTATAATGGCCAAAATGGCTTCCCTAGGCAGCTCCTCCAGAGGCACTTTGCTTTTTGGAGTTTCTCTTCCTGCAGTAGAGCCAACATGCAGCATATTAGCTATGCCAGTTCCAGGCTGACATAGCTGAGTGACCCTGCCTCTCTGTTATCCCTCGAAAAACCTGGTCTCTGTCTAAATATGAGTGGGAATGCTGCCAACAGGAGAGCTGCATCAGGCTTCTCCAGTGTGTCGGACTTCAGCTCCCATCACTGTCATCCTGGCATCAGTCCCCCATACTGGTAGATGCCCTCACCTACCTGCCTCTAACCAGTAGGGTGTTATGACAGCACTGAAAACATTAGTTTATATAAGTTAGCAAATGCCAAAAAAGGAAAATGTTCAGTATCAGTAGAAACCAATGTGATATAGTGGTTAGAGTGTTGGAATGGGACTCAGGAGATTTGGGTTCCAGTCCCCGATCAGCCAGTCATTGATTCCCAGCCCAACCTACCTCACAGAATTATTTCTGAAGGTAAAATGGAGAAGAGGAGAATTGTGTAAGCCACCACAGGTTCCCTGAAAGACAAAAAAAGCAGGCAAATGAATGTAAGAAAGTAAGTAAAGTAAGAAATAACATTTTACCTGTTTTAATCAGTGGATCAAATATGTTTTTGGTTTTGATACCATAGTATTCACTCTGATGCTACTGTAAACAATATGATCTTGTTTTTAAAACACATTTTTAAATAGAAAAATATTGTGATTCATTAATTCAGAGAGCCTTTCAGATATTGGGCAGTATAAAAATGAAATAAATTTAACATGCAGTTCTGTGGGCTGGATTATTCATAATGTGGTGATAGAAAACAAGTCAGGTAAATCAAAATCAACATTATTTGGTGCAGCTAATTGACTTAAAATCACTTTAAAACAATCAGACAAATAAAGAGTCTCAATGCAGACTTTGTAAAATAGCTGGTGGCTCTAAGAGGATGGTTACAGACCTGACCCTGAAAAATGCCTCTGATGGACCTGCTGAAACAGCAATCAGCCATCCCATGGAAGGACAAAATGAATGGGTTGCTCTGAAAGCATTCGATCCTTCCAGAGGAGGTGTTTTCCCCCTTTGTCAGCCTGCCTTTTGTAATGCTCACTCTCTTACATGCTACTTTGTGCCAAAGTATTAGCCACTCTTTGGAAAGAGGCCTTAGAGCAGTTTCCTATATCAGATGGAATTTACCTTCATGTAATTATTTGTTCTGGATGTTCTTTGATCTCTACTTCCCTTGCAAACTGCATCCCAGTCATACTTTGAACTACCAACAGAGTGCCAATTGAAAAGGCCTTGCTACAAACACCATAATGTTTAATCCTAACAATAAGGTGTTAATTGGTCCCTTGCCTATTCAAGCTTCACTCCCCAAAGGCTTTAGGATTTGTTTACAGCCTCTGCATTTCTTCCTGACCACATTAAGGAGAGTTTTAGTGCCAACCGGTCTTTTATGACACCTTAATTCCCTTCCACCCACCCCCAGTTGTACTTGAATTTAGGATAATGAAAGAGAATCTAGATATAACGATATAATTCAACAGACGTTCATAGTAGGAAATGAAAAATCAGACTTACACCTATGAACTACACATTTGCACCCAGGAAGGGCAAGTAAGTCAAAGCACAATCCCATGCATGTGCACTCAGAAATAAGTCCCTCAGAGATCACCAGGACTTACTCCCAGGTAAGCGTATAGGAGGCCACAGGCTAATTCATATATGACAGAGTAATGTTCAGCAGAAGGTAGTACTAACTCATTTTGAAGCCTGCCTGGTAGAAGTGCAGTGTGAGAAGACGGGAAGTAAAGATTGCCTCCACTGCTCCTGCCACCCTTCCTGGGCCATGTGGAAGCTTCCAGGTGTGCCTGCTTTATCCTTGTAATAGTGTAGTGCCCTAAAACATCTATTTTGGCCTAGGCTCTCATGGACTGGGCCCCAGTTCTCCACCTCCTCCCTCCTCCTCTTTTACTGCTTTGGGTGTCGAGGGAGAGACAAAGTTCTGGCTCTTGCACTTCTGGAGTCATCAACCATTGTTGCATGATGTTGTTACAGTGTGTCTTTGATGTTGTCTCCCCATCTTCCTCTGGTTCTGCCCCACGCTCTTTGGCCTTCTCCTCTTTTTGTGGATGCCTGAATGGTATGGACTCACAAGACATTCTCTCCAGATGAGCAAACCACTTAATTTGCTGTCTTTATATATAGCCAAGGATTGGTTTTATTCCAAGTCTTTCCCTTATAATTTCATTCCTGATTTTATCCCTTATGGTCACTCTGGCTGCTTTCCTCAAACATCTCATTTCCGTGGTGGCTTTCATTTATGTTTTGCTGTAAGTGTCCATGTTTGACACTGGTAGCATAGGGTGGGGATGAATATGCTTTGTATGAGGTTCTTCCTTGTACTGATCGGTAATGCCTTGTGTTGGAGAAGTGGAGCTACAATAGTAAGACAATACTAGGTTTGTCTTACTGCATCCAGTTCATCAGATGTCTGAAATGGCTTCCTGAGTCATCCTTCCCCATCCTTACTCCAATAAACCCAATAAACCTTACTTCAATAAACCTCCATCGTGAAGTCAAATGAAAGGACCAATTAAGTAATGTCCCACATGCCCTCTGTCTGGCCCACAAGCAGTGTCAATCTCCCCAAGGTAGAGTCAACTTACTTTGCAGGGGAAGAAGAGAATTCATTTTGGAATCAACTTCTAGAAATAAGCACAGACTAACTCAGCAATCAGAGGGATCGTGAACTCGATGGACCTTTCATGCTAAAGACTTTATAATGTATTACAAAGCTAACTTAACTCAGTAAAGGACTATACCTAGAAACCTCTCACCTTGATCTGCTGGAAAGGGAAAAAGGTAGAGATGTGCTCTTGACACTTGGAATCTGTGCTGTGCTCTCCCTTTCCTTTCACATCTGACACTGAAAGAGCTGCACTGCTGCTTTACTGATGTTACAAGAGTGACTTTGGAGAAAGGCTTTTGGGGGTGTTCTGGGGGAAAGGGAAGAGGAGGAGTTGCCAGGATGCAATGTATCTTTGCAATGCCTCAGCCTCCTTTCCTCCAACTCTAAATTGCTGCATTTAAATGACCCAAATCAATTTCAGGAGGCATTTGATCAGTTAAATCAATAACTATCCTGACACTGGATTAATGTAACAAACTAGCATGGATACCTATCCAGAAAATATTAATAATTACATTATTTATCACCTTATTAAATATATCTGCTGTAGTAATTCTTTGAAACTTTAACCACAGACTGGTTCACACACAAGGTTTGTTTGCATGTAACAAACAATGGGTTAACGGCTTAATTGTTTAGTCCCTGAACAGCCCAGTGGTCTGACTTTGGACATTGCACACAACAGAAGCCAAGTGTAAGTTGCTGAATAAAAGTGAAAGAGGCAGGCATGCTGCAGGTACCCCATCCAGCTCTCTCCTGCTCGTGCATGAGCACCACTTTTTCACGGATGGGTTGTCACTGCATATGGAGCAGGTTGTTGACATTCAGCACTAATTGACTGGAGTGTCAAAGCATTATTTGTATGTCATGATAAATGAAAGACAGAAATTTTATATCATCTGATGTCTAATGTGCTCCAATGGAGCAAAGCTCAGGGAACCCAAGTTCAGTTTAGATGCCAGGAAGTACTTCCTGACAGTTAGGACCCCGAGGGTATGGAATGGGCTTCCATGGGAGGTGGTTGAGGCCCCATCGGTGAGGGTGTTCAAGGATAGGCTGGACATGTGCATGGTAGGCATGTCGTGAGCAGAGCAGGCTGGAGCCAGGGGTCAGACTAGATGGCCCAGGAGACCCCTTCTGACTCGCTCTGTTTCTGTTTCTAATCAAAAAGACCTCATTCAAAATAACTTGTTCAGAGCAATCTACGCATGGTAACTTACAACTAAGTCCCCCTATATCCATGGAACTTATAGCCAGGAAACGTGCGTAGGCTTGCCATTTTGAAAAGTCTAAAACTGCAAAAATAGTTGCACCTCTTTGGAAAAATACATCAAAAAAGTTAAGAAAAAAGTTATAGCTACATTTTTTTTCTTAGAAGCCCTCACTAAACTAGTATTGCTAGTCTTTGAACATGAGATGTATTACATGCAATGTACTACATAAAATTATAGTACTTGAGGGTTGCTGTTATATTTAGGAAACTGAAAAGCAAAAATGCCTTTACACAAAGCAACGGGAATGAGAGAGGCAGTTGCTCTGGGTGTGCACTGCCAGGTCACACCAGTCTGGACTCAGCAGAAGAGGAGGTGGAGGCAGCCTGGGAATCTGGGGCTTCAGACTTTGCGATGGGAAAAGCAAAGGAGCTTCTCTCAAGGCCACTCTCTCCAGGTGCTGAGGCAACCTCTGAGAATAACCAAGATGTACAACTTTTGGGAGGGGGCATGGGAGAGGAGTTCTCAGAGTCAGGCAAAGCTGGTATGACTCTTGATCCCATGGTGCAGCATCAGGAGAGGAGGGCTAGCCAACCTGAGAAAAGGTGTGCTTGCTTCCAAAAGGACCCTTCCAGAGGGATGGGGCCCAGACATACTCAAAAGGAGAGTTCCTGGAAGTAGTTGCTAGATTGGGTTCAATGAACTGCTCTGTGCATGCTCAGAGATTAAGCTTATTGGATATACAGCCAAACCTCAACTTTCATGCATTTAACTTTCCCAGATTTGATTATTCGCAAGTTTGCTGTCAATAATTAATTGTGAATTGACAGCCTACTGCAGCCTCCTGCCTACTACTCCACAGACTGCCCTATGGGGCAGTCTCCCATTCCCGAAGGCTGGCCCAGAACAGTGCACCATCCACCATCAAGGGCAGGGTAGGCACGGGTCTTGGGACTGGGCATGCAGCCATGTGTGAGGCTTGCAAAACAACACAATGCAGCATGAGCTTTGTGGAGCACGCTACAGCACATTGGATTTTGTTATTCAAATTGCAAAACAGGTAATTGTAATGCAGCTACCCATACATGTATGGTCAACAGAATTTAGAGTTAAGGCTTGGCGGGAGCCTATGGATATCTGCATTTGTTTGTTTGTTTGTTTGTTTCAATTTCACAGGAACCGGCACCACTAACCCTCATGAACGAGGAGGGCCAACTGTACTTTGGTGAATAAAGAACTTTTGCAAAGGAACAGTCTGCGGCCTTGAATGTGCAAAGGGAGGAAAATCCAGGTCTCAACAACAACTTATATACCTGATGATAGAGATGGCGCTGCAAGCTGCTTCAGAGTAAACTATTTCAAGTATATCCTAAAAGAATCATTGACAGTTATGAAACAAATGGTGGAAAATAAGGCAGAAACCATGGGAGGTATAGTAAACAAGATAAAGTTTTGACATTGGGGTCATAAACCATGGGCTCCATTTGACAGATACAAGCTGTATCTGTCATTTTTTCTCACACTTTCTTCTGACCTTTGTTTACTTTCCTGAGAATTACCTAACGCTTAGAAGAGTGGAGAAGAAGACAGGGAATTTCCTTTGTGCAAAGTTCTTCACAAAATTACTAAATTGGATACAACCCAATATGTATCAACACAGCTGAAGAACCTGGCCTCCAGGCATCAATGAGCTACTATTCCCATCATGCCTCTGCACTAGCCAGTTTAGCTAGGCCTGAGGGAAATTGGGTTGTATGTCTAACAACATCTGGAGGGCCACCTTTTCCCCACTCTGGGGTCTTCTTTTCCAGATAATAACCTTCAGTTTGAAGGAATTCTCTGTCCGAAGGGCTGTCCAGTCCAAGTCCAGTTTACAGATAAAGAACTGAAAGAAAAAGCTGGGTCTTTAAGTTGCCCATCAATAGCACCTAGACATTCCTAGACAAAGCTTGCATGTCATCTGGTCACAGTCTTCTACATTAGAATGAGATCTTTTCAATTTCTATTTAAATACTTATTCCTAAGTATGTTTAAATCTCTCTCTATATATATAAATTAGCATTTGCAAGTGCAATACATATTGGTGTTATCCTTTTTGTGATGCATATTCCCTTTTCTAGTAATTCTCAAACTATCTCATGCTACTTCATGTATAATCAATGGATGCACGTTAGCATATCCATGTCCTGGGCATATGTTTACTGCTCATCTCAGTACAATTTTCAGTCTGAAACAAAATACCTGTGAAAATTCTCAGCCTCCAAGTACTCTCTTGATACATGGAGAGGAAAAATTCAGGGGGAACTAACAAGAAGGCTTTCCACATAGCTCTTCCAAGTTGATTGAGTTGACTTTGGGTGCTTGCCTAGAAAGATTATCATTAAGCTTAAGAAGTACCTCAGATTTTGCATCCAGTTAAGTCTGTAACAAGCAACATAAGCAAGCATGTAAACTATAGAAGAATGGGTAGGTATTTCTGTTTGTTTTTCCCACTACTTGAAGCATTGTACACAAACTCTGAACAAATGCTGGCAGATAATTTAACATCCGATGGTGCTAGCACACGCTGCAGGGACCTTGTTATTCATGGAAAATGAATGCTTGATTCTTGCAAGCCAGAATATGGGATATATGAGATGCATTCTTGCCTTCATTCTGAAAGACAAACCAAAGAACATTTTTCTTCTGAAACACATTGGAGTTTGTCCTGTATGTGATACGCAGAGAAATAAATATGTGCAGTTAAAAAACCCTTCAGAATCAGTTCTTACAGCCTTGCTGTAGTTTTAATGAAGTAATAGTTACACATATTAAAGAGAAGACATGTTTTAAAATCGGCAGATTGCACTTATGGTATCATACAGATTCTAAACAAACTTTTAAGAAACTACTCAGTTTTAAGACTCCCTCTGTCAGTGAAAACATACAATGAAATTGACCTTACAAGACTATGCCCATGGATATGTTGTGCACTTGTGAAAGGCTGATGATAACAACAAAAAGAATGCATGTATCTAGTCGCCACTCAGAAGCCCACTGCATGAATTTGGACCAGTCACTGCCTCTCAGTTTAACCTACCTCACATGGTTGTTGTTGTGAAGACAAAATGGAGAGGACACACTTGCAAGCCACCTTACATTCCTTGCAAGAGAAAGGAAGGTAGGATATAAATGCAATATAATAATAAAAAATGGGAGGATTCTTCTCTACCATGTTTATCTTTGAGAAGGAAACAACATCCTATTAAAGAAGGTGGGTTTATTTTTCCAGATCTTGTGTTATATCATGAGGCTTATTTGTTGAGCTGTTCTCAGTTCAAGTCTTTTCTGTTAAAACAAATTTCTAACCATCAATTCTGGAAACTCCACTTTAAATGGGTGGCATGAGTCTCTAGGAAAATTAGGACAGATAGGATTCCTCCCACCATTATGGCTGTTACAGATGTATGATGTACAATGTCTCATCAGTTATATTTTGATGAGATTTCTTAATGCCAGATTGACACTATGGGGAAATCTAGATTTAAAAATTGAAGAAAATGTTTTTTGCTATGGACTTGGATAGATGAGGTGATTTGTACTTTGGATCAACTAATGGGTACAAATAGTGAGTTTTTGTCATTTTCAGCTTGGCATGCCAAACACAAATTGCCTGTCACTGCTGAATGGTGATCCTTGCAGCTGTAACGTTTGTTAATACCTAGGTTTGGTCCTGCTGCTTCTACATCTTGAGCAACACTTCTCAGCTGGGAGCACTTCGAGAGGCTGGTCAGGCAAAGCACTCATGACCCATGCCTATAAATCTTATTAGTAAATAAATATGATATAAAGGGTCTTCAGCAAGAACAGAATAGGGTGTTAGATTGTCCCATTTTTCTTGATCAATGGCTCATCCTTGGCACCTGTATTTGATGCATCTGTGGATCTCGGATTGTGTCTTATTCAGCAAAGCTTTGTTTTGTGTCTATTACATGCTACAAGGTTCCTTTAATAAGATTTGTCTGTGTTGGTAATTGTTGGAATTATAACATATCTTATGTTTTGGCAATGTCCAGTAGTTGTCCCATTTTGAGAAGAAGTCATTCTACATTTATTTTGATGGAATGATAAATTTTGTATCAGAATGCTCCCTCATATTTACGATTTATTTATTAAAAGCTTTTCTATCCTGTCCTTCACCAGGGTCTCAGGACAATAATACAATAATAAGGCACAGCATCAACATCAAATAATAGCAAATAAAATCCATTTTAAAACAACAAATCTTAAAATATTGGGAAAATAAAAAGGGGTTTGCCTGACCTATATGCTCTTTTAAATTATCTACGTGCTTCCTGGAAGTTAACTCCAAACCACCTCTTTGCAGGTAGAAAACCAAGGCAGTAAATAAAAGGCTAAGTTAAAACTTTTCTTCTTAATGTGCTAATTATGTATATACATGAAGATTTTTACATGGGGAGCATGTCAAAGCAGCACATCCCAGTCTAAATTAGCTCAGTCTAACCTATGGTACAAGATTTTGAATACTTTGCATTTCCAAGGCACATGGTAGAGTTGGTTTCAAATGTCCACCCTACTGCAACTGCAGCCAGCCTGCCTCTCTAGGTTATTTTAGACCAGGGGTCCTCAAACTTGTCCACCAGGGGACCAGTTGAAAGCTGCTGGTGCTGGGTGTGGGACGGAAAGGTGGTCCTGGCGGTGTGCGCGGGCTGGTGCATGCGTGTGCGCGCGCGGGGTGCACGGTGAGTCAAGGTGAGGTGAGGCACGGGCGGGCGGGCGCACGCGTGTGGTGAAGGGAGCCGAGGCGCAGGCGGGGGCAGGCACACGCCACAAGGCGGGCACACGAGGCAGCGGCTTGCTCACTTGAAGATCTTTTCTCCAAGCGAGCAAACCGCTGCCTCTCTGCGCGTGGGGTGAGGTGGGTGGCGGCAGGTGTGCACGTGGGTGCTGGCGGGCATGTGCAGCGGGTCCAAATGGGCATGCCTGGCCGGATAAATGGGCATGGCAGGCCGGATCCAGCCCCCAGGCCGTAGTTTGAGGTCCCATGTTTTAGACTCTAGACTTAAATGTTCTTATGGCCCACACCATAGACCAGGGGTCCTCAAAGTTTTTCAACAGGGGGCCAGTTGAAAGGTGCTGGCTGCGGGGGCGGGGGGCGTACGCACAGTGAGGCGAGGTGGGGGCAGGGGAGCGTGGCGAGGCAGCAGCTTGCTTGCATGGAGATTGTTTTCTCTGAGTGAGTCCAAAATGATCTCCGCGCAAGCAAGCTGCCCCCTCGCTGTGTGCACAGGCGCAGAGAGTGCAAAACCTCTGAGGCGGGCTGGATAAATGGGCATGGCGAGCCATATCCGGCCCACGGGCCGTAGTTTGAGGACCCGTTCCACAGACCCTTTGGATTAAGTTCATATTAGATCCCTGCTGCAGGCTGAGGGTTAGGCTGAAGCTGGGAGAGCACAACAACCCTGCAGTGTCCCCAGTTGTTTTACGTCCTCCTTGCAGGCTGACCAGAAAGAGGAGTATACAATAACCTCTCTGCTGTTATGTCTCTGTTGCAGTTTGGAGGGCAGCCCTGCAATGCAGCCCATGGTTAATACTATAGCTTGGAGGTGGGCTGAGGCTGGTTGGGTTCACAGTCATAAATCCCCCTGCGCCTCACAGATTGCAGCATACTACTTACATTTCCTTGAGAGCCTTCTTCCAAGGCCAGTCAAGGGGCCTCGTACTGTACTGCTTTGCATGTGGACTGGGTGCCCTTTTTAGTTCAAAAGTAACCATGCTAATAAACTTTGCACATGGAGTTATAACAGAAACTTCTTTGACACCAGTTTATTTTTTCTCAAGCCTCTGAGCTACAGACCCACACCAGAGATACACTGCAAGCCTTTTTATCATTAATTTTGGGAGCAGGACCTCACTTGCTGGTTCATGTTACTGCAGCAAAGCACAGCATGCATGTTCATCCCTGTGGGGGTTATGTAACATTTTATTGACTATACACCTACTATATAATATTTCATATTACTAGGTTTCCATCCAGAGCCTAAACTGCAATCAAGAGGAAGTTTAGTTAGGGCACAATCCTGTGAAAGTTTAGACAGCAAGAAGACCTACAATTCCCAGCATCCCCAGCCAGCAATCAATGGGACTTGGTGCAATTCTCTCTGATTTCAATGGGATGTATATTTTGTGAGTTTATTTTTTTTAAAAAAAATCACTTGCTACTGGGGAAACACTACCGTAAGCAATCAGTCATCAAATTAGAGGCAATATCTATCATGACTATTGTGACTGAATTATGCCCATTCCACCCTCTTTCCTATGAAAATATTTACTGAAAATAATGCAGGGGTTTCTGGCTCTTTCAAATCATTGATACTTTTTCACTAAGTGAACTTTGCTGACCAGCAATCAAAACCACTATCGGAGTGGCACAAAAGGAAAATTCATGGGTGTGGATTAATTCTAATTTTTTTACTCTGTTCCCTGAGCATTCTTTCTTTGAGCAAGAGAACATATAAATCCTTACTTATTCTAATGAAGTATAATTCTTTTATTAACCAGAGCTTTTAAATGTTCCAGCTGGATATCCAGAAAATAACTCTCATACCTGTGAAAAGTCATGACATGCCAACATATAACCGTGGGGTTTTTTTAAAAGAGATGATTGAGTATTACTGATTTTAGAAACAACAAAACAATCTTGAAGCAGAAGGGCTCATGCCTGAATCATTTCCTTTAAAAAGTCTTTAAAAATTAACTTATTATCTCAACTGTAGTTTGTAACTGCAGCAGGAATAGCCTGGGGCACCTCTCTCTGCTTAAACATTTCCCTTCCCTCATTGAGGGCTTGCCCAATTCAGCTAAATTGGTTTAACCCTCCTTTTTACACCATAATTAAATGGGTTTAAATGCCAGGGAAGTATCAATGTAAACCAATGCTTAGCATTTCCTGTAGCTGGCAGAAATGGGGGATTTTGACTCTTTTGAGGCATTGTCCAATTGTCCCTCTGTGACCAGGAATAAAATAGCACTGTAGCATGAGAACTGGCAGCAACAGGGGGGAAACGTCCCTAAAGTATTCAGAATATCACAAGCAATTATAAAGCCAGAAACTAGACACAAGGGTAGGCAACCTGTAGACTTTGTCTAATTACAACAGGCCTCAGCTCAGCTCTGCAGCAAGAGTGAATCTCTTTTTCCCATGGCAGCCTGATGGGCTTCTTGGGTGCATAGGGGACAGATGGAAGGGAACATCAGAAAGTAACAGAGAAAAGCCTGCCTGTCTGCATTTGGGCTTTGGCCCCATCCATTTCTGATTTAAAAGCTGGAGTTACGTTTATCTTGGGCAGATGCAGAAAAACACAGACTGAGGAAGGCAGTGTTGTTATCAACCATGTCAAATTCAAAGTGTTGGAAATGAGCTTCTGAAACTGTGTTGGCCTACAATTCCCATCATCCCTCACCATTGGCTAAGCTGGTTATAGGAGCTGTAGACCAAAACATTTAGAAAGCCACAAGTTTCCATGCATGTTTACTCAGAAGTAAGGCCCACTGAGCTTATTCCCAGGTAGGTGGAAACAATATTGAAGTTTTATGTGCACAGAATTCTTTGGACTTCAATGGTAAAAGCAAAAAATCATCAAGGTGGCACTGCACACTTAACCTGATGTTAACCTGGTAAATTCTATTCAAGCCTGGTATCATCAGAAAGAGCACAGCAGCAATAGTCATAGAGATTTGGACTTTACTGTGGCAGTGGGTTCAAATCCCACCTCAATCATAGATAAATTTTGAGTGGCAAATGTGTCCTAGAATGCTGATTTGCTGTAAAAGACTAACGTTAGGAAAGGAAAGCCTGTATCTATGGATAGAGTAATACATGTGTAATCAAGTGTGGTGTCTTCATTAGCATTATTTGTTCATTTAAAATTTCTTTCACCTACTGTTCCAAAGCAGTCAAAGTGCTTTATGTAAAGTAAAAAAGCAAAAACATAATGCAGTTCAGCACTTCCTGCATTTTGAGGTAGCAGCTATTCGTACAATGCAGACAGGAGAGGAAATATCTCTAGGGCTGTCACTACTTATTAAAAAAAGAAAATATTGACATGGGACTGGATGTAGACTTCATCATGAACTTAGATTAGATCCACTGAAACCAATGGTACTTGGGTTAGTCATAGCCAGATTATGGCTCATTAATCTCAATTGTGTACTCTTATACAGCACTAAGCAGTGGATTCCAGCCCACTGGGTTTTTAGGAAGAAAGAGTCATTAGTATACTCTACATGCCATCAACTCTATCTTTAACATGATAAATGGTAGGTGACCATGTCATGTGAACCCACAATGGGTTTGTCAAAGTGTCTTTGGGGTTTTAAGATCTCTAAAAATCCATGGATGGTAGGTAGAGTTATTTAACCCACAATAGTTTTCCATGTTGTCCAACAATATCTGGCTCCTGCCCAAAAGAAACTTGTAGACCCCTCCAAAACCTACCTAGAAAATGGGTCGTTAAACAGTGGGGGTTTAAGGAAACACCCTTAACAGCACAGTCCTGCAATTGGGGGGGGGGGGGAGAGCCCATGCCACCCCCCTCAGTGGCCCCTCTCTCTTTGGCAGTGTTCCAAGGTGATGGCATCCCAGAAACATGTAAAAGTAGTGGGGATTCCCAAGGCGTGTAATTGCTCCCAATGGGAGTGATTACCACCCCCACCCTGGGACATTCCTGTTAATTTTACATGTTCCTGGGATGGCAGCATCTTGAGAACAGTGCCAAAAGGGAGAGGAATCTGGCAAGACATGAGCTCCCCCCAAAATCCCAGGAATCTTGCTGTGGAAAAGGGTCCCTGAGATCCCTTTTCGCTAGCAATTATCTCTTCTGGCTTTTGAGACATTTGACAACTCAATCTGACAGCTGTTCAATCCTTCAAAAGGATGGGGAGATCTATTTACCTGCACCATTAGGAATCCAAGTAGCTGCTCCTGAGTCCCCACTGCTGCCAGCACATAACTGTTTTTGGCTACAGTTGCATATAGATGGCAGTAAGATACTTTTACAATTGATTTTCACAAATATTTGCAACATTTGAAAAAAAAAATACCACTCTGGGCAGCTTCTCCAAGGTACTGCTGGTGACCTTCCAGAGACTGCTCAGGAATGGGCCAGTGAGGAACTTGAAAGCTGGCTCAAAAAGTGGCTCTTGTGATCTTAAAATCTTTTTTCTCTCAAAAAAGAAAGAGAGAGAGAGAGAGAGAGAGAGAGAGAGAGAGAGAAGTTTAAAGTGGCATTTCACATTGTAGCAAGCAGGAAATGGTTCTCAGCAGTGGTTGGAAGAGAGAGAACTCTTTAGTGCTCCCACAGGGTCCGCTGGGATTCCTGTGGGAGAATGGAAAGGGGAAGGAAGGGGAAGAGGCAGGCATGGACCCACAGTGTGTCTGTTTTATGCCAGGTACGGATTGTGCCACAAGGTAGGTTGTGATGTCTGGCAAACCTTCCCCATGAGTACCTCTGTGTGTGTGCGCGTGCGTACGTGGATTTTAAAATATTGTACAAGTCATGCTAAATGCATGAAGTAGAAAAAATAACTCTACAAAAATAGTTTAAAATTGATCGTGTATCTTGTAAGGCTGAAGTGTAGGATAATTTAACACTCAAAGGAAAAAAGATTGGATTTTAATAATCCAACTATATAATGTTGTATTTATAAAATTACTCCACAGTAATTTTATGCCTCCAGTTGTGTCCTTCAGTGTTTGAGATTACAATCCCCATAATTTCTTACTATTGGTCATGATGGCTGTGGCTGATGGGAATTATAGTTTGAAATGTTGGAAGGCATGAGGTTTCTTATCCCTGAGCTGTGGTATAGATTTAATTATAATTTGTAATGATGTTTCAGAGTTTTTCCCTGTCAAGTGGCATGTAACTACCACAAATAAAAAGATGAAGCTTTTGGAGCCTTTTTATGTGCCACAAAATCAACTGTGACTATTTTAAAAATACATATTTATTTTCTATTTGAGTTACCTGAATAATGAGCCTCTGAGGTTCCTGACTTTTGCAACATTGCAGCGTTGTTTCCATGGTAACAGAGGCTTGACCACCGGAGTTTTAAAAAGAGAGTGAGAGTGAGTGATAAAGAGGGAAATTATGGATTTATGCTGGAGACAGTCTCCTTCAAAAGTAATGGCATTAAAGCTGAGGGCAAGGAGTGAGATTTCAAGGAGAAGAGCTTGGAAACAGGGCCTGGGACCACCACAACCTTCCAGAAGAGGGATTCAATATTTTAATCACATTCCATGGATGCTGTGACAAACTTGAAAGGGTGTGAATCTTCCCAGGGAAGCAACCAGCAGGTGGGCAAATCAAGTGCTATCCCAGCTACTTCACACAATGGGCCATCCCACAATGTGAGGTAACAAACCTTGGGAAGGATCAAAGGAAAGGAGACACTGGAGCTTTCAGTTCCAGCCCTTCTCAAAATGAAGTGGAGTATGCAGAAGTCCCATGGCTAAAATAAGCAAATCCTGCACTGAAAATAACAAGAGGGTGGAGCAATGACTGAACTTTTAAGATAAGCGTGATAAAAGGAAACCTATGGCAGGGCTGGCCCAGGACATTTTGCAGCCTGAGGCAAAGGGCAAGATGGCACTTCTTCCCAGACAAAAGCTGCCAAGATTGGCAACTGAATGTTAAATTGGGCCCTTGCTGAAGAAATGGATCAGAGAAAAAGGCTTGCACAGCTGTGAGGCCTAGGAAACTAGTTCATTAACTGTATTTATTTATTTCTTAGATTCAATATCCCACTCTAATCCAGGGGATTTAAGTAGTTACATGAGAAGCAGAAAACCCATAAATAAAAATGCCATTTTATCATGATTTAAGTCACATGTATTTCACCCGCAAGTGTAAAATGAGGCAGAGCAGTTTCACAAAGAGCAATGCAAGAAACATTAGGAAAGACTAACCCTTTCTGTTCCGTTTGTTTATCATTACAGTCTGAATGCTTCTTATTTAAACTTTGGGTCCAAAGGTCAACCTGAAAACCAAGCATGGAACTTGTTTCATTTTAAAACATATACTTAAAAGACTTACAATGATTGATACAGTTGTGTTGCTAGGAGAAGTCATATTACAAATTAAAGCAGAACAGATTTTGCTTAGCAGAACTCAATGGGAAACTGAAATCAAATACAGTAGCAAAGCAATATGTCAAGGAAAACTTGTTTTGGTCAGTAGCAGGTTGCATTTTAAAAAACATAATTCATCTGAGTGTGAAATAAATAAATGCCATTCTCGTTTTTTTCATCCCTTGAGTCTTAGAGACATGGGATCCAGTGTGTAAAATATAGCATTCTAAATCAGAAAACTTACTGAGTAAGTGACAAGGCCTATAAAGACAGGGAAACAAAGAGTTCTATCTCTGAAGGCTTACTAAAATCTACCAAACTCTTCTTATCTGTGGGAATTAATTTTGCCTGCTATTCCAGATCTGAGAGGGGGCTGATTTTCTCTAATGGTGGACCCCTTCTGTACCAAGAATTCTCCCCCCCCCCCCCATCCCCAAAAAGAATTACTGAAAGGCTGCTGCCAGTTAGGATGATCTCCTGACACACCATGGTAGGTCCAACTGAGGATTTATTTGCCTTCCTGGCAAGGACCTCTCCCTTCAGCCCAACTCTATGAGAAAAGATTAAAAGTACTCTTTGGATCTTCTTGCCCCCAAATGCAGAACTTAAGACAGCCCTGCAAAAATTCAAAGAAAGAAAGAAAGTGGCAGCTTGGCAACCTTGCAATCTTTTAAATGGAAAAGGTATTTCCATGAGAAATTGCCTTTTAAAATACAGCCAAGTATAAAACAGGAATTCATTTGGGAAGGGAAGGAAATGAGAAGAACCAAGAATCACAGCCAGGGAATTACAAATTAAATTAGTAAATTCAGTTTAATTTAGCTGGTTACATCTTACCTACGTAGGTGATTTGCAAACATCCTGGACTGACAGAAAGATGAACACATGAGTCATAGATCACAGAGCTTTCCCTAGAAGCAAAAATGACAAAACTGAGGCTATCATAATTCAGATATATCATGAGAAGGCAAATCAAGTTAAGAAAAGTAGAAGAAAGAAGAAAAAGAAGACCAAATATGAGATGAATTGACTCTATGAAGGAAGCCAGAGGCTTGAATTTATGTCAGAGACTACTTGAAAGCACATAAAAACATCTTAAATGACATTTTGGATTTCTGAGCATATGTACAGCCCACTGAAAAGAGGATGGTCTGAGAGACAGCATCTTGATGATAGAAATTAAGAATGAAAATGAGCAAACACAATTTTTCTGGGAATCTAAGTTCAGAAAAAGCTTTGCTGCAAATGGAGATTCCCTGGGTAAAGAATGACTGTTGTTTAGTCCAAAAGGCAATAGGCTCAATTTCTGTTGTTAGTGAGTTAGTGGCTGGACCCAACTATGAACCTAAGTGTATATCTCAGCTAATTTGAATCAGATGGTTGTTTTTTTTAAATGCACGTTTCAGGTACATATTTGGGAAGAAAGAGGCCCATTCAGGCGTCCATGCAAGGTGCCAGCTTCCCACATGCTCTCAAGCATATGGTGGTTTTTAAAATCATCCACAATTTTTTTAAAACCTCTGATTCTTTTTTGGTGCTCTCTGCTCATTGAGTCTGTGCTGAAGTAAGAAAATGTTACTAGCAAAATGTTACATGCTAGTACATGTTCCATAAATTGTAATCACCATTTTGTGGACTTTTCAAAGGGGGAAAATCTGAATCCTCAATGAACAAATTTGGAACTACACCTGAACATTTTCAAAACACATATGGAACACATTAAATAAAATCTGAGCATCCCTATTCCTGAGTTTCCGTAGGGTTGCTGCTTTAAGGGTACAATCCTATGCATGCCAATTTGTTGGCTTTGCTCTTGCTTTTGATTCCCCTCATGGAGCATGAGAAGCAGGAACAAGCCATTCTTGGCTGCCACTAAGGAGAGGTCCTGCAAGCTCTGGCCAAGTGTGCAGTACATCCCTCAGGAGAATCTCTTTTTCATCTGTGACCCTAGATTATGTTGGGAAAATTTGGATAAATCCTGCCTGAAAAGCATTACTTCTGTGTGCTTTTTTGCATTGTGGGATCAAATCCTGTCTTCCTTCTCAAAACCAAGCTGTCACTGTTTAAAATGGCATTCCCCCGCTCCTTTCTCTCACCTTTAGCTGTGGGCTACAGTAGACAGGCCATTCAGTCCAAATATACATTGTAAATAGTCATTGTTGGAATTCAGTTTACAAGGAAGTACCTTTTGATAGCCCAGAGGCTCCATGTGCCCTGGCCAATTCAGAATGTCTAGAGTCTAGGTAAGAGTCTTGAGCTTATCATGTATAGTTTCTCAGTAGCTTGAATTTACATGTCTTAAGCAGACTTGGAGATGGGTTCAAGCTACTGAACTAAAGTGTCAATACAGGCAATTAGAAATATTGTAATCTCATTGTTACTGTGTGATTGACTGACATTTCTTTATCTGTTCTGTATGTGATGACCTCAGAATCTTATTGTAATCTCTACATTCTGTCATCAATTGCCCTGTACCTGTATGTGACTGGGAGTGTATAAAAACTCTCTAGTTGTGTTGAAGCTTTGCAGCAGAGTTAATCTCTGCCTGCCCGGTAATGCAATACATGCATTATCGTGAGAGTACCGCGGGAACCTTGGGGTAAATACAATAAAGCCTCAGATGGTCTGGAAGCTTGGTCTTTCCCACGAACCCGAGTTTTATTCCCTCTTCTCAAATTGAGATTCCGGGATTCTGACAATTACAATGGGATTCCCCTCCACGTTGTTCAATATCCCATGTAGGAGGGGGAGTTGTGTGCAAGGAACCCCTTGTTATCTTCAATCCCATATAGAAAATAACAAGGCGATTTCCCCCACCATCACCTCCGCAAGCCTCCAGCAGTCTGTTTTGAGAAAGGCCAGCAAAAGGTACCCTGCTCTTCGCAGGTTGTATTGGAAACTTCTGCAGGCCAGATTAAGCTTGCGAGCTAGAACTACCCTGTTCCTGATCTAGCTGGATCAACAGCCTGGCATCCCAAGAGAAGTACTAATGTTGCTATGTGATACTTGTTAATGAGAAATACTGCTGTGTGGTACTTGTTAATGAGAAGAAGTGGCATCCAGTATCTGTACACATACCAAAACTTGATTAAAATACAGAATTACTCCAGAAGGACTGTAAAATTTGTGCAACAAAAGCAAGTAAGAACAAAATAGTACACACCATTGGCTTTCATCCCTGTTTTGCAATCCAGAGTCAGCACCATGTTTGTTAACCTAATATCTTGTACCTTGAGCTGCATTAAGTGTGAAATAGAAAACTGATGAGTTACTAATGAAGGGCAACAATGTGACCAGATCAATATGTCTTTAAACGCCGGATAGCTTTAAAGCTGCATTTTTTACAAAATGTGTTTGCATCTGATTAATGATTTGTAATTCCCAGATGAAACTTTTGCTTATGATAAAATTCTTGATTACACAAAAGGTCACAAATGTTAAAAGGTGCAGATAAATTTAAAATGTTCAGGGAAAAAATGGTAACTCTCCAGTATTCCTGGACAGCTTTTAATTTGAAACAACAAAAGAAACTCAAAATTTTACCTCCCCCACCCACCCCAAAAAAGGCTAATTCAGTGAAGCAGGAAAATAAAATTTAAAAATAGTGGAACCCTCCTCCATCTCAGCAAAGGACATACCTAACCAGCAAGCACTTACAGGAGGCAATCCTGCCAGTACCTGCTCAGTCCTTTTCCTTCACACAGAGCCCTGCCCCGAATGGTAAACAAGCAGCATGTAAGGGCAACAACAAGTGCGGATGGTGTTTGCAGTAGCTGATCTTGCCAGTACATTTCTCCCTTGCCATCATCAAGCTGGCTGGTTAGGCCCAGAAAGACAATCCATCACTGGGACCAAAAGAGTTTCCCTGCTCCTGATCTAGCTCCTGGTCAAGTTCCAGGACTTGGCTGAGATTTGCTCTCGCTTTTCTCTCGCCTTTCATGATGCCCCTTGTCTGCCATTTTATTTCTCACCACTCTCATGCCTTTGCCCCACCTCAGCAGGCAGATCTCTTTACCATCACTGCACTTATTTCCATCAAGACTGCAGTTACAGTGTGCATTTGTTTGTTTGTTTGTTTGTTTATCCATTACATTTCTATACCGCCCAATAGCCCAAGCTCTCTGGATGCTTAACACCATGAAATGCAACACAAGATACACTATAAACATTTAGGAGTTTAAAAGCACCATATAAAATAGAAGTAAAAACCACAGTAGAACAAAGCAGTACACTCAAAGATTAAAATGCAGTAACAGATTCAAATTGGAAACTGAAATGCTAAAATTGCATAGATTCCTTTGCTGCTGTTCCAAACAGAATCCATCACTTAACACATCTGTGGGGAAAATGGTTTGAGCAGGGCTTGGGCTCCTAACTAGTGGAATCAAGTTTAGGGGTGGGAATCATTCACGTTTCCTCGGCTCAGCTCCCTGGACTTTAGCTTGCTTTCTCTCTGCCCAAAGCCTGCCTGCTGCTGAGTGTTCATATGGGTGTTTGGAATGAAGTAAATCCACAAGGTCAGCCTGAGCACCCATGCGCCCATTGCACAAGCAGAGTTCTGCTTCCACGTCCGTGACTTGCAGTCTTTGCACACTTGGCATACTTTGCACAAAGAATCATGTATGTTGCTTTACTTTGCAGAAAGAAGAGCTCTGCTAGCATGCCAAGTGTTTGTGGACTTGGTCTCACTCACTCAACTCCTGGCCAGGGCTGAGCATGAGAATCAAGTCCAGCAAGCGAAAGAGGGCCAGATTCCAGCCACCACTGTACCTCCCTACCCCAGACAACCATGTTTTCTGTCACACAGGCTTACGCCCAGATTATACATTACTTTGGGAGATCTAAGACTCATCTCTCAAAGATTTTCCCTCAGACATTACACAGAACATTTACATATGCTAAATAACTTGTACTGTCATTCTTTTATTAGATAGCTTCTATTTAGTATCTAGATACTAAATACTACATTCTGCAACCATATTACCAGTATGCAGAACATACAAGCAAACATAATATGCAAACATAGTAGCAGTAGACGAAAGACGCATTCCTATGGACTGCACCCTCACGGTTTAGACATCCTCAAACTTGAACAGATAGTACCCTTGGAATTGTTCTGGAGAATAGCAATACCTCTAAAGGCCAAACTGCATGATGCACCAGGAGATCTTGCTTGTGGGATCTTCTTTGATCAGTAAAGTTGCTCAAAAGCTAAGGAGCATGTACTTTCTTCCCGCTAAAATTTCCTGATCCCGCCAGCTTTCTCATTCAGAGATGGGCGGTGGTGGAGGTGGTACTATTTTATTTATTTATTTAGCAAGTTTCTATGCCGCCCCATTCGCCAAAGCCTCAGGCGGCTCACAACAATAAATAAATAATAACAATATAAAAACAATATAATTGGAGACGTCTTGCCAAAGATGTAAAATAAATAAATAATATTAGCAATTAAAATAATGTTTAAATAAAAAGGTCTTCCCCTGGTGCCGAAAAACAAATAACGATGGTGCCAGGCAGACCTCTCTGGGAAGCGCATTCCATAGATTGGGCGCCACTGCAGAGAAAGCCCTCCTCCGAGTACTTACCCTCCTAATATCCTTCACAGAGGGTTCCCGGAGAAGGGCCTCCCCCACTGATCTCAAGGGGCGGGTGGGCACATATGGACATAAGCGCTCCTTCAGGTAACCAGGACCCAAGCCGTTAAGGGCTTTATAGGTCATAACCAACACCTTGAATTGGGCCCGGACTTCAGTGGGGAGCCAGTGAAGCTGACGGAGGACTGGAGTCATGTGAACATAACGCCCAGTCCCTGTCAGCAGTCTGGCAGCTCTATTTTGGACCAATTGAAGTATCCGGACCATCTTCAAGGGCGGGCCCACATAGAGCGTGTTACAGAAGTCAAGTCAGGAAGTCACCAACATGTGTGTCACTGTTGCCAGGCAGTTGTTCTCCCGGTAGGGACGCAGCTGATGGATCAGCCGAAGCTGAAAGAAAGTGCTCCTCGCCACCGCTGTCACCTGAGCTTCCAGTGAAAGCTCTGGGTCGAGGAGCACTCCCAAGCTGTGGAACTTGTCCCTAAGAGGGAGTGCAACCCCATTCAGGACTAGGTCAAGGTCTCCTTCCCCGAAGCCTGATCCGCCAACCAACAGGACCTCTGTCTTGTCTGGATTGCGCTTCAGTTTATTGGCCCTCATCCAGCCCATTACCTCAGCCAGGCACCGGTTCAGTACAGCCACTGCCTCACCTGGATTGGTAGAAAACGAGAGGTAGAGCTGGGTATCATCAGCGTACTGATGATTCCACAGCCCACATCTCCTAATGACCTCTCCCAGCGGTTTCATGTAGATGTTAAATAGCAAAGGGGACAAAATGGACCCATGCAGTACTCCATGGCATAGCTGCCATGGCGCAGAGCCATAGTCCCCCAGCACCACCTCCTGAAATCAGCCATTGAGATAGGAGCGGAACCACTGCAAAGCAGTGCCTCCAACCCCCAATCCCACTAGCCTGTCCTGAAGGATACCATGGTCGATGGTATCGAAAGCCACTGAGAGGTCCAGGAGAACCAACAGGGATGCACTCCACCTGTCTTTCTCCGTGCACAGGTCATTATACAGGGCGACCAAGGCAGATTCAGTACCGTGCCCGGGTCTGAAGCCGGGCTGAAATGGGTCCAGATAATCAGCTTCATCCAAGAGTGCTTGGAGTTGTCCCGCCACCACATGCTCCAACACCTTGCCCAAAAACGGGATGTTGGCCACTGGTCTATAATTAGTGGCCATCTCTGGAACCAGTGACGCCTTCTTCAGGACTGGTCAGACTACCGCCTCCTTTAAAGGGGCAGGTACCCAGCCATCCCTCAGAGAGGCGTTAACCACTTCCAAGATCCAGGTCCTTGTCCCATGCTTGGAGTTGTTAATTAGCCAAGATGGGCAAGGGTCCAATAGGAAAGTGGCAGGACGTACTCGTCCAAGCACCTTGTCCACATCATCAGGCCACAGTAACTGAAACTCATCCATCAATTTTGGACCAG
This sequence comes from Varanus komodoensis, assembly GCF_004798865.1. Classification (NCBI taxonomy): domain Eukaryota; kingdom Metazoa; phylum Chordata; class Lepidosauria; order Squamata; family Varanidae; genus Varanus; species Varanus komodoensis. The sequence goes on along the minus strand of NW_025336087.1, from coordinate 13,079,565 downwards.
ACGGCGACATTGGTATCTCCCCAGAAGCCTCTGAGTTGCTAGTGGAGTCCAGCTTGAGATGAATCTGAGCGATTTTCTCCCTAAAATTCTTGGCAAAGTCATCACAGTGGGCCTTCAAGGGTGGTACCAGATCTTTCTTAGGGCCAGGATGAACCAGCCCTTGTACCACCCGAAAATGCTCCGCCGGACGGCATTGTGAGGAGGCAATGGAAGTGGAAAAGAATTTCTTCTTCGCCGCCCTCACCGCCACAGCATAGGCCTGATAATGGGCTCTTAAGTGTGTTCGGTCAGATTCATCCTGTGATTTCCTCCACCTACGCTCTAGACATCTCCCAACCTGCTTCATCGCCCTCAGTTCAGGTGTATACCAAGGGGAAGAGAGGGCTCTGCCCGGCGGAAGAGGACACTTAGGAGCGATCATGTCAATAGCCCTGGTCATTTCCCCATTCCATAGCTCAACCAGATCCTCAACAGGAGCACCAGTCTTGTCAGCCAGAAACTCCCCCAGAGCCTTCAGGAATCCATCCGGATCCATCTGGCTCCAGGGGCAGACCCACACAATCGGGTCCGCACCCTTACAGAGGGAGAGGCCACTCTCGAGCACAAACCTCACGAGGAAGTGATCTGACCATGACAGGGGTGTCAGAAACAAATTCCTCACCCTCAGACCACGCTCTTCCTGCCCCGTCGAGAAAACCAGGTCCAGAGTGTGTCCACGTTCATGGGTCGGGCCTGTGACATGGAGGCCATGAAGTCCTGAGGTGCCCCAGTCAGACCAGTCTCGGTGTGGAGATTGAAGTCCCCCAGGACCAACATCCTGGGGGTCCTCAACACCAGGTCTGAGACGATCTCCGTCAGCTCAGGCAGGGAGTCTGTTGGGCAGAAGGGTGCATGGTACACCAACAGAATCCCCAATCTGTCTCAGTTGCCCAACACCAAGTAGAGACACTCTAGCCCCTGCTTCGAAGGGACTGGAAGTCCCGTGAGGGAGATGGAGGCTCAGTAAACCAAAGCAACCGCCCCTCCCCTCCCCTCCAGGCGTGGACAGTGCTGAACTAGATACCTGGGTGGGCACAATTGAGAGAGGGTGACATTCCCCCCTCCCACCCAGGTCTCTGTTATGCAAGCCAGGTCGGCCCCCTCATCCACAATCAGGTCATGGATAAGAGACGATTTGTTGTGGACCGACCTGGCATTAAGCAGCAGCACCATCAGGCCCGGGGGGCAGTTGACAAGACTACCAGAACTCCTCTGGCTGGGGGTAAAACCAGAAGGAGGGACAGGTGTCAACCATCTTTCCCTCCTTCTATGTGGACACGTTAAACCCCCACCACTGTAACATCCATTGCCCACAACCACCCCAATGGTGGCGCCCACATGCTCCCCAGGTAACCCAACCACCGACATGGCCAAGAACAACTCCATAAAAACAAATTAAAATACAATAAAAACATTAAAACAGTATAAAACTCTCCGTCTACCCCCGATATAAAATTCCACCCACTGACAGAGTCCCTCGCCAGCCCAGCCCCCGCACGGCCACAAACGGCGGCAACCACCCTTTGACTGTCGCCCTTCGGCCGCCAGTCCCAGGCCGCAACTGGTGATTTAAGCCGGCGCCCGCCCCTGTACCCCGCCCCAATCCGGCGTTGCTCTCACTAGGCACTTGCTTCAATTTTTTTATTTTTCTCCTTGGGCTTTGGAGCAAATAGCATCTTGGTTTACAATGGATTTTGATCAGAAAAATCAAAGCTTCCACAATCAAATACACACACCCACTCCTCTGATTTAATTCTGTTTGTCCATGCACTTTAACAATAAATACAAACCACCCCCATTATACAATTATGTAGCAACATCAACAAGTAAACTCACTAGTTATGACTCAGAGAGCAATCTTATGGTCCCTGGACAGGCCTTCAGGCTTAGAGCATCCATCCAGAAGAAGAGTCAGCGTTCTGATCCCAGCCTTGTCCTCTTACTGCTGGTGCAGGAAGCACCATGCCAGCTGCTTCTCCAAGGTTAGAAAATCAGTCTCAGTGAGAGGGAAAAGGGAGTGTTTTAGGAAGCTGAAAAGCAAAAGCTGTCTAGCAAAAAAATAAAGGAGATTGAAGGACAAGGCAGCAAAGATAGCTTCTGCTACTCTTCCTGTCTTGGGCATTTGAGAGAAAAAGGTCCTACATGCTGGTGGGACATGCTAAAAATTGTAGAACTTTTTTCCAGGATAAACACGCATAAGATTGTACCCTAACAAAACTACCAAGATCCTAACTCAATATCATCTCCTACTCAATCTGTAGTCTAAAACTATTAATTAAGTAAACTCTGACCAGCACCAATTACTCAGGAACTACACCTGAATAATAGGTAATAAATGTATAGGTCTTCCTAGGGCTTTTAAGCATAATTACTCAAAAATGTGAGTGGACATGATAGAGGTACATAGAAGTATGCATGCTGTGGAAAAACTAGGTAGAGAGAAAAGACTCGCTCATAAGAACAGAACCGAGAGTAATCCAATGGAGTTGAATGGTGGGAAATTCTGGACAAAGAAAAGTAAGCACAATTCATGGTTAAGTTATGACATTTGCCTCCACAAGAAGTACTTTTGGTCACCAACTTGGATGGCTTTAAATAAGGAGGAGAGAAATTGAGAATAAGGCTATCAATGGCTCAGAATCATTATGTCCTATCTACTGTTCCAGTACTGGAGACACAATGCACCTCCAGAGCTGTTACTGGAAAACATGAGCAGGACAGTGCTATAGTGCCTCTGTCCTTCGTTGACCCCCCCCCCCACCCCTTGTGAAACAAAGAGCTGGATCAGATAAACTTTTGGCCTGTTCCAGCTGCACTTTTTCTTTGTTCAAATTCTCACCCGTATTCCACTGCTGTAATTCATCTGTGTTTCACACAAAAGCGATTCTGTTACAATACACTATTCTACTTGCAGTAGTATTAGAAGGGCATTAAGTAAATTGCCTGGAACAGACAATAGTGCTAGGAAAAGTCAAAGGCCGAATAAGAAAAGGAAAACCAAATTTGAGATGAATTGATTATAAAAAGGAGGCACAACCTTGAACTTGTAAGAGCTGAGCAGGGCTGTCAAGGACAGGAGATCTCGGAGGGCATTCACTCACATGTCTGTGGTAAGTTGGAGATGACCTGATGGCATGTGACAACAAGTAGGATGTTCCTTTTGGAAGAAAAATAGTAGACTTTCTGTTACCAAAAAGAAAAGGCCTTCCTGACTATCACATTCCAGCCTTCATCAGCCTCTCTCCTGCAGCTGCAGTTGCAAAGCAAGCTCATGGTGGTTGACCATGTGGCAAATATATAATCTATAGCAGGTCTATGGAACTGCAGAATGACATCCATGTAAAGCGTTTATTGTGCCAGAGATTTTTGTTACTTGTTGCATTAAAAAATCTTATGGCATACTATAGTATAGTTAATAGATCATGCAGTGCTTCATTTCTGGGCACTTGGACCCCAAACTATATATGAAATGCTGAAATATCCTTTGGGAATGCAGTCTAGGAACAGTGCACAATTTTCAAACTAAGGCAGAAAAATTGTCCATTTGTTCTCTGTTTTACCCATTGAACTTAGTTCCTTCTGCATTAAGGACAGCATCCAGCAGTGCCAATCCAGAAGCACAAAGCTGAGCTTCAGTAAATCTTTCTGTTCCACAAACAGTTGCTCAGTATAAGCAGCTGTACAGCAGGTTTCACAAGGGTTATGTGCAATTACTTCACAATGGGTAACCCACACCTGTACAAATGTAACTTTAGCCTTTGTGCATAGTTTGGAACCCAATTTCTGCAAAGGACATCATTTGTGCTAACAGAATGATACAGTTGGATAGTGCCTTGAGAAATTTATTTTAAAGTAAATTCATAGAAATTCATGTACATTTCTGAGTCTTTCTTCTAATATATGCACTTTTATACCTAAATTTGCTTAATATTTCTTGCAACTAATCTTCTAATAAAATGCATTTAAAACTTCACTATATATGCACATTTATCTCCACATTTCCCTAATACACATGTTTTGGATTGGAGAATCCCATTGCAAAATTCAGAGCAATACACATTTTGAAAGATGGCTTAGTTTTGGATCATTATTTGTTCAAAAGTTCAAAATTAGTCAGGTTTATATGAGAATGTGAGCTGAATCAATTTCTCCTTATTTCATCCTTATTTCAAACCAGTTACGAAAAAGGTGTGGTGTGCTTGAGCAAGCTTCTGGCACAATTAATGGAATGTAGATGAACAGAGGAGATGTTCCCATCACTCTGACATAAACAGTGTCCCAGACTATGTCTACCAAGCATCAGCAGCCTTTGCACATCCATCAACCATGCCACAAATGCAAAGCTATGAATGCAGCTCTGGGAGATGCACCGTACGCCCTTGGGTACAAAATATGGTACTCTCTCAACCAAATTAATTCAGACTCTGAATGGGAAACAACTGCAGATGGACTGTTAAAAAAACAATCGTGTGGATGAGCCCGTGGTTACACTGACTGAAAAAAAGCAAAAGTCGTAGTACCTGTCTCTGTAAATAATTAGTAGATGTCTATTGCTGCTTAGAAAAGGAAAAGGAAAAATCATGTTTTCCCAAAGAGCTCTTGCCTAACTGCCAAGCAAAAATAAAAACTGCTCTCCCCTTCTGCTGACATATTACAAACTTCAGCAACCTGCTGACTTACAAAGAACTCGACTTTTCTTCTTCATAATATAAGTAATATATAAGTGTTCATATCGGGAGGAACAGTTTTAGATAATGTGGTGAGATGAATCTGACAAATGGGCCATTGTGTATCTTTTTGTTGTTCTTTTCAACTCCCTTTGGTACTTCTATAACTACATACATGAAGAAAGAGAAGGGAAAAAGAATCCTTCCTCAGGGCTCACTCAGTCCTAAATTAGATCTTACAGAAGGAGCAACGTGAGTGGTCATACAAAACAGCACTTCTTTTTTGGATTAAATGCAACTGGTGGAGGGGCAAATCTGACCAGGGAAATAATGAGAAGTTAGGCATCTTTTTTTTCCAAGTGGAAAAATACGAGTGGGCATTTTCTGTTCTATGCCAGGTGGAAAGGAAACCAGCTACTTGAAGAAAAGGATTTAAATCAGGAAGATGACGTGGGGAGGAGAGTTAGGTGTCTCCATTTATGCTACTTGGAGGAAGGAAGCTACAAAGCAGATGATGGAGCCTCATCTCCCTTCAACCCACTCACCATTTCTCTGTTCAGACTCACATTTCTCCTTGATTCCAGTTCCAGTTAGTAGGAATCTAGCCTGCCTCTTCCAAACCACAGGGTTCATGACTGTGAGCTTGCTAGTCAGAATTCCTTATCCTTATGAGTGCCACCTCTTTCTTCCCTCCACATTTGTTTATACTCTCTCATCCACCTAAGACTGAGGTGGAGACAAGTCTTGGGAAATAAAAGCAAATAGGACAACCGGGATCTCTTACCTGTGGGAGAGAGACACTGACAGTCAGCTCTGGGTTTGCTTTGTGTTAATGTAGCTTGCACTGCATAGATGACCCCAAAGTTCCCCCTCTCACACATGACTGAAAGTTGCTGTTCCAATATCAGTGACCTGAATATATGTGAGCAAAACTCTCAGGGAGAATTAGATTCAAAGTGGCCTGAAGCATCCCAAGAAACTGAAAGAAAATGGCATTTAGGGCTTCATGGCCGACTAGAGCCTGTTAAAAGGTCAGAAAGAAAAAGGTTAGTGACCTGTAGATTTTCCAGAGACTAGGAAGGTATCACAGTCTCAGTTCAGTGTTCTCTTCACAACACAGGGATCATCCAAGAGCTTCCAGAGCAGTGACCCCAAAACAGGATGTGCTCTGCATTTTATTGGATTTTTACTTAAAAATGAGTTTCCTTAATGATGGCACTTGCCCTGCAGGGATTTAGTAAACAGCCTCCATTTAAGTTGGTTTGTGAATCCACTTCTTGAGGGAAAAATGTTTTCTCCAATAAAGGAGTGAAATGGAGCAGGTGAGGTTAAGCAACCTCATATTAAAATGTGGAATTAGTAAATACCTCCAAAATGAGTATTGTGTTTCTAAGACAGATTCACATAGGAAGTCCATTTCTTTCCATGGGATTTGCTTATAAGTCAGTTTACATGTGAACCCTACATTTGAAACAGAGGTCTTTTAATTTGGGCTATCACATTCTCTCACATTGATTTTGGACAGCCAGACATCTAATGGTAAGTCTTCCTAGGCAGGCATCAGCAGATGTTTAGGGAGAGATGAATTTTGTTTTTGTTTGAAGCAAAAGCATGTTTGCCATCTCATATACATAATGCTATTCATTGGGCACAATTTAGGGTGTCCATGTGTCTTGCTTGACATAATGCAGTCCTTGCTTCTTCATTTTCATCTGTTTTTAAAACAATGTATTGCCCATTTTAGGGACGCAGGTGGCGCAGTGGTTTAAACTGCTGTGCTGCTGGGCTGCTTGATCAAAAGGTCGACGGTTCAAGTCTGAACAACGGGTGAGTTCCCGTCGCTCCATCCCAGCTCCTGCCAACCTTGCAGTTCGAAAGCATGCAAATGCAAGTAGATAAAAAGGTACCACTTCAGTGGGCAGGTAACAGCGTTGCATGCACTTCGGTGTTTAGTCATGCCGGCCATATGACCACGGAGACTGCCTGCAGACAAATGCTGGCTCCCTCGGCTAGGAAACGGAGATGAGCACCGCCCCCAGGAGACAGGCATGACTGGACTTAATGTCAAGGGGAAACCTTTACCTTTACTTATTGCCCATTTTGCTTTATGGAATAACCCCAAAGTGGGTTGCAAAACCAAAGAACAGCAACAATAAAATCATATAGCATCAACTGGTAAAGCAAGTAAAATGAGGAAAAGTGAAATATAAGTATGCATGTTCACAAGATGGCGACAATACAGATTCATTCAGAAGTTTTGGTGCACAAAGAGGCATCCTCCATTCGAGGGGCTGCTCAGTCCAAGCTTTAAAGACAAAAGAGCCAAAGAAGGGAGAGCCCAGAGACCTTAAAGTCGCTCATCCAAAGTTAGCATCTGCAGAGCAGATTCAGCAAACACGTGAGTCACCTGACCACAGACTTCCTCAGTATAGGGAGTACTTATATTTACATTTAAGTCATTATTTCTATACAGAGAGATATCATATCCAGATTATGTACAAGCTATGTTCTCCTTATCTTTTTTGGGGGGTGATGCACCCTAAGCACAGGCTCCTAACTATGTTCTCTATCTGCTGGTCCTGAGGCCCAAACCATATTCCATGCAAGTGATCCAAGAGTTATTTATTATTGTAAAACAATGGGGTGGGGAGAGAGCGAATAGTGATATATTTTACTGAAGCAACAGTGATGGAGGAAGTAGTGTGCCAATCCTCCCTTCCCCACCCATTCTATTTCCTTGAGCCAAACCTCTCCTCTCCCCCATTGTGCTATTAGCCATTCAGGAAGAAGGTACAGATGCAGAATGCAATCTGACATTTGTCCATTCACAAGTAGTCCTATCACCTTCAATGGAGGAAATAATTCCATAGACGCAAATGTCCATTCCCCTGTTCTCTGCAGAGCCCATGTGGGAGCACCCTCTGCAGAACTGCTGCCACTCTAGATTTCAGTGGGTCAAAACAGAAACAATTTTGCTGTTAGACAAGGTATTTTTTACATGAAGCTGTTAATCCATGGGTCCTCAAACTACGGCCTGCGTGACGGATCCAGCCTGCCATGGCTACCCATCTGGCCCATGCCACCGTTCGCCACCTGCGTGCGCACTTGCTGCGCAGGCGGGAGGTGGTGGCTCGCTTGCTTGCTCGCTCAGAGATGGTTTTGAACTCGCTGGGAGATCTCTGAGCGAGCGAGCGAGCCATCGGCACGTGTGCCCGATGCCGCCTCGCGCGCATCCAACGGCACCTCACCAGCCCACACCTCCAGGCACCCCCACCTCATTGGCCCGCGACAGTCACCGCAGCCTTTCAACTGGCCCCCTATTCAAAAAGTTTGAGGACCCCTGTTTTAATCCTTTGCATCTACTTTCAATTTCACCACAGAACTGAGATAGGAGCACAATACAAGAAGTGTTTCCTTTCCTGCTTCTCCATTATATAACCTCTAGGTTGCACTGTGGGGTAGTGGAATAGCACAAATACACCAATGAAAAAAAGTATTTCATTTCCTTTTCAAAAACAATAACACATTTTCCATGCTCTAAAAGCAGTTGTTAATCTTTAAAAACAGAAATAAAACTGGAAGGTCATAAATAAACAGCCATGCAGCCGTCCTGCGATCTTGTATAATAGGACAGCATACAAAAGCTTTTAACAAACAAATAAATAAATAACTGCATCAGGAATGGCATGCACCCAATAAATGCCTTTTTTCATAAAAGCTCAAGGCTGTAGGGGAGATTAAAAAAGCTTGAAGTCTGCAAGTGATCCACAGAGAATGTGTTGTCCACTCCTGCGAGAAGTGGCTATTATTCCTCTTCCCAGTGAGCTTCAGGAAGGCAACCTAGATTGGGAAAAGGGTGGGGGAAGAAGGAAATTAACCCTCTTCTCCCAACACCAGAATGACTGGTGCTCCCGGGGTCAATGAGGCAGTGTTTCCATTTCAGGTTTTACAGTTCAGGACAAGGTTCAGCACCACGGATAATTCCTTAAAAGTTCAGACGAAATCCTGGAGTGTTTACACTACCACACTGACATTGGAGCCACCTGCCTGCACTGCCCAGCTTTGTTACTTTGGTCAATGCTAGATTCCCCTGTGCCTGCATAAAAGCTCTTAAAAATATCGGGCAATTCAACCACTGATTCACTGCATTGTATTCAGTTTGGCAATCAGTACTGGAGGCAACACAGCAACCTTCAGCTTTGTAAAGCATTTTTAATCTACAGCCTTCTGCAGTCTCTATCTTTGGGACTTTGAATTATGATTCTCTTTATCTGCTAACATGCTTTTTCCTGTCAAGACAATGAGAAAGTACCATCAGGAAAACCATCTGTCCTTAAGTCCTAAATACATTGCAGTAGGTGGAGTGTTTGCTTTAGGAAAGCTGCCTATACTAAAGTTTGAGGCTACAAAAACAGCACTGAATTTCACTTCAGATATGAATATTCTCTTTAAACAGCAACATGCACCTGTTGCTTCAGGGAATTGGGGCAAAACTGCTGGGATGGATGGATGGCTTTCAGAAAGGGCTATTCAAGATAGCTGATTACTGCCCCACTGTTCTTAGAAATGTCCAAAGAATGATTGTCTTGACATGTGACTCACTGGGATGCCTTCCCTTCTGGAATAGAGGTAGGGAGAAGGTAAATCTGGATCTTCTGAACAATCTCTGGTTGATTTGCAGGAAATCACCACAGATTTCTGACTCCTCCCAACTGCTGAAACGAAGAAACCTTGGGATAATTCATTGGGCCCAGATGCCATCCAACCTAGAGTTCTTAAAGAGCTCACATATGAAAGCACTGTCCTTGTTACAAAAATACGCGATATTTTATTTATTTATTTATTTATTTATTTATTAAAACATTTTTATGCCGCCCCATTCGCCGAAGCCTCGGGGCGGCTTACAACAATAATAACAATACGTCCATCATACCAGCTACTGTACCAGATGACTGAAGAATTACCGATGTAACACTAATTCTTAAAAAGGGATATGGGGGAATTCAGGGAATTATAAACCAGTTAGCCAGATAAATTGATTGAAACCATTACTAAAGATAGAATCAGTAAGCACAGAAAGGGACAAGAACTGCTGAAAAACAATCAACATGGCTTCTGCAAAGTCTTGTTGCACTAACCTATTCTAGTTTGAGCTAGTCAGTAAAGATGTGGACAGCGATGATCTGATATATTTTGCTTACTTTTACTTCCAAAAGGCTCTTGACAAAGACCTTCACCAAAGGCTCCTGAGCAAATTTAACAGTCATGGAATAAAAGGGAGTGGGTCCTCTTATGGATCAATAACTGGTTAATGAATAAAAAGCAGATACTAGGAATAAATGGCAATTTCTTCCACTGGAGGTGTGTAATCAGTTGAGTGCCACAGGGTTCTGTATTAGGAACAATGCTTTTCAACCTATGTATAAATGATCTGGGTTAGGTGTAAGCAATGAAGTGGCCAAGTTTGCTGATGACACCAAACTATTTAGGGTGGTTAAAGCCGAAAAGGACTGAGAGGAACTCCAAAGGGGTTTCTGCAAGAACTGAGAATAAGCATCAAAATGGCAAATTCAGTTCAACATAAACAAGTGTAATGGCAAATGGAAAAATGGCAAAAAAATAATTAAAAATATCCCCACTATAGGCTGATGGGAACTGAGCTAACTCAGAAATGGATCTTGGGACTGTAACAGACAGGACAATGAAAATGTTGATCTAGCACACAGCTGCTGTGCAAAAGACAAACTCCATGTTATGTATGCTTAGGAAAGGAACTGAAAATAGAACCACTGAGATTATACTCCCCTCATACTAATCTTTGGCATAACCACACTTAACATACAGTGTACAGTTCTAATGGTCACACCTGAAATAGGACGTTATTGAGTTGAAAAAAGTGCAGAGAAGGGCAACAAAAATGGTAAAAGGGTTGGAGCAACTTCCCTATGAGAAATGATTAAACAACAGCTGGAATTGTTTTGCTTAGGAAAAGGGCATGTAATAGACATGATGGGAGCGTTCAGAATTAGGTATGGTGTGGACAAAGTAAGGAGGGAGGCATTTTTCTTACTCTGCCATACTGCTAGAACCTGGGATCATCCCATGAAGCTGACAGATAATAGGAAGTACTTCTTCACATAGTGCATGGCTGAACTTTGGAATGTCCTGCCACAAGAAGTGGTGATGGTCACCCATTTGGAGGCCTTAAAAGAGGACTGGACAAATTCATAGGAGAGAAGGCTATCAATGCCTAGTAGTCTTGCTGCAGATGTTCTACCTACTTCTATTATCAGACTTGGGCAGTGGGAAACTCTTGTACCCAGTCTGCTCGAGCATCTGGCTTGCCACTGTGTGAATAAAGTGCTGGACCGAATGGGCCATTGGTCTCATCCAGCATGGCTTTTCTTATGTTCTTAACCGTGTGGAATGACTGTGAGAGCTATTCATTTTGCTTTCAAAACAAATTATTGGATTCAGGATTCTTTAATCCTAAATGGATGCCTTTTGAAACAGGTCCTGTTTTCTGAATCTTTGGGTTATAGGAGGAAAACCCCCCAAGTAAAAACAAATTTGTTCCTACAAGCCTGACATCAGCTTATCCCTTTCTAGAAGCAATGTTCTCAAAGTAGCTTTAGTCCACTTTTCCATGTAAGAAAGATACAGTTTACTTCCAAAAATATAATTCTTACAAAAACAATAAATATATGTGTATGTATGTACAGTATATCACAGAAGTGAGTACACCCCTCACATTTTGTAAATATTTCATTATATCTTTTCATGTGACAACCCTGAAGAAATGACACTTTGCTACAATGTAAAGTAGTGAGTATACAGCTTGTATAACAGTGTAAATTTGCTGTCTCCTCAAAATAACTCAACACACAGCCATTAATGTCTAAACAGCTGGCAACAAAAGTGAGTACACCCCTAAGTGAAACTGTCCAAATTGGGCCCAAAGTGTCAATATTTTGTGTGGCCACCATTATTTTCCAGCACTGCCTTAACCCTCTTGGGCATGGAGTTCACCAGAGCTTCACAGGTTGCCACTGGAGTCCTCTTCCACTCCTCCATGACGACATCACAGAGCTGGTGGATGTTAGAGACCTTGCGCTCCTCCACCTTCCATTTCAGGATGCTCCACAGATGCTCGATAGGGTTTAGGTCTGGAGACATGCTTGGCCAGTTCATCACTTTTACCCTCAGCTTCTTTAGCAAGGCATTGGTCGTCTTGGATGTGTGTTTGGGGTCGTTATCATGTTGGAATACTGCCCTGCGGCCCAGTCTCCAAAGGGAGGGGATCATGCTCTTCTTCAGTATGTCACAGTACATGTTGGCATTCGTGGTTCCCTCAATGAACTGTAGCTCCCCAGTGCCGGCAGCACTCATGCAGCCCCAGACCATGACACTCCCACCACCATGCTTGACTGTAGGCAAGACACACTTGTCTTTGCATTCCTCACCTGGTTGTCGCCACACACGCTTGACACCATCTGAACCAAATAAGTTTGTCTTGGTCTCATCTGACCACAGGACATGGTTCCACTAATCCACGTCCTTAGTCTGCTTGTCTTCAGCAAACTGTTTGCGGGCTTTCTTGTGCATCATCTTTAGAAGAGGCTTCCTTCTGGGACGACAGCCCTGCAGACCAATTTGATGCAGTGTGTGGCATATGGTCTGAGCACTGACAGGCTGACCCATCACCCCTTCAACCTCTGCAGCAGTGCTGGCAGCACTCATACGTCTATTTCCCAAAGCCAGCCTCTGGATATGACGCTGAGCACATGCACTCAACTTCTTTGGTTGACCATGGCGAGGCCTGTTCTGAGTGGAACCTCTCCTGTTAAACCGCTGTATGGTCTTGGCCACTGTGCTGCAGCTCAGTTTCAGGGTCTTGGCAATCTTCTTATAGCCTAGGCCATCTTTATGTAGAGCAACAATTCTTTTTTTCAGATCCTCAGAGAGTTCTTTGCCATGAGGTGCCATGTTGAACTTCCAGTGACCAGTATGAGAGAGTGAGAGCAATTACACCAAATTTAACACACCTGCTCCCCATTCACACCTGAGACCTTGTAACATTAATGAGTCACATGACACCGGGGAGGGAAAAAGGCTAATAATGCCCAATTTGGACAGTTTCACTTAGGGGTGTACTCACTTTTGTTGCCAGCGGTTTAGACATTAATGGCTGTGTGTTGAGTTATTTTGAGGGGACAGCAAATTTACACTGTTATACAAGCTATATACTCACTACTTTACATTGTAGCAAAGTGTCATTTCTTCAGGGTTGTCACATGAAAAGATATAATAAAATATTTACAAAATGTGAGGGGTTTTGTACAGTATATACAATATATTGTATGTGTATTTCTTGTTCTTTACTTTAATAGTGCGCTTGCCACATCCACAGATAGGGCATTTTGGGAATCAAATATCCATGCAACCACAGAGATGTTCTTGTTCTCCAAAAGGTTTGTGATACAGAAGAGAACTACTACACAGCTGTACTGATTGCAGGCAGAACTCAAGTATGATGTTAGTTCTCCTGTTCCATATTGTATTTATTTTGGGTAAATTTTTATTGAAAACCAGTGTCAGAAAACATCTTGGTGCCTCAGGCACAGGACAATCTGTGCACAGAAGCTGTGTAGACGGTAGTTGAAAATTCAAGGCACCGAGCAGAGTGCCCCAGAGGGCAGCAGGCTCACTCAGGCTCCGTCCACGGCTCAGCCCAGCATCCAAGACAGCCACTTTGCTCTGCCTAATGTTGGGTCAGGCCGTGGCGAAAGGGCTACCACCCTGCAAGCATTTTAGGCACACCTCCTGAGTTGCACAGAAGCAGTCCAGTGTAATATTTTTTGCAGAAAACCACACGGCATCAAAATCGGCTTTGGAAATCCCCTTCAAGTAGAAGAGCAATTCTCCATGTTGCATATGGGGCCACCTTTAGAGATGCACAAATCCAAAGCTCCATGGTTCCATAATGTTAACTTGTCATGCTTTTTTCTGGGTTGTGGTCATTTGGTTCTCCTCGTATCCCTTGAAGCCTCATTATCTGACACCTTCAGAAGACTTTGGTTGAATACAGAGTTGTAAATATATATTCTACTCCAGAAGAGATTGTTTTTGCAGAATGGGCCAGTGTTGATTTCTTGCCAAACCAATTGTGAGAACAAGGCTTCAACACTCTTTGATCAGAGAAGACAAGTGTCTCTTGTTATAACAAAATACGTTTGACAGCATGGAAGAAATACAGGAAGTTAAATGTTGAACTTCCCCATAAAATATAAATGTTTATGAATATTAAAGCCCCTCAAAAATAGAATTCCCTTTTTTTGAAAGATACAGGGTAGGAAATGTTTTTAAAATGTTAGCAACCATCATGTAGCTCTTTGTGCAGCTTGAAGCCAAGTGCGCACCCTTGAGATGCTGAAGCATGGCACATTTGTGCATGATGTGGTCCAGCACTAAGTACAAAGGGTATGCTTGATAGTCATACTATTGAAGGCTATATTTTAATGTAATTCCCTTGTTCCTGACTTATACTACACTAAATCCTTTGAGTAGTGCATTTACATTTTAGTAAGTAATCCATGACATTCTTTTGCTAAGAAAAATGAGGACAACTTTTTAAAAATCTTAAGATAGGAGGGTTGGAGCTAGGGTGCAATCCTATGCATGTTGAGAAAGTATAAAGCTAGGGCAAAAATAGCTGTTGGGGCATGCCAAGAGTCATAGGATTTCAGTCCATTCTACACATGCACAGGATTGTTTCATTAGTTCTGCTTAGAATAAACCCATGTAAATCAATGGGATTTAAGTTAGTCCTTACTAACTCCAGGACTTGGTTTGCACAATCACAGTGTGGTTAATAAGTCACAGTGGTAGTCGCGTACAGGCTAGATTTAAATAATTACCCTAACAGCACAGTCTGTTGTGACACCAAACCTAGTGAGGGCAGGTGGGTGAGCAGCTGTGGTGGTTAAAAGCGCACCCAGAACCGATGGCCTGTCCTAAGATTGCTGGGTAGTTTGTTAACCACCAGAGCCACCCAAATGCCACCTGGGATGGGTACTTTGTATTAATTTTGGGTCTCCCAATCAGCAGGTGCTGGAAGAGAAAATATATCACTATACTTTCTCTTCAGCAGCATGTTAACCCACCCCGTGTCTGATTTGAACCATTTCCTTTGCAAATTCAAACCTTGGATAAATGACATCGGAAACTCCTGATTTCATGCTTGGAGTGAAATTTTGCTTAGGGCTAAAGGCGTATTATGCAGAGGAAAGACAATAGCCCAGGCAGCCTTCCTGGGAAGGAAGATAAGCTGAAAAGATCTTAAACAGAAACAAGAGTTATTTTAAGATAGGAGTATCTTAAACAAAAGCTTTATACCTAGGGAATTTGTAACATTGGCCTCCCCATTTTCTGTTACTTTTATCTTTGCTGATCACAGGCACTGGAGTAAATGTTTCCTTCCTTTATGGATCAGTCTTCACTGACAGGGATTTCAACAATGCTCCACTCAAAGAAAGAGAAGCCTTTGCACACATTACAGAGTAGGATTGTGCAGACATGGTGAGCCTCAGCACTGAACCTGAGGGACCTTTCAGAAATTATACTAAATGCATGTGGGACACTGGACCAGAGATGTAATTCCACTTTCTTTTCTATGCTAGGGTTGCCATGTGTCCTACTTCACAGAGGACACTCTTCCGTTTGAAGGACTGCCAGAGGGAAGACTTCTATTTGAAAACATTCTCCATTCGAACAGTTTGGTTTTACATTTAGACAGTCTTCTTCTCTGTTCCTATATATGGTATTGTATTTCGTGTGTGTATGCAAATTTATGGAATCCATGTCCTCTTTTTTGCTGATGCAAGTCCTCTTTTTTAGCAATGCATAGGTGGTCATGCCAACATGCCTATGTTCTGAACCAAAGCTTCTAGCAGCTGTGGCTTCCTGCCTTCCAAATGACTCAACCATCACATCAAAAGGTTTTTCAGAAGCTGATACAAATAAGGAATGTTGAAGATAGGCAAGCTGGTTCAACATGTAACTAAATATCCAAGCCAGTGCCATGAAATAATTTCATCTTTAGGACAAAGCAAAAATCACAAATCAGTGAAAGGCTTCTGAATTTCCCAGCGGACTCTGAGGTCTATCAGTAAGCTTATGGTGTGTACAAATGCATCCAGGACCACTGTTCTTATGAGGCAGGATGAATCCCTTGCCTCAGGCAGCAGAATGGGAGGTGCAGTGAAGAAAGGACTCCTCTGAGCCAGTTATACAGGCCTCAGTGGCTCTCTGAAAAGCCATGCCAACCCCTCTTCCAGCTTTCCAGAGAACTCAGCCATTCGCCACTGAGTCCAAGATCCATAGAGTGTGCACAGGCAAAGCCATGGCCACCTCTCTCACAATGTCTAACTCTAAGAAAGGACCCTGCATGGCCAAGCATTTGGGCCTGGCTCAAATGAAGAGCCTCCCTGACTGCTTTTCTGCCTGGCAGGCTAGCTTGCCAGAGAGCTCAGTCAGTTGCCACTCACCATGAACAAATCTAAACAGCAGGTGGTGGGTGGTAGCAACTGGCAGGGAGGGGGTGGAAGGGAAGCAGAGGTCCTATTGTCCTTTTATATGTGCCGCTAGTATTATCATCATTATACAGCACAGTCCATTTTACATAATTGAAAACATGTTGCAGGAAGGGAGTGTGCGAATGGTCTCATGACATCACCAACTCTAGCCAACCAGAGCTGAGCACTGCCAGATTCTGCAGCTGACACATGGAACTGATTTCCTCTGAGCTCAGTCTGGGGAAGAAGATGGTACACTTGCACAGAGTGCACTTCCACACTCACATTGTGCTCATCTGCAACGTAAACACGTTCAAAGGAGAATGCCGCTGCTGTGAGGGAACAGTGGAAACTCAGTCTGCAGTAGGGTACAGCCTCAATCTGGTGATCCGGAGGAGCTTTCCCGCCTAATCAGACTATATGACTTCAAAAAATCACAGGTTGCACTAAGGCATATTGGGAGGAAAGAAACTTCTAATGCAGTCTTTGGGAGTGCTACTCTATAGAAGGAAAGCTCCAAAATCAAAGCCCTCCATCCAAGGTGGTGGTGGAGATGGTGGAGAGACTTCACAGTACCTTTCCATTTTTAATTAAGGTCCAATTTTTGCTTCCTGTTCTAGCGTATCAGTGGACAGACCTCTGAACCTCTCCAGCTGATTCGTTTTTCAGGGGGAGAGATGGGAAAGAATAGGGTCTCTTCTCCACCCCCTGCCTTCCCACCCCTTTTTCTCTTCTCTGAACTCTTCCAAGGTCACTATTGCAATATTGGAAGGGAAGCCATCACTGAGATTTCCCGTGAGCATGGAGTGGAGGTATGAGATCCCTCTCAAAATTTCTTCCTCCTCAGATGATAGCTGTGTCTGCAATCTCCCATGGCTCCAAGAACACCCTCCCAGAACCATAGAATTGCTTGGTTGCTTAGAACTGCTTGCACTAATGTGCAAGAAGTGTGACTGATACAAAGGAAAAGAATAAAGTCTTGTGATAATTTATTTACCAACACATTTATTATGGCATAGGCATTCATAGATTATAGTCCATGTCATCAGATGTGTTGAAGTGATACAGATGCCCTTTTGACACGAGGGCATCAAAACATCCTGCAGTTTGCAAAGGAAAGAATGAGGATGGAGACTCAATAATTTTGCTCACATTATTTTCATCTTTTTAAAAAAGAGCATTCTATGCCACACCAGTTTGCAATACAACAATTTAATATTTTTAAGGGTCTAAACACACATATCTAGAAGTGAGGCTGAACTCAGTGGCATTTACATCTATGTAGGCATGTTTTGGACAGCACTCTTAATATATTAAGATCTTTATTTTAGAATATTACATAATACAAGCGCTTAATTTCCTGCTTCACTTTCCAATTTTAGGAGAAAGCATATTGTAAGGTCATTATAACAACCAGATGATGGTAATTCCAAGACTTGTGATAAAAGAAATTAGATGGAAAGCACAGGGAATTTACATGACAACTCTATGTTTGGTTAGTCCTTTCCTATTTTAACTAACATCCATTGTTTAATTTTTAAATAATGGAAAGATCTAAAAGCGAATCCCCCACCGATTCCACCAAAAGCAATGTTTCACCTCAGACTGCTTGCTCATATAAAAGAAGACACTTCACAGCACCTTTCCACTTTTAATTAAGGTCCAATTTAAAGAGGGTATTTAACTAGCATTCACCATCGAACTCTAATCTGGTTCCAGTAATTAAAAGGATTTTCTTAATCTAGTTCTCAGTATTAGGAGCCTCGTTTCAGTTAGTTAATTAAAGACTGTTTCTTAAGCCTTTCAGTCAAAGAAAAACAAAGCAAAAGAGATTAAAAAGTGTCACGGAAAAATGTATTGCATAAACATGGCTGAAATTATCGGTTGGCCTCTTTAATTAAAAGCAATGGGTCTAATTTATTACAAATGGTACACACATTCATGCTTTAAAATGCTTTTGTTCCAATTTAGTATACTTAAGAAAGAAACTGCATAATCCCCAGCTGTTGCACAGATCTAACATTTGTATAAATGCACTGGATGTCACAACTTGAAAGCGTGCAAAGCTGGTGTACGGATTTTCTTGTTTTCATGTGTTTTGATGTGGTGGTGTTGTGTACGTGCATTGGACATTGAAGAAATTAGCGTTCATTCCCCCTAAAATGATTACAGAGTCTGATTTAGAACATTTTGAATTAATACTTTCTGTCGAAATGGCTGTCTGTATAACAGACACAGTCTGAGCAACCGGAAGAGCTCCCTCCAGCAGCAGTCTTGGCTTAAGATGCTGCACCATTGCCAGTCTCCTACTGGACGGACGGACAGCATTAAGACACAGGCCAGCCTTTCCCAACCAGCTGCAGTCCTACATATCTGGAGGGTACCAGGCTGGGGAAGCCTGCCCTAGGCAACAGTCTGTCTTCTTCCCCCATGGTATTCATTTTCTGATGCCAGAAGCCCCAGAGCAGCTGACAGAGACCTTGAGCACAGGGAAACACAAGTGCATTGCCTCTCCATCCTGCCCTCTCCAAAATTCCTTCTTCTCATCCTCCTAGGAGGGACTGATGTTAAGCAGCCATAAAGGTTTAGCCAGGGCCTGCCAGGGCCTTTAAACTAAGGATGAATTATTTGGCTTCAGAGAGGTCAGAAATGGCTGCTGCGGCTGAGTCTAAAATCTCTTCTGGTGGTTTGGAAATGGGATTTTCTGAGACTCACCAAGGGCATTATGTCTGAATTGAAGTGTGGAACAGAGAAATTGGCCTTAAACGATGTTCAACCACTAGGCCATCTAACTGAGAACTGTCTACAGCAGGGACAGCAGCTTGTGGCATTCAGATGCTTCTGGACTGCAAGTCCCATCTTCCTTCACCATTGGCTGCCCACCCTGGTTGACCCTGCCTAGTGTGGCCACTTCAATAGACTTCCAAAAGAGGACAAGGATATATATTAATATGCATGTGCTAATGATATGCTTATTTGATATCCTCCAAATAAGAGATGGTTTGACGCCATAACGGAAGCCAGCAGCTTGAATTTAGAACAGCCAAGCAGGGCTGTTGTGGATCGGACATTTTGGCGGGCCTTCATTCATAGGCTCACCATAACTCAGAGATGACTTGACAGCACATAACAACCACACCAATTGATATGTATGATGCAAAGGTGAACATCATTTTTCTAATTTAAAGAGTAATACAATACCCTCTAGTACAGTACTACAGCAATATTACAGTAATTCCCTGTAGTAGGTGTGCCTGCTCAGCCTGCTGTCCAGGTGCTTACACTGATGGGCAACTTCAACCCTGCTACTCTTCCTTCTGATGGTTTGTATTTCTCTTTAAATTGGCCCTGGGCTGAATGGCCATTCGAGCAGGATGCTTTTGAACAGAAGACTATCTTCTGTACAAGAGGCCACCCCATGGCACTGGCTCCTCCAAGGTTTTTCCCCAACCTTTAAAGTTACCTTATGCACATAACATGTGCTGTACCATTGAACTATGCCTCTTCCCTGTATTTCTGTATGTGCATATTTATTTGTTGGATTTATATCCCGCTTTGTCTTACTCAAAGTGGCTTACATCATTCTCCTGCTGCTCTCAATCTTATCCTCACAGCAACAGCCCTATGAGGTAGGCTGGACTGAGAGTCTGTGACTGGCCCAAAGTCACTCAGTTGGCTCCATGGCTGAGTGGGAGCTAGAATCCAGATCACCTGAGTCCCAGACCCAAGTTATTCACCACTAGCTGCACCAGACTGTCATATAAAGATGGCTTGCCTTTATTTTGCTTTGATCACACAGGCTGCTTCAGAAGATGTGAGAAGACAGGAAGTCACAGCACTACAATTAGCTGCCATGGTCCTGAGGCCATCACATTCCTACATCCATTGTGTAATATTCATTGTGTAACTCACACAGGAGATAAAAGACCACCAAGCACCAGCCCTTCTGCACCATGCTCCTCTTTCCTTCCAAAGACTACAGGTGAGGGTTGGCTCTCTGAAATGTTAAAGAACTTAGTAGACACACTAGACAAATACATGTTCACATGGAAACTAACTAACATTGCTTTTTGGGGGATGGCAGGTTGCTTCATGTTACATTTCAGTTTAAATGCTAAAATCATGCAGATAATAGTTGTCAGTTACACAAGAATTGGCATGACATGTACTTACATCAGTAGCTGTCACCTAATCTAACTGTTGTTATAATTAAATGGCTTTTTGTGCTCCTTAAGAACAACCTGAAGAATTGCATTCTAGCATTCAGTGAATATAACAATTGTTTTCTTTAGGCAGAAATGTTTAGCCTGAATTTCCCAAGAAACGTATTTTGGATCCACATTGCGACTCGTATCATTTCTAAGCCACAGTCACAGTAAGCAATGGATACCAAGATAATATATTTTGTTTGTTAAGATTTTGTGCCACAATGAAACTATTTTGCAGCTGCACAGTGTTGAGCTTCTTGTGTGCATGAAGTGATAACAATGCCAATTCAATCCATTTCAGTTCCAGGTTATAACACAACAAAATGTGGAAAAGTCAAAGGGAGTGAATGTTTCTGCAAGGGACTGTAGAAATATATATTTACAATACAGTCCTATACCTATCTACTCAGAAATAAATTCCATTGAATTCAATGGGATTTATTCCAAGGTAAGTGTACATAGGATTGCAGTCTTTTTTTTAATTACACTTTAAGGGAAAAGCAAGACCAAAAAACCCTCAAAGCAATCCAACAATTCAGTACAAATAAATAAATTACAAGTAACACGTTTCAAAACACAAATACTCAAAATACAATGACACCAACAGCTGAGATCATTTTCCATTAGGCACCTTGGAAACTAATTTAGTAGAAAGTCAGTGAGAACCTATCTGCTTTTAAGGCTGTCCTAGACCTGCCCTTATGCAACCCAAACGATACTATTCCACTTAAGCATGCTTAAATGTGCCTTACAGAGCAACCCTGTGACCTGCAGATAACATCTACTATGCCCTAGGATGCTACAGATCTCTTCCTATGCACTGGTAGGCAGAGCTATGGCTCTGCATCCATTAGATAGCCTCATGTGTCTACTGTAACTTTGAAGCTTATCTAGAGAACTGTCCCAAACACAGGAATTTCCATGCCTTCCCAGAGGCTCTCTGCTCAGAAAAGCTTCTCTCCTCAGTGCCTGGAGACTGCGCATGCAGCCCTTTGCATATGGAAACTGAAAAGGGTCCTCTCTAATCATGCCTTGATTATATTACATTTAGGCAAATTCAATGCTCAATATACAGACCTGCTTTAAGAATGTCCAGAAGCTTCAGACTGTGTAAGGTGTGACAGCTAGTCTGCTAACTACTGCATGGTATTGAGATCATATCATACCAGTATTGAAAAGCCTGCACTGGTTGCCAATGCTTTTCAGGCCCAGTCCAAGGTTTTAACCTTTAAGGTCATAAATAGTTTAGGGCACTGGCAGTCTAAAAGAACTGCCTCCTTCATTATGAACATGTCTGGTGAATAAGATCTGTAGGAGAGGCCATTTTGGGGGCACCATTACCCAAAGCAGCCAATTCGTCAGGCACATGGAAAAGGGTTTTCCTCTGTGTCACTCCCAAGTTGTGGAATGTACTCTCTCCCGAATTACAACTGGTTGACACTCTCTTGGCTTTCAGAAAAGGTGTTAAGACACATCTCTTTGCACTATTTTCAGTGCATTAGTGTTTAAATGTTTTAAAAGGTTTACTTAATGGTCATTTCTCTATATGATGTTATGGTTTTTTATTTTTGGTTCCGTGGATTTTTTTTTTTTTTTTTTTGCCAACAGGGTGGGAAAAGCATACTAATAAAATGATCCCCATATAGGAAGGAATTTATATATGTATTATAGAGCATACAGAATTATGACCATTCATGCAGGTTCCTTTGACATGCGGGCAAGCATATATTTATCCAGTGTTAGAGCCAAACTAAACTAAAATGTCCTCTTTCAGGTATCATATTTATCCAGAATTTGATATATGACAAACCAAGAATAGGCATTATTTAGACAGGCATCCTAACTGTGGAACTCACCTTTATCCTCATACAAAGGCAGGTAAGACATTTCTTAATAAAATGTATCAATAATTATCATAGCTGCCATCATCATGTAATCAAAGATGGCATCCACAGGGTGACTCTCCTGCTCTCTGACTTATGCTTCTCACAGTTGATCCATCCCTATTTCCCATCAATGGCTGATGCTGGCGGGGTTGGAGAATCTTGCTGTATGATTATATATGGTAAGCATTCCTACACTATGGTAAGCATTCCTACACCATTATATATGGTAAGCATTCCTATGTGTTACACAGGGAAGAGTAGTTACTTAAAAGCTTGTTTAAGGTATACATGTTTAAGGTTCCCTATGGAAGGCTTAACATAATACCAGGTCTTAATCTTACAGGAGAACTGTTTCTTTATTTATTTATGGACATAGACATGCTTTTACAGAAGTGATAATGTGGTTTCTGTCTTAGAATATAACTGTGCAGTGAGCAAGGCCAAAACCCCATTTTTGGAAAAGAAAAAAAACCCCCCTGCTAATTCTTGTTGAATCAAGTTGAATTGTTCTTGTTCCTGTTTTCAGAACAATGCTGCATCCTGGCTTCTTCTAAAATGGTATCAGCAGCACAAACCAAACAGAAGCATTACATCATCAGAATGATCTCTCATTGGATGGTCAATGATGCAGCAACTTCTGTTACCTAGCAACTTCCTAGGGTGGTTAACTCCTTTTGCAGGTACTCTGCTCTGCACTGTAAATCACTTTACAAGAATCTTTTTTCAAAATCTTGAGCCCCCAGGAATTCCTAGAGCAACTGGGCCAGATCTTCAGAGCAAAAGGTCTAGGCATTACTTTGCATTCCACATACTTGTGGGGGAGAGACCATCACTTAGAGGTAGGTAGAGCACATGCTTTACTTGCAAAGGGTCAAAGGCCCAATCTTTTCAGTTAAAAGGACTGGATCAAAGGAGATGGGAAATATATTGGCCTGGGCACCCTAGAGGGATTGCCACTCAGAGAAAACCACTCTGTGCTAGATGGGCAAATCTTTTGTCCTAGCATAAGGCAGCTTCCCATATTCCAACTTGCATTGTCTGTTATATTTGCATGTCCTTCAGTAATACCAGACTCTTGAGCAGTGTGGGAAGTCACCAGGTGTCTCCCAGTGTTTTGGACTACAACTCCCATTATCCCTGGGCATGCTGGCAAAAGCTTATAGAATTGTAGCCCAAGAAATCTGTAGGGTACCTAATAGTCTATTCCTGATCTTGATAGTATTAACAGAATGTTGTTGACCTACACACAAGTAATGTTTCAGGCAGAATCTGTAGGAATGACAACGCAGAATATCATTCCTGCCTAACCATGTTGGTAATTATGACCAAACTTACCGTACAGTTTCTTAGGTATCAGCCTAGTGGGGGAAATTTTGCAGGGAGAAACCCTAACTGGTCAGCAATTGAAAAAAGAGTTACTGCTCAGTACTGACTTGACATATATGCTCATTACTAACCAACAGCAAAAGAAGGATCCGTTATCTAGTCTACAGGGAAGTAGATTGGAACAGCATAAGATGATAGGTGCAGAAACAGGATCACCAAGTCAAGTTGCTAGTTAGAAAACACCAGTCCATTACTCAAAAGTTGATTCATACGGGAACAGGATGGTGCTGAGAATTATACTGTACTTAGCTCAACCATCCTATAGCTATACTGAACCTTTTGTCTTTTTTGTAACAGAAAATGATAAGTAGTAAGAACGTGACAAGAGTGACCAGCCCCAAAACTATCTAATCCAGCCCTCTTCAGATGCCAGATGGTTGCACTCATTTCCCCTGGCTTAACCCCATTTTCCCCAACCACCAAAGGTTTAGGGGTTTCCTAGCTTTTCAGCACTTCCCTCCTGCATCCAGTCTAAGATGCTGAAATGCCTCTCCCCTAAGGCTCAGTGATTTGGAGTAAGAGCCCTAAAATGAATAAGATGCACTTTTTGTTAGAAATTTTGCATTTTTGGCTCCATCCACCACAAGGATGTAACTGAAGAGCTTCAGTTACGAAGCTCTTGGTGGTGGCGAACCTATGGACACATGCCACAGTGGGCGAACCTATGGACACATGCCACAGTGGGCACACAGAGCCCTCTCTGTTGGCACGCAAGCCAAGTCACCCCAGCATCAGTCCAGCAGCTAAGCATCAAATAACAGCGCACAAAGGGGTCATGCACATGCTCAGAAAGGAGTAGCGGCGCCAGGCAATGCCGTCACGAGCCACGACTCATTAGCTGCGACTTGTCTGAGCTTTCACATGGCCGGTCAGCAGCTGCCAAGGAGAGAGAGAGGTGTCCTGGTATGGTTTTGATGGTTGGAATGTGTTTAGAATGGGCAAAAATGATGAGCTGTGCAGAAAAAGCTACTCAAGGAGGGCTTTTTCAAAATCTCCCTATTTTCAATGGAACTGTAGCCCTATGTTAGGGTTGGGGGTGTGAGCCAGGGTAGGGTCAGGGTTACAAAAATGAGGTGTCCTGACATGATTGTGATGCTTGGAATGTGTTTAGAATGGGCAGAAATGATGAGCTGTGCAGAAAAAGCAACTCAAGGAAGGCTTTTTCAAAATCTTCCTATTCTCAACGGAACATTAGCCCAATATTAGGGATAGGGGTATACACCAGGATAGGGTTAGGGTTAGAGAAACGAGGTGTCCTAGTATGGTTGTACGTATACCGTTCATACATGGAAAATGTTGGTGAGACGCATGGCATGAACCTATCAAGGAGAAGTCTGTAGAACGTTCTTTTGTGTAAATTTGATTTGTAAAGCTTGGGAATCCTGTAAATGTGTGTACATTTGGCATTTTGATACCTTGTAAATATTGGATAGTGTACTTTTCTATTTTTGTAACATTGCATTTTTTGTGCCTTTTGTAACTTTTGTAGTATGTTTTTATTTAAATAAAAAATTTCAACCTAAAAATTTCAACCTAGTATGGTTTTGATGATTGGAATGTGTTTAGAAGGGGCAGAAATGATGAGCTGTGCAGAAACTACTACTCAAGTAATGCTTTTTCAAAATTGCCCTCTTTTCAATAGAACTTTAGCCCTCTATTAGGGCTAGGGGTGTGCACCAGGGTAGGGTTAGAGCAGTGGTGGTGATCCTATGGCACGCATTCCACAGCAGGCACACAGAGCCCTTTCTGTCAGCATGTGAGTCAAGTCACCCCAGCATCGGCCCACAGCCATGAATCGGATAACAGCGCAGCTAGGGGCCCTACGCATGCTCGGAAAGGAGTAGTGGCACCAGGCAATGACGCCGTGAGCCACGACTCATTAGTCACGATTCGTCCGTGCTTTTGCATGGCCAGTCAGTGTGCTGCCAAGGATATATATATATATTTGCTTGGACTGGCTGTGGGTTGTTTTTTCTAAACTAAAACCTCAGTTTTCAGGTTTTTTTGTAGTGTTGGCACTTTGCGATAAATAGAGTTTGGGTTTCAGTATGGGCACTCAGTCTCTAAAAGGTTCGCCGTCACTGCCCTAGGCTAAAAAGAGTGACCACCTTACCTTTGCTTACCATCAACTAACAAATTGTTACGAACTGTTCAGTGAGCTTCAGCTCTTTGGTACTATAAAAATAAATAATAATGATAAATAATAATAAAGACTACTACAGTGAACAGTATTGCTAGCAGTGAGCTTGCTGAGCTTCTGAAATAGGAGTACATAGGAAAGCCATTCTGGTGTGGTGGTTTGAATGTTGGAGTGGTACTCAAAAGAGGCAGGTTCTAGTTCTAGTTCCCATCTGGCCATAGAGCTCACCTGGGTGCCTTTGAGCCAGTTATTCACTCTCAGCACAACCTACCACAGGGATGAAGTGAGGAAAGGATGGAGAGAAGGAAGATTATTTAAGCTCCCTTCAGTTTCTTGCAGAAAAAAGGCAGAATATGTATACAATTAATACATAAACTAAAATAACGATTAATCAGGGTAGGAACTCCAATAGTCGTTTAGTTTTAAGGATAAACTAAATCTGTCAATAGCTTTCATTAGCTCCTTGCTGTTAGACTTCTTTGATCAGGACTGTCCACCATGGGTCTGCTCTTTCATGTGTGAACAACAGTACACACTTGAAACCCTTGTCCTTTGCTCAGTTCCCCCCCCCCCCCCCCCCCCAATCCCTACACCCACTGGCTTCCCATGATCCATGTTGTAGAGATCTTCTGGGCTGAAATAGCTTGGAACGCATTATACAAAATGAACTGGACAACATGTTCCTCCTGTTGGATCATTCAATAATCAAACAAAATGTTAATTTTTGGTGTCTGGTGGATTCATTGTTTATTACAATTTTTTTTAAAAAAAAAACCTTTCTGCTTGGCTTGATTTGTGGCAGAGAGCCAAACTGGGCACGCTATTAAATGCACAAATGCATTGGCCCCGGGAGGGAAGCTTATACTGGAACCAATTCAGAAACAGCTGATACAGGAGCCCTGCTCTGGTACTATTCCCAACCAGGATAGATCAATGAATGTACCAGGCTTGGGATATGTACATCTGCCCCACCTGCAATGTCCTTCTCTGTCCCATCTCAAATCCCTGCATCTGGGGCAGAGGAAGTTCTGAAAGAACATCTATTTGTGCTCCCTTGGATGCAAGTGGAAGCCTTTGTATGACTGGGAACTCAGATAATGTGGGGAGACTGGGGACTGAGGAAGCCAGACATGGACACTGGTGGCAGAGCCGGCATGCACTGATATTGAAACTTCCTTCTCACCAGCTGCTAAACCACTTTTCTGTAGAGAACCATGTGCTGCACACAACGTCTGACAGTGACTGATGGATTTTTGCTTGTAAAAATATTATTTTCCTCCAAATCTGCTTAAGCTTGCCCTTACTTCTGCTTGTCAGAACACCAGAAAAGTGAGAGTGATTTTTTTTTAATTTAGACTCTCCATTTTGGCCACTGAGGAATTCCGGAACCACATTGTGTTCTGTTACCCTGCCCCAGATTCTGCTTTATTTGCTAGATGACTATAATTCCAGAAGTTACATTGCCAAATTCTTTCCATTCATGCAGAGAGGACATTTTTATTTTCTCGTAAGTGACATAATTAATACTAATGCTGGTTTTGCAATTCACTCTAACCTAAGTGTATATGATGCTTTATAATACTGCACTACCTATTCACAAGTCAGAGAGCTAGGATAAAGGGATGAGTCTATCATAAAAACTACCACACCTTAAGCAAGCAAACAGTGAATAACCTCAAAAACCTATTGACATAACATCAATTTGCCTTTCCCCCTAAAACTCACCAGGCGCATCAGTTGTTCTCCCCTGCAGAGGAAGGCAGGACGTGCTCCAACAGAGCAAAGCTCAGGGAACCAAGGTTCCATTTAGATGCCAGGAAGCACTTCCCGACAGTTAGGACCCCGAGGGTGTGGAATGGGCTTCCACAAGAGGTCCCCATCGGTGAAGGTGTTCAAAGATAGGCTGGGCATGTGCATGGTGGGCATGTGGTGAGCAGAGCCGGCTGGAGCTGGGGGTCAGACTAGATGGCCCAGGAGGCCCCTTCTGATTCATTCTGTTTCTATGTTTCTAAATCTACTATGGCACAATCTACAACATTGTGGAGCCATGGCTCCAAAGTCCCTGTTTTGCACTTCCATGGTATTCATTAGAGGTGCCATCAACTTTCAGGAAAGTGCTCACTTCTGCAAGACCCCCTGCTTGAATGCCCATAAGCCATGGCTTCACACTGAACCAGGCCACTGGTCAGTCTTAGCACAGCACTCCTGGCACTGTCTGGCAGCAGCAGTTCTCCCAGGATTCAGCAGGAAGTCTTTGCTAGACCTACCTGAAGACACCAAGCATGAACTTGGAAATCTCTGCATGTAAAGCATGCATCTGCCACTGAGCCATGGCCCCTTTCATAGACACTTAGAATAGTAGAGTTGGAAGGGACCAGGAAGGCCATTGGGTCCAAATCACCAACTCAGTGCAGGACTCCAACTTAAGTCATCCCTCTCAGATGGCTGTTCAACTGCATCTGGAATGCCTCCAGTGTGGGAGAGCCCACAACCTCCCTAGGTAATTGGTGCCATTGCTGTACTGCTCTAATAGTCAGGAAGTTCTTCCTGATGTTCAGCCAGAACCTGGCTTCATGTAACTTGAGCCTGTTATTCCATGTCCTGCACTCTGGGATGATCAAGAATAGATCCTGGCCTTCCTCCATGTAACAATATTTCAAGTACCTGAAGAGTGCTATCGTATTCTCTTCAATTCTCTTGAATATCTTCTCCTGCAGGCTAAACAAGCCCAAACCTTTAATCTCTCATCATAGGGCTTTTTTTCCAATCCCAGGATCATCCTTGTTTCCTTCCTCTGAATCCTTTCCAGCTTGTCTACATCTTCAACTGTAGTGCCCAGAACTGGACATAGGACTTCAGATGAGGCCTAACCAGTGTTAAGTAAAGGGGAACTAGCACTTCACATGATATTGTGTCACATGATATGGAAGTGCGACTTCTGTTAATGCAGCCCAAAGTAGCATTGACTTTTTTTTTGCAGCCACATCACATTGTTGACTCATATTCAGCTTGTGATCTACAAAACAATTCCAAGATCCTTCTCACTTGTAGCCAAGTATGTCCCATCTTGTAATGATGTATTTGGTTTCTTTTTCCTTAGATACAGAACTTTATTAAATTTCATTCTACTGCTTTCAGTCCAGCACTCCAAGCTATCAAGATTTCTTTGAATTTTGTTTCTGTCTTTCAGGATACTAGTTATCCCACCCAATTTTGTGTCATCTGCAATTCTTACAATCATTCCCTCCACTTCCTCATCTAAAGCATTAATAAATCTGTTGAAGAACACTGGGCACAGGACTGAACCCTGGACCCACTGAGGTTTACCTCTCCCTAGTTTGAAAAGGTGCCGTTGATAAGCACGCTTTGAGTCCAATTCTGTAGCCAACTTACTTTGAGGCACAAGGAGGAGGGGCAGCAATGGAGATTCTTCAGCCCTGAACAAAACAACTGTTGCCACAGAAGATAAGACAGAAATAACTATTCCCAGAATTCCCACTGTGAAATTGATGCTATATGTGTCATTTCCACAGGAGATAAGCCCCCCTGAGGCCTACAGGAAATATTAAAGTATCAACAATAAAGGAAGATTATCTGTCAATCAGCTCCAAAGCTCCAAGATCAGGAAACCTAGAAACTTTAAGCTTGGCATAGGACATGGGCTGTTCATTTTGTGATTATCTGGTTTTTAGAACCCACCAATTTATTTTAATTAATTTAAATGTATCAGTATGTTTGAAACCTGCAGTATGATTTTCAGTCTTGACCCAGGAGACTTCCGTAACTAGTGCCTAGCTTTGTAGTCAATAGCTTTGAAACCAGTGTGGGGAACGGGATAGTCCAAGAAACAGTTATACCTGCCCCTTCCCCTCTGCTATGAGGCAACCCCTTCAGGGAACTAGAAGGGGTCATCATAGAAGGGGACATGCTTAGCGGTGCCACCGCCCTGCCTTCTCTCAGACAAGCCAGGCAGAAGTTTCCAATTCTAGTGCTAAGTAATATTGCTTGAATGTTTCACTGGATCACGTGAAGGGCTATTCCAGGCCATGTGAAGCCAGGTTTGAAAATAAATAACTGCTTTCCTGATATTGCCTTGTTTGAAGAGGGTAGCGTGACCTCAAACACCCATTCCTAGATCTGAGACCCTTCCCGTATTGAGCACCGAGGGTGGAAATCAAGGGATAACTCCTTTGACGGGTAGAAGCAACCTCTTCTGTCATCACTATCATTCCAATGGAATAGAAATGCACCATTCATTCATTCATTCATTCCATTTCAATATCACCCAAAGCTTTCTGGGAAGTTCACCACCTAAACACTATTGAGCATTTCCCACTTCCCTGAGTGGTAAGAAGTCTAGAAGGAACACCATGAAATTTAGTTTCTCCTAGATGAGAATGATGGAGTCTTTGAAATATGTACTTAAAGTTGATCATATTGTAAGCAAATCAAATTAAAAAGCAGGTAACAAAACTACTAATCCTGAAACATAATGGGACCATCATAGTACTGGAGCCCAACTAAATGTTCCCAGCTCTCAATCTGTCCCTCTGACCAAATCACAAATGTTTTCTTTCCCTCCCATTAACTGATGGCAACATATACAAAATAGGTTCCAGGCTATTAAGGACCATCCTATTGCTATGTAGCCCCTGGAAAAAACTATCATGATACTCAGAATAATTGAGATAGACAAATTTGTACCTAAAAACCCATGTGAGCATCCAAGTCTAGCAAACAGTTTCCAAAACTCATCCACATAGTCAATATCAAATGTCTTTGTAAAATCAACAACATTGAAATCATGTTGTTAATTGCACTTTTGTTGAATCTTATCTATCTCTTTCTCCTTGCCCTCCAAAATCCCATTTCAAAACAAGTATCTTGAGCTCGCATGTTGATTGCCTCTGAGCTCCAAGATCTTTTGAGGAAGTCTGTAAGCACATGCCTATGAAGTATAGAATTTTCTTTCTGGTGGTCACTGTTCTAAGGAATGCCTAAATTGTTCAAGAAAGTCCACTTTCTTTGTTCTCTGCCTCCTTTCAAAAGGCTGTTTGTTTAATTTTTGTGCTGACACATTGTTATTCACTGTTTATTAGTTCCATACTGCTAAATCAGACTGAACACCTCTCTAATCCAGTACAGACCAGCAAGATATCTCTGAGAATCCCAGAAGCAGAACATGAAGACAATAGCTCTGTCCCATCATAGCTCCACACAGCTGGTATTCAGTGGCATATTGATGGTGAACATGGAGCTTTCAAATGTCACGACCAGTTGCCATTGATAGACTTAGAGCACAATCCAATGCCTTCTGCTGCAGATGCATGCAAGTCCTCAGACTCAGAGACTTCTGTACACAGAGTGCACAGAGAGAGATGCTTTGCACCGTGCTTTTCATCTAGACAGCCATTTCTGCCAGAGATGAAGCACCAGGGAAGGGGAGGGAAGGAGGCTGAGGTGCTGATGGGAAGCAGCATGCGGCCTCAGCCCCAGCCTCCTCCCTCCTGCTTCCTGGCACCTTCAGAGAGACAGCCAGTGTGGTTCATTCCACACCAGTTGAAGGTGCAGGGTGAGGGCTTGGCCTCCTATCAGCCACGCTGGTACTAGGCTCAGAAAGACAACTCCAGCCATTAAGTTACATTGCTTTTCACATTATTACAAGGTTCATGTTATGTGTGCTTTTAATAGATGCCGGGTTGGCAGGAGAGTCTTGGCTGGTGGTGATTCTTTTTAGGATAAATAAATATCACAATCTCTGAACTGCCTCTGCTTTTCTAAAACCACATTGGTTGTCAGGTTCAAAATCTCTCAGCCAACATGTGTCAGAAAGCACTGGTGTTTCGTTTGTGGCATCATTCTCTTCATCTGTAGCTAATAAGGAAATATCTTTGTGGTTGTTATTGTAGATGAAGCAATTTCCTTCCTTTTTATTAATTTTATTTATTTATTTAAAACATTTCTATGCCGCCCCCATCGCAACAAAGCCTCAGGGCGGCTTTTTATGCCACGAAACAACAGAGGCATCTTTATGCTCTTCAGGTAACTCTTTTCTTGCTGTCACATTTGCTTGGAGAAGGATCAGCAAGATGTTAAACAAGATATTTGTGAATTGTTTGATCACGTTTAGGCAGCACACCATCAGTACCAGGTGCTGTTCCATTAGATAATGGCTTAATGGCCTCCATGGTCTCAGCCACAGAAGATTCCTGGGACAGAAGTTGATTGTATCATGCTGAGGTAATTCCTGTATAGCTTTCTTTTACTTTTCCCTTTTCCCTCTTACTTTTTTCTGATAAGTGAGTCATTATTCAGTTTGTTTTTCAAACCTTCTGCCCACCTCTCATTATTTGATTCTTAGCAGTCAAAAGAGCACCACCATCTGGATTCCTGAAAGGATCTGAACCATCATGCGCAGACTGTGGGCAGCCTTTTTGTGCAGGTTCTCTGCATTGGGTTATCACCAGAGCAGCTAATCTCAACGTAAACACAAATATTCTTGCACCACTGTTGGACAGAACCAATCATACTGGCCATCTGCAAAGTCGCTGCCAGACTGTGATGTGGCCATTGCATGCCAAAAGGAGCAACCCAGCATTGCCTCCTTTCTTCCATGATCATGTTTGGTAATGCAAAGGAGGGTTCTACCCGGTCAGGAATAACCCAAAGGACAAGACAGTAAAGGCAGGCCGGGCATGGTCAGACACCTGCCAAGGGCCCTCACCCCAGCAGGGGCCCGCTAATATAAACCCCCCAAATTGGCCCTTCCTTTCATCATTGCAAGTTGTCTCTTCACCTGTCTTCCTTCTGGTCCAGGCAGTGGAAGTGGTAAGAAGGAAGAGACGCCTGCCAGGGAGAATTTAGACCCGCCAAGTGAGGGGAGCCACCACAAGGGTCTTACCCAAGAGCATGCAGGTAGGTGGTGGCAAGGATAAGGAGCTGTAGATGCCGCCTCTGGAGCAGAGGGAAGCCGTTCTCTGCAGGCATTCAGCAGGAGCCACACCAAGGAGATTTCAAAATTGCAGGCAGCTGTGCTGATCCACACCAACAAACCAGTCCTAGGCACGAGGGAGCGAGCTAGCTTGCTCATTTCTTTCTTTCGAATTGGTCTTAATTGCCCATTCAGGCCTGGGCCACCACAACTATTTTGCACTGCAACAAGAACTCATTTCCCCTCAGCTACTGGAGAGTTGCTTCTGAGCTCAGAGCCGAAAGGGAATTCTCAGCTGGTTGGCAGATGAACTCGGTGTCCCTGCTAATAAAAAAGTGTTGTTGCAGCATCCCAGCGAGCCTTGGATGCCACAGCCTACTTGCTCACTGGCTGTCTGCCCAGCAGGCAAGAAAGGGATCACAATGAAGAAAAAGATGATGAGTTGCACTAGCAGCTGGTGATCATAGTGGTGCGAGGTAGAACTCACTGACTTGCTCAAGGACCTTCCGGAACCTGGCGCTGACCCTGTTGCTGATGCCACTGCAATTTCATTAGAGGCAGTGGGACACAATTCATTCTCCCACTTGATGCTGCATCAGTGCCCCCTCCTCCTTCAGCCCCTCTTCCAGTGTCTCTGCTTAATTGGTGCTCTAAAAATAGAACACCAATTAATCAGAGATATTCCCCAAGTGAATCTTCTGCTTTTTTGGAGCAGAACTGTACTCCTAGCAGTGGCTGGATGCTCCATCATTCCAGCCACAAAATTTGAGTCAATTAATTGATTTAATGAATTTATATAACTCTGAGAAAAGGGACTTCACACAACACAAAACAAATTATGAGGTTCAAACAGATGATCAATATGAGAAAGTCCCTAAAGGAAGGTCAGATTTGACTGTGGCTCAATATAATAATAAATGAAAGAAATAAAATGGATTTTATACACAATTCTGTTCAGTAGTAAGCACCAATCTCAGTTTTACCCCCATCAACAGATGCTGGAGTTTTGGTGGTGGAGCTGGGATCTGAGGAAAAAGTTCAGTACCTCAGTTCTAACTATGGCTACTGTAAATCCCAGGCTTCTTGAACACAATCATGCACTTAAGGTATATGTAGTTTGTCAGCCCATGAACTGATGGTGTGCACTGAGTTTTCTATGACACTAGACCATGTTGTTCTTCAGACAGAGCACCTCAAGCCACTTTGACCTCATTGTAAGAAAAAAACAGGATATACATCTGGTAAATAAATAAGATATAAATGTTCTCTATTAATGTGCAGCTTTGGCATAAAAGCTTTTCTTATGCCCCTTTTCACAGGGGTTGGACCTCCTTGAAACTTTGAGGCAGTCAGAAAAATCTGCTTCAGAGTCACCAGACTTGTGGGGGACACAAATCAAGATGATATTACACATAAGAATATTTATTCCCAGATCCAGAGAGCATTACCTACTTCTGGATAAGTGCTGAAAGGTAATCCAAATTTCAGTGTGATTTACTCTCAGTTAGTGGCCACAGTCCAGTGCAGTCCCCCCCCCCCCCGCCCCCCGCCAGCCTTCTGGCCCCATCACTGCAAGTCAGCACACGAAGCTGTTGCAACCCGAGTGCAACAGCAGTCAAAGCTGCTACGAAAACAGACTTCCTGTTTCAGCCCTAAATGAAACACAGCAAAATCATCTGCCACATTTCAGATTCTTTACATGTGCCTGCCTTCTGCCACATATTGTGCATGGGAGGGGGGTGTTCTCCTTCCTGCTTTTCACACTTGACATCTTTTGATGGCAGCAGCATGCTGGGTTTTTTTTCCAAAAGAAGAAAAGTCAGTTGACATATTTGGGCAGCCACTACAGGCAAGGCAGATGGTCTATGGAAAGCTGCACCTCTCCTTGGCACCTGCTGGGAAGTCCAGTCTTCCTGTGTGTCCTGATAAAAATGAAAGTAAGCCTGGGGCCACCTGCAGCCTTAGCAGAAGATAGCCAAAGGCCCTTGCAAAACCTCCCCGACAGAATTGGCAAGGCCTGCTGGATCCCCATCCCTTCTTCAACAAGGCTTTCATTCAGACTTTTCCCCAGATTAGAAGGTCTGGTTTCTCGGAAACCTTTTTGAGCGAAAACAAGGCTTTCAGAGGTCAGGGTCTGATTACAGTCCTGGAGCATTTATAGGTGGCTACACATTTGACTCTGAGCCTGCACTCAGCTTTAGATAACTACAAATGGGGTTGCTAACCAGGTGGAGAAGCCTTTCTTTCTCCACTCTCCCTCCCTTCTCAGAGCTTCAACCTGATTTCAGTGAGACTCTGGTACCTTCTATGGTTTTTCTCTAGGCTTCAGATATGGGGGTGGGTGAAGCAGCCTTCATAGTCTGTCACAAAGGATTCATTTCACACAGACACACAAGCTAATTCTAGATCGATTTATATTATTTTGAATAACTCCCCTGGGTTTACAAATAATCCCCTGTGCACACAAAGAACAGAGGAGCAGATTTTAAACTTAGGGCTTTTCTGCATAAACATTTCCTTTGCATGTCCTTTCACTTTTATCAGAGAAACCAGGAATGTGAAAAATTGTACCTGGAGGGTGGATCAAAAACAAGGTCATGTGTAGTCTAATATTGTTCCAGATAATGTGGGAGAGATTGTGCCTATCACTGCTAGCACTATATGTATCTTCTACTCAAATGGAAATAGGAATGTGACCAAGGGAAGGTGCAAATAGACACATACACACCCTTAAAAAAGAAAGATAATAGCTCACAGTTGCCTCTCCCTAACAGGGACTCCCTAATGTATCAGCATGTTTTATTACCTTTCCTTTAAAAGGATTTTTTTGGGGAGCAGGGGGATAAATTGACTGTACCAAAACCTGTTTGCCACCCAGTTTAGTCAACTGAGTGTGCTTCCAACAGGGTCACTCATTGGTCGAGGCAGAACATGGGTCCTCAAACTATGGCCCGTGGGCCGGATCCGGCCTGCCATGCCCATTTATCTGGCCTGCCACAGAGGTTTTGGACTCACCGCACATGCACGCGCACATGCGTGGCGAGGCGGGGGCTTTCTCATAAAGAGAGCATTCTGGACTCGCTTGGAGAAAAGGATCTCCTTGTGAGCAAGCAGCCCCTCACCGCATGTGCACGCACACTCCCCGCCCCGCCCCGGCCCGCCCCCCCCCCACCTGCCCTGCCTTGGTGGCCTGTGCCCATCGCTGGCACCTTGCAACTGGCCCCCTGTTAAAAATGTTTGAGGACCCCAACACAGACTCTTCATGAACATTTTGACTGCTCAGGCTTACTAGGACATGCTAAGAGTTTTGGCTTTTTTCCCATCTTTTGTCCCTATCCTATAGGATTGCACCTTTATAAGGTCTTCCCTTTAGATAGCCGTATGTATTACTTCAAGTGTGAAGCACACAACTAACATTGCTCTTCTCTACCATTGCCACTCTAATACATAAATAAAGCTATTCTTTACAGCTGCTTCTAGGTTCCTTGATATGCTAGAAAGAGAAAACCCTGTTTGCAAACATTGATAAGAAAGGAAAAAAGAAATACTGTAAGATGTGCAGCTTTGTATTCTGAATGCACTCAGATCATAGCACCTTCATGACTATGGGCATAAAATAGAGTTTGCTTCTGCGGCACTGATGCTTAACACATTGACGTGGGGCAAACACAGGTGTTTTTGTAGAAAAGTATAATACATATTTTAAGGTAAAAATAAAAAGGTGCATCTGCAGCCAGATACGTGCCTGGCTAGCTGTTCTCTGACAATAACATGCTCTAAAATGAATGAAAGACAGACAGCAGCATTGGTCCCAATACGCCTATTCTGGTCCAAGGGCTGACTTCTGCCCCTCATTCCCCACCAATCTCTAGGTGATCATTTGCCTATCGTCAGCTAAGTGACCTTGGCTTTTGGCTCCAGAGGCTCCTAGCCATGCTGCCATGTTTGGCAGCATTTGCAATAGTGAACTGGAAAGCAGGAACTACATCAGGGCGACTTATTTTATATTGTTATTTCTAGTATTTTAATTTTATGTTGTGAGCCGCCCCGAGGTTTCAGTGAATGGGGCAGCATAGAAATGTTTTAATAAATAAATAAATAAAATCAGCCTTAAGGCTCACTGTGCTCAATGGATATATGCCACGGCCCTCAGGCAAAAGGAGAAGGCATGCGAATGTGCTGCCTTTTAAAAGGCAGGATACTCACCAAGGTGCAATCTAATGCAAGCTTACATGAAAAAGACCTATCAAAACTTGTGTTGAACTGCACCTTAAGTCAGCAAATGTTGCTAAAGATAAGCTCTGTTGCTTTAGCTAGTTTTCCCTTGCCACAGGAAGGGTACAAGAAGTGCATCAGTTTCATGGATAGTGCCTAGCAGAATCCTGAAGGATTATACATAGGTGTTTGACATACACATTGGAGGAAGGACATTTGAAGGAATCTTAAGTTAAATTTCCATGACCCTCAGACAGCTGTTTACTTGGCTCTGGTTCTTTATTTAAAAACAAGGAAGAGAGTAAATTAATACAGAAGGGCTGCATTAGAGGGGAAAGCCTGAAGTATTTCCATTGCTTAGCAACCGTTCCTTACAAAGGCCTAAATCTTTTATTATCTTCATTCACCATATCATGCTGGGTAGTGTTGCAAAATCACAGCAATGTTGCTATCAGCCAGCTCCTATCTCATTCTCTGTTTCTTATCAACCATCTTGAGATAACTACAGAACAACCATTCTTCTGGGGAAAACAGAAGGTTTCTTTCCTTAAACTAAGTAGAAAGAAGTAACCTGGCTATTTACCTGGAACAGCACTTTCTCCTGTAAGTATTCTGATGATTTAGGCCATAAGCAAACACAGAAATCTTTACTAGGGTGGTATATTTTTAGCATGATATGTTTCACATATTTTTTATTCTACGTTATTTAAATCCTATTTTTTCCTCTTTCAAGGGCCATTTCACAACAAGCCTATGAGGTAGGACAGGCTGAGTCAGTGACTGGCCTCAGATCACCTGGCAGGCTTAGATCAGAAACAACAAAGGTGTTGTGTTCTCTCCCTGCAATGTGGCATTCCAATAAATAGTTCTGCACATAACCTGCCTCACTGTCCTCGGACATCCACTCAAAGAAGCTAGTTCAATAATTAGCCCAGCGAATTCCTCCAGCCCAACGAATGCTTGAGGAAAGACTGAGGTCGCATGAACTTCCCACTCCTGGTTCCCAAGTATACTTATTTATTTTTATTTATTATATTTATAGCCAGCGCTTTTTCCTTTTAAGGAACTCAAGGCAGTGTACATAAGTCTCCTCCTCCTCTTGATCTTACTCTCACAACAACCCTGTGAGGTAGCTTGGGCTGAGAGTCTGTAACTGGCCCAAAGTCACTCAGTGAGCTCCATGCCTGAGTGGGGACTAGAACCCAGATCTCCTGAGTCCCTGCTGTGGACTCTTAACCACCACACTGGCTCAGTTGCAGCTGGGTCTCCTTTAGTGGCTACCACTGGGCCCTCCTCCTCATGAAAAGACCCTTGCTCCTGAGTAAACCATGGGCAAGAGGTGCAGAACCTCAATTCCTCCTGGGGTTCCACAGAGGGACATGCCCCCTTTCTCCATCCACTGGGGCAGTTTTTGTGCAGTTTTCCCTTCTCTGTGTCTCTTTTGGAAGACTTAGTAACCAGCAGCAAGAGCTTTAAGCTAAACTAGGCTGGTGTTTGGGATTTGCTGTTTGGCCTTTGGTCCCACCCCTGGAATGCAGCCCCCAAAAGCTTGTCCCGATGGACTTTGGTCTTGAAAGAGGTCCTGAAAGACATTCCGCTGCAGTTCTTGCAGCCAGATGGGCATTCTAGTGATGATTCAGAGTGTCTCCTTGCACCTGGTTGTTGGTGCTCTGGTGAGCTGTGAGATGAGTAGGGAGAGGCAGGGACCACAACAGCGCTTAGATGGCACTGAAGGAGCTCTTGGAGACCCCAGGTGAAGCATCCTGCTATGAGACTGCTCAGGTTGTCCCATAACTTCTGAAGAGGTGAGGTTGGCTGAAGAATCTCACTCTTTCTCCTCCAAAATGGCTCCCCTGAGTTTGGGTCAGCCGAAAACCCAACACCCAGAGGATTAGTGTGAGGATGGGAATGGGACTAAACCCAGCTTTCCCTCTAGAACATGCTTCTGAACAAAGGATGTACCATACATCTACAGGCACCAAACTCTGCATTGCTACACATCTGAGCTTTGATCTTTGCTCTTCATCCCAGCTTAGCTGAGCCACGTATTGCCTCCTATACATGCAGAAATTACTGCCTGATAAAGTCACCTCCACATATCCGTCGGTCATTTTGGATTTCCAGCTCCTCTCTGCAGTGCCGACTCCATGTTTCTGAGGGCCCTTGGGCAAGACACCCTCAATGGAGCCATCCCCTTGCTCAGTGAACCTGCTGCCCCAACACCATTGTCCACATGCAACTGCTGCTCTTTATCTTTCTCATCACTGTCACCGCTTGCTTGCATTCCAGGCAGAAA
Source organism: Varanus komodoensis (assembly GCF_004798865.1). Taxonomy (NCBI): domain Eukaryota; kingdom Metazoa; phylum Chordata; class Lepidosauria; order Squamata; family Varanidae; genus Varanus; species Varanus komodoensis. The sequence goes on along the minus strand of NW_025336087.1, from coordinate 13,040,224 downwards.
GCCAGCAAGCAAGTCAGCAACAGCATCTACCACTTCTCTTTCTCTTCTCTTTAACCACTGTTTGAGCCCGAATGAGAGGTGGGTAAGCAAACAAGGTATGATGGTGAAGAGGAGGAACAAGTCCAGGGGGTTGTTATCCATGGGCTCCTGCTGGGGCTGCCCTCTTGACAGGTGCCCAACAAAATGCTGGCCTTGCCTCACTTGGTGGCTGTGCATGCACCCCCAGATCCATGGCAGGACCTGTCATTGCAAGATCTTCCACTCTGACTCTCCTGCACTGCAGATTTCCAGGTGGGCTTCTTCCCTTCTCTATTTGCAAGCTGCTTTGGTGAATTATTCTTAGGATTTAGATTCCTAATAAATAAGCTTTAGTTAGCTAATCCTGTGTTTCATTTTATTTTAAAAGGCAACTGATTATTTCTTCTTGGTTGTTAAATAAATAGACAAGCTGGAAACTGGAGTTGATTAAGCTGTGTTGCTTAGTCTGCTGTTGGTCTTATGCTTCTGCTAAACCAGGAGTGGGATGAATATAGATCTCAAGGTTTTGGGGACTTCAGCACCCAGAAACCCCTGTCTGTGTGGACTGAGGTCAGGAATGCTGGGGGTCAAAGTCCAAATCATCCAGAGATCTGTTTTCTGCACATCTATGTTCATTCTAGCCCGATTTCCGGTGCACTGGGATGGCAGGCTCCTAGTACTGTCACTCAGACGACATTGTGCTGCTGTTCTGTCTTTTCTTCCTTAACAGATTTTCCATGGTAAGCAAAAAGATGGAGGACGGAGTAGGGAAACACAGGAGGATTACTTGTAGATGGTGTCATCATCTGGACACCCCTCTGAAATTCTGTAATTTAGTGTGGCAGGGCTACAGCTCATGAAAGGCCTTGTCTAGAAGCATCTGTCATGTCTTATCCTTCTCTATAATTACAAGCCACAAGCCAGGATTTCCCACAATTTCAGGTTAAGGCTTATTAGTCATGTGTCGTGATGGCAGCTCTACCTCCAAAACATGTAACCGATTCTGAAATAAGTTAGGCTGCCTTTAAGGATGCCTTACAGCCCTTCATACATCACAGAATAGAAGTGCAGGCTTCTATTTGTTAAAGGACTTTATATATGTCCTTATGAGTTCCCCAAAATCATGGCAACAGATGAAGGATTAGGCACTCCTGGCCCATGGGCAGCCTGTGGCTCCTTTGGATCTGGCCCGCAGCCTCCTTTCCTTGGCACAACTGGCACCCGCAACATTAATTGGCAGGTGAGGAAAGCAGCATTTGGGAAAGGTGGTGTTAAACTTCTCAAACCAAATCCAGAGTCCCCTCCCCAAAAAAGAATAATCTCTGCTCTGCAACAGTTGGGTGGTTGGATGAGAAAGAGACAGACAGACAGGTGGAACATAACATCGAACACTTGGTGTTTTTTGGCAAGCAAAGCGGTATGGCATAATGCTTAGAGTGTTGAACTGGGGCTTGGAACATCCAGCTTCTAGTCCCCAACTGACCATGAAACTCACCAGGTGACTTTGGGCCAGTCACTAACTCCGCCTGCACTACCTCACAGGTTGGTTTTGAGGACAAAATGGAGAAGAGAATATGTGAGTCATCTTGGGCCCCTTGTAGGAAAAAAAGTGGTACAGAATATAATCAATGGAAAGATAAATAAATAACCTTTGGCTCAGCAAGGAAACGCCATTCGCATAACTTCTATTTTTCCTAATCCAGAATCTACTCTGCTGGGTCCTGCTGGCTTGGCTTGCTACACTCCACAAGAGCATCAACCCATGGCTTGCTGGCATTGGCACTCACCATCCCAGTGAGGCTGAAACAGATTCTCGCAAAACACTCCAGATCGGAGGAGATCCAACAGCTGTGTTAACCATGACTATACTACAGGTGGTATAATTCCACTCGAATGTCTCATTTCTGTAGCTCCAACCTGAAACCAGACAGATTTTCTTGTGAAATTATAAGCGCAAAAGGAAGCATAAAAGTCATGCAGCACTTGCATAGGATCAAGTACCACCTCATATGCATATGTAAAATATTAGCAGCTAAAATCTGAAGACATAAAAAAAATTAGCAAGAACCTTTCCTGACGTCTTCTTGCTTGCTTTCCTTTCTTTGGGGCTCCACACTTTTTCAAAAATAAAGATTATGGTTGCTAAGGTAACTGAACAAAGTGGCGTAGTGCAGAAAGCGTTGCCTAAGTTAGTTCCCAGGATTCTCAAAGTACTGTTAGTCTAAAAGCCTATCCTAAACCTGATTACAGGGGATACATAATTTGTTTAACCAAACGTATTATAATGCCCAGTCATGCCTTATGCACATTTTTGCTCCCAGGGTGGACTCACACACTGAACTGTATAGTCTCAGACAAATGCTTCATATTTGTGAACTGTGATGAAAGTCACATACAAGACAGATGGCCTTGTCAATATGCACATTTTAGGCACTGCAATGAATAACATCTTCTGCATTTAAGCAAAGAGAGCCTGGCTTACATGCTTAGCTTGGTTGACAAGGACATGCTTTGCATGAGGAAGATCCTCACTTTAGTCCTCTATATCTCTGATTAAAAATGGCAGCTAGGGTGGCCATATGTCCGACTTTACAGCGATCCATCCTCTATTCGAAGGGCTGTCTGGTTTAAAGGTAAACCACCATATAAACCTGTTAGGAGGACCTTCTCCCATCTCAACCTGCTCCTTCACAACATTGCATAGAGCAGAGCAGCCTGGTTTTTCCATTACCTGCACAGATACATCAGATGAGAATCAGGGGATGGGTCTTTTCTGTTGTGGCCCCCCACTCTTGGAATTCTCTCCCTCCTGTGGTGTGATAGACACCAACCCTCTCAGGGCAGGGCCCTGTTGGAAAATTGTCTGCATAGCCCCACATTTGCTGATCAATACAAGGGAAGGCTAAAGGGTCTTGAAGCTTCCCATCCACAGCTACGTACCACATAGCTGCAGTCTGAGCAGGTGGGGGCACAGCCCATCTGGTTACAGTCTTCCCCACTGTAGTGAGATCAATTGTATTTATATTGAAATGGCATGTCTATACTTGCATTTATATAAACTTGCACACCGGGTCTTGGCTATGAGTGTGTGTGGCACACAACTGAAAACACTCAACAGCTGCCCAGTTCTACACTTAGACCTACTCCCAGGGCTGGCCCAATTTTTGTGAGGGGACTCACGCATGACACCCTCCATGGCAGGCGCTCCCTCAGTGAAGCTGCCTTCTCACCACCGCTGTCGGCAGCTGCTGCTGCTCCTCCTCAGCACCCGCTCTGGGCCTTTGAGGCCTTTTGGGCAACAGGCCCCTCTCTTATGATGTCTACCTTCTCACCAGTATTGCCACAAGCTGCTTTTGCTCCTCATCCTCTCATTATTTCTGCACTCGCTCACTTGACAGGCTGAGAGCCGAAGAGCAGAAACGTAGCAGTGTTGACTGTTCCTGCTCCTCACAGCAATTGCTGTCTGGGGTAGAGTGAGAGGCAACCAAGAAAACAGCTTCCAGTGGCGAAGAAGAGCAACTCGGTGTTTTCAGTGGGGCCTCGTGTGGCCCTCAGCATGTGCTCAGCCATGCCCACCCTTGGTACTGCTCCTCCCTAGTCCTAGCAAACAGCACACGAGAGAGTTCCTGGGATCCAATATTCTGCCATGGAAGCAAACAGAAGTCTCCACGTTTAGAGATGCTCAGTGTCAGGAGGAACCAGACTGTAGTCCCATTACAGCTAGTGGGCTTGCACATGCCTGGCTGCTGAGCACAGAACTACAGTCATAGTCAAACTAAGCACAGTTGTCTACATCTCAGTAGCAGTAAAATGGAGCAGAATTAGAATTCTGTAAAATATTATCATTGGTTCCTATGGATGCCTGTCCAAGATAGCACTTTTCAGAGGAATGTGTTCCCTTCCACTTAGTTCTTCTAAGGGTGGGGTGACAGTGTTCCTGTTTTAAAGATGTAGAGCAAGTACTACGCATTGCCTCTCTCTTTTTCAACATCTTCTGAGACAAAGTTTGAAACTGGAAACCTGTACAACCCTTAAGGAGCAGTGTGTTGGTGCCCTAAAGACAGCCCTACAGACATATAAATCTGCTGAACAAGAATCCAAATCCAAAGATCAAATAGCTATCATTAAAACTGATTTCTGGTGAAGTTATGCAAACAGATATAGCAGTGTAGAAAGAAAAGCCCATCACCATAATGAAATCCCAAACTGGGTCACGGCAAACTGAATTAAATCTTTCTTATGCAGTGAAGAAGCCATTTCACTAAAATATCCACATAACTGAAATTGCTAGGGCTTGTAGCAAGGTTCTGTGAAGTACAGCTGAAGTCATTAGCTGAGTTCACATGGTACAGAAACAACCCTCCACTGTTTCTTCAGCATGCAGATTTTTGCCCAAACCCACTGGTCAGAAAATCGCATACTTATCCAGGCAGTGCAGTTTGCATGATCCCTCCTCCATCCTCTTGGTGTTGCCACATATCTTGGCAGCCTCCACAAGCAAACTCCCCATCCTTTCCTTATTCTTACCTATGGACTGCAGCAGCCTCTTCCTGATCGTTCCTCTGCTATCTTGAGGTAGGTTTCCTCTTCCCCCTCCAGAGTGTACCTTCATGTCTGTGGTCCTTCCCAGCCACTCCAACCCCCACAGAAATTTGTACTGAATGAAAATGAATAGTTTCGCCACAATTCCTACCTTCTCCCTCCATGTAACAATGCCTTCATGTCTCCAAAAGTGGACAGGGAGATGGCCACTTTGCTGAGCCAATGTGAATAAAGGCAGATCTTATTCATGATTGGTGGTTATGTTTTGCAGAACTGGATGGTCTCCCACATGGTTTGTGGTGGTTTGTGAGTAAAAGGTCACCCTAACAACCTGTGACACTGGAAGTGGTTTCTCCCACAAAAGATTGCTGCATTGCCCAAACCCAAATGCCAATCCTTATTATGGGTGAAGGGAATGTCAAGCAAGCCCCTTGGCAAGATCAACGAAAAGCCCTTGCCAAGTTCTAACAGGCCACCACCAGCATCAAGCAGGCCACCCATACCTGAACAGCAAGCAGAAGTGACTACCACTGGCTCCATGGCCCCCACCTCAGTCACAAGACATTGGATGCTCACTGCAGCATTTTTTACTTTCATTTTTTTCTTTTTTCAGAGATTGTTTTTCATGACCTCCAATTTGTCGGATAGTGACAGTCCTTTCAAAGTGCCTAATGGAGGGGTTGTCACTGGTTCATCAACCCTTTTTTAAAGTATCCCAATTGTGTGTAGATTTTTTCATTTATTTTCTTCTTGGTCAGACTTACACAAGTATGCGCTCTTGTAAATCCAAAATTACATATCTCACCTGGTTAAAAATGCTGGGGCATCACTTTTCAAAGTGCGACAGGCACCCACATTGACCCAAAAATTCTGCCAAGAGCTTTAGTTTTGACTTTTCTTTCCCTTTTAGTTGTTAAACACTGAGCTGTCAAGAGAATCCAAAACCACAAATAAATTTTGCTTGCCAGAAGAGAGTGGACACTAGATTACGCCTTTTACAGGAAGATCCTCTGGGACTCCTCTCAGGTTTCTCACATTTTTTCATTCTTTCCAGATACTCTACATGCTTGGGAAGGTCAAAAAGTGCATGCCACACACTTTTACAGGAGCACGGAGGTTTGATAGCTAGATGTCACAGCTCAAGTTCATCTTAAAAAGTGTTTTGACAGGACTTCCTATTTTGTTGTTGTTTCAGGTTTGACAAAATAGAGTCAAAGTAGATCATTTATCCAATGAATGGTGTTGCAACGTTTGAGAATAAAGTTGCTTTCGTTTTGTACATAAAATCTGGGCTGAGGTACAAAAGTCTTGTGGAGGAAAATATTAGTGATACACTGATAGTTTGTATTCTATGAGCTCACATTTTCTTATATATTATAAACAGTATAATAAAGATCATCTCAAATACGTCCAAATTATTCAGAAACTATAATCATCCAGGAAAATGGTACACCTATAAAACAGTTAAATCATGTTCAGAGATTGCTGTAACTCAGTAGAAGGTATAAAAATAACATGTTATGACTTTTTATACATTTATCTTTATCTAGATTTTTTATAGTTTATGACTAATGTGGAATGCATACTTTGTGTGGGGTCGTTATAATACTGTTGTTTTAGTGGCTGCCTGCCTAGTTAAATACTTCGGCTGTGTTTGATTTGATCTTTGTTGAGCTTGACTTGGTCTTGTCACTATATGCCACTTTTTTCTCTTTTACACTCAAATTATACGGTTTGTGTGTTGCCTCAGAATACCTTGGGAATAAAGAAAGTAACCATATGTGATGAGTCTATTACAGAGGTATCTTCAATATGTTGGATTTATATCTTTGGCTTGGCAGGTTTTTTCTTACCTGTTCAAACAAAGCACCATAGATAATGCCCAAACTCCAGTTTGCAATGTGGTTTTAAAGGTTTCACTTGCCCAATGCCACCACTCTCTGCAAGGCACAGTGAGCCTGTCTGGAACCTACCAGATGTTGTGAGAACAATGTGCCCCTTCCCTTAGACAAAGGGATAAAAATCAACTATTGCTGTTCCCGCAAGAACACTGGCAAGAGAGGATCGGCCTGGCCACAAGTGCCTCGAAATGCCCACTTGCAGCTCACCGTCTTGTTCTGGCCTTGAAAATCAGATCTCCTGCCTCCTTCTTTTCCCTTCCCTCCCTTTCCCTCATGCATCTTGCTACTTTGGTTTTTTTTGAAGCTGGTGGCACAGCTTGCTTCTCCTTTTGTATAGATTAGATCCACTTTGGAGACAATAGTTGTCTAAACAGCAGGATTAGAATACAGTAAATAAATGAATATGGCCCCAAGGAGCTTTGATGCAAAAGCAAGAGGGAACTGGACAAAAACTAGAGACTTTTGCATTCATTTAATAGACTATGTGCTCAACAAAGAGTCTATTGATACCACTGGTGGGAGAACGTGGACCCACTCTGCAGATCCTCTTGTGCTGCTTGCCCAGATTAGTTTCTCCTTTGTGTTCTTCCACCCACCTTACTGAACGACTGGCGCATTACTATCACTCTCTATGGATCCTTCTTTTTGGAAGCCAAAAAGAAGTCTGGGTTGCTTACTCCTAAAACTGAACTTGAGCTGTATGTGATTTGTCATGGGGATAAAGAGCAGGTAAGCATATTTCAGGGCAAGGTTTACCGAGTTCAATTTCTTTTTTAAAAAATGTATGCATTTCATCCCTGCCTATACTTCAGTAACAGTTGGTGTGCAACATATTTGGCAATGTTTTCTGTGTACAAATTCCCCTCTTGCCCTGTCACTAACAAATACATACTATTTTCCCATCTGCTACATTACTATTACTCAATCTTTCAAAATGTTCAGATTGTAAAGATCAATCATGACTACACTGACAAATCTTTTAATAATAGAACCATGCAAAGAGGCAGCTTAGAAAGGTCAAAACACTAGTATCAAGTATTCAAGTGTCCTGAAAGGGCATCCATTGTTCACTTGGCTGTTCATGTGTTTTTTTTGCTAGGGACTGAGAATTGTGTTTGTGGCGTTTTCTACCTCATGGGACACAACTTGGCTAACTATGGTTTTGTGCACCTTGGCTTGACCTCTGGAGTAGGCAAGAGTGCAATTTTGGCTGCTCCAGCAAAATTAAATATCTTGGGCTGGTCCAATTGTCTTCATCCTTGGTATTCGATGGTGATGAGATGGGTACAATTCATAGGAATGTCACTTGAGAGAGCTGATCTTCCTTTTCACTAAAGCGAAAAAACATCTAGGACTCTCCCTAACATGTCCACATTTTTCCCACAGAAAAAGCTAACAATGACTTCAGAAACACCAGAAATTGATGTTTTACCTAACACGAGGCTGGAACTGAACCTTCAGGAGAAAGGCAAAACTCTTACGTTTAATGGAATTGTTATTTTACCTTAGGAACATGGCATGCTCTGGTTTCACCAAAGACCAAAGGTGGAGGCATGCATAGTCATTAAAATTAAGCAATGTTAATTTGCAGTCTTCTCAGTAGGGAAGGGCCTAAATGAGCAGGATGTGTCATGCCAAAATCATTGGACTTTAAACATTCTCTTTAGAGGGATCTCAAGAGTTTGTAAACGGCATTCTAGACTGGGTATGTTTTTGAATTTCATGCAAATTTTTCCCTGGATTTTAGCATTTGGAATTATATGGTTTCCTGTTTGTGCAGTGAAATCAGTGTACTGAGAATTCACTGATACCCATTTTCTTTCCAAATGTTGCAAGGTCTTATGCATGCAACTTTCCAATGTTCTGTTCCACCACATCTTATCTCCTCCCCTACAGTATACACACATGTGCACTAGGAAAAAATATACCATAGCAACTCTGTTGTCTATATGATTGCACTTTTGTGCAGGGTTTTATACTATATAAAACGCCATCTTTTATATAATGATCAACTGTGTAGCAATGTACAAAAGTATATCGGCACATCAGAAGATGACCACACAAAAGGAATCTTGGTACAACCATATAAACATACTGAAATTGCAATGTTTTATCTATGATGCACATATTAGTAACATGGAAGGTGGAAAGGCAACTGAATTGAAAACAGCAGCAAACTCTACATGTTCCAATTCTATACCTTAAATTAGGATGATCTCCTAGTTAAAGCCATTGAGTATAAGAGCCATTGAGTTTAATAGGCCTTCTCGAAGCATGAATAAATCTGAATTCAAACCAATATTATCTACAGCATATTAATAACTAAAAGGCATGCATTTTTAAAAAACCTGTTTCACTTCCTCTCCCTACCACCCAGCCCTCAGGAATAATTCTGCAGGATTTGACTTGCATAATTTCCTTCTGAAGTATTATCAGACACTAAGCTTCAAGAGGTGGAGGTGCCGGGAGGGGGAGGATTTTCAAACTCTCGCATTTCCTGTCCGCAGAGTTGCCTTAAAGCTCCTGTCATTTTAGTTGTTGAACTTTCAGAGCTAGTTCATAGTAAGAGTGACAGGATAGAACAAAGGGGGGCATTCCAAGTGTAACTGAATCAGACATTTAAAACAAATCAGCGATCTCCTTGTGGGAGAAGTCTTTTTTATTAAGACACAAGTAATAAATGCATCCAAACATTTTTGCAAAGAAAGTAAAACACAGACCTTGTCCATTAAAGAGGAAATCTCTAATAATTTATTGACCTTCAGTTTCACATTGTGAAAAAAATGCAGTTATACAAAACTTTAAAATGTAGTGGCAAACAGATACAACATGGACATTTCACTTCACTTGTACGGTTTTCCTTTTTCTACGTGAACTGCATCTTCAATTGTCAAACAAGGGACACTATTCAGCTCTAATCACTCTTATTCAGACAGGTGTCAGGCCTAGAGAAAGGGGGCTACACAATTATACCAGAAGTGGTAGGCTGCCCTTTGTTGCCCGTTTCCACAGCAACCAGCCCACAAAATACGAACAACTTTCTTGTCTTATGCCAAGGTTTTTGTGTGCACTCTTGTGTGAATTGCATTTGTCTCAGAAGTGTGGGCTGGTTTTTGGACTGGAATCACCAAGTAGTAAGTTGGGATTCCCACGTCAATTGAAAAGAACGGCCCAAACTATTTGCCTGCAGGGCTAAAGGCCCACCCTGATTTTCAGTTTCCTTCACCCCATACCCAGGAATTAAATCCAAGGACTTGAAAGCAAACCACTGCTTTGAAATACAATGGCAGAAACTTCAGACGCTTTAGGAAGTTAGATGGAATTACAAAACAGATTTGTGTCATAAGCTAAACAGCTATATAGAGAGCCACTGCAGACAGAATTCTGTCACTTCTCTCAACAAATAAACGATTTTTTTTACCCTTTACTCAAAACACCTTGAGTCATTAATGCCTGTACTAAGGAAATGCAAGAATACCCTTACACTTCAACAGGGCTTTACGGTTCCTTTGTTTGCATGCAAACTTTTAAAAGGCCAGAGACCACAACTGAGGAGCAACGATAAGGGTTTGTGGTAGCCTGTTTTCTTAAAAGAAAATTTAGTTTAGAGGTATTTCTGGTAAAAATGAGTGTTTTAAGGATCTCTCAGCTTACTGTTTTACATCATTTAACAAATCCTGCTGCTTGCCATTTTATGTTTTGGGTTCTTTTACAGACAACATCAACAGTGATTTGTAAACTCTACCCTGCAAATCCAACTAGTCATAAATGCCAAAGGCCTTTTCCAGAGCAAAAATGACCAAAAGCAAATTGCATCTATATGCCTTCTACTCTTGAGTGCACTGTACTGAACGCATTGGTCTTGAATAGCAGTGCCTTGCCTAATAAATATCTCAGTGATAGGAGTATGCACAAAGCTAGCAATGCCTAGCATCAATTCACTCCAGGCACCCAGTACATCTGAATCCCTTATTATAGCTGTAATGTAAGAAAATGTGAGTACTTGTCAAAAACATGAAAATCAAAGCAGTGGTTTGCAGTACTCAGTTTATGACTTCTGTAACCCAGGGTTTCTTTAAAAAACCGCTTCTACTAACCATGCTAAGAACAATTCACAATTTGTCAAATTGCACACACATTCATTTCTTAATAGAGTGTAAGAAAAATTAGCCTATGGCAGGGAGAAAATTATTAAAAGACTAGGCCACAATCCTAAACATACTTCATCTTTCCCTAGCCCAGTGATTTCTAGATTTGTTGGACAACTCCTCCTATCATCCCCTGCTAGCACAGCCATGTGTAGTTTAACACATCAAAGGGCTTGGGAAGGGCTGAATAAGAAGTAAGCCCCACTGAACATAGTGGGGCATATCTATGAGTAAACATGTATAGAATTGTGCTGTGAACACTGTTAAAATGTTGTCCCGTATGCTATATGCTGTCAAGAATTGAGCAATATCTATATCATTATCATCACCATCATCATCATCATGTAGGCAGGCATTAGCATTAAAACTCCTTTTAGGCATGCATACATGCATTTCAAAATAATTTTGCTTATACAACATTAAGACAAGAAACCAACCACAATGAGGACTGGTGACTTCATGTTGTTTGGGCTGTATCGGTTCTAATGAAAATCCTAACTAAATGTCAGGCAAAGAAACCAAGTATAAAAAAGAAAGAACTTACCAGGTTTGAAAGTAAGAGTAAAGTAAGAAAATAAATTGGGGGGGGCACTTCAAAATCCTTTATTCGATCAAGATTTCATGGAACACTACCAGTTACTATGCATTTGAAAGTGTAACTTGCTAGTTAATGGAATCTAATACAAACACTTCAGGACTCAGCAACTTTTTTGCTTGGACATCCTAAAAATTCTGCCAAACCTTGTAAAAAACTGATGGGGGCAGAGTGGAGGGAGACCACGTGTTTACGTTATTTTAATCTGAGAGTTGAATCAATTCGATTGCTTTTCATTTTAAAAAGAAACAAAATACTTCCCTGCTGCCCCCCTCCCCACTCCATTTATCATGTTTCAAAACTATGAATCAGAAAAACTTCCCTTGGTCAGATAAATGGGACAATGGCAAGCATCCCATCAGCTAAGAATAAATAAATAAATAAACAAAACAAACACTGGATAATGCCATGAACAGGGCTCTGTGTAAAAAGATTCTGCAGGGTGTTTTCCCCCTTTCCAGTTGCGATGAGGCTGCACAAAAAGAAAGCTGTTAAGCGACTGTACTGTTTCCAGATGAGTTCATTCAAAAAGGCATGACTAGGCAAACAAAGTGTAACAGGGATACAATCAGCAACCGAGGGAGCCAGTGGCCTGAGAAAGCAACCTCCATGGCTTCTTCCTTCGGCACATCTGTAACTTAAGATGCTATTTATTTATTTTGCTTATTTGGGTAATTTTTTACCCCGTCCAATACTCAGTGGGTCTCAGGACGGCTTTCAGTTCAAATCCGATAAATACATAAGATACCCAAATAATACAATATAATTGATCCACAAACTGAGCATAAAAGCATAGTTAAAATTAAACATTAAAAGCAGGGAAGAATAAAAAGGTCTTGACCTGGTGCCGAAAAACATATAACGTTGGCGCCAGGCGGACCTCTCTGGGGAGCGCATTCCATAGTCGGAGCGCCACTGCAGAGAAGACTCTCCTCTGAGTATGTTTTCTCCTAACCTCCTTCAAGGAGGGTTCCCGGAGCAGGGCTTCTGCTGCAGATCTTAAGGGGCAGGTGGGCATTTAGGGAAAAAGGCATTCCTTTAGGTATTCTGGTCCCAAGCCGTTTAGGGCTTTATAGGTCAATACCAATACCTTAAATTGGGCCCAGGCTTCAATTGGAAGCCACCGGCATTATATGAGAATAGCGACATGCCCCCAACAGCAATCTGGTGGCTCTGTTCTGAAACAAATGAAGTATCTGGACCGTCTTTAAGAGCATCCCCACGTAGAGCGTGTTACAGTAATCCAACCGGATTACCTTGATTACAAGGTAGCAAGGTAATTCTACCTTGTAATCCTTCCATTTCTGACCCCTACCTCTTTCTATCCTCCTTGAAAATTACTCAGCCTTTTTCTTGTGCAGCAGAGCAAGTCAGAGATCATATAATGTGCAAAACATATAATTCACGCAAGCCCTTATAACTTGAAGACGACTGTAGGCATTGTTTTAGCATGCAAGCACTGAACAATAAATATCTCTATCTACAACAAGTAACCATTTAGGAGTAGGAGAGTCATAATTAATAAATACAAGAAAAAATCAAATGCATGGGGGGAAAGAGTCACTTGCCTTCACCCACAAATGCTGCAAAAAGAAGTTCTATTTTAATGTTTATTGATGAGCTGCTCCTCTTTAGCAAGTGGAAGGTCATTCGCCACATCAATGCAGCTCAGCAATTTGTACGGATGCTCCAGGCACTGCCTAGGAAAACAAGTTCATCCCTGTAGCCAGGGATACAACTGCATCTTCATTCATAAAGACACATCTCATTGCTCCAGACCTGGCCCAGTTCCTCTGCAGCTGCTGCTGACATGTCAAACGGTCACAAAGAGAGGTGACAACCATTGCAAATCTCACACACAAACAGCAAAGTCCATGAAAATCAAAAGTTGTGCTGGGTTGTGGAGCGCTGAAAACTTGAGCTTCCCCCCTCCTCCACCCCCCACCCTGCCTTGAAGGGCTGATTAAATTTGACATTAATCCACAATTACTAACACAGAAACCAGATCATATGTTCATTCATTCATAGTTAAACCATGTGCTGATATACCAAAGACAGTATTCCCCTCCCATTCCTTCATTTCCAGCTTTAAGAATTTAGAAGGTGCAGAAGTTTTTCTTCAAACTCAAAACCACACAAGCAAACGAATTGTTTTTCTTCATTAATAACTGCTTCTCCACAGTCGGTTCCAACATTTCTTCACCAAGTAATTGAATGAACTAAGAAAAAAGGGAAAACATTTTAGAAGATTTTGCTGAAAAAACATACTATATACATTTTGATAAATATTCAAAGATATAGCAAAAATGAGGTATATCTTATAAAAAAATTATGATGTCCCATTATTGACCTATGTAATAACTACTTGCAGTTAAGTTTGCTAACAAACAAACCAAAAACCCAAAACAAAACAAAAACACCCTTAAAGTCAGAATCTGCAACTCCAATTAAGTACAATCCTATGCATGTTTAGGCAAGAAAAAATCCCACAATTCTGGGAGTTGCAGGACAGTTTCCCATCTAAACATACATAGGTTTGCACCATTAATGACTCTTTTATTCTGATATTACATGCAACAAATGTTTTTGTTTAATATAAGTAAAGAGGGGTGGATGGAAGTCGGAAGAACAGTGAAAGAATATAATAATTTGATTCCATATCAAAATGCTCATGAGCTATACAGGTAACACGAAAAAGATAGAATAAAACAAAACAAAATTAATGCAACCTTTCTCAAACAAAGGAGAAGTTGCCTGGCAGAAGTAGCAGGACACCACTTTGGTCAGGGGCCAAATCAAACTAGAAAAGAGGAAAGGCAGCCTGTCAGAAAAGAGAATTGCCAACCAATGCTCTATTAACCATGGAGAATCCCGAATAAAACTGATTCAGATTATGAATGGCAGACATATTAATCCCCTTATTTAAAAGGTTTCTGCTATTCATTATGTCAGGACTCGGTTTCGCGGGGCTTTGTCATGTGACAATGTAGTATGCTTCAATGCCTCCCCATTGAAGCCTTTTCTGTACGTTGGTTATTCAGTACAAAATATTGGCTTTGGATGCCATGGGTTGGCGTCCATACTCAGCCTTCTCACTCCAGGCCCGTTTTCAAACTGGGCACCATGCTGGTTTTTAAAGTAGCAATTAATAGCTCTGCCACAGTGTATGAGGCAACGTTTGATGTGATTTCCACTGGTGCAATTGCAAAAACACTCCGGTTAACTCGGTGCAACTTGTTTGAGGGTGTATGTATGCTACTGAAGGTGAACTTGGCCTCAGACAGAGCCTCAATGTAGAATGGTGTATTCAGGATAAACGTGGGGACCTACTCTGACAACTTTCAGGTTACAGAGAAAGCCCCTGTTTTAAAACACTTCCTGTTGATCTGAATCTTTTACACATTCCTGTGAATGGGGTGGCCCTTCTCCCCCTATGCCTCAACCACAGAAGCCAATATACAGGCTCCAGTCACAACGTATAGATTATATACAGATTTCCCCACCACTGCTGTATGGGTGGGGAACTCTGCTCCAGAGAGCCTGCAAGTCTGAGAGACGAGACAAAGCAGCCTTAAGATTTTCCTAGCTGCTGTCAGGCTCAGGACACACCGCACCAGGAAAACAGAGCCCAATCATAAGCAATTTCCTTTCTGTCCCTCCCTCCCACTGACAGAGCAGCAGGAGCCACTAAAAATCTACTCGCTGGATGTGCACGCAGCCCCGAGACTGCAATTCTACAGCCACATCCATTCAGTTATCTCAACGCATTACAGAAACTAAAGAATGGCTTTACGGGGGGAGAAAAGCGCACAGCAAGCAAATCTGCTCTGTGCCCTTATTAATTTGAAAGGGCAGATGTATACATTCATTCTAGGGAGGGGGGCATTAAAGAACAATTCAGAGAAAAGTTGACAGAACGTGCCAGTGTTTCTTCTGGCATAATTCAGAGTCCAAGAACTTGTTACTAGTACGTTGGTCATATTAAATCGCCATAAATTGTGTGTTCTGAAGAGATATGACTGGCTTTCTCACTACTGGAATCTAAGAGTCTTGATGCCTTACTTGCTTAATTTTTGAGTTACAGGAAATTTACAATTAGGTGTAGATAGATAGGATATTCTTACATTCAAGTTTTGCTGTTATTGGCTGGAAACCAGCTCTCCCCTTTAAAAAGGAAAATAAAAGTTTTTTAAAAACCTGTGCTCCCCATGGTTATCTGCAGCATGAGAATAATAATACCAATACTGCAAGGCTATTGTAAGAATTACTGAGACTATATGAAATAATTTATACTATGATAAAAGAGAGGGAAGATCCAGCAAGGGAGGAAATGAGAATTAAAGAGTCCCAAGTGGCTAGTTGTTCAACATGAGGGCAAAACTGGAATTACAGACATAACC
The DNA here is from genome assembly GCF_004798865.1 of Varanus komodoensis. Lineage (NCBI taxonomy): Eukaryota > Metazoa > Chordata > Lepidosauria > Squamata > Varanidae > Varanus > Varanus komodoensis. The sequence continues at coordinate 13,024,620 of NW_025336087.1, read as the reverse complement.
CTGGGAAGCAAGCATGGAAGGCTGAGAGACAGTGTTGTGTTAAATGATGAATGAGGACTCAAAAGATCCAGGCTCTAGCTCCCACGTAGCCATGATGCTGACTGGGTGACTTTGGGCCAGTCATTGACTTTCAGCCTAACCTTCCTCACAAGGTTATTGTCAGAATAAAATGGAGAGAAGGATTATGTAAACCACCTTGGTTTCCTTGCAGGAGAAAAAAAGTATGATACAAATATATCATCATCATCAAATAATAAAATTAAAATAAACAAATTAATTCCTAGTAAATGTCACTTCACAATTGCTCCAGTGAAGAAACTTGATTCCCCGAGTTTGATTTGGGATCATCTAAATCCTATAACCCTGAGAGAGCCAAATAAATATAAAACTCCATCAACAGGAGACAAACGAAGAGCAACTTGTCAACAACTTTTACTGAGAAAACTATTTCATGGCTTTGTAAAAATTAAACTGTATGTGCTGTTTTGTTTGGAATTTGTTTGCAATATGCTGGCTGACAGGCTTGCATTTTGATGGCCCAACCTGCAATTGTTTTTATAGCTATCCCTAAATGGTTCTCATTTGTTATTATTTTTGTCACAAAGACAACAGGTTGTTCTGCTTTTATTGCAAGAGCCGCTTAGCCAGTTTCTTTTAACCTTGCCACCAATGTCACAAGATAATGAGGTCAAGGAATCTTTGCAACCTAGTTAAGTCCATGATGCAGCTTCCAAGCGCCAGCAGAAATTACAGGTTTATGTCTACTTAGGCAACTTGAACTGCAGCCCTTGGATTACTTAGACTAGAGTAGCACACTGTTCATTAATATGTGTTGAAACTTGCTTTTTTAAGGATTAAAAAAACAAAAATCAGTTGTGAGCTGGATTCTAGGAAACTCAAAAATTTGCAATCTGAGCCCAAGCTTTTTAACTCAGATACAACCTCCACTAAGTTCAATTACTCTACCTTCCTGTATTTAGGATTGCAAATTTAGCATCAGATCCAGTATTATGTTAACAGAAGTACACCGGTGCAGTGGGACTTTCTCCTGCTTTTACTCCCCACTGCAGCACTCTGTGCCACTCCAAAAGCTAAAAGGGTTTCCCAACTCTTCAGCAGAGATTCTGAGGACACACAAAAGTAGAAGGGGAACCGCCCACTTCCTGGTTGTCTCAGAGAATGGCTTCTCTCAGCAAAGTAACAGCATTGGATCCCACCCTCAGTTTAAAAAAATGCAATTTTGGAAGACTAACAAAGGTATGGAAAGACAGGTTTAGATTAATGCAATAGGTGAGCAATTCTTAAGAAAAGGATATATTGCAAGAAAGGTTTTACTGGCATTTCAAAGCAGGGGGGAAGGGGAAGATCAGAAGGCAAAGCACATTTGCACCAATGGCAAGAGAACTGTACAAGCACCTGCATGAGCTAGTTCAGATTCTGAGTTGCTTGTAAGCAAATGCCATTCCACTGAAGTCACCAACTTTGCACCTGCCCACATCATCAGGTGCAAACTTGGGCCACTGCACTAAACTATAAAGTAGAATTTATAGGCTTTGGAACGCTCCAACTTACAGACCAAATTATTACTTGAGTGAAATGGCATGTCTTCTTGTTAACATAAGATCAACATGATACACCATCAGACACAGGAAGTAAACCCTTTTTCTGCCTCAGAATCAGATGCTTTTTGCTTATACATTATAAATAGCTCTGATTCACTAAGCTAAGCTGTATAAACGCACAGCATTTTCCTTGGATGATATATTCCAAAAGCCTCTTCAAAAAGCATTTTGTGCATGCAAATGATACTTGTCCATTTATAAATCAAAATTAACTCCTATCCTACCTGCTCTTCTATCATAAATACATTTATTTGTAATTAGTCCCACTGATTTCAGTTTTATTTATTTTCAAGTAAGTGCCATTAGCAAAACAGTCTTGCAGTTATAATTATAGGAGTCTGGTAGGCAAGACTATGAACATGCTAAGCTCATGCAGTTCAGGTAAGATTATCTCTTATAAGCAAAGTAAATTAGTTTGAATTAACTCAATTATACTCAATTCTCTTTCCAGATGTAGTTTTATCAAGGCATTTTGCAATTATATATGGACCAACTCATTAAATACAGTTTTCCTATAGGTAAATGGCCCCTCAACTACCCTCTAGCAAATGCTTGCATAAACATACATAACATGTGAACCAGGCAATCACAGATACATCTGGAAATGATTATTGTGCCATAAATGCAAACATTATGGATGACTGTATCTCTCTGACTGACAGGTTCATACATTATTATATCACTCACACAAGCACTTAACACGGACGACTGGGATTGGTCACAGTACTGAGCTGGACAGTTTGTGTGATCTGATCTTATACTGCATGCCAATGAGGTTTAATTCAGCGAGGCACTATTCCACATGACAGTGCAGCAGCTAAATCATGAACAGGAGTGTGTAAGAAAAGCCATGCTGAATCTGACCTAATGCCTAGCTAGTCCAGCATTCTCTTCACACGGTGGCCAATCAGATACCAGTGGGAAGCAGCCCAGTACTACCACATAATCACAATAGCCCCCTCCTGTTCCTATCCTGCCCAGCAACTAACCTATAGGGACCTACAGCTGGATACTGCAGGTGACGTTTAGCCACCATCCCAAGCAGCCACCGGAAGCTTCTCCTCTGTGATCTGTTAACTCCTACTAAAGTTGCCACCTTTTTAAAGATGCCCACCATGTTACCACCACGCCATCTCTTCTGTTTTCCCTTACCCCCAGCAAAAGCACTTAGTTGGCATTTATGCCTATATAAATCTGAAGGACCCATCCATGTTTGGATGTGTGGTTTCTCACCTGGATAGGCACACATGCAGCTACGAAGGGAGATGCTTCCATGTGCTCACAAATGCCGTGGGAATTAGTGAGTAGGGCACTGTGGTTATGCTGTTCCACACATCTAATGTGGGATCATAGCAATCGAGCGTTTTGCATCTCTGGATGCCAAAATATCCCCCAACAACGTACAACTTGTTTCCAGATGCTACCGCATGGCAGCTCATCCTCTTAGCTGTCACATCTCCTACTTTAGTCCACTGGTAAGTTTCACTGTTGAATTTATATGCTGAGCATGCAGAAAATTCGGTGTCTCCACCCATAATAAAAATCTGGTTGCCCAGAACAGCTGCAGCTGTGTAGCGCCATGGCTGAGGGCAGGTAGCTGGTACTGTCCATCTGTTTTCGCAGAGGTCATAACATTGAACTTTGGGTAACTTATCATGGCTAACACTGGTACCACCAAAAGCAAATAGCTTCAGCTTTGCACTGACTACAGCTGCGTTGCTTACTCCCTCTCGAAGCGGAGCGACCATTGTCCATTTGTTAGTCACAGGGTCATACTGTTCTACTTGCTTTAAGGACACCGAAGGAGAAGCTGGAAGACAACCAGTGGCTGCTGTGTGCCCTCCAACAACGTAAAGACAATGTTTGAGTTCAGCAGAACCATGACCAAACCGAGCAACTAGCATGGGAGCAGCCTTGGACCACTCTTCATGAAGTGTATCGTATACCCATACATCTTTAGAGACTCCGTTTTCAGATCCCCGGCCACCAGTAATGTAGACTTTACACCCAATAGCACAAGCACTGAACTCTTTCCTTGGGCTTGGAATGTCAGCTTTTGGAATGATCTCCTTTGCTTTTTGGTCAACTAGGTACAATTTGTCACACATAAAGGTTTGTCCTCCCAAAAGGAATAGGGCATGGCCTGTTTTCCGAGGCCTCGCACACAAACTGGTGACTACTCCATCATTCTGTAAAATCTTCAATTTGCACCTTATTGCTTCTTCTACAATCTCCTTGCTCTTCCTGTGCTTTGTGATAAGCTCCTCCGTTGCTACATTCTCCATTAGGTAGATGGCTGGCAGAAGAGCAAGTCTCACAGTCTGCAACAATTCTGGCAGGTAGCAGTGGCGTTTATTCAGATCATAGTTAATCCAGTTCATTGCTGACTCATATACTAACCGCTCATCTTCTGTTTCTAATTCTTCGCTAGATAGAAGTTGTACAACCATGTCTTTGGGGAGCTGGAGAAAATCTTCACTTTTGCTGATGGTCTGGAAGTTGCTAAGGCACATCCTCCAAGAGAGCTCATAAAGTTTGGTGCACTGGTGAGCATCTGACAGTAGCAGCATGCCAAGACAATTTGTGGGGTGAAGGTTTTTCTCGAGGAATTCTGCACAGGCATCTCTAATGTCCTGGAACTCTAACATGTCACCTGCCTCTAGAAGAGACTCAGCATTCTCTTCATTGATGATGACCCTTGAGGAATAAGCATAGTCTAAGAGAAGTTCCAGAACCTCTGGGTGGATGGAATTATGGAAGTTGACTTCACTGGCTTGACTCTCTTTGAGTCCTCCACTGAACATGGCTTCAAAATAGCGACTGCAAGCTGCTAGAACAGCTCTATGGCAAGGGAATGATTTGTTCCCTGCATGAAGAAGCACATCTGTAAAAAGACGTTGCTGACGCAAGAGGTTGAGATGAGTGAGGACACTATCAGCATATGAAGACTTGTGGAATAAATAAATGTTTATGGAGCCAGTGCTGGCCCTAGACTTGCGATTCTCATGCATGCTGACTGACATTTTCTTCCACACCTAAACATAAAAGATAAATACAGTTAAAAGGTCTTAGGAGCGCAATATAAAACACTTGCTTTAAAAGGAGCAATTGAATAGCACAATCCTATGTATTCTTTTTGGTCAGCCACCCAGACAGCTTTGGCTATTTAGTGATACAGAAATGGAATAAAATAAACAAAATATACATATTCAGTGGGGCTTATTCCAGGATAAACATGCAGCCTAACTTCCCTCTTTTCCCCAGCTAACAAAATGTAACAGTATTCTGAGCAATATTAAACAGAAGCTTAGGTCAAAAAACTCCACGCCTGTGTATTTTCCTAATACAAAAATCTGAAGTGGTATATCTAAAAATCATTGCTTGAGACACCAGATTTACCTTGGTAAACCAGATCTCTCTCACTTTCACTGCAATATAAGAGGGCAGTGTAAGTCAGAATGGGAAAGGGGGCAATCCTGTTTTATTTCACATCTCCCCAGTGCAGAGCGGCTGATTCATTGCATATTCAGAGCTAACACATACTGAAAGCATTCTCTGGCCTTGAATCACAGCAGGAAAAGCAACAGGATACACTGCATTCAGGAATGTAAAAATACTGCAAAGAATGCAGGCACCCACAAATTAACCTCATTAAGATGATACCCTGATACTGATAAAGACAATTCCACCCATACCAAGAAGGTATGTAAAAGGTAAGGAAGAGATGGGTTTTTCTTTTTTACTTAAAACTGGCCTAGTGCAGCTTTCCCCAACCTGATGCCCTCCACACTGTTGAATTACAACCTCATCCTCCCCAACGAGCATATCCAATGGTGATCTGAACGTTACCAGGCTGGGGAAGGCTGGAATGTTGTGGATAGACTGCCTGAGAAGTACACCCCCATCTTTCCAATGTACGCAAGCACTATGGTTTAGTGAATCAAGATAGCTGAATTCAGAGTGCTGAAGTGAAGCAGAGCTCCAATTCTGGAGTTTCCTCTCATCTGGGTGGAGGTGTAGAGAATTATCTGAAGAAGAGTATGTTTACTGAAAGCATGCACATTCAGATTTCCTAAGACAAATCCTTGGGTTAACTCACTGAAGAACGGGAATTGCCTTTTGCTGGAAGACCATGTGTTGGAGCAGATTTCTAATGCGAATGCTCCTGCCAATGCAAGAGGCAGGAAGTGACCTTTGCTTATTCTCCCTCTCACTGGAGCGCCCAGTACCATTCCTCCATAGGGGACATGGAGAATGCAGAATCAACAATTACCCTTCCCCAACTCCAACCAACAGAATCCTCCTACCAGATGAAATAGCTCTTCCACCCACAGCAGACTTATGCTGAATCCAATCCAATAAATTTTGGTGATTATGGGGAGACAAGCTGCAGCAATCTACAGCTCAGAACCTTAAAAAACCTTTATTGTTGTTTCTTGGTACAAGCTGCATCACTTTGTCCTATTTAGGAAGGTGCAAGAGATGGGAGGGTTTGGGTGCCAGGAGAACGTATTTGTTAACTAAGATGGGAAACAGCTGAGTGAAAGGCATGCCGCAGTTGCCCACAACAGAGAGCTCTTTTGCTCATAACCTTTTTTAAAAGTCCAATGGGGTTGGGTCTGCCTGCTGCACAAGTCCGACCAGCTTTATTCAGGTTTCATAGAAACCACCACAGCCCACAGAAAAGAGCCAATGTCTCCACAGTCCAGGCCAAAGGTAGGAGGGAAGGAAGTTTACATGACAGAAAGATATAATTTATAATGACCTCCTAGAAACTTTCCCAGCCTGTCACCCAACCAGAAAAAGTCAACAGAACCTGGAGAAAGAGAAGCTGAAGTATTCATTAATCTGCTACCAAGTGATGAGTCAGATGTGACACTTGAAAAGACTTGGCCAAGCCTAGAAATATATAAACTGGAACTCAAGGCAAAGGGGGCAGTTTTCAGAATAGAAAATGTTCACAATGCTCAATGAAAGACACAATGTCCTAGTTCCACTAGCAGAAGGGTGTGGAGCCACTACAGTGGAGGAAACAGCAATGCTCCTCAATGCCCCTTTGATGCCTGAAAACCTTCTTATTCTAGCTCACGGAAGGCAACATTTGGCAATCCAGACCTTTTGGCCTACAGATCCCACCATTCCCCCCTAGTGGTTATGCTGTTTAGGGATCATAGGGTTTGTAGGCTAAAATATCCAGAGGTCCCCCACCCTATTCTACTCTTACAGCTCACCTTATAGGTAAGTGCTGCTCCCTATTTGGCGCCTGTAGTAAATAATTAGAGTCCAGAAGTTTTTCAAGCTTTACAGGTCAATCTTAACAAATCTGCTTGAAACAGAGTGACTATGGTTTGAGAAGCACCGTCTCAACTCAAAGGGAAATCTGTAAACTGGCAGCAACAATGTTCAATTTAAGAAATGCACCTCAATCAGCAGTAGAAGTATGACATACCTTGATGGCAGAAGCAGTATTTTTTTTTTATCTACAATTTTAGTTGCTTAGTGACAATCACAGAGATTGAACAGCACTTTATGTTTCTGGCTTACATTTTGTAAAGCAGTTCTGTAATTTCTTTTCTGGCTATAATGTTTCACATTTCCTCATTAACCAAAATGTGGTACAATATAAGTAATCAAGAAAGATATTATATAAAAATGACTCAGGCTCATACCCTAAGCATACACACTGTGGAGTAGACCCCATCAACTTTACTGGGTTTAACTTCAGAGCAAGCGTATTTGGAACTGCATTGTCCATATAAGAGATATCAGATTAGGCATAAGTATTATTTTATTAGCTGTTACAGCTAATAACATTATCTGGCAATCAAACATTATCTTGACATTCAAGAGTCCCAGAAGCTAATCCTGGATTAAAGTGTATCTTGCTGCCTCAAAGATTCCCCCGCCCCGCTATACCTCCTGGAAAGCTAGATTATGTTAACGCCCATAAACTTGAGTCACCAGGTTGAAAATTGCAGCTGGGAATAGTTACATACTTGGAACTACTTAAATACAAATCATTGCCTATTTTTTTTTCTGATTGGTTTACTTTCTATTTAGAATTTAATACTGCCAGATGGAGATGCTCCCTAACTCTACCAAGCCCAGATACTGAACTTATTCCTCTTTTCACCCTGCTGCAAAAAGTCCACACCATCTGAGGCTATAGAAAGCAGGGGCAAAGGAAGTCTCACATGCATGCCCCAAATACCTGCAAGCCATCTGCAAAATCAAGCAAAGGTGCTGACTGACTGGCTGCCCCCCATATAACTCCATCTCAATAAACCCATTTATTTTAACTTCATATTATCTGGATATTTTAGTCCCTACAAACCAGCAGTATAAGTAAGGTCATGCTGCATTCTAAACTGCACTTGAAACATTTTGTTCTTACATTTGTTTCTGCAAAATATATGATCCACAAATATTGTAGCAAAGGTAATATTACACTGAAAGTGGTGGGGGGGGGAGATGAGGCAACATCCTTCAAATAATTTCCCCCATACAGTTAACATGTAATCTGCCCCTTACAAGTATATCTAATAGCAGAACCTTCTGCATGTGTTTCTACCCAGACCTAAACCTTAATAAATATAAAAATATTTATTCCCAGGTAAGTGTATTTAAGAATGCAGCTTGAAACACTGCATTACTAGATATTTTACAGGAAGCACATCAGAGCAACTGCACAACTGATCACTCATGTTGCTTGATATAGTCTTAAAAAGCTTGACTAGTAGTATACAACAAATGCCTTGCTGGACCAGACCAGTCTTGTCCACCACTGTTTCCAAAATCAGCCTACATTTGCAAGCTCATTTGCAAGCGCCTGTTATTTATTCCCCAACATCTTGCATGTCAAGGTATGCAGCCTCTGAATTTGGAGGTTCCACTTAAGTCTCTAAAGCAAACCATGATAACAAAGTCTTGAGCCAATCAATGAACAAGAGGCCACAGACCCAGGGGGATCATATCTAATCATTTCTTTGCAGAATTAAAAGACAAAACAAAATGCTATTAAAATGTTATCATGCTGATTATTCACTATTCAGCTCATTCTTAAAGTTATCCAGGAAATTGTGTGTGCGCGAGCACACACACCGGTGGATTTCAGAGATCAGGTCAAGATTTGCACATATTTTCTTCCCCAATCTGCTGTCCTTGAATGTGTTGGGCTAAAAGTCCCATCATCCCAAGCCAGCATGTCCTTGATGATAGGAGCTATAGTCCAGTGCATCTGAGGGAGACTGGGTTGAGGAAGGATGTTTTAGGCAGCTGTTCCAAGGAAAGATATATAGTTATCTGTGCAGATAATATGCAGCAATAATACTGCATATTATATTATAAAGAAAACATCCTTATAAAGAAAATATCCTTCAGCAAAAAATGTCTTTTACTTCCTGTCTTCTCAGACTTCAAAGGAGCTGCATAAGGGCTGAGCTCAGTTACTAAGCAAATATTGATACAGTTCATCACTCTATCACATGAAATCATATATGGCCAAGAAAAAACTCTGCTGTTTATTTAGCTAATTTTGGTTTATGCAGAGACCTACAGGTCAGTGTAAAAAGTAATGGATTTCTGTTTGCCTAAGAGAAATACTGGTATTAACCCCACTGAACAGCCATATTATCATGTATATCAACACTGTATTTTCTAATCAGGTTTGAAACAGATAAAAAAACACAAACCAGATTAGCCTGCTTTTTTGAACTTGCATATATTGTTTGGATAATCTTTTTAATATGATTTTAAATATTCAGATAATGTATCAGTAAATAATGCAAGACGAAAAGTCAACTAGTCCATAAAAACGACTCACAATTGAAAAAGTGCCAACTTGGGGTAAAATGTAACATCCCAGTTAACCCAATGAAATGGGAGGGATTTCACTTAAGCCCACCTTAAGCGCCATTCGGTTTAATGGGTCTACTCTAAGTAAGGCTTAAGTTTGATTATATCATCGCCTGAGGTTTTTGATACTCCCCTTATTTCAGAATATTACTCCATAAATGCATAAAGTCCGAACTCCGTAAAAAAAGACACACAGGTTAATATGCAATCCTTTCTTGGTGAGAATCCAATATTTCATCTTAAAGAACACACTCCCAATTTACCAAGGTAATTGAGTGAGTGAAGGAGCCGAGAAAAAAGATCCATCTTATTTCATATGTTTACTGATCGTTTTTATTTTGCGGTCCCGCCAATCGAAGTGCTATTTGCGCGAAGCCGCCTAAATTTTTCGAGCATGGACAGCTCGGCTCCTTCCGCTACTTCCCTGCCAATTTGCGCGTTCCGCCGCTGCCGGGAGCCCAGCGAGAGAGCCATGTGCGCCTCCGCAAACACAAAAGCCGTGTCAACGGCCGCCTTACACTTCCCTCCGCTTTGAAGTGAAGAAAGAGGGATGGCAGAATCGGAGCTATCCCTGGGAAGGCAGGCAGAGGAAGGAAGCAGCCAACACACCCTCTGACCCTCCCTCTTCCTGTGGGACGGGAAAGGAAGAAAGTGCCCTTGCTGGCGGTGCTGCAACCGAGTTCCTTCCCGAGCTGAACAAGCAGTCGCCGTCCCCGGAGGACACCCCAGGAGCGGCTCCCTTCCCAACCCCTGAACGAAGCGTGCGGGACATCAAAGCCTGCTTTGAAGTCCCACCTATTGAATTCCTCCCCCAGCACTTCGCCCGCTATCCCCTTTCGCAGATACTGTGGGTGCACTCTGCACATGCTCAAAATGCATCCCGGCACACGTTGCAAGGGTCGGCGCCGGCTTGCGGGGGCTAATGCTGCAACTGTACCCATGGGAACGTGTAGCCTTGAACTCGGCGTGGCTTACTTCCGAGTAAAGAGCGTGCACGGGCTGCAGCATGCACCACGCCCCGGCCAGAAGATGAAACGTCCGCCCTGCCCCCGAAATCGAGGGTCCCCTTCGCCCGCTGACCCGCTCACAGCCCTCGGGTCCAGCCAGCCCTTGAGCAGGGCGAAGCACGCCGCTGCAACAGGTCGGAGGTAAACATGCCGGGTAAACTTACAGCCAGCGCTTTCTCGGGGGCACTCGCGTCCTGCCTCCTGGCACCAGGGCAGCTCACGGCATGGAAGCGCGAGAGGAGAGCAAGCTGGAGCCGGTCCTTTCCGCGCCAGTCTTAGCGGGCGCCTCTCTCCGTCCTTCCGCGGAGCCGCGGCTGCCTGGCTGGCTGCCTTCGCTCCCCCTTCCAAAGCCGGAGCAGCCGCGCCAACCCGCCCGCCCAGCCGACTGCCTGCCTGCCTCCCTGCCTGCCACAGCGTGCGTCTGAAGTTGCGGCCGCCGGCTGGTTGCTGCGGCTGGTAGGAGGGCCCACGGCTCGCAGTGGCAAAGGGAGGTGGGGCCGCGGCGCGCTCGCTCGCTCGCTCGCTCGCTCCCTGGCCTCCCGCTCTTCCTCTGGCCTCGGCGGGCGCGAGCGAGCGCGTATAAGGGGCTGCCGGCGGGGAGGGCCACATATGCAAAGAATGAGTGACACGCAGGAGGCGGGGGCAGGAGGCGAGCTGACTGAGCGGGGAGGGGGGCGCCGCCGAGAAGCTCCCGGCGACGTAGCCCGGGCGACGCAGGAGAGGAGGGGAGGCGCCTCCCTTCCCTCCGGAGTGCCAGCCAGCGGTGGTCGCCGCGGCTGCTCGGCTGGGGGCCGCGCGTCTCCGGGCCGCTGGCTGCGTGCCTCGGCCGTGGAGCTGCCCTGCGGCGAGCCCCTCTTGTAATAATGAAAGCGGGGCACCCGTGGGAGAGCCAAAGACACGGAGGCTTGGAGGGCAACCTTGAGAGGGAGCCACATGCTGGGTGAGATGCTTCCCGGGATCCGTATGGCAGGCGACTTGCTCCGCCGAACCCTTTCGAGATGTTGGATCCATAGTTTTCTCAATGTTCCGTCAGCCACGTATCCTAAACATACACATTTTGGTTGCTACTGGTCAGTGGGTCCCTGAGGGTGGAGCTGGGGGAACAGCATGATGCTTAAATATTGCATATTTTCAAAATGGACTAGTGAACTAACTTTTAACTGAATAGATTCCATCAATAATAATAATCAAATGCAATTTTTAAATGCCTCCATACAAAGCTGGGAGAGCAAGAAAACTGCAATAGTATAAAGCAGGGAAAGGACATAGACCAAGTTGAAATGCCCAAGCAAAATAATGCTTTGACTTGGCACTAAAAAGATTGTGGCTGTATCAAGCAACCTTCCTGGAAGGGTGTTCCAGATTTGGGGTGAAACCACAGAAAGGGCTCTCTCCAGCTACCAGGGAGGATACAACAGTGGAGCACGTGTTGCTTATTCTTTATGGAGCACCTATAAGACTTCTTCAGCAGCACGTCGCCTCGTCACTTCCATAACCATTGTTCACCAGTCCTGCTCTTAAGACTGCCTGTGCCCCAGGTAAAGCCAAGCCAAAAACAAATTCTTGGGCAGGTTGGGGGAAATCCATGCAACAAGGTCAGAAGTAGGCTGAGGCCAGAAATGCTGCTGTACTGTTCAGGAACACGGCCTTGAGTGAAGCCAAGGTCAAGCATGGTGAAACTGTCCAGAACAACCCTAGTCCTATGAGCAGGGCTCCTGGAGTCAGCAACATACCAGATCGATCAGCAATCAGAGAAGGTAAACCCATTTGCAACACTGGGGGCTGAACAACATATTATTAAAGCAGTTAATAGGCATCATAGTCTGGTCTTTGGGAGCCCACTCTGGCCTGGGATCTGGCTGCAAGTGCTTAGTTCTGCTCTCTCAAAGCCCTTCACTCCCAAGGGATCCCACACCCATGAGCCGCTGTGTAATAGTGGGCTTTCAGGGGCCCACTACTTCACCAGGTGGCCATCTGAGCCTCCACTTTCTGACAGCTACACGCTTTCTGGGGCTGTGAGGCAGAGCAGCCTTCCTCTGTCACAGGTGAGCCAGGGACACCTCCCATGTGCCCTTTCAGGATATCCTGTGGAGATAGGTCCGGTGATGTCCCTTCCTGAAGACTGAGGTCTTTCTGGTTCTTGCTGATGCTCCAGGGCTCTGTCTGTGCTCCAGGCTTCCCTGGCTCTGGGAGGTCTGAGTCCTCATCAGGGGAGGATGAAGAGGTACCCTGAGCCAGGGTTGTTTTTCTATTTTCAGACCCTGGCAGAGAACTTTGGCTATTTGGTGATTTATTAATAATAATACTGTGAACACACATGAATATATACGGAAATGTCATCAAGAATGAAGTGACAAAATGGAAGTAAGAGGATCACTGCATACCATGTATACAAAGAGTGAATTGCTGGTTCCTGTGTAGCTAAAACACCACCATTCATGCACAAGAGGAAGGTACCAGCAGACTTGGAAGAACCCCAAGGCTTGCAGAAGTAGCCTAAAAAACATTTATGGGGAAACCTCCTCAGAATACTCAAATGAAGATCAAGTATGGTCAAGGACTACGGAATGCTGGCTGATTGCTGGGGTGAGGAGACAAAAAATTCATGGAGAGGAGAGGTGGAATGAAGTATCCTGAAATAAGACATTGCTTCTGGCTGGCATACTAAACAGGAGCACCCTACACTGCAAAATTGTTTCAGGCCTCACTTGCGTTTTTACTTAGTTTGATATCTGATTTTGATTCATTTTGTTCCAGAGCAAAATAGGTCGGAATAATGTAAGATATTGAAAGGGCCTTTCTTTCAAGACTGTCACTGTCAGAGACATATTTGGTGGCAATGTGAAAGAAGGCCTTTGCAGGGCCACTTCGAGGCTGTGGAATTCCCTTCCAGAGACAGCTTGTTCCCTATAGCTGTCCTTCCACCAGCAGGCAAGGACTACTTTATTCGTGCAGAGCATTGGTTTGTAAGTGCATGTGCTTTTGCTCTGTTGCTGTGTTTTTAATTGTTTTTAATGCATTGCTGATCTTTTTTAAATCAGTGATTGTACCATTTTTAGTAGAAAGGCAGGTACATATCAAAGAAATGAAGATGGGGAAGATGGGAGAGCAGCAAAGCCCAAGAAAAGAAGACAATAGTGATGGTGACTAAATAATATATTCTTTCAGTGGCCTCTGGCAACCTTGAGGCAACCTTGAGTGCTACCATAAGGAGAGTCCCTAAAACTAGTCCTCCAGCCATAGCTGGGTTTAGCTGTCACCAGACCCTATCTTTGCTCGTGATGGTTGGGGCTAGTGAGAGCGGGTGTCTGCAAGTTCTCTGCTCTTGCTCCAGAACAAAAGGAATGGGCATTTCCTCCTCATCAAATCCCACTGATAGATAAGAAAACCAAGGGAATTCATAAACAGAAAACAACCAGAGAGATTAGGGCTCCATGTGGCTAATTTTAAAGCCACATATATTTATATTGGGCCAGCTGCTACCCACAGGACAGTGAGGTGGTGTGATGCAATTTGACAGACAATTAATTTTGTTATTATCACAGGGCACATTTTATTGAAAGGGGAACTAATATGTGCATACTGCTTTCTAAAAGGAGGGCTCAATGGAACATGTTTAGGTGTGAAATACCTCTTTGAGGCAGCAATAGTAAGTGTGTTAGGAAAACTATCTGTACAGTTTTAAGAACCAGATTTTAGCACTTAATTACATCACAGAACATGAGAACATCATCACAAGGAAGCAAAGGAAAAGTTAGGGGCTGTCCAGTTAAAAGAACAAAAGATACCATTTATTTAATTAGGAGTTGTTTGTTTTGCCCCAGCATTTACCTCATTGGTTTCACTTTAATAAAGAACAATGCAGCCGATTGTGATTCAACCAATTTGCAACTTGCTGTTCTGCTAGTTTTGATATCAAGGTATCCTGTTTAGAACAACAACCCAGCCTGAAAACGTTCCCCCATACTCTGCTTTTGCTTAGCTACTTTTGCAGCAACCAAAGCATTTTCTTCCAAAAGTTCCTCAGCCATAGCTGGCAGTGCTTGAATTAAGGGAAATGGCTCTAAAACATTACATGCCGGATGGACTATTCTGCAGAGTTAAATATATTGCCCTTTGAAAGCCCCATTCTTTTAACCTTTTCTTAGGTAATGCCAAGGCTGTGATGGGTAATCTTAATGCACTGACTCCTCAGTGAGCTAAGAGGGACAAACATCGATATGAAGAGCAAACTTTCACAGCAGTTTCCTTTTACTGCAGAATAAGGCAACCAGGAGAAGGTGGTATTTTTCCATACAGGGCTAGGATCAAGGGTAGGCAAAGTCAAGCTCCTACTGAGAGCTCACCCCACAGCAGGGATCTTGCTAACAAGACCCTCCCCTAGGTTAGCCTGCAGCCTGCCCCTCTGTCTGGCCCAGTCGACAGTATTGGTGAACAGGAGGAGTGGCGATGCCATGGCCTGTTTGCTCTCTGGCTCTCTGCCTGTCCTGAGGGCAAGTGGTAGCAACGATGTGACCACAGCCCTGAGAAGATAGACAGTGCAGAAGGGGGCCTCCAAAGTCTGGAGCTGGCACCCTTTGCATAGGTGAGCATGTCTCTGTGTTATAATGCACATGGCACAGAAACTATCTCCATAAAGAAGCACAGGACAAAGGTAATCAAACAGTCTTTGTTTAGCCAAACGACACAGCAGAACTCTTATTGCATCATAAATGATCTAAGCATGTGGTTAACTGAAAGCCCTCCCCACTTCTGCTGCTTCCCTGCCCTCTTACTGGATACACACGAGGGAGCAGCCTTCATACTGCTTCCCTGAACATTTCTCAGAGAAAAGTGACCCTTCAGTCCCGCTGGAAGAAGATCTGGATAATAGCCCAGTGGCTGAGCCTCAACCATCAAAATGCTGAATAATCTTAGGAACCAAGAAGCCTTTTAGCCAATGGTCAGCTAACACTGCTAAAATACTTAACAGTTAAATAGCTTGAATGCGGATGCTCTTCTGCCTCAAGTCAGAGAGAGGTGGCAAATCACCCCCAAGCTTAACCATAGCCCTCCAGGAAGGTAAAACCAATTAAACTTCCCCAAAGGAAGTGCATAGTTTCACCTGGCCATTTGGCAAATTCATTCTTTCCCCCCAAAGTAGGGAAAGCCTATTGGATCATTAAAAAAAACCGGTAGTGCTATTTGAAGACAGCGCTTTTTTAAAGGCTGCGGTCCTATATCCACTGGAAGTAGACCTCATTACATTTGACTGGATTTACTTTTGAGTAGCCTTGTATAGAATTTCCTGTAAATTGATTTTCAGTGTGAAGAACAACCAAGAGGCCTGACAAGAACATCCAAAGAGACCATGAACACAGGGTATGTATACTCAATGAAATATAATTAAATAAGTAAAGCTACTGAACCAAAATATCTATTGATGTGTAGGCAAGCAACTAAATCAGGTACAAGTGTGAGGTACCTTTTGCAAGATTGCTCAACTATTGCAAAGAGTTTTTCACATTTTCCTGTATCCTTTATTTAAAAACCGAGTAGGGAAATCCAGTGTTCTAACATTATCATGATTTGGTGTTAATACCAATGCAAATACATCTTTCTAAACTATGGGGTCAGCAAGAAAATAGATCTGTGACAAAGGTACAGATGCCCATGGTTAGTGATTGCTTAGTTCAGGGAAGCAGAACAGCTGACCCAGGGGCCAAATCCAGCCTGCCTAGGTCCCCAGTCTGGCCCTCTCATGTTGCCCACATGTCTTCTTCCACTAGCCCTGCCCACTTTACCCCAACCATTGCTGATCAGTTGTTGAGTAGTTTTCTGGCTTTTGTGTAATTTTTTTTCCCATCCTAAAAGCTAAATTCCTCTCCTAATGTTTACTTATTGGCAGTAACAGCTGTAAACTAAAATATGCTAGATTTTCAGTCCTGCCCTTGGCCCAACCCACTATTGGAATGCAGCCCCAAAAAGCGTATCTCAAATAGAATGAAAGAGGTTTAACACTCCAGCTTAGTTCAAGTAAAAAATTCATATTGCAATTCAGATATGCACTGGCATATTCATTTCACAAAAATGTCAAAATTTGACATTAGAAAAACTGTAACTGAAATACCAGAGTATGCTAGCTTATTTCCTGTGCAGTATATTTTGTTGGTGTAATTTCACAGGCATTTATTCAAATTTGCTCAAATAGCTGACATTAAAGGTGTTAAGAGCAAACCACAAATGTGGATTTGGCTTTTATTTGCAATGAAACAGTAGGAACCAGCCCTTCATCAAATATCTTTATATCAAATCTCTGTTAAACCAAATCTAAGGTAGGAGAGCATCTTTGTGGTTTCACTGGTCAAATTGATAATATTGACTAAAAACCCATGAACACTAATTTTGATAGTGGTTTTTGACCTAGATATTTTGCTGTATTTTAAGTTTATCACTAAATGTTCTTACTGTTTTCATACAGTGGCCATATGTCCTATCCTAATGAGGTAATCCTCTGTTACAGCCTTCCCCAAACTGGTGTCCTTCAGAGACATTTGGATCGTAACTCCCAGAATTCCCAGCAGAGCCATTGACTGGGAATTCTGGGCGCTGCAGACCAAACATGTCTGGAAGGCACAAGGTTGGGGAAGTCTGCTTTATTAGATGGCCTGTCCAAGGAGACACAACTACTTGAAGGCATCCCTTGTTTGAGAGACTATCCAGCCAAGTCTCCCAGCAAGATTCCTGGCCCAATCCAGCTCTAGTTTCATGTAGCTGCACATGAGCAGTTGGAGCAAAATAATTTCATCTATACTCATCACCAATTAATCAACTCTTTGTGACTAGACTAGATTCATACCTGTTGTCCTGCTTAGATACACTCTCTCTTTCTCAACCCTGGTATATAAAAATGTATGTGTTGGGTATGCAAGTTGCTGAAAGCCCAACTCAAGCCATTCCATTTATTCTTGGGCCTTGCTGTAGTGCGTAGATAAAAGATTGGTGCAATGGGTAGGATTATTTGTTCATTTCTCAAATTTATATCTGCTAGTTTTGCTAGGTGGTTGTAACCCTCCAGATGTTGGATGGCAACACCCATCAGCTTTATCCAATATAGCTAGTAGTGAAGGACAATGGGATTTGCAGCTCAGCAACAGGCTTTTCTGTGTCAAGCATTTATCATATGCTAACTACCTACTCATGGTTGTTTACAGATCCTTAGATGACACAGCTACCCTCATGTTTCACATCCCTGTCTGGTGAGTACTTTCAGTGAGTTTGTTTAGAGTGGAGAAAATGCAGCATTTAATTGTTAAAGCGAACGTACCATTTTTGTATTTGCATTGTTTCAGTATTCCACGGTGCCACCTAGAGGTTATGCAGCAGAAACCAGAAAGGGTATTATTCCTCATGTAGTGCTCAGATCACAGTTCTATAGCAAAACTGAAAGTAAGTGCAGCCAGTTAACAGCCTTGTGTAGAAAAGCTCAACATCCAGAGGGTCATAAGTTGCCTGCCCAAATTTAAAACAATCAGTCATGTGAGAGATGGTGCTGGTGCAGCTTTCCCATCCATCTTTTCTCAGTCTTTTTGTCTACCTCCCTCTTCTGCTTGGTGTAGCAAGTAGGAGCTGAAATGCGCCTCATAACTGGCAGGGAAGAAGTAGACAAGAAGCAAGGAACAGACGTAAGTGGCTGTAGCTGTTGCTTCTTCTTTTGAACAGGTAGTTTTGACACTTCAGCACAAGACCCAGGTTGCAGGTTAGCTTCCCTTTCTTCCACTGCTGGAGTTCACCCAGTAATGATTTACCCTCATGACAATCCTCTGAGCAGAGAGATGAGGACACTTTACCTTCTCATCCCCCACCAAGGCCACATTCAAGCCAAAAAGCTAAGCATTGCACCATGTTTTTCATTCAGAGTTAAAATGTCCATTTCCGCCCCCCCCCCCGCTAACTTTTTATCCCAGTAACAACTGTGGCAATGATGCAACTGTTGACTTTAGCTCTGGAATGATGCATTCCAGAGCTAAAGGCAATCTTTGCTCAAGAAAACACCCTATGTACAAGAATTTCAATAGTCTCTTCTGAAGGTGTTACTATAAATGCTGCTCTGATCTTTCTTTCTATTTATAACTAAGCTGTCTTAATGAAAACAATGTATACACAAAGAAGTTAGGCATTACTGTAAATTAAAATGGACTGAAATGTAGGCATATTTATTTTCAGCTCCAGAATAAAATGTAAAGTTGACGGCTTACATACCCATTTTAATCCCTGCATTTTCATGCATTAGTTACAATCTCAAGGCCACTGACTTGTAAGAAGATCCATTAGTGGAAGCAGGACTAAATAGTTTCAGGATTGTGACCATCATATTTGTGTTCTAAATATCGATCAGATGTAGTAAGCCCTTGCCTCTAACTACTTCACACATTTAGCTGGCAAGGCTCTGAAAGGTTTTGTAACATGATCAATAAAAGGCATCTACACTCTCTATTGATCGGAATCCATAAAACAGCGAATGACCTTCATAGACTCCAGTATTTGTGTAGTTTTGAAAACCAGACGATTGGCATTTAATTAAATCACACATCTGATGGTTGCTAAAAGGGGTAAAGTGTTGATATTTTAAAGCTTGTATGCTGCTTGGCAATATGCAGTCCTTCAGAGCATGTCCAGACATGTCTGCACCTGAAAGAAAAGATCTGTGGGGAGTAAAATGTATGTGTATGTATTGGTCTAATTAAAGGGCTGGATGCAAAGCTGTTTGGGAAATGAAAACAGTACAGCCTGCTCTTTATAATGAGGCAGGTATTTGATCACTGAAGAGGTGATACTTAAGTACACAGCAAAAGCAATGGTTACATAAGACCATGTGAAAATCTGTGTTTAGATAGCCGTCCTATTATTGCCTGCCGTGATATGAAATGATAGGTTTTGCTGTCTGGAGTTGGTCATAAGCTATGTAATGAAATCTAGGATTTGCATGTGTGCAAATCCCATTGCCAGACTTTTTCTTTCTTTTAGATATTACATGCAGATGTGTGTAATGTTCACTCAGCAAATTCAGTTTTTTACAGTGAAAAGCCACCTGAGGAAGCTGCAGTTGGGTGTCTGGAGGAGTGCTTGGTGGGGAAAGGATGCCAAGCTCCTTTTTCCTTCTTGGGACAAAAGACAGAGAGAGCTTTTCCCTCATAAGGGAAAAATAGCTACCGGGGACAGGGGGGAGGCAATTTCCAAACTAGAAAAGAACCAGCAAGGAATGGCTTAAGCGCTTCTGCTAGCTCTCAAAGCTTTTATTTATTTAAACAACAACAACAACAACAACAATATTCTTGTGCCACAATAGCTATGCAGTGCATCAGTTGTTGCTCTCCAGGTGTAGCAACTCCGTGGATGCATGTGGCTGGTTTGGATGGGATTCTGTCCAGCAGTCCTTGGAAACAGAACACAGGAAACTGCTGCAGTATACCAGGGCAGACTGCATGGCCACCTGGCCGGCATGGGCTTCCCCAGGGGCGGGGAATCCCTGGTCTGCAAGCCTACTCTGGCCCAGAGCGTTTTCCTACCCAGCCTGCCTCTTTATGTCACAGGGGAGGATGCTCTGCTCCCAGCCCTGCTCTACTTTGACTGGCAGTGGCTGTGCAAGGTCCCAGTCAGAGATCTGTCTAGCAATGGCTGGTAGCTCTGGTGTCAGGTAGTGTATCCACTCTGCATTTTAGGTCAAGCACTTTAAAGGAGCTATCTTTGGTGCTGGACCCAGGCTGGGCTTGATATTCAGCACCACGGATAGCTCCTTAAAAGCGGAGCCTGTCCAAAGTGGATGTACCCTCCACCTGAGCCTTCTGTCTACAGACGGCAGGACTGAACTGGATACTTCTCTGGGCAAAGCAAGTGCCCTGCCTCTGGGGTCTGGTCTCTCCTTTCTGATACCCGTGTGGTGCAGTAGTACACAGGAGAAAGGTGTAGTTCAAAAGACATTTACTGTAACTGAGGCAGGCACTCCGGTACCCTCTAGGTGTTTTGACTATACCTCCCATAATCCTTGATCAGTACTTCAAAACATCTGGAGGGTGGCAAGTTATAGGCTTCTTCTGCAGCAGTAAATGCACTGGTTAGCCTCAGAGGCTTAGTGGCATTTCCCTTCTGCTGCCCTGGGCCTGGCCTGTCGGAGTAGGATTCAAGCTGGCCCTTCAGGCTATTGCAACACCACATTCTGACCTAGAGAATCTAGGTGCATAGCCTGCTTAGCTTACTGGGCAGTCTTACAGAAACAGAAGAATATTCCAGTCTCAAAGCACTGCCAGGAATTCACAGCATGTCCCAGCTATGGCTGCATTATGCTGAGTATAATAGACTCTTTTCTTCCTACACATGCATAGAATTGTGCCTTTAATTTCCAGTGTTAAAACAAGATATATTATTAAAAGCAGGTAAATATCACCCTCAAACAGTCAACATAGTCAGCAGTGGACCCCAAATAGTCAATGATATCAAGACAGTTTTATTCTTGGCACTTCAGTCAAAACCCAGGACAGAACGATCTGTGGAGAGGAAAAGTACAACAGTGCTAAATAATTTCCAGTGAATGGACCGATTTAGAGTATTTACTCAAGAGTATGTTCTTTTTTATAAGTCCCATTTAACTGTGACAAGTGTCTAGTCCAAGCAGGCAGGGTACACACTGTCCGTATTTCTTGACTTCCTCCTGCTACTGGAAATCATAGTTGGCAACTGTAGTATTTTAGATGAAACAAGAGTGCCCCCTAATGTTTTCAGGATGTGGCTAAAACGAGTAAGAGGGAAAGAAAATTTCCAGTTAACATTGACACCAACATAGAACTTCCCTTGCTCAAAATTTAAAAGTTCAGTGATAGACCAAAGAAACCAAAGAAGTGCTGGGAGTGAGAAAGATGGTTGCTTCGGGCACTCATGCTCATGGACGGCTGGCTGCAGTTCAGAAGATTCAGAATCAGAATGTGGAGCAGAACAAAGGCAAACTGGGGAGGATGGGACACGCTGAGACACTGCAATGAAGGAGGCAGAATTGCTTATTTCAGGGCCAGACTATTCAGCAGGGCAGGCAGCTTCTGAGGGGGGACAACTTTCAGTGAGGGGTTCTCAGACAAAGACCAGGCACCCCCAGCTCTTGAAACCTTGACAAGGTATCAGCAGAGGCGGCAGCCCAATTAAATGTTTGGTGTGCTGAGAGGAGGCAGGTTTGCTTTCAGAGAGCAATTCCGAAAGGGATGGAGCCCAGAAATGTTCATAAGGAGAGTTCCTAGAGATAAACACAGGATTGGGTTCAACAAACCACTCTGTGCATGCTCAGAGAGTCATTCTGAGTGATTTGTACTTGGAGGCAATAAAGAATGTTTTGCTGGAAAATAGCCTGTTGCTTTTGACTGCTTGAAGGAGGAAGCTTGGCTCACCACCCAAAGGCTGTACTGTGAAGAAAGGGTGCAAAAAGCCGTGTGATTTCATGTAATAATCCATGGATAATCTGAGTTACGTATCAGCACTTGTCCTAATGCTAATTCTTCAATGTGCCTGCTTGACTTCTGAGCACTAAAAGCAGCTCTTGCATCACCAGGACTAAGGCTGCCAATTCTTGAAACAGCTCTTTCAATGCACCTTGGCAACAACTGGAGGAGAACGGTTTTCCTGTGCTATGAAATAGTTCAACTGCTGATTTCTGCATATCAGATCAGAAGCTGCTCTTACCCTGAGTTAGGCCATTGGTCCATCTAGCCTCACACTGTCATCACTGGCAGGTAGCAATGGCTCTCCAGAGTTTCAAGCAGGGTTTCACGTTTCTTGCCTTCCTGAGCCCAGGAAGCTTACGTATGCAAAGCACAACTCTTTCACTAAACTATGGCCCCTTCCTAAGAACAAATCATTTCAGCCTGTCTGACATTAGGTCAGCCGTAGTAGCACAGGCTGCAAATCTAAATGGCCCATAACAGGCCCACCTTAGCCTCTCGTTTGCTCTGTTGTTTTGTCTAATTCCTCTGCAGCGTCTCTCATCATCTCAGCTCAGTTGGCATCAAAAGAAACGGCCTCGCTGCAGAGGAAGCTGTTTTACCTTGCTTGCCCTGGCTGGCCCTCCGTCATCTCCTCCAGCTGGCAGTGACTGCCAGGCTCCAAACAAATAGGAGTCTTTCCTGCCAGGCTTGGAGATGCTGAAATTGAAGCTGAAGCCTTCTGCATGCAAAACCTTAGTGCTCCCCTGCTAAGGTCTGGCCTCTTAGGGTGCCCACGAGCATTCTTTTATAGAGGACAGTCCTCTGTTTGAAGAACTGCCATCAGACTCTCCCTTGGTGTCCTCTGCTTGAAGGTCATCCAGTTCAAGTCTGGTCTAAAGATAATCTTCAAATGGCAGAGCCAGGCCTTGAAGTTGCCCATCGGCAGCACACAGATTTGTTCAGCACCCTGAGCAAGGCAGGTGCACAAGTCACCGGGTCGCAGTTTTCCACACCATCATGAGAGGTACAGTCCTCATATTTAAATTGTAATAATTATTTCTAAATATGCCCCATCTACTGTGGTACCTTGGCTCACGAATGCCTTGGTTCACAACCAAATTTGGTCACGAACAAAAATTTCATGAAAATTTTGATGTGGGTCGTGAACTCCGCATTGGGTGGCAACCAAGATTGCAGCCATCTCCCCACCTCCCCCCCAAGTGGGGAGATGGCCATGATTGCAGTCCTCACGGGTGCGCTCCTGCAGGAAAGACAGGTGCAATCTCGACCATCCCCCCCCCCTCCACCCCCAGCACGATCGCGACCAGTGGGGAGATGGCCGCAATCATGCTGGGAGCGGGGGGGAGATGGCCAAGATTGTGCCTATGATTCCGCCCAGCTTTCCTGCAGGAGCGCACCCGTGATTGCACCTAGCTTTCCTGCACAAGCGCAACCGCAATCTCGGCCATCTCCACCCCCTGCCAGCACGATCGCGCCCATCTCCACCACCCCCAGCGTGCCCCATTCACACCCATCTCTTCCCGCCCAGTGCACCCACAATCATGCCTGTCTCCCCCCCCCCCCCCCCCCCC